>NC_135488.1:103043035-103731785 GCF_052094955.1 Ictidomys tridecemlineatus | reverse complement strand
AAATTTTCACTATTTTATTGTATATAGCATCATATACGAAGTACAGACATGGTCGTGTAATAACATGCAATGAAATGTATCAGAAAGTGGGCCATGTCCATCAAAGCCCCATTTGGTTACCGTAGCAAGACACAAGGGAATTTGAATCATCAGTTAATGTTCTCATATGTGGGCAATTCCTAACCACAATTTAAGTTTAACCAACCCCATAACTTCATTGGCTTTCTTCAGCAGAGGACCCACAATGCATAAAAATAAAGAACCTCATCCCAGTTTCTCTCCTCTAGGGAGATCTTTCTGTGAGGAGACATTACATGCTCCGATCCATGAAAAGTACTTGAATTAGATTTCTGTGATCATTTTTATGGGCTGAGGCCCTCTATGCATCCTGAGAGGCCAAACTTTCTCTTGGCAGAAACTGGAGCCCTGTTTACTGCAGCTTGCTTTTGTCTTTGACCTTGTCCATCTTTCTTGTGATGTCATCCTGCCTGCAGATCAGGCATAGAATATGAAATTCTCTGTATGCTGTGGGTACTCAGCCCAGAGTATACTTTCATAATTTCCATTTATAAGCCAGGCCTCTCAATAGAAAACAAAACACACACATCATACACCCCACCCCACATTCCCCTGGACACCCAGCTCTAAGTTTGACCCATCATACCAAAGTGATGCGTACCTTTCTGTGATTCACATCCCCATGGATGATCTTTGAATAAAACTATGATGAAAAAACATGAATTAAAGAATTAAGTATCTCAATTAGGGTTTCATGAGTCACAAGTCTTATACCCAGAAGAGACTTTGGAGGTCACCCCCGGGTTAACCCCCCTCAATTTACAATCAAGGATACTAAGCAATAAGAGGTTAAGAGACTTAGCCAAAGGTCCCACTCACCAAACGCCAAACAGGAGCCCAGCCTCTGCCCCAGTCCTGCTCCCTAGACACTGTGCTGTGACCTCCATCCCCCACACAGCCCATCTCCAGGGTCAGTCACCTACTTCATCAATATTTGCCCAAACCTCTAATGTGCCATGGTGGTTTTTCTGTTTTGCCCAACTTCTTTGATAAGCAGCCTCAGGTCAGAATTCTACATTAATAATTTCATAAACAAATGTCTTTGTTAGCACCTTCAAAATTTGTGCCAGAAAAATAAACCTGAGTAACACTCCACACTGCACAGACCTCTAGTTACAATGCACTTTCGCTGGCCTCGTAACATTGGTCAAGTAAGTCAATGAAGGGTTCATTTGCTGAGAGAGCCAAGCACAGGAAAGGAAGAGAGAGAGGAAAAAAAGAAAGATCCCCCAGAGAAAGAGAAAAAGAAAAAGATTTTTTTTAAGTATGGATGGGACTGCCAGGAAAACGTCTTTCTCCTTTGGGGGGTTGGGAGCCAGAAAGTCTTTGCTCACTTCTCTTTCATGATCTCCCTTCTGAGGAGCTCAAGCCTGAGCACCTGCCTGAGACAATCACCTGACCCTTCCGCGTTCTGACCTCAGAGCCTGCAAGTCCTCGTGCTGCAGTTCACAAATCTCACTCCAAGGACCTGCAGTGCCTGTGGCAGGGCTGGCCAGGGCAGGCTCCTTGTATTAGGCAGAAAATAGACTTCACAGAGGTGAAATCCAAGGAGAGGTTGCCTCTGGCCAGGGCCAGCCCCCTGACTTCTGACCCAAATGGACTGAATGTGCTCGGAGAGCCAGTTGGAGCTCAAGAATCTGAAGGCCAAGGTGCCTTTGATTCATCTATGATGAAAATGTAGCTATAATATCAGGAGAAATAACAGCACCCAAAATCCCACCACCTATTCACATCAGGCTTGCACTTCTCCTTCACCTGTATCCCCCCTTATCCATCCATGGACAATTTTTACAGCTGTGAGAAAGTTCTACATGAAATAGGCTATCCTTTATTCATGAATTATCTGTTTCTTATTTCTTTTCCAAATTTATACAGTTTTCATGTGATAATGGTCTACATTTTTATAATCTTTATAAAGTAAGGGGATCAGATTAACCTTAATTTTTTTAAAGAGAGAGAGAATTTTTTAATATTCATTTTTCAGTTTTTAGTGGACACAACATCTTTATTTTATTGTATGTGGTGCTGAGGATCAAACCCAGCGCCCCACACATGCCAAGCGAGCGCGTTACCGCTTGAGCCACATCCCCAGCCCTATCCTTAATTTTGCAATTGTAAATAAGGGGAACTTCCTGGTACAAACCAAATGAGTCATTTCACCAGGAAGAGCTAAAGGAAGCCATGATCTGTCAGCTGGAGGTTGAGATGCTGAAGACTCCAGCAATCGGGTAGCCTCAGGAAGCCAGGACTAAGCATGACAGCTCAGAAACCCACCGTGTGCTTGAGGGAGAGGGTCAGAGCATCTGTGGACACAAACCAGGCAGTTTCCCTGCTCTGTGATCTGGGTATGGTTTATTACACTCAGCCAGGGGCCAGGTAGTCTCTCCCTTGGCTCTTAACTTCTTGGTTATCAAGCAGATTTGGGTGATTACCCATCCTTCCAGAAGCATTGTCCAGAGAAGGGACTGCCCTGGGTGGTGAGCCCAAGCACTGCAGTAACCATGTAGGAATTTGCCACCGTACACATACAATCTGGTCTCTACTTACATGGGCATAGCCAGGATACTCCCCCTGAAGACCTGGCTTCCTCTGCGTATCAAGACATCGTCAAGTTTGAGGTCACACATAACTGAACAGCAGTGACCATATCATGCTGCATAACATCAGGTAGGACCTGCCCAAGGGCAAGATGACATCCCTCTAGGGCTCAGCCTTCTCTCTTTCTAAAACATGTAACACTCCATGGACATGGAGTAACTTGACCAGGTTTGTGGTTGTGGTTCCTTGGGGCTGCTTACTTTGCTTGGTCATAAATTTATGCTCTTCTAAATAAAGTTGATATAAATACCCTTGAGCCTCTGGCTTTTGTGTTTAAGGAATGCTATCATTCCCACATGACATCTTTTGCTCATAAGGCTGAAAAGTTCCAGAGCAGTGATTCACAATATGTCTGAGGAATCTCAAAGTGAATACACAGAGGTTGCTTTTATAATTTGGAGACTCAAACTCTGACATGTGCAGGTCCTAGGAGTTCCAGGGGCAGTGCCTGTGGTACCGGGCACCAGCTTCCCCACCTAGTGTGTCATGGAGCCACATGCCACCTTCCCCTGTCAGCAGACAGGCCTGGCCATAGCCCATAAAGTTTCAGCTGCTCTACATCACATTTTGGCAATGTCCCTCTCATCTCCAAATTTCCATCCCCTGTTAAATTTAAACTTGAATTATGTATTTTTCCTTCCCTCCAGATAACATTGTCTTCTTCAATATGAAATTAGATTGAGGTAAGAGAAATGATTGCTGAGTTGTTTGAATTTCAATCATGAGACTCAGAAGAAATGGTAACTCAACTCTTATTAAAAGTACTATATTCCATCCGAGATAGAACATACCAGAATAAAAATTCGTAGGCATGTTTTATAGTATCTGTTCTTAAGACCCTGTAAAATCCAATGACATTTATTTTCTCAAGTATATTTCAGTTTTTAATAAGATTAAAATTAATATGACTGATTGTCTCAAGGAAAAATTCATCTTTTTATATAGCTGAGGCCAGTAGCCATGATCAGCCTGCCAAAGATGACCTGCATGGGGATTCAGAGTGATGCCAAGGAACTCATTGATTTCCCTGACTTGACTCTCAGCATTACTAAAGACTTTGGCTTGGGATCATTACGCTGGCTTCTTCTCCTGGCTAACTCACAGAAGAAGCTAGAGTCTCTGAGGAGCAACTCTCAATCTATAACTCCCTTGGCTGGAGCCTAAACCACATCTTCCCTGGCTCAAGGGAGGGTTTGGATTGCCTGTGCTTACACTGTAAGCTATCCAAAACAACTGTCATCTCCCTGGTCTCACACACACACACACACACACACACACACACACACACACACACACACACGGAATATACATAGCACACACACTTATGCAGAACATACACACCCTCCTTTTCCTAAATTCTCTATCTTAATGGATGATGTCTATATCCTCCTATCAACTTAAGCCCAAATCTGTATGATTCTAGACTTTCCCTTCCTCCATTCCTCAGTATCCATGAACTGTGAGCACTCTCTGTGCTGCCCTCTAAGTATCTTCTCCTCTACTTCATGACCAGCATTCTCATTATCTCTCATCTGAACTATTGCAATATGAGAAAAGTATATAATTAAATGAAAGGGATTCCAAAATCCTTTAAAGATTCAAGCCATCAAAGCCACCTGTGGATACACTGAGCTGGGTTACAGGGAGCACTTATGACCTTGAGCACTTCAGGCCTACCTAGACATATTCACCTGCCCATGAAAGAAGCCAACAAAGGAAGCCATGTAATAATAAAGTTATAATCAGGTGAAATAACATTCCCAACTTAGTGCTCTGGAAAGGAAAATGTTGAAGGGCAGGAAGAGTTACCAGGAAGGCTTCCTGGAAGAAGCAGAAATTTGAGCCAAGAAACCAAGGAAGTGTAGGACCAGAATACACAAAGGGAAAAGAACAGCGGAGCAGTTTTGGGAACCAGAAGGACCACGGGCTATTCAGAGAGTGAGGAGGGGGAAAATAGGATTAACCAAAATAAAAAGAGTCTCAACACAGACCACAGCAGTTACAGTTACAGAAAGACTGAGGTTCCTAGAGGAAGCAGTCAATGAATGTAGTCCTTCCCTATGCTGAGTTCAGAAAAGGGAAAATGGTGAGCAGCCAGTAAAACTCACCCTGTAATTAAAACATCTGCTTCTGGCTGGAGCTATCTCCTTGGCCGAAGCCCCAGTGCCTTTCCTTGGCCACTACCAGCTTGTCCAGTCTTCTAGGGTAAGTACAAGAAGCATCTCTCTCTCTCTCTCTCTCTCTCTCTCTCTCTCTCTCTCTCTCTCTCTCTCTCTCACACACACACACACACACACACACACACACACACCACTTGAAAAAGCACCCACTTAAGCTCTAAAGTTGATTAACTCCAATGTGTGCCGCCACATTGGACAATGTGTGGGATTAACAGTGGAAGGTTCGTGAAGGAACTTCCAATAGGAAAGCTCTTTATTCATTGAAGAGAAGAGAGGGAGGGCCTCACCCTGCCCAGGATACCTACACACCCCCTGACTTAGGCACGAGCTAAAAGACCCATGGCATTCCAGTCAGTACCCCAGCAATGGCAAAGAGACATTCAGAACTCACTTCCTGGGGCCCAGAGACAAGTCAATGGCAGAAGCCATGCTTAATCTTCAAGAACAGGTGCACACTTGGTGTCTCCTAATCCACTGAGAAAATAAACCCTTCAGGGCAGCACAGCTGGCCTCCAAGGTCAGGTGTACACCTCCAAGCCAAAGGAAGAGCAGCCAAAGACAGCTGGGCCAGAAGCTGAATCAGACAGGGAAGGGAAGGACAGCAGGCTCAGCCTGGGAACTGGAGCCTCACTTAACCTTCATGACTATCCCCTCAGCCTTTACAGAAAAGAGCCATGGCTGGCACTGGGGACAACTGTATTCTAACCCCTGCTCTCACACTTGCTAGTTGCTGTATTCAGGGAAGCTGCTTCCCAACCTAGGCATCAGTCACTTCCCAGGGAAACAGGAGCAAGAAGACCTGCCCTCCCCTGTCACTACCACCATCGTGTGTAGGGCTTGCTGAACAGGAGAAGGAGCAAAACACCAAGAACAAGGTTTTGGGGGTTTTGGGGGGGTTTTTACTATGTAGTCCTTAGTGAGGGATCATTGTTATCACGTGTGCTCAATATAACACCAGACTAGAGAACAGAGGGCCTGATCATGTGGAGTCTGACACTACCCACATCGAGTTCACAATCAGACATGGAATAGAAGAACACCATTCAGAGACCATCATTAGACCAATTTAAATGATGCAATCCAGACTGTTATGAGCTGCTGAGGTCAGAAAAATGGTGGTAAATATAACAGAGGACTCCCTGAAGAGTTTGAATCATAATGAACTGGACCACAAAAGGTGGAATAAAATTTTAAAAGATAGAAAAGAAAAAGAAGTCTACAAACACCAAAAGTGTAGGCCAGCCGGGCATGGTGGTGAACACCTGTAATCCCAGTGGCTCAGGAGGCTGAGGCTGGAGGATAAGGAGCTCAAAGCTAGCCTCAGCAAAAGCGCGGCACTAAGCAACTCAGAAAGACTCTGTCTATAAATAAAACACAAAATAGGGCTTGGGATGTGGCTCAGTGGTCAAGTGCCCCTGAGTTCAATTCCTGGTACCCCCCAAAAAATAAAAATAAAAAATGTAGGCCAAAAGCCCAGCTTCTAGAACTCATTCATGGCTAATTTTCATGGAAGCACCCAGGGCTACCATCCTCTTTGTATATAATTTGTTTTTCTTTATGTACAAAGTTAAGAAATCTGAAAACTATAAGGAAGGAAAAAAAGAAGAAAATTAAGCTTTCTTGTGATTTCATCACTAGGGATAACCAGTGTTGTTTTATGATACATCTTAAAGTCTTTTTCAAATATTCTTCTACATCATTTTTAAATGCTTGCATAAATTTATCACATAAATGTAAACTAGAAAAATTGTCTGTCTATTGTTGGAATTTTAAGATGTTTCCAAATGATATAAACAATACTTCAAAGTTTGTGATTGAAAATGTGGATTCTAGATTAGAGTGTTTTGACTCAAATTCTCTCTCTCGTTTATTATCTCGTTTATTGGAGTGAGTTGCATAAACTCTATAAACTGAGTTTTCTTTTTTAAAACATTGGGGTGAAAATAATGCCTAATACAGATAGTAGATACTTCATTTAGATACTTCATGCAAAACACAAAAAGTTTCCAGTACATGATAGAATCCACAAAAACAACTGTTATTATTATCATCATTATTATTCCCATATTTTATCTTTCAGCACATCTATGATTATATTACTGGGATAATTCCAAGTACTGAAGTCACTGGGAAAGATTCTGTCCACATTGGAGCTTTTTAAAATGTAATTCTAAATTGTAAACCAAAAAGATATGTACTAGAATTGGAATTATGCCTTCAATCAATATGGAGTAACAAGGACTATCTGTACCCTCCCATCAGAAACAAGGGGGCAAAAAAAACCTGTGAAAATGCAGTCATCATGTGTTCATCCCTGGGATAGGTTCTAAGAAACGTGCCATCGTGTGCTTTTGTCATTGTGTGAATATCGGAGGGAACTTGCACAAATCTAGAAGGTGCAGACTACCACTCACCTAGCCTACATGGTACAGGCTTTCAATCCTAGGCTACAACCTGCACAGCATGTTACTGTACTGAATACCATGAGCTATTATGACCATGGTAATATCTATGGCGTCACTAGGCAACAGGATCATTTCAGTTCCATTATCATCTGATGGACCACATTGGAATAGGAGTCCATCATTGACAAAAACAACCTACATGACTACAAATACAAAACAACGGTTTTCCTACATTGGACATGAGGAAGAGCAGGACAGTGGCCTTAGAGTGAAAGGAAATTAGATAAGCCCTCTAGTTACCCTAGCTGGCGTGTAGATAAAGCTTCCGAACAGTAGCACAGGAAAAATAAACCCAAGAGAGTCCATCATGCAATGCCACCTGAATTGAAGAAACAAAGCAAGTAAGCAAAACTTGGTCACAGAAGGCCACAGAAACTAAAGTTTGCAGGGTAGAGGACTGAAGAGAGATACACAGAAAAAGAAGTCTGTTGAGTACCTCCCTAAAGTCTTCAGCTCAGTGAAGATCAGATGTGGGAAACTACCCAAGACTGGAGAGAGAACCACCCCAAAAAAGCAGAGGGAACAATGGGAGGAGTTCATACAAAGTCAGAAACACTTTGTGTTTCTACATGGGAAAACTTTGAAACCACTGGTGCAGTGAGCAGAGTGTTCACATTGAGATTGCCTCATTAATAGGGCAAAATCAGGCCTGGATGAAGCCTACACTGATCTGCCTCAGTCCATTTCAAGCTGCTATAACAGAATGGTTCTGGAAGCTAGGAAGCCCAAGATCAAGGGGCTGCTTTTGTTGAGGGCCTTTTGCTGCATTATAATGTGGCAGAAGGCATCACATGGCAAGAGAAAGCAAGAAAAGATGGAGCTCGTCTTTATAACAACTGCATTCTTGAGATAATGAACCCATTCCCAAGATAGTGACATGAATCCATTAGGGAAGGCAGAGGTCTCATGACCTAATCACATTAAAAAAAAAAAAAAGCCTCACTTCTCAACACCATTGCATTGCTGATTCAGTTTCCAAAACATAAACTTTCAGGGACACATTCAAACCATAACATGGATTTACCTTTAAAAGATTTATAAAAACCAAAATGGTCAAACTATTTCCAAATAATTATATTGTGTCCCAGAATTTAAACATTTTTATAGAAATACAAAATGGCCAGCATAGAATAAGGTAAAAATAAATAGTGTCTGGGATAAAATTAAAAATTGCTAGAAAAAAGGAGAAAATAACCCATAATAAAGGAGAAAAAAATTAGATGAAAACATCCAGTAATGACACAGATGATAGAATTAGAGGGCAAGGATATTAAAACAATTGTTTTAACCATGTTCAATATGTTTAAGAAAGCACAGAAAGTCTGAGCTTACTACAGCCATGGAAGATATTTTAAAAGATCAAAGTTGAACTCCTATAGATGAACAATGTAATTTATGAAATAAAAAATTTTCTGGATGGGATTAACAGAAGACTAAAAATTACAGGGGGAAAAAATTATGAATGTGTAAAAAAGCCAAAGAAACTAACTAAATGAAACAGGAAAACAATGAAAAAATATTAAAGAATTAGTTTTAGTAAAATTTTAAGTAACCTAACCTATTTTTTTTCCTTAGGAAAAAAATGGTGGACTGGGGTTGTGGCTCAGTGGTAGAGCACTCACCTAGCACACGTGAGGCACTGGGTTTGATCCTCAGCACCACATAAAAATAAAGAAAAGTATTGTGTCCACCTATAACTAAAAATATATTTTTTTAAAAAACTATTTTTTCCTTAGGAAAAAAATTGGGGGAGATACTCATTTGGGGAGTTATTTATTTCTTCCTACTTTCTATGTTATAATTCAATTTGAAACTTTCTTAATAGGAAAGTCAACTTTTTTGTTTTAATTGGTTCTGCCTAGTTATACGTGACAATAGAATATACTATGACATAATTATAAAAGCATGAAATATAATTTCTTCTAATTCAATCCCCAGTATTTTCCATTCTCCCATCCCCTGTTTTCTTCCCTCTACTGATCTTTCTACTATTTACTTGTACTTTATTTTTAATTAGCGTGTCAAGGATGCACTGTGGTATATTCATATATGCACATAGGAAAGTTAGGTCAGATTCATTCCACTGTCTTTTCCTATCCCATTCCTACAACCTTCTCTTCATTCCCTTTTATCTTCTCCTCTTATCTTTCATTCTATTTTATCCCTCCCCCCATTATTTTTGATTAGCTTCCACATATCAGAGAAAATATTTAACCTTTGACATTTTGGGATTGGCTTATTTCAAATATAATGACAGTCTCCAGTTCCATTCATTTACCAGTAAATGCCATAAAATAATTCTTCTTTATAGCTGAGGAATATTCCATTGTGTATATATACTACATTTTTTAATCCATTCATCTGTTGATGGGCTCCTAGGTTAGCTCCATAGCTTAGCTATTGTAAATTGTGCTGCTATAAACATTGATGTGGCTGTGTCACTGTAGTATGCTGATTTTAAGCCCTTTTGGTACAAACCAATGAGTGGGTTATCTGGGTCAAATGGTGGGATGAATCCCACTTGTGCAGTCTCTTTGTAATGTGTTTTTGTGTGCAGTTTGCCAATATTTTCAGAGTTTTTGCATCTATGTTCATCAGGGCTATTGGCCTGAAGTTTTATTTCCTTGATGTGTCTTTGTCTGGTTTTGGTATCTGGGTGATACTAGCTTCAGAGAAAAAGTCTGGCAGAGTTTCCTCTTTTTTGTTTCATGGAATAATTTGAGGAGGATTGGTATTAGTTCTTCTTTAAAGGTTTGGTAGAACTTGAGAATCCTTCCTCTCCTGGGTTTTTATTTGTTGGAAGGCTTTTTATAGCTGCTTCAATTTCATTACTAGAAACCTATGTTTAATCTTTCTATGTCCTCCTTGTTCAGTTTGGATGTATCATATGTCTCTATGAATTTGTTCATATCTTTAAGATTTTCTATTTTTTCAGAGTATAAATTTTCAAAACAGTTTCTGATTCTCCTTTGGATTTTATAGCATCTGTGATGATATTTCCTCTTTCCTCTTGGATTTTGATAATATGAGTTTTTTTCTCTCTTTTAGTTAGCTTTGCTAAGGGTTTATCAATTTTGTTTATCATTTCATAAAACCAACTCTTTATTTCATTGATCTTTCATATTTTTATCTCAATTGAAATCAAGATTAGTTCACCCTAAGTGTGATCAGTCATTTTCCTCTTACGGCTTTTAAAATTCTATCCTTAATCTGTATGTGAGAAATTTTCATAATTATGTGTCTTGTAGTGGATCTGCTGTGATTTTGTATAATTGGAGTCCTATAGACCTACTGCATTTGAATTTCCATTCCATTCTTAAAGTTTGGAAATTTTCTGATATTATTTCATTTAAAATTTGTGCATTCTTTGGTTTCAGAGGATTCATCTATCTCAATGAAACTTACATTTGGCCTTTTAATGTTATCTCAGATTACTTGAATATTCTATTTATGGTCTCTTAGCATCTTTTCTCCATGGTCAACTTCATTTTCCAGATTACACATTTTGTCTTTATTACCTGAACTCTGTCTTCCATGGGGTCTAGTCTGCTGGTGATGCTTTCCATTGAGCTTTAATTTGTTTTATTGATTTCTTCATTTCAAGGATTTCTGTTTGTTTCATTTTCAGAATCTCTTTCTATTGAAGTGATCTTTCCCATTTCCTGTATTCTCTCTCTGGTTTTACTCCTGACATCATCTTTTAGCTCTTAGAACAGTTTAACTATGAATTTTCTAAACTCTTTCTCTGACATTTTCTCCACTGTGGTGTTGATGAATTCTGTTGTTGAAGCATTATGGGGTGTTTGGGATGGTTTGTTCCCTGTCTTTTTCATAATGTTTGTATGTTCCCATCTGTCTGTATAATTCTGACTTCTTATAAGTGAAGGACTAGTATGTGAGCTTGTTTTTTGTCAAAGCCCTGGGTTGGATGGATATCTAGATAATGATATTTAATTCTATGTGTGACCTCTGCTGATCCCAATATCAGCTATACTTTAAGGGATATCACTGAGCCAATTTACTGTAATTATTTCTGAGCCAACCTTCATACTGTTGAAGCTTGTAGGAACAAAAACTTGTTGTGATTGTTCTCTGCAGTTTCTCAAATTCTGGTATAAACCTTTAATAAAATTATTGAATGGGTCAAAAAATTAGTAGTTATCCAAGTAATCTCCATACTGCTTTCCATATTGGCTGCAGGACACAGCCACATCAACATTTACAGCAGCACAATTCACAATAGCAAAACTGTGGAGCCAAGCTAGATGTCCTTCAGTGGATAAATGGATAAAAAAAATGTGGCATATAAACACAATGGAATTTTATTCAGTATTAAAAAAAAAGAATAAAATCGTGGCATTTGCAAGTAAATGGATGGTGCTGGAGAAGATAATGCTAAGTGAAGTTAGCCAATCCCCCCCCCCAAAAAAAAAACAAATGCCAAATGTTTGCTCTGATATAAGGAGGCTGACTCATGGTGGGATAGGGAGGGGGAGCATGGGAGGAATAGATGAATTCTAGATAGGGCAGAGAGGTGGGAAGGAAAGGAAGGGGCAGGGGATTAGCAAGGATGGTGGAATGTGATAGACATCATCATCCAAAGTACATGTATGAAGACACGAATTGGTGTCAACATACTTTATATACAACCAGAGATATGAAAAATTGTGCTGTATACATGTAATAAGAATTGTAATGGGGCTGGGGATGTGGCTCAAGCGCTCGCCTGTCATGCGTGCAGCCTGGGTTCGATCCTCAGCACCACATACAAAAACAAAGATGTTGTGTCCAGCGAAAACTGAAAAATAAATATTGAAGTTCTCTCTCTCTCTCTCTCTCTTTCTCTCTTAAGAAAAATAATTGTAATGCATTCTGTTGTCATTTATTTTTTAAATCAATAAAAAATAAAATAAAATAAAAAGAATACCATATAGTTAATTTGAAGCACTTATTTTGAGTAAAATACCCTTTGAGTTTTTCCATTTCCTTTAAATAAAGATTGTTAAAGACATTTTAAATATATATATATATATATATATATATATATAAAATTCTGCTTTAAGAAACAATGTTTTATACTAAAAAAATCAGTAGTTAAATTTAGTAAATTCACTATATCCTTAAGTGAGTGCTAAAAGGAGGAGGAAGAAAGCTTGAGCAAACAGGGTAAGGAAAAAGTGAAAGAGAAGCTATAAAAGGGTAATGTACACTAAGATAGAAAGGAGAAATGTATGAATAGGTGTTATTTAAGGTAGTAGTGGGTAGTGCAAGGGTATGAGTGGGGGGAAGAGAGTAGGTATAAACTAGAACTAAGAAAACAGATATATGAAGATTGATTCCAATTAATGCTTTAAATTATTAGATGAAATACATTCAAATAGGTTAGAGGTACAATGTTGGCTACTGGACTAATGATTATCATTAAGTGAAGGAGTTTATTTACTGGGCTAATGATTATCATGATAGAAGGAGTTATTTGGATGATCTAAGTTGACATTAGAGTTGTTTATAGTCTTGGAGGGTCTGGTATTGCAAGTTGGCTGATTCTAATTTTGCAGAAGTTCAGGCTGTAGACTCTGAAGTGCCCCTGTGTTTGCTGTGGGTCACTGGTGTACCTGTTCCCCTCTTCTAGATTCTTCTTGTGGTCGTGAAGGTCCTGGTAGCTGTCTGTGTGAGCCAGAACATTGGTTGTGGATTTTCTACAGGTGTTCTGTGGTGCAGTAGTATTCCACCTGTTGCCTCTGCTCTCTGAGATGCTGTAGTAAAGGGTCTCTGGTGGTTCATCTAGACTCCAGTTTCCACTACCCCAGGATGTGAATTGTGGGCATTGATTCCCTCTGCTTAATAAGTCTGGTACAAGGTCCTACAAGTATCCAAATAATGCCCTGTCACTTTCCAGTTGGAACCACAGTTCAGGCTGTGCACCTAACATGGCTGGTATCTGGGCCTTTCTGCTATGCAGCCTCTGGCAATTTCCTGCTGGTTCTGTATGCCACTGGATATTCAGGCAGCTTCCCTCTGGTATGTGCTGAAATCCTGGGGACTGTCCCTAGGCTTTCCACAGTGCTCACCTTACTCCCAACCCGTGCCAGTGGTAAGAGCCTGGTGAATGAACTTGCCTTTGTTCAGGGGCAAAGCTGTTTCATCATAGTCTCTGTCAGAGCCAAGCAAGCCTGCACTGAGCTTCTCATCCTTGCTTGGGTCACAGAGGCTGAGCCAGAATAGATGGCAGCACTTCCCTGGCCCAAGAAGCCACCAGTCTCTATTCCCATTGTTTACCCCCAAGAAGCAGGGGAGGGGATTTCTGAGCTCTAGGGCTAGTAGCCATCCTTCCAGAAGTTCTTTCTGACTGGATTCTTAACAGGACCCTCTGCAGCAGGCTTCTCTCTGGTTTAATTTGATAGGATGCCCTGCTAATTTAAAAGGGTGACTGGTCAGTGGCAGGTTCCACAAGATGGCTGCAGGGGTAGGGGTGGGGAGGGCGTTCAGCTTTCTTTTCACAATTTGTTTTTAAGTGCTCTGTGCTGTTTTAAGGAGCTTTCTGCATTTTATTTTTTCTCTTGTCTTTTCAACACTTTTCCAATGGGCAAGCTTAAGAGAATGCCCACACACCCCCAACTTGTGTCTCTGATTCCCGCCCTCCATCTGCAGGTTCAGGTTAGGGTTTCTTGTTTTCTCCTCTGGTAACCTATCTTCCACTCTCTCCCAGCTCAGACTATGCAGTACGGAGTCTTAAAGCACTTATTTTGTCACCCTCAATTCTGTTTGTATTGGCTATCTCCTTCCCGTGCTTTGAGGATATGGGTTCTCTCTGCCTAGTTCATCTCCGCCATCTTCCTGATATGTGTTTAGTTGCAAAATAAAAGAAAATGAGTCAGTAGAGTCTAAAATTTTTTTTAAATGCCCCAAGTTTTTCATAATGATGTAACTACAAACAACGAACCTAAGCTAAGATCCAAAACAATCAACAAAGGCCAAAAATAAGAACAATGAAAACAGCTAGACCAAAGCACATCGTAATCAAGTTACTTAAAACAGACATAAGTGAAAACTTTAATAACATCCAGATGACTCACATTACATACAGTAGAACAGGATAAGGAGGATGGCAGGCGTCTTCTTAGAAAAAAATGAAAGCCAGAAGACAACAGTGAAAAAGTCTACCTCGCATTCTATAATCAGTTAAAATAACTTTCAAAAGTAAAAACAAAATACTTTGTGTCACACACACACACAAAAATCTAAAAGAATTCATCACCCACAAACATTTAGTAAAAAATATGTTAAAGAAATACCTTTAGGCAGAAGAAAAATAAAACTAATGAAAATCTGTACCTACACAAAAGAATTAAGAGCCTGGTAAATGGTAAAGATAGCAGGCAACATTTAAAAATTATTCTTTATATCGCATTTTTAAAAATCCTTTGCTGACTATAAAGCAATAACAATAATGCTCTATCATGGAATTTATAACATAGAGGTAAAATAATAATAGTGCAAAGACTAGGAAAGGGAGATGGAGGTATACTATTGTAAGATTCTTATATAAGAATTGATTGATTTGTTCTAAGTAGACTGTGAAATTTTAGGAACATGTACTACATACAAGAGTCTGCAAACTACAGCTCATGAGCCAAATATAACCTGCCACCTGTTTTTGTATAGCATTTTATTAGAAAATATACCCATTTATTTACATCTGTGTATTTTCTTACCCCTATTTATCTATGCTATGTCCATTCTACAGAGTAGTCGTAATGGAGAACATTAAGCCTATAAAGCTTGAAATATTTACTCTCTCTCTCTCTCTCTCTCTCTCTCTCTCTCTCTCCCTTTACAATAATTTCTTATCTATTCCTATTGTAAAGCCTAAAACAACTACAAAAACTTAAGAAGTTATAACTAATAAGTCATCAAAGGAAATAGGATCATGTGGAAAAATCAAATTAATACAAAAGAGAGAAGAAAAAAGAAAGCTGGAAGAATGGATGATATAAATAATAAACAAAAATAAGATTATAGAATTAACCTAACCACAATAATCATATTAAATATAAATGGTCTAACATTGCAAGTAAAAGCGGAGATTATATGATTGAATAAAAAATGATGACACCTTGTATGTAGTTCTCAAGAATTTCCCTTTAAATACAAACATACAAAAGATTAAAACTCAAAGGAGAGCAACAAACATACCATGCTGCCATTAATTAAAAGAAAGCTGGAGAGGCTATATTAACATCATACAAAGTAGATTTTTAAAACAAAGGAATGGTTATACATAAAAAGACTCCATTTATGAAACCTAATAATGGAGCATCAGAATACATGAAGAAAGCTTTGACAAAGGTTAATTAGAAATAGACAAATCAGCAATTATGTTGGAGGTTTAAGTACTCCTCTCTCAATAACTGATATTATAACAATATACTATATAATGTGTGTAAATATACATACACACCACACACACACACACACACACACACACACACATGTATATACACATATGTAGGTCAGGCACAGTGATACATGCCTATAATCCCAGCTACTTGGGAGGATTGCAAATTTGAGGCCAGTCTGAAAAATTTAGAAATTTAGTAAGATTTTTTAAAATCAGAAACAAGAAGACCTGAGGATATAGCTCAGCAGTAGAGTGTCCCAGGTTCAATTCCCAATTCTGGGGGGAAAAAAAAAGTATAAGAAAAGAATATTGTAAAAAACCTGTGCTAAAAATGTTGACAACATAGATAAAATAAGATTAACAATTTTTTTAATAAAACACAAACCATCAAGGCTTATTCAAGGTGAAATAGATATCCTGAATAGCCCCATATCTGTTAAAGAAATAGAATTTATCATTGATAACCTTTCACAATTTCTCCCCGTCAAAATGCTTAAACCCAGATGAATATAAAGGTGAATTGTCTTCAATATTTAAAGTTGAAATAATATCAATTTCACACAAAGTCTTGCAGATCAGAGAATGTCTTGCCTCTATGAGATCAGTTTTACTTTGTTTCCAAGACCAGGTATAAATATTATAATAAGGAAAATTATAGATGAGTATCTCTCATGACATTGATACAAATCTTTTAATTTTTTGGAAAACTGAACTTAAGAAAATATTTTAAAATCACATTAAGTGATTAAGTAAACTTTATCACCAAATTGCAAGTTTGGCTTACATTAGAAATTAATCTTTACAATTTATTGTTGTGATTAGTAAAAAAAGAAAAACAATATGATCATTTCAAAAGATTCAGAAAAAGGATTTGACAAAATCTAACATCCATTATTATAAAAGCAAACAAATACTCAAAACCCAAGCCAAAAAAAAAAGGAGACTAGAATTTCATCAACTATGAAGGATATGTAAGGAAAAACTACAGATAAGATCATATTTAATGGTCAAAATCTAAATGTTCTTGCCCTAAGATGAGGAAAAAGAAAAAAGAATGTCTGCTTTCTGCACTTCTATTCAATGCTTTAACAAAGATTTTGTACGGTGAATTCAGGCAAGAAAAAGAAATCCAAATTTTAAAAAAAGAAAAGTTTCTGTACTGACTGATGACATCTATGTAGCAAACTCTACAGACTAAACAAAAGAGTTCCTGGAACAAAGAAATGAGTTTAACAAGGTTGAAAAATACAAGATCAATAAATAAAAGTGAATTTTATTTATGTGTAATAACAGCAATCAGAAATAGAAATGTTAAAATAATATCATTTGGCCAAGTGCCGTGGCACACACCTGTAATCCCAATGGCTCAGGAGGCTTAAGGCAGGAGGATCACAAGTTTAAAGCCAGCCTCAGCAACAGCGAGGAACTGAGCAATTCAATGAGACCTTGTCCTTAAGTATAATACAAAATAGGGCTGGGGACGTGGCTCAGTGAGTTCAATCCCCAGTAATAATAATAACAATAATATCAATTATAGCATCAAAAATATGAAATTGATAGTATCAGAAACATGAAATTCATAATAAGTTCAGCAAAAGGTTTTCAAAACACATGTACTAAAAACTACAAAACATTACTGACAGACATTTAAAAGGCATAAATGAATGGAAATATAAAACATTTTCAAGGGTCAGAAGACACAATACTGTTAAGATGTTAATTTTCCCAAAATTGAAGTATAAATTCAGCCCATTCTCAATGAAACCATAAGTCTTGAAACCACCTCATGAAGGTAGTTCTAAAATTTATACAGGAATCAAAAAATCTAGAATAGCCAAAACAACTTTTAAAAAGAGGAACAATCAATGCTGATTATAAAGCTACAATAATCAGTTCAGTATAGTGTGGGCATAAAGACAGAAACTTAAATAAGTAGATAAATTTAGATAAGTAGAGAATACAGGGGTAGCTATGCAAGTATATGGCCAATTGTTTTTCTACAAAGTTTCCAAAGAAATTCAATTGGGAAATTAATATTTTTCAATAAATTATATTGAATAAATAGCAATATGCTAAAAAGAACTCAACTCTTACAAAAATTAATTCCAAATAGATCATACATCTAAATGTAAATGCTAAAACCACTAAACCATAAGGAGAAAATGTTAGTACCCCCAGGTTTGGAAAAGTTTTGTTAAATGTGTCCAAAAATATATAATATATAAATATAAAACTCAGCAAATCAGATTTCATACAAATAAAAACTTCAAAAGTCATTGTGATGAGAATGAAAAGGCAGGTCACAAACTGGGAGAACATATTTACAAAACATATCTCAGAAATGACATATGAAAATTACATTAATTCTATAATAATAATGAGACAAATAACTTGATTTTTAAATGAGCTACAAAAAAGATTTTTACTGAAAAAAGATAAACAGATGGCAAATCGGCAACTCAAACTGTGGTCAATATCATTAGTTATTAGGGAAATAGAAATTCTGATTGTGAGGCACTTTGGCTATCCCACTTTTTTTTTTTTTTTTGTATTGGGGATTGAACTCAGGCCCTCTTAACCACAGGGCCACATCTTCAGTCCATTTTTTGTATTTTATTTAGAGACAGGGTCTTGCTGACTTGCTAACTGCCTCACTAAGTTGCTGAGACTGGCTTTGAACTTGAGATCCTCCTGTCTCAGCCTCCCAAGTCTCTAGGATTACAGGTGTGCACTACCACACCAGGCTCCCACTTTTTTATAAGAATTTGGTACAAGTGGAATGCTGGCAGGAATATACAATGATGCCATTACTTTGAAAAACAGTTGGGGAATATCTTCATAACTTAAAAACACCTTCCATATGCCCTACCTATTCTCCTCTTAGGAGTTGTCCAAAGAAAAAATTAAAGCATATTTCCACCAAAGAGACTTGTACACAAATGTCCATAACAGCTTAATCTGTAATAGTGAGAAACTGGAAATCACCCAAATCCCTATCAACAGTTGATCAGATTGTGGTAATATCCATATGGTGGAGAACTTGTCAGCTACACAGAGAAATGGCCTAGAGGCACATGCAGTCACATGGATGGATCTGGAGATAATCATGCAGAATGAAAGAAATCCAACAGAAGAGAGGGGGCATGTTGCATTTATAAAGTGCTAGAAAATACTCTCTAATCCATAATGACTGAAAGCCCATCTGTGGTTGCCGGGATAGAGGGTGAGATGTGAAGGTGAGTGAAGGAAGAATTTCAAAGGGCAGCAGGAAGCTCTTGAGGAGGCCAGGCAGCGTTCAGTCTTTGTGGCCATGGCCTCATGAGTGAATATGCAGAGTAAATTTAAGGTGCCTATACCTCATATGCACTGTGCAGAGTGTCTCATCTTCAGGTTTCCCTGTGTTAATTATACCTCAGAGGGCTTTGAAAATATGTATGTTCTTATTTATTCTAAATTGTTATATATGACAGCAGAATGCATTTCAATTCATATTACCCAAATACAGCACAGTTTTTCAAATCTTTGGTTGTTGTACACAAAGTGGAGTCACACCATTCATGTCTTCATGCATGTATTTAGAGCAATGATGTCCATCTCATTCCACCACCTTTCCCACTCCCATGCCCTCTTCCTTCCCCTCCCTCCCCTTTTCCCTATCTAGAGTTTGTCTAATTCCTCCCATGCTCCCTGCTATCCCCATTATGAATTAGCATTCGCTTATCAGAGAACATTCAGCCTTTGGTTTTTCTGGATTGGCTTACTTTGCTTAGCATGATGTTCTCCAGCTCCATCCATTTACCTGCAAGTGCCACGATTTTATTCTCTTTTAATGTTGAGTAATATTCCATTGTGTATGTATACCACATTTTCTTTATCCATTCATCTACTGAAGAGCATCTAGGTTGGTTCCACAGTTTAGCTATTGTGAATTGAAAGTATGTACCGAACATATTGCCACCAAGTGTGTTTAGACATGCCTTTTGTCTTCTCCTTCACCAACCCTGGATATGCCTTTATTTTAAGCATTTTTGCCAAACTAATATGCAAAAGTAAAAGTATCTCATTATCATTTTAAGCTGTTTCTGTGGTTACAAGTGAATTTTAAAATATTCCCTTATTTTTTGCATTTTCACTTCTTTATGAATTGTTTGCATGCTTTGCTCATTCTTGTTGGTGTATCTTCTTTGTTATTTCTTATTGTGATTATGCAAGTGTGTCTTTCCAGACTTTTCCTATTAAACAAAAATAAGATCATACTTTATATCCTATTTTGTAACCCACTTTTTACCCTAACATAATGCGGCTATCTCTCCATGTCAATAAATGTGCAGCTACATCATAGTGTTAATGGCTCAAGCTGCAATTCTTAATGCTGCTTCTTAGCTTAAATCATATTTCAGTTTCAGAAAATGGAATAAGGCTCTCCCTCATTTCGAAGGAAGTTGAAAGTAACTTCACAAATCACTTTTTTATTTGCTGCAACACCACAGAATTATAGCAGATTCTTCTCTGAGTGACAACTAGAAATCCTCCCCAGCCTGAAAGGGAATTTTATGAAACTGACTTTTGCTAACTTTTTTTAACAGTTCCTCCAGAACGATGCTGATAATGAAATTTGCAGCTAGCCACACTTTGCCTGACAAATTATGAAGAGATCAATTTGTTCCCATTAGTCTCCACTTCATTACTATCCAAGATGAGGTCTACTCCAAGAGATAGTGAGCAACCTTTGGCTCTCCTAGAAAGGTCTCTTTGTGAAGATCTTAAGAAGAGCAAATCAGCAACCTTTCCTTTAAGTTCAAAGGGAAATAGTTTGATTAAAATTAAAAGCTGTTCTTCTCAAAGGTCAGGCAAAAATTTGGTAATGTCCTATGAGAAATAAAATTACCATTTATTCAATGCAATACATTGCAGTGACATGGGGGCTGAGAATTTCCAAGTGGCACAGCTTTAAAATGAAAAGTTACGGTTTATCTAGCAATAGTAATCTATCTTCTTTGCAAGTTACCTTTGAGTGACACTTAATATCCCAGGCTCTGTCATCCAGTGGTCTGAAAGGCCTTCTCAAATTGGGATCAGCAGAACCTTACATAAAATCCTCATTCCATTCCCTTTTGGACTGCGCTTCAAACAAGCCAACCATACAAAGGAGGAAATATTCAGTCTGAAGGTCAGACTGCCTGACCGACCACACTGGCTGAGATTTTTATGTTTTGAAACCACTGATCAGAAACAAAGCTTTGTTTTTCGAAGGGAAAAGCATCAGGAATTGGGTTGAAGTAACCCGTCCGTGGCAGCCTGAGCATTTCAAGAGGATTCCCCGCCCCCTGGACTTTTTTTTTTTTTCTTTTTTCCCTGATGATTAAAAAGCCATTGAGCATTCACCAAACATCAGGAGCTCTTCTGTGCCCTACATAATTCTGGGTGCTGGTAAGAATATGAAATTAGGCACAGGTGTCCACCCGTCATCAGCCGAGTGGATGGAGAGACAGGCACATGAACAGCTCACTCCCTGGTGAGGACGATGGGGTTGGGTATAGTGAGAAAACCAAGAATTCACTGCACCATCAAAACACAGGGGCTGACTGACAGGAGATGGAGAAGGCTCCTTCCCTGAAAGAGGCGCATTTCAGCTTGAGAGAAGGAAGCTATTGAAGTCCACCCACCCTCTCTACTCCTTGATGCATAACGCCAATGCTAGAAATCACTATTGTGAGGGATATTTTAAAATCCCAATGATCCTTAAAATAAATCAAAGGGGGAAAGTACATTTCAAGTAGCTAGACTGATGATCCCTTTTTCCATAAAGGTGATAAAAGCAATTATACCTCAACAGGAAAGCTCTCAGTGTGTCTATGGGTGTTTCCTTCCCCAATTTAACACTTTATCAAGCACCATACAAATGTTAGAGGTTTCCAATAAACTAGAAACTCACAGCTCATTTCAAAGTGAGAGGAGTCACCTGCACAGCAGGAACTTTTCCTGTGAGGAAAACCCGGAAGGAGAAGAAGAAGGGCACCCTCTAGGGCAGGCAAGGGGCATGGACTCCTAGGAAGTAGAGCAGCTCTCCTGCGGCCCTTTCTTGGAGGTCAAGGACAGGAACTTTGCAGGAATCGGAGCCTGTTATGGTTTAGATAAGACATATCCCCCAAAAGTTCACGTGTGAGACAGTGCAAGAAGATTTAAAGGTGAAATGATTGGACTATGAGAGCCTCAACCCAACAGTGAATTAATCCCCTGACAGGAATTAGCTGGGTATCAACTGCAGGCTGATAGGGTGTGGATAGAGGAGGTGGGTCTCTGGGGGCATATATTTGATATGTTGAATTTAGGCTCTCTTTGCCTCTTGGTGTAATGTCTTGAGCCCTTCCTTTTACCACACTCTTCTGCCATGATGTTCAGCCTCCCCTCAATCCTTGAAGAAGGAACCTGATGTTTATGGACTGAGATCTCTGAAACTGTGATCACCAAATCATATTTTCCTCCTCTAAAATTGTTCTTGTCAGGTCTTTTAGTCACAGCAGTGAAAAAACTGACTATAACAGAGCCACAGAGGTTGAGGCTGAGAGGTGAAGGAGGCTGAGTGGTTAGTGTAGCCAGGCAATTCGTGGGTACCGTCAGGGATTCAAGAAAACCTCTCAGTTACCATAGCTTTTTTGAGGTCTACAACCCAAGGGAGGATTTAGGCTTAAAGAATTAGAGCCCTGAACTAGGAGAGGAGGCTTGGTGAGCAATGTTGGATCCCTTTGAGATTTGAGTTTGTTAAGAAGGCAGAAAGGATGTGTGGGGGGAAGTGGAACTAAAACCACAGGCTGAGAGACAAAGGAAAACCTGGCTGTCCCACGGTTATTATGCTGCCTCTGGAAGGCTAGTCTTGGAGCGCAGGCTGGGTCCCTGGGGCAGGGGCAGGAACTATCTATAAATAATATGGCGATGTCCTGGCCTTATCTTATAATCCTAGATTATCTGCAAGATCTCCTGTCAGACACTCTGGAGCTCACAATATGGGAGAAGGAGAGAGAGCAGGCCCCCTATATTTGGGACAAATATGTTAAAATAATTGAAAGATAAAAGATATCATCCCCATAATAATAACAGAATGAGGGGTAACTGGCATCCCTCAAGTAGAGACCAAGGTGGTACAAAATAATTAAAGCTATATTAGGAAAAAATATTTCTTTAAATAAAGGCAGAATTGAATCTGTACATTGGAAGAACATTTCACATATATCAAATTGTAGGAAATTGGATGCAGAACCAGCACCACCAAGGGAGATCCTGATAAGTTGCTGAATAAAAAAAAAATAGAATTCCTTAGACATTTGAAAAAGAAGCAATAACAAAAAAATTATTTAAAAGGCAGATGAATAAGGTCAGCCTCCTGTTTCTTTATAGCAACATTAAAATCTAGAAAATGAAATAGAACACTGTGAATTTCTGTGGGGGGAAAAAAAACTGTGATCTGAACATTGTAGGCCTCAGCAAGGTGTTGCTCAAGTAGAAAGGTGTCAGACATGCATTCACAGGCCTGCAATACTTCAGAGAATACAAGGCCCATTAGTCCCTTACGAAAAAGAAAAATTTTTTTTGATCACAAAAATTTGATGAATGGAGTTGTGACTAGTGGACCATCATGAGCACTGAGCTTGCATGCTTAAATGGATTCTGCAGTAGTTGATTCTGTCAACTGGACGGAATACCTATATGAAGCATTATTTCCAGGTATGTCTGTCAGGGTGTTTCCATATTGATGAGCATTTGAATCTGTGGACTCAGTAGATTGTCCTACACAATGTGGAGGGTATCCTCCAATCCCTGGAGCACCTGGATAGAACAAAAGGCAGAAGAAGGGCAATTTCACTTCTTCTGGCTCCTACGTGCACTCTGGAGCTGGGACATCTCAGCTCATCTCCTGCTCTTAGACTGGGATTTACACCCTCAGCTCCCTTGGTTCTCAGGCCTTGAGGCTCAGACTGAATTATACCACTGGCTCTCCTGGGAGTCCAGCTTGCAGAGGAAGATCACAGGGCTCCTCAGCATCCATAGTCACATGTGCCAATTCCTTATAATCTCAGTATCTCTCCCCTGCCTCTTTTTCTCTCATTATCTCTCTCCCCATATATGCATACATATGATGTATATGAATATGTAGAGGTTGATACATATATACATATATATGTGTTACACACACACACACACACACACACACACACACACACACACATACACATCCAATTGGTTGTTTTGTCTGAAGAACCCTAATACAGGAGCCAAAGAGATAGGTAGATAGACAGACACACATACATATATGTGTGTGTGTGTGTACACATACCAATTAGGAGAAGATTTATAAAAGAAAGAAATAATATAAGCTATATGGTTAATAGTGGTTATCTTTGAAGATGAAGGTCATCAAAGGAGATGGAAGAAGCAATTTATTTTTTTAATTGAGGTGTGGTTTACATGTCATAAAGTATATTTAAGTATATTTAATTAATCATTTGATTAATTTTGATCTATTTTGACAAATGTGTAAGCCCATGTAATCATTATTTAAAAAAAAAAAGTAAAAAAAATATAGAATGTTTTCACTACGCCCTGAAATTTCCCTCATTCCTCCTTCAGTCAGTTCTCCAGACACCAGAAGCAACCATTGTTTGATTTCGCCAGCTGCTTAGACATATTTGAAAATGATTCATAAGTGTTTTGTTTCTTTCAATTTGTTTTAAAGATTTGTCTGTGTTGCATATATTATACTTTTTATTGTTGAATAGTATTCCATGGATATCCCACAATGTGTTTATATATATATTCTCCTGTTGACTTTTGTCTATTATAAATGAAGTTACCATGCACACGTTTTTAAAAATATATTTATTTTTTAGTTCTAAGTGGAAACAATATCTTTATTTTACATTTATGGTGCTGAGGATCAAACCCAGTGCCTCACACATACTAGGCAAATAACTCTACCACTGAGCCACAACCCCAGCACATTATTATACATGCTCTTCCCTCTTGGATAAATACCTAATGACAGATTGGTATATAACGTAGTTGATATATGTTATCTCCATAAGAAAAGGCTTTTCAGTTTTCCAAGTGGTTACATCATTTTGACAGTCTCAAGATTCAGCATTCTCTCCAACATTGTTAGACTTTTAAATTTTAATCAAGCTAGTGATTGTTAGGTGGTATCTCTTTACAATTTTAACTTGTGCTTTTCTGATAACTACTAATTCTGAGCTTTTTCTTTTTCTTTTTAATGTGCTTACTAGCAATTCCCACACCTTCCCTTGGAAACGATCTGTTCAAAACTGTTTTGCAAATATTTTCTCCAAGTTTGTGGCTTTCCTTTGAACTGTCTGAAGAATTTCTTCGGAAGAGCAGATGTTTTTAATTTTAATGAAGTCCAATTTATCGATTTTTTTTTCTCACTTTAGGTAGTTCTTCGAAGAAAATTTGCTTACCATGAAGTCAAGAAAATATCCTCCATCTTCTAGAAGCTAGGTAGTATTCACCTGTGCTTCTAGGTGTGGACACATCTTGAATAGCTTTTTGAGTGTGGCATGAGTTAGGCTTAAGGTTTACAAATTGTTTTTAATGTACAAATTAATTGTCCACCCTTGTGTAAAAAACAGAATTTCCCCTTCTCGTTAAATTACATCATCGTTATTAATGAAAGTCAATTTGCTACATGTATATGGATTATTACAAGATTTGACAATCTGTACCACCAATTCTTTTATCTACCCTAAGAAGAAAAGCAAAAGCAAAAAATGAAAACAAACAAAAAATACATGACTCTGATAACTATAGCTTTATCAGTCCTAAAATTAAGTAGGATGTCTTCCAACTTTGTTCTAATTTTTGAAAGGTTTTATCTATTCTAAATCCTTAGAATTTTCATGTAATTTTAAAATCAGCTTGTCATTTTTTTTAAAAAAAGTGAAGGGTATGATTTGATTGGGATTATATTCAAGTTATAGATCAATTTAAGAACAAACATTTTGGGGGGTTTTTTGAAATTACCAATTTTTTGAAATATTTATTTTTTTTGAAATTGTACACAATAACTTTTATTTATTTTTATGTGGTGCTGAGGATCGAACCCAGGGCCTTGCACATGCAAGGTGAGCACTCTACTGCTGAGCCATAACCTCAGCCCCTGAAATTACCAATTTAAAAAAAAATATTTTTTATTAATTCTAATCAGTTATACATGGCAGCAGAATGCATTTTGATTCATTATACACAAATGGAGCACAACTTTTCATTTCTCTGATTGTACCCAACGTAGAGTCACGCAACATGTGCAATCCTACATACCTGGAGTAATGATGTTCCTCTCATTCCACCATCTTTCCTATCCCCAAACCCCTTCCCCTTCCCTCCCTCCCCTAGACCCAATCAAACTTCCTCCATTCTCCCCACCCCACTCTCATTATGGATAAGCAACCCCTTATCAGAAAGAACATTCAGCCTTTGGTTTTTTGGGATTGGCTTACTTCACTTAGCATGATATTCTCCAACTCCATCCATTTACCTTCAAATGCCATAATTTTATTCTCTTTTAATGCTGTGTAATATTCCATTGTCTGTGTGTGCGTGCGTGTGTGTGTGTGTATATATATATCACAGTTTCTTTATCCATTTATCTATTGAAGGGCATCTAGGTTGCTTCCACAGTTTAGTTATTATTAATTGAGTTTCTATAAACATTGATGTGGCTGCATTACTATAGTAGGCTGATTTTAAGTCCTTTGGGTATAGACCAAGGAGTGGGATAGCTGGGTCAAATGGTGGTTCCATTCCAAGTTTTCTAAGGAATCTCCATACTGCTTTCTAGAGTGGATGCACCAATTTGAAGTATGAACAGCAATGTATGAGTGTGCCATTTTCTCCACATCCTCACCAACACTTATTGTTGTTTGTATTCTTGATGACTGCCATTCTGACTGGCATGAGATGAAATCTTAGAGCAGTTTTGATTTGCATTTCTCTAATTACCAGAAATGTTGAACCTTTTTTCATATATTTGTTGATCAATTGTGTACCTTCTTCTAAGAAATGTCTGTTCAGCTCCTTAGCCCATTTATTGATTAGGTTGTTTGGGGGTTTTTGTGTGTGTGTGTGTGAGTGTGTTAAGTTTTTTGAGCTCTTTATATATCCTGGAGATTAGTGCTCTATCTGATGTGCATGTGGCAAAAATTTTCTCCCATTCTGTAGGCTCTCTCTTCACTTCATTGAGTGTTTCTTTTTCTGAGAGGAAGCTTGATTTTGTTTCTTGTGCTTTAGGAGTCTTATTAGGGAAGTCAGGGCCTAATCATATGTGATGAAAATTTGGGCTTACTTTTTCTTTTATTAAGTATAGGGTCTCTGGTCTAATTCACAGATCCTTGATCTACTTTGAGTTCAGTTTTGTGCATGGTGACAGATAGGGGTTTATTTTCATTTTGTTGCATATGGATTTCCAGTTTTCCCAGCACCATTTGTTGAAGAAGCTCTCTTTTCTCCAATGTATGCTTTTGGTGCCTTTGTCTCGTATGAGATAACTGTATTTATGTGGGTTTGTCTCTGTGTGTTCTCTTCTGTACCATTGGTCTACATGTCAATTTTGGTGCCAATTCCATACCATTTTTGTTACTATAGCTTTGTAGCATAGTTTAAGGTCTGGTATTGTGATGCCTGCTGCTTCACTCTTCTTGCTAAGGATTGCTTTGGCTATTCTGGGTCTCTTATTATTCCAAATGAATTTCATGATTGCTTTCTCTTTTCTATAAGGAAAGATGTTGGGATTTTAATTGGAATTGCATTGGATCTATATAGAGATTTGGGTAGTAAGGGTGGTATAATTTTGACAATATTAATTCTTCCTATCCAAGAGAATGAGAGATCTTTCCATATTCTTAGGTCTTCTTCTATTTCTTTCTTCAGTATTCTGTAGCTTTCATTGTAGAGATCTTTCACCTCTTTTGGTAAATAGATTCCCAAGTATATTTTTTGAAGTTATTGTGAATGTGTTAGTTGTCCTAATTATCCTTTCAGAGGATTCATCACTAATGTATAAAAATGCATTTGATATATGGGTATTTATTTTATATACTGCTACTTTGCTGAATTCACTTATTAGTTCTAGAAGTTTTCTGGTGGAGTTTTTTGGATCCTCTAAATATAGAATCTTGTCATCAGAAAATAATGATAGTTTGAGTTCTTCTTTTCCTATTCATATCCCTTTAACTTCTTTCATCTAATTGCTCTGGCTAGAGTTTCAAAAATTATGTCAAATAGAAGTGGTGAAAGAGGGCATATCCCTGTCTTGTTCTAGTTTTTAGAGGGAATGTTTCCAATTTTTCTCCATTTAGAATGATGTTGTCCTTGGGTTTAGCATAGATAGCTTTTACAATGTTGCGGTGTGTTCCTATGATCCCTAGTTTTTCTGGTGTTGTGAACCTGAAAGGGTGCTGTATTTTGTCAAATGCTTTTTCTGCATCAATTGATATAATAGTATGATTCTTTAAGCCTGTTGATGTGATATGACATTTATTGATTTCCATATGTTGAACCAACCTTGCATCCCTGGAATGAACCCCAATTGATTATGGTGCACTATTCTTTTTAGTATGTTTTTGTATGCAATTTGTCATTATTGAGAATTTTTGCATCTATGTTCATCAGGGATATTGGTGTGAAATTTTCTTTCCTTGATGTGTTTATGCCTAGTTTGGGTATCAGGATGATACTAGCTTCACAGAATGAGTTTGGAAGGGTACTCTCCTTTTCTATTTCATGGAATAATTTGAGGAGTTAGTGGTATTATTTCTTCTTTGTAGGTTTTGTAGAACTTGGCTGTGAATCTGTCTGGTCCCTGGCTTTTCTTAGTTGGTAGACTTTTGATGGCATCTTCTTTTTCCTTCCTTGAAATTTAGCTGTTTGAATTGTGTAGGTCCTTCTGACTCAGTTTGGATTGATCCTATGCCTCTAGAAATTTGCTGGTGTCTTCGAGGTTTTCTATTTTACTGGAGTATAAATTTTCAATATAGTTTCTAGTTGTCTTCTGTATTTCAATAATGTCTGCTATGATATTTCTTTTTTCATCACAAATTTTAGTAATTTTTCTCTCTCCTTTTTTATTAGAGTGGCTAAGGGTTTGTCAATTTTATTTATTTATTTTCATAAAACCAGCTTTTTGTTTTGTCAATTTTTTTAATTGTTTTTTTTGTTTCAACTTTATTGATTTCTGCCCTGATTTTAATTATTTTCTGTTTTCTACTACTTTGTTCTTCTTTTTCTAGGGCTTTGAGATGTAATCACAGGTTGTTTATTTGTTGACTTTTTATACTTTTAGTGAATGAGCTTAATGCAATGAACTTCCCTCTCAGCATTGCCTTCAAAGTGTCCCAGAAATTCTGATACATTTCATCAGAGTTCTCATTTACCTCTAAGAAATTTTTAATCTCTTCCCTGATGTCTTCTGTTATCTATGTGTCATTAAATAGCATATTATTTTGTCTCCAGCTGTTCAAGTAGCTTCCTTTTTTGTTTTTTATCATTGGTTTCTAATTTCATTCTATTATGGTCAGATAGAATGCAGGGTAATATCTCTATTTTTTGTATTTGCTAAGACTTGCTTTGTGGCATAATATATGATCTATTTTGGAGAAGAATCTATATGCTGCTGAAAAGAAAGTATATTTGCTCGCTGATGGATAAAATGTTTTATATATGTCTGTTAAGTCTAAATTATTGATTGTTTTATTGAGTTCTATAGTTTCTTTGTTTAGTTTTTGTTTGGAAGATATGGTGAAAGAGGTGTATTAAAGGCATCCAGTATTATTGTGTTGTGGTCTATTTGATTCTTGTAGTCAAGAAGGTTTTATTTGATATACATAGATGCCCCATTGTCTGAGGCATAGACAATTATGATTGTTATGTCTTGTTGATATATGATTCCCTTAAGCAGTATGAAATATCCTTCTTTATCCCTTTTCTCTAGCTTTGGTTTGAAGTCCACTTTATCTTATATGAGGTTGGAAACCCCTATTTGTTTACGCAGTCCATGTGAATGATATGTTTTTTCCCACTCTTTCACCTTCAATCTGTGGATGTCTTTTCCTGTGAGATGAGTCTTTTGAAGGCAGAATATTATTGGGTCTTTTTTCTTTAATCCAATCTGTCAGTCTATGTCTTTTAATTGATGAATTTAGGCCATTCACATTCAGGGTTATTATTAAAATATGATTTGTATTCCTGGTCATTTTGGCTTATTTTTGGTTTTTAACTTGACTTGGTTTCTCTTTTGATTGGCCTGTCCTTCAGTGTAGTTTCTCCCTTTGCAGATTTTCATTGTTGTTTTTCATTTCCTCCTCATGGAATATTTTGCTGAGAATGTTCTGTAGTGCAGGCTTTCTCACTGTAAATTCTTTTAACTTTTGTTTATCATGAAAGATTTTTATTTCATCATCAACTATGAAGCTTAATTTTGCTGGATATAAAATTCTTGGTTGGCATCCATTTTCTTTCAGAGCTTGGTATACATTATTCCAGGATCTCCTGGCTTTGAGGATCTAGGTTGAAAAAATCTGCTGAGATACAAATTTTTCTCCCCCTTATATGTAATCTTACTCCTCTTTCTGTGGCCTTTAAGATTTTTTCATTATTCTGTATGCTAGGCATTTTCATTATAATGTGCCTTGATGTAGATCTGCTGTAATTTTTACATTTGGTGTCCTGTAAGCTTCTTGTATTGGATTTTCCAATTCATTTTTCACATTTGGAAAATTTTCTGATATTATTTCATGGAAGAGATTGTGCATTCCTTTGGTTTGAATCTCTGCGCCTGATTAATCTTAGATTTTGTCTTTTGATGCTATCCCATATTTCTCAGATGTTCTGGTCATGGGTTCTTACCATCTTCACAGTGTGGTCAACTTTATTTTCAAGATTGTATTTTGTCTTCATTATCTGAGGTTCTGTCTTCCAAGTGAGCTAGTCTGTTGGTGATGCTTTCTATTGAGATTTTTATTTGGTTTATTGTTTTCTTCATTTCAAGGATTTCTGATTTTTTCTTTCAGAATCTCTCTTTCTTGACGTACTCTCTTGCTACCGTATTTTCTCCCTTATCTCTTTGTTGGTATGAGCAATGATTGCCTGTATTTGTCTCTTATCTCTTTGTTAAAATGATTAATTTTTGTCCGTATTTGCTCTCGTATGTCATTCTTTAATTTGCACATCATTTTAATTACGTACATCCTGAACTCCTTCTCTGACATTTCATCCACTATGCTTTCAATGGATTCTATTATTGTAATACCTTAGTTTGTTTGGGGCACTTTCTTCCCTTTTTTATTCATGTTGTCTATGTGTCTTCCTTTCTTGCAGTGTAGATCTGAGGTATAGCAGTTTTTACCCTACAATCTTGTAGGGTCCCTGAAGATTATCTGTGCCTTACGTTGGTGTTGGGCTTCCAGCCCTTGGCTGGTGTCCCAAGATGGATGCTACTATAACTAAAGATGGTGACAGCAGTAGTGGAAGTAACTCAAGATAGCAGTGGGGTGACTCAAGATGGATGGGGCTGAAAGGGCAGGACTTACAATGGCTTTGGGCTGCCTATTCAGAGATGTAGTGCTGTGGTATGCCATGCTGCAGCAGGCAGCTGCCTCTAGACCCTGTCTGTTCTCCCAAGGTGGAGGTTACAACCTGGGGAAGACTATGGCAATGTTCCAAGATGAAGGCTGGGGGAACTACGCCTTAGTAAATGGGGAACCTCAGCGTAATCGTCCACCCTGGGTAGGGTGGTCCTGGGCCTGACCTGGGTCTGGGCTCCTACACGGGTCTGTAGGGGTAGTCCTGGGCCTGACCTGGGCCTAGGCTCCCTTATGGGTTGACAGGGGTGGTTCTGGGTCTGGGTTCAGGCCAGAACAAACATTTTAATACAACTGGGTCTTTTAATGTATTAACATGGCCTATTTCTCCATTTATTAGGTCTTCTTTCATTTATCTGCTCCATGTTTTTTATTAGGCAGTGTAAAGACCTAGCACACCTTATATTAAACATATTTCCATTTACTATATCTCTTAAGTTTAATTTTAAGTAAAATGATAGTTTCATTCCTTTTAATTTTTATTATTTTTTGCTAAAATACAGAGGTAAAATTAATTTTTTACCTATGGAATAGCTAAATTCATTCATTTGCTCTAGTTTCTTTTTTTTTCCTCAAAAAAAAAAAGATTTCTAGGACTTTTCCACATATATTATCACATCTTCTCAACAGTTTTACTTCTTCCTCTCCAATTCTTTTCATTTTTTCATACCTTATTGTACTGACTAGGACCAATGCAATAAAGAAGAATAGAAGGAAGGGGGTGGGTGTCTTTGCCTTGCTCCTTGGAGAAAAGGAAGTATTTGATCTTTCAGTATATAATGTCCAATGTTTAATGTATGGTTTTGCTATCAATTTTTCATAAATTCCTTTTAACAGACCACAAAGTTCCCTTTAAATTCTAGTTTGTCAACAGTTTTTATCATGAATAGATGTTCATTTTCTACATCCTTTGGTAAGACAATGTGGGAATTTATTAGTCTGATGACCTTGTGCCCAACATTGATTTCTAATGTTAAAAAACTGTGTATTCTTGGGACTAATCATAATTGGTTCTTTTTATGTATTATTAGATTTGATTTGCAGAAAACTTGCTGATGATTTTTGTGCCTTTGTATGTAAGGTTATTGGCCTATAGGCTTTTGTTTGTTTGTTGTTTGTTTTTTGTCTCTTGTGGGGTTTTTTTGGTTTTGTTTTTGTTTTTTGTCCTTAATAGGTTTGGCTCTCTAGGTTGTCTTTATTGCTTGCTTTCTATTTTATTGATTTCTGCTTTAATCTCTTTTATGTCCTTCCATCTTAGTTTTATGTTAATTTAGTCTTTATTTTCTAGCTTCTTTAGGTAGAAGCTTAAATCATTGATTTTAAACACTTCTTCATTCCCAATGTAAGCATTCAAAGGTACAAATTCCCTTTACAAATTAGTTTAGCTACATCCTACACATTTCGTTTATTTATAATTTAGTGGTCATTTTGCTTGAAATATTTTCTCATTTTTCTTGTAATTTCTTCTTTGACCAATCAGTTTCTTATAAGTATAATCTTGTTTCCAAAAACTAGAGGATTTTCTATACATTTAATTTCAAACCCTTGCTATTTACTGAGTCCTGTTTTATCATCCAGAATGGCTTAGGGACTATTCCATTTGCAATCAGAGGATGTGGAAGAATTTTTCTAAAGCTGTCAAATAGGGTCAATTTGGATGACATTGTTGTTCAAGCATTCTACATCCTTACTGACTGTTCCATCAATAACCAAGCTATGGATGTTAAAAATCTCAATTTATGGCTATTGATTTCTCTACATTTCTCTGTAGTTTTCTCAATTTTGGTTCAGGTATTTTTGTTTTCAGTTTAACAGTAGCAATTTGCTTCTTTTACAGTTTACTGTGGTAAATCTGGTGTACCATAAGCAGAACATATTTAAGGTGTACAATTTGATAACTTTCCACATATGTATGTACGTTAGAAACCATTGCCAAAATCAAGATAATTAATGCCTCCATTATTCCAAAAAGTTTCTTCATGCCCTTTGTGCCAGGCTTTCTTCACTCTTTCCCCACCTCCAGTTATGTTCTCTCTCTCTCTCTCTCTCTCTCTCTCTCTCTCTCTCTCTCTCTCTCTCTCTCTCTCTCTCTCTCTCCACACACACACACACAAAACACAGTTTTCATTTTCTATAATTTTGCATACATGGAAACATATAGCATATACTCATTCTTGTCTGGAATCTTCTACTCTGGAAAATTTGAGATTCATTCATGTTGTTTTATGTACCAGTCATTTATTCCTTTGGTTGTTGAGTTTGTAGTCTATTACAAAGATATACTTATTTAGCTATACTGATGGATATTTTGGTTGTTTCTCTTTTTTTCTTTTTTTTTGGGGGGGGTACATAATAGTTATATAGAATAGTGGGTTTCATCTTGGAATATTTTCACGTGCATAAAAAATATTTTAATCAATTTCTTCCCCACTTGATCATCTCAACAGATGCAGAAAAAGCCTTCTACAAAATTCAACACCCATTCATGATGTTAAAAAGAAAGAAAAGCTAGGCATGGTGGTGCACGCCTGTGATTCCAGCAACTCAGGAAGCTAAGGCAGAATAGTCACAAATTCAGAGCTGGCCTCAGTAACTCAGTGAGGCCCTAAGCAACTTAGCACAACCCTGTATCAAAAAATGAAAAGGGGGCTGGGGCTCATCAGTAGTGCACTTGCCTGGCAGGTGTGAGGCACTGGGTTCAATTCTCAGCACCACATATAAATAAATACATACATAAAATAAAGTTCTATCAACAACTAAAAAATATTTTCAAGAAATAAATAAATAAAAAGGGTTGAGGAGGCGGCTCAGTGGTTAAATCGCCTGTGTTCAATTCCCAGTACAAAAATTAAAATAAAAAATAAAAGTATTTAAAGTTTTAAAATATTTTAAAACAAAGAAACTAGGATAGAAGGAACTTGCCTTAACATCTTGAAGGCTATAGATAACAAACCCAGAAGCCAACATCAGGCTGAATAGGTAAAAACTGAAAGTGTTTCCTCTAAAATCAAGAATAAGACAAGGATGCCCATTCTCACTAGTCTTATTTAATACAGTATTTGAAACATTAGCCAGAGCAATTAGGCAAGAGAAGGAAATTAAAAGAATACATATAGGAAAGGAATAAGTCAAATTGTCAAAACATCCCTGTATGCAGATAATATAATCATACTTAAAAGATCCTAAAAGCTCCACCAGAAGATTTATATAACTAATAAACAGACTCATTGAAGTGGCAGGATATAACATCGACATGCGAAAATCTATATGCAATAATGCATCTGCTGAGAAAGAAAAACAATTCCATTCACAATAGCTTTAAAAAAAATAGAGTAATTAGGAATACATGTAACCAAAGAAGTGAAAGATCTCTACTAGGAAAATCACTGGATGTTGAAAAAAAGAAATCAAAGAAGACACCAGAAGATGGAAAGACCTTCCATGTTCATGGATAGGCAGAATTAATATTATTAAAACAGGAATACTACCAAAAGCAATCTACAGATTCAGTGAAATTCCCATCAAAATACTAATGATATTCTTCTCAGAACTAAGGGGGAAAATTCTAAAATGTATACAGAAGAATAAAATACCTAGAAAAAAAAGAAATTCTGAGCAAAAAGAGTTAAGCTGGTGGCATCATAATACCCAATTTCAAGTTATACTACAGAGCCAGAATAACAAAACATCTTGTTACTGGCATAAAATTAGACATGTAGGCCAATGGAGTGGTATAACAGTCACAAAGTTAAATTCACAAAGCTACAACTATCTGATTCTTGACAAAGTCACCAAAAATTTATGTTAGAGAAAAGACAGCCTCTTTAATAACTGGGACTGGGAAAACTAGATATGTGATATAAAGATTGAAAATAGATCCCTATCTCCCAACCTGCAAAAGTGTCAACTCAAAATAGATCAAAGGACTTGTAATAAGGCCAGACATTTTTCAATTAGTACAAAAGGATATAAGAGAAACACTCCAACATATAGGCACAGACAATGAATTCCTCAAAGAACTCCAATAATCAGGAAATAATATCAAGAATCTTTTGGGTTGTTCCTATTAGTGTTGCTATAGACATTTCTGGACAAGTATTTGTGTGGATGTGTACCTTCATATCTCTTGGATAAGAAGCTAGGAATGGAATAGGTGGGTTGCATGATAGGTGTCCACATATTACAAAATCATCAAATTCGCGAGGCCCTGGACTTGATCCCCAGCATTGCCAAATTTTTCAAAAATGACTATAACATTTTACATTCTTTCCAGTAGTTAGGAAGAGTCCAGTTGCTCCTTATCCTTGCCAACAATTAATAGTCTTTTTTATTTTTAGCCATTGCAGTGGGTGTGTTGTGATATGTCACTGTGGCTTTAATTGCATTTCTGTAATGACTGATGATGTGAACGGTCTTTTCATGTACTCATGGGCCATCCATATATCTTCTTTGGTAAAGAGTTTGCACAAATTCTTTGCCTGTTTTTTTAATTAGGACATTTGTCTTTTATAATTGAGTTGGAGGATTTTTCACATCTTATTCATAAAAATTATTTGTAAGAATATATTTTGCAAACTTTTTCTTAAAGTCTCATTTGGCTTGCCTTTCTTTTTTAAAAATAAAAGCTTTTCCTTTTAAAAATTTATGATTTTTATGTCTATAATTTTTTATTTTGGGGACACATCTAGAAATCCTGGCCAGCCCAAAAGTACTAAGATTTTTCTCTTATGTTTTCTCTCCAAAATGTTATAGTTTATGTGTTGCATTTAGGTCTATAATCCACTTCAAATTTATTTTTGTATATCATAAGCAGAAAGGGTCAAAATCCATTTTCCACATACTGTGCTTATTCTGTCACCATCTGTTGAAAAAAATAGTCATTTCCCCCTCATATTGCTAGCCATTTCCCTATCGAGTGCTTGAGCCGTTATTTTAAAAAATCAATTGATCAAGTACAGGGACATGTATTTATCTGCTGTCTATTCTGTTCCATGTATTTAAATGCATATATTTATGTCATTACTATACTTTTTGATTACTATAGCTTTTTAATGTTTTTAATCAAACTTGCTTGTAGTTTTCAAAATTTTTGAGTATTCTAAATCCTATGCATTTCTGTATAAATTTTAGAATCAGCTAATAAATTAATAGAAGATTAAGACTTCTGGGATTTCATTGGACTTTTATGTTGAATCTGCACATCAAATTGAGGAGAACTGTCATCTTAAAACTACTGTGTCTTTGATTCATTACTGAACACCCTTGGTCTCCATTTATTTATGTCCTCTTTAATGCTCTCAACAATGCTCTATAATTTCAATATACAGTTTGCACAACTTTTGTCAAATTTATCCCTATGTGTTTCAAATTTTAAAACTACCATAATGGAATAATATTATAAAATTTTTCAAGTAGGTGAACAGTACACTTTACTACTTTCTTTCAAATTTGGATACTTTTAATTTCTTTTTCTTGCTTAATGCACTAACTAGCTCCTCTAATGCAATGCCAATGGCATATAAGAACAGACATTTCTTCTTTGTTTCCAATCTCCGGTGGAAAGTATTAATTCTTCTAGGATTAAGCATATTTGCTATAGGTTACTTCTATTTCCAGTGTTTCATAGTTTTTTCCATGAATATCATTAATGATATCATTAATGTATTAACTTAGATGTTCAGAGTTTTTTGTTGTTTTTATTCTCTTAATATGATGAATTACATTTATTGATTTTCAAATATTGAATGAACATTACATTTTGTAGTTCAACTTCATTTGGTCACAGAACATAATTCTTTGTTGAGTCAGCTAGCTAAAATTCAGAATTTTTCATCCATTTTTATGAAGGATATTGGTTTGCCAATTTCTTTCCATATAAATATCTATCTCTCATTTTGTTGTCAGTGTGATGATACTGGGCACATAGGTTTAGTGGGGATGTGCTCCCTCTTCTATAATTTCTTGGAAGGATTTGTGCAAAATTGGTTTTATTATCTTTTCTTGGACTCATTGGGGATGGTGGCACACACCTCTGATCCCTGTTACTCAGGAGGCTAAGGCAAAAGGGTCACAAGTTCAGGTTGCAGCCTTGTTAACTTAGTGATACTTTGTCTCAAGATTAAGAAAAAGAAGGACTGAAGGTGTAGCTTAATGGTAGAGCACCCCTGGAATCACCAATGAAGCGATTTTGACCATTTTTTAAGGGAATTCTGGGAATTCCCTTAATATAAGTATTGACTTTCTTTACTAGATAAATAGCTTTTTAGATTATCTACTTCTTCTAGAATAAACTTTGGTAGTTTGTCTTTTGAGGAGTCTGCACATTTTATCTAAATTGTGACACTTACCAGCATAAAGTTGTTCTTACTATTCCTGTGTTACAGTTTAATATTTGTAGAATCTTTAAAGATGTTCACTCTCTCCTTTGAATTAGTGGCAATTTGTACTTTTTATATTTTATTATAGCTCCATATGGCTTCAGAATTGTCATTTTAATTGATCTTCTTACAGAACCACTGTTTAATTTCATTGATTATTATTTTTCATTCTATTTCATTTATTTCTGCTCTTATCTTCAGACTTCCTTTTGTCTAATTATTTTGGCTTTCATTTTCTATTCTTTTTCCAGATTTCAATATATAAGCTTAAATCAAGGGTCAGCCAGTCTTTTCATAAAGGAATAGAGAGTCATTATTTTAGGCTTTGAGATTCATACCTCTAATCACCTCTATTGTAGCATGAAAGCATCCACAATATATAAATGAATGACATGAATGGGTTCCAATAAAACTTCATTCACAAATAAAACAGGCAGTAGGCTGGATTTGACCCATCTGCTACATTTTGACAGTCTCCAGTTTAGGTTGTTGATTTGAAGTTTTTCTTCTTTTCTAATATTCACAGTACTATAAATTTCCCTCTAAGTTTTGTTTTAGGTGCACTCCAAAAATTTTTAAATCATATTTTCATTTTCATTCAGTTCAAAATATTTTCTAATTAATTTTATTTCTTCTTTGACTTAATGAATGTTTTAAAATGTGTTATTCAGTTTCTCAATATTTAGGGATTTTCCAGATGTCTTACTGTGATTGAATTCTAATTTAAATCAGATCTGGTCATAGAACATTCTTGGCATAATTTGAATTATTTTTAATATAACAAGACTTGTTTTATGGCCCAGAATATAAATTTGGTGAAATTAAATGGATTTTATGGCCCATTTTATAGTTTTTCTTGGAAAATGTTCGAAGTGCACCTGAAATGACTTTCTATGCTGCTTTCTTTGAGTGAAATGTTCTATAAATGTCAATCAGGTAGTTGACAGTGTTATTTAATTCCTCTATATCATTTCTGATTTTATGTCTACTTCTTAATCAAGTACCAAAAGGGGGAGTAATCTCAAACTATTGTAATAATTTATTGACTTATTTTGCTTCTATTAATTTTTGCTTCCTGTATTTTAAAGCTCAACTTTAGAAACATAAAGATTTTTTGTTATTTTCTATTGATACTATTTCCTATTTTTCAATAGTAAATGATCCCATTTACCACCGATACCTTGCTTATTCTAGTTTATATTACACAAAATAGCCACTTCCTTTTCCTTTTGATTATTGTTAGTTCCTATGGAGTATCTTTTCTCTATTTTTTTGCTATTAATGTATTTGTGAATTTTTTATAAAAAGTATCTTTGAGATTTTATTTTGTCTCTCATAGTTATAGTTATTTCCTTTCATTATCATAGTTAGCTGTGACCCTCATCTGGTTTTTAGGGGTTGTTTTCTATTTTTATAGCATGTATCCTAAGTTTATCACAGTTGTCAAGTAGAGTATTATCACTTCAAGTAATATATTATCACTTCATACATAATATAAGAATATTCCCCTTCCCTCCCAGGCTCTTTACTATTTTATTTCTATATGTTATAAACCCCCAAATAAGATTTTATTACTTTTATTCTAAACAATAAAATTACCTTTTAAGGAGTTTTCTTAAATAAGAGAAAGTCTTTATTTACATCTTGCCCACATAGTTTTCATTTCCCATGTTCTTCATGCCTTTGAGTAGATTCAGATTTTCATTATGTTCCTTCTGCCTGAAGGACTTGTTTTTGTTTTTGTTTTTTAACTTATCCTGTAGTTCAGATCTGCCAGCAATAACTTCCTTAAGCATTTGTATGTCTGCAAAAGTATTTTTGCTGTGTATATAAAAATCAGCTATGTTTTTTCCTTTCCGTAATTTGAACATTTTGATCTACTATCTGTTGGATTGCATTTTTTTTCCATTGAGGAGTCTGTTATCAGCCTGATTGGTGTGCCTGAGACTCTCTTGCTACGTTGAGATGTTCTTCATCACTGCTCTGGAGTACTTTGATTTTTATTCACTGTAGTATAGTTTTCTTTATGTGCTTGTACTTGGGATTTTTTTGAGAATCTTGAAACTATGGGCTTAATCTTTTTTTATCAAATAAAAAGAATTGTTTTTTTTTTCATTATTTCTGCAAATATTTTTCTGAGCCTCCCTGTTTCAGGAACTCCAATGATGTGATGGACTCCTTCAAATCCTCCCACATTTTGCTGGTGCTCTGAGTCTACTTTCAGCCTCTGTATTTCTGTATTGAATTATAAATGGTCTGCATGACTCTATCTTCAAATTCAGTTGTCTTTTTTCTGCAATGTGATATCTGCTGTTATTCCCACCCAGTATCTTTTTATATCAAATACTGTATTTTGCATCTTTACAAGTTTAACTTGGGTCTTTTTCATGTTTTTCTTTTTCCAATCTGGTATTCACAGCAGTCAGAAAACTTGTTCTTCAAGAGGTCAGATAGTAAATATGTTAGGCTTTATGGGCCATAAATGCTGTGTTTCCTGCAAGGAAGGATGGAAGGAAGACAGAGGAAGAAAAGGGGAAGGGTGGTCTGTGGGTGGGAGGGAGAGAGAAAGAATTGATTCCTGGCCCTCAGATCACACAAAAACAGGCTCCAGACTGGACTTGGCCCAGAGGTCTTGCTTGAAAATACTTGCTCTTTCTTCCTGAACACAGGAGCACATTTCTAACATCCATCCTTGACTGTTCATTCAAACATCTGTGTCATTTCCAGGTCTGTTTAGATTGATTGATTCTCTCATTATAGCTATATTTTCCTGATTCTTTGCATACCTGGTAATTTTGGTGTTGAGTTGCAAAAACTGTGAATTTTACTTTGTTTTGTACTTGATATTTTTGTATTTCTTTAAATATTCTTGAGCATTGCCCTGGGACCCAGTTAAATTGCTTGGAAACAGCTTGATCCTTTCAAGGATTTCTTTTAAGATTATTTTAGGCAGGACTAAGGTAGCCTTTAACCAAGGGCTAATTTTGGCCCACCACGGAAGCAATAACTGGATACTTAACAAGCTGAACACTTTGCCTGATGCCTGACCCTGCCATGAATTTTTCCCTGGTTAGCAGGATGCAGTCCATTCTGGACCCCATGTGATCTAGCATTGGTCCTCTTGCTCCTTTCTGGTGGTCTTTTCTGGGCCTTGGGATGTTTCCTTGCAGGCATATGTTGACCATTACTAGGCTGAACCCCCAGAAGAACCCCCAAGAAATCTCGGGCTCTCTCTCCATGAAACTGTCCTTTCCCTACTATTTACCATTTCACATTTAAGATTACCTGAAAGGACTTACTTGACTTTCATTTCCAACTTTCCCTGCTACTTGTCATACATGTGTGGCTTTTTCTTTTTAAAATTTAGCAAGGTTTGCCTGGCTGGTGGTATTGCAGGTGGGATTTTCAGCATTTAAAAAAAATTAAGGGCTGATACTATATTTCAAATTAAAGTGTGAGCCATCTCAAAGAGAGTTATGTCCAGTTATTCCAAATCATTTTGTCATTTGAACTAAACACAAATAGGTGAGAGTCAAATGGGAAGTCATGAAGTGGACACTGTGCTGCTGGCTGCTTCCTGGTCTACCCTCAGCCCTGAGGCAAGCTGTCCCTTGCATTATTTGGGGGGACATCAGTTGAAAAGTTTGAGAAGAAATGTCTCACAATACCCTTCTAGGACTCACCTGAAGACAGACCCAGCCCCATCTGTGCTCTGATGAGCCCCCAAGTTCCATTTGGGGAGACCGACCCCTGGTCCTTCCATGCCTTTTCTGCACACATAGGCAATGACGTCCAGGAGCCAGCCTAGGTAGAGTCCTCAGTCAGTCAGTGTTCGGGGACTTGACTTCTACTCTCAGTCTCCAAGAACCATTCTCTTCCTTGATTGGACTTCCTCCCACAAAGCAGTACAGCACCATTGCCATCCCACGGTTCACACATTTGGCTAAAATTCCTGCCTCAGTCCCTACTGGAGGGAACAGGTGTGACTCCGTTGCTTTCTTCCTAGCCACGCTTGAAGAACCTGTTCTGGTAACCACGTACATGCTCAGTCAGGACTTCTAGAACACTTAGATGTAAGAAACGTAATACTACTTTATCTTTCCACATCGTGTTTAACTGACTCTCGTTCTCAACTAACCAGGATGGGAGCTAACCCAGCCTATCATTTTAAGAGCTTCCCTCCCCTTTGCGAAGTATGTTTGTTCTTAAATGCTTGGAGCTTCTGCTGTGCTTGGAAAAGGAAGGGTGTTTTGTTTGCTGATCTGTGATTCTGGTCCTTACTCTTTTCAGTCATCACCACATCTGTGCTCAGGTCACTCCTCACCGTGATTTTATAAATGAATACAGGCCACAGACACTCCTGCTGCTGGTAGTAAGGCCTCTGTACCTCCCCTCCTTGGGCTGGCATGGGAGGCAATGTCAATTTCTACATTTTTCATAGACACCAAAACCCAAGGCCCCTTTCCAGTCCCCCCTTCTCCAACACTGCCTCCTCCACCTCTCGAACAACATTAACCTGAAGCATAAAAGTCATTTACTCATTCCTGAGGACAGTGAGGGGTAGTGCATTCATTTAGGTTCTTGAAAAGCAGATATCAAAACAGACTTGGAAAGAGAGAGCAGAAGAATGAGGGGGAGATCTTCAGCCCATTAAATAGATCTGACATCTCCAAAAGGACAGAAGGGAGGAGGATTAAGAAAGGAAGAGCCTTGGACTGAGGCGCTGTCTCAAGAAAAGTTAGGCAAGGTCATTGGAAAGCCTTGGACCCAAGCCATCTACTGGAGCAGTCCTGCCTCTTGCTGGGGTGAGCTGCCTTGGCCTCTGAGTCATGCTCAGTCATGAGCTGGGAGCAGCCTTCAGGAAGTGTAGACTTTGTGTCAGTGCAGAATAGATCCAAAAAGACCTTGAAAATAACTCCCAGATTGACTGTAGCTTCTTAATTCCATCTCCTATTAGTCATAGAAGTGAGCACCCATTGATTATCACCTGTGATTTATCCCTTCCACAATGACCAAGACACAGATCTCACCACTCTCACCATGAGCCACCCGGCCAGTGACCTCACACACCATTAAAAGCCCTCCCACACACTGGCTGTGCCTGCCTTCCATGGGAATGACAACTGTCACACAATACTTGACAGGCAAAACTCTGTTTAAATTGCATGAACCACAGAAAACCATACCTGCTATGATTAAAAACAAGTCCAGTGTTGTTATGAAGACCACTAAATGTACTACCAGACACATTAACAGCAGAATACAGCTGCAGAAATGTCTGCAGTTGTGGGCATCATGGCTCTGGATTTCCTGACAGCTGCCTAGCAGTAAGAGACTCTGGAGCATTAAAGGATGTAAGCTTGCCCGGCTGGGTGAGCATAGGTTCTACTTAGATGGATCTCTGAGGGTGCTATTGTCTGAATAGTTGTGTTCTCACAAAACTCATGTGTTGAATCCTCACTCCCAAGTGGTGGTATTATGAAGTTGGGACTTTAAGAGATGGTTAGATCTGAGAGCAGAGCCTTCATGAGTCAGATTAGTGTTTTCATAAAACAGAACTCAAGAGAACTAGCTAGTCCCTTCCACCACAAGAGGATGCACTGAGAAGGTTCCATTTAGGAAGCAGAGAATGGGTCCTCATCAGACACTGAGTCTGCTGGTGCCTTAATCTTAGACTTTCCTGCCTCTCTAACTGTAAGACATAAATGTCTGTTGTTTATAGTTACTGTTTTGTTGTTGTGTTTTTGTTGTTGTTGTTGTTGTTATAACCACCCAAATGGACTCAGAAAGCAAAGCCAAATTAGCTCAATGGACCTTTCGGACTACATGAATAATTAACAAAGCCAAAATGGCAGAGACTATACCACCAGAACTTGGGCAACTTCACACATCCTCAGGAAACCTCCTAGAGGACCACACCTCATTGGGTAAACCCAGACAGAGAAGTAAAGCCAAAACCAAACTCCATTCTTTCTAGACACCCTCTGTGTGTATGTGTGTGTGTGTGTGTGTGTGTGTGTGTGTGTGTGTGTAATCTCTTGGGTCAGATATCTTGCTCTTTCAGCAAAGCTGTCATTATCTAAATCTGGCACGTAATAAATACCACTGAAGACCTAATTGGCTTTTGTTTCTGGTAATAAACTCTGCCTCCCGGTCATTCAAATGCCTTAAAACAGCTTTCCACCAATGAAGTCTCTGTGGCCCTCCAGCTGTGCATCTGCCACTTGCAGCTGGACTCTCCCAAGGTGAAAGCAGGGCAGCGCCCACCCAGAGGGATCAGCCCAAGGCTCTGATGACCTCCTACACAAGGCCAGAATTCAGAATTAATGAAATAATTCCCAAGGATATTTATCAGTGGTATATCTGGGAGGCACTTTAGCTTGCAGAAGGAGCAACTGGCTACTTTCAAAACTGTTTCCTACTTATTTAGTAAGTTGATTTATTCATCATCTACCTATTGAGGCCAAGCTCTGTGCCAAGCCCTCTACTGGGCATCTGAGGTATAAGATCAAGGATGAACAACAGACTGTGGAAACAGTCTTAGGGAGGAGCCTGGAGCTGGATTCTGGTCATAGTAGTGAAAAGGAAGGGACAGGGGTGGATTCGAGAGATATTTAAGAGGATTAAAACTCAACTACCTTTGAGCATATACCATATACCAGGCAGAGCTCACTACATAATTTGCAGGACTTGTAGCGTCATGAAAATCTAGGGTCACTTTTCCAAAAGTAGAAAATGCTTCTTTCTTCTTTGCTCTGTCTCTTGATCTCTCTGGATCACAACATAATTCCAGCAGGGTCAGTAAGGCTAACAGAAGTTCTTAAGCCAAAGCCAAGTAACAGAGAAAACTTGCTTTTTACTGGAATGGACACACATTGGGGGTATTCAGGGGGAAGTGTAGACCCTCACAGGTACCTGGGCCCCCACCAGGTGGCTCAGTGCCACATTCCAACAAGCTCTCACTGGGCACAGAGGGTAGCAGAAATTTCTGAGTCAAGAGAATCCATGCTTGGGGTATGATGGAAAGGTGGGACCCCTAGTGCATGTACCATTGTATCAGTGGACTTCTGTGTCACTGCAAAACACAAGTTCAAAGATGGTATTATTAAAACATTCAAGTCAGCAACCACATAGCATCAAATCCCAGGGGCAGGGTCCATCTGAGCACAGGGCCTTTATAGCTGCACTGCTCCCAGGCCTGCAAAGCGAGCTCTGATGCTATTAGACTTTATGATACAAGAATGAGTGAGGCTCAGTTCCCACCCTACCTACTACCATGACAAGGCAAGGAAATATGGGGGACACTCTTGACACCTAAAGGGAAGTTTGACAGAGCTAGTGAGATCTAATTGAAGTGTAAACTCTTATTAATGTTGGTGGAAGGGGAAGTGGAGCAAAGGTACTTGCTGCAGAAGGAATAGCACATGTAAAGTTCTGAAGATGAGGCAAGAGAGAGTAAGGTACATCTGGGCAGCTGTAACTGCTACAGCTTGGAGAAAAGTAATGAGCAGAAATGAGACCAGAAGGGCAAATGGCATAGATCAGAAAGGGCCACAAAAAACATATTACAGATTTTTTAAAATTTATTCCAAAAATAAGGTGGGGGAAACTGTAAGAAATTTCAAGATAAGGTTTTAAGCAAATTTCACTATGGAAAGCTTTCTTTATCACGCATCCTACTGGACTGCAACTGAGCAGAACTGGAGTCAAGGAGGCCACTTAGAAGACTGGCCCAGTACCCCTGGCGGACAGGACTAGGAAAGTTGCCATAGGATTGGAGAGAGATTGGGAGGGAAAAACTACAGGACATAATGGACCGTTGAACATACATAACAGGCAAGAGTCAGGAGAGATCACAACGGAGGTCCATATTCCTGAGCTTGGACCCTGTGACTGGTGGGAGAGCCAGAGATTACAGGGAAAGGGGCAGACTACAGGTGAAGAGGGCAAGATCTCAATTTTTCTATGTTCTGCTGTGGATGCTCAGAGGAGATCCAAGAGGGATGACTGTCGGGCACTGGGATAAAGAGCTGTGGCTACGGAGAGGATTCAGGCTTCGGCAGCATGCGATTATTTCCTGCTTGTCTTTGGTAATTATTGTGTGGTGAATTGTGTCCCCCCAAATGATGTTGAAATCCTGTCTCCCAGGATCTATGAATGTGACCTTACTTGGAAATAGAGTCTTTGCAAATGAGAAAGTTAAGATGAGGTAATTAAGGTAGGCCTGAATCCATAGGTGTGTGTCTTTGTACAGAAGTAAATTTGCACATAAAGACAGACCCAGGCACAGGGGAGAAGGCCGTGTGAACAGGAAGGCAGAGATTAGGGTGATATATTCACAAGCCAAGGGGCACCATGTGGCCAGAAAACTGCCAGAAGCCAGAAGAACCCCCCGAAACTAACACAATAAGGAAGAAATGGGGAGGGGGGTCTTTGCAACAGTCCCAACATCCACAAGGGAGCACTTGCCTCTCTGGACAAGTAGCACCACCCCTCATGCTTTGCAGGGGCTGCCAGGATTGCACAGCAAGGAGGCTGGTCTGCAGGACCCAAAAAACTCCCAGGGAATCGGGCTTGTTATCTGCCTTCTTCATCCGCCGTCTAATTTTTATTTTCCTTCTCACATCAAGAGAAAGTTCAGACTCTCTAGTGCTAAGGCATCAGAAAGACAGTTTCTAGAAGACCACATGCTATCTCATGCTAGGTGCCAGCATTTCTCCTCTTGGAGTCCCTCACCCCTTTCTGCTGCAGATGTACCCCAAATCTGCTTCTTTGTACCCCAAAATCCTGATCTCCCAGCTGCTTCCTCCCTTCCCCCAGCATGGCTGCCCTCCTTCCTGCCTGCCCTGGTAATTCCCATCATATATCTCTGTGACTGATGAATAGGAAGTTAATCAGAGTGCAGTCGGCTGTGCCTTCGACTCATGGACTCATTTTGAGGTGTCTTAATTGAACCGTCTCCCTGGGAAAGATGAACTGTAGATAACAATCAGGAAGGCTTGTGCGAAAGGTAAAGAGATGATCCTTCTAAAACGAATATATGTCAGAGTCAGATGACAGGAACCTTAGGTTCACCCAAATCATTCAGTCAGCCAGTCATTCACTCAACAAATATTTACTGTGGATCCCACACCATGCTAGAGCTGGAGGGCATGTGCTTGTCCTTAGGTCTCGAGGAATTCAGGCTTCGGGAGGTCACTGCCCTCAAGCTACTTCCTCTGCCTTTATGTCCTTCAGAAAGCTGAAGGATTCCCTAAGACACCAAAGAGCGGATAGGCTGAGAAAGTGACCATGTGTAAAAGTACTCTATGCATTAGTGTCTTCACCCTCTAGAAAGAACCTAAGGAGACTCCAGCAGACACTGGCAAGTTATTTTCTAAACTGATTCTCTTTTTTCCAAGACAGAGCTATCCAGTTACATTCCTGCCCTTCCTTGCAATTGGGTCTGCCAGCTCTGGCCGGTGGGAATAAGAGCAGAATTCATGGATGCTTCTCCAACCTAGGCCCAACCTAGAGAATGTTCCAAACAGTCTTTCCCCTCTTTCCCTACTCTACAAGCAAGGCCACAGACAAAACTTGGGAAGGCTCTAAAGCCCCAGGAAATAGAAGAGGTACAAGAAGGAAGGAGCCCCCACTGAGACAGCCATGGATGACCAATACACTGGATGTGAGATACTAAGTCTCTGAGATTTGGGGGTACTTGTAACAATAATTTACTTTCCCAGGTTACACAGGGCATGGGAGGAAAGGGATACTCCCTTGAGCATGCCCCTGCATCCAGAAACTCAGTTCCATTAGCACCAGGTACATTCAGCCCAACGCTCAGCAGTTAGCACACATCTGCAAAAGGCATGACCCCTTCAGAGAGGGCACCAAAAAGCAATGACTTCCTCTCATTGGAAAAAGCTATGCCCAGGTGAAGCCAAGCTCTGAGATGCAAATTTCACTCCCAATTATCTCAAAGAGCAAATGAGCCCATTCTACTCCCCCTGATCCAGGGAAATTAAAAGCTAGGTCTGCAGTGACTGGAGCCAGGGGACTTCTCAGACTCTCTCTAACTTCTGCTCAGACGTCTCTGGTCATTCAAAATCAGATAAGGACAAAGGCCAATTTTAACTAAAGGTAAATTCCATCCAGTGTCTGTGCTCAGGAAGAATAATTAGTGAAGGCAATCAGTTCTGTTTATTCTTCTGTCACAAGGACAAATCACTCGTTACCTTCAGCAATCTATGTATCACCATTCTAGATGTCAGGTCCAGAAAGTACTCATTTAGCCTGGGCCCCTACTATGAAATGCAACCCAGCTGATATTCAAACATGCATAAACATCATCATTTGCTAATAGTGGCTAATGGCTTTAATCACAGAATAAAACAAATCAATAATTAACCTTAGCAGTAGAAGTGCTACTGGATTCAAAAATAATGAATTCGCTAATGGCTCTTGCTACCATTAGTACATATATGTCAAGGTAAATATGCACAAGTATGCCCATTTGCAAGTAGCAAACCTATTCATAAATGATCAGATTATGATTCAAATTGGGCTATGTCTTGAAGGAGAGTAAAAAGTAACACATCCATCAAGTTATCACTAATTTATGAAGAAAACCCTAAGCTGATATTTAAAATCATTTATTTATCACTCCAAACTCCATTATGTGCCTGGTTTATGTAAGAACCAGGCAGCAAAGAATAGCAGTCGCCCCTTCAGTTTAGTGAGCTCAGGTTCCAGGAGAGAGGGTAGTTATAGCAAAACATGATCCTGGCTCTAACCCAGGGAGGCTTGAAGCTAGGGCACACACGGACAGAGAAACAGACCTGCAAGGGGTGGGGGCTAGAAAAGATCATTCTTCTGATAAAGATGACACTTGACTTAGGGCTCAAAGGATAAGTCAGGTTGACAGATGGACAAAGAGCAGAAAGCCCAAAGAAAAATAAAAGAACATGATGTGTCCAATACATGGCAAGTATATCCAGGTGGCTACAAAGCTGGGTGGTTATGGGAAGTGAGGGTACCAGGCTGGAGAGTCACAAGAAGCCCAATCAGAAGGCCTTGGTGTTTTGCTGAGTTTTTAATTTTTTTTTTGCTTTGTTTTTCTTATAAACAATGAAAGCTATTGAAGGATTGACACACAAGTAATTTTAAGATACACCAGGCTTAAGAATTTTGTTTCTATGCCCTGTATAGTCATATAGTCAGTAGAAAGAGGTTTTGGATTTTACTTTTGTTGTTGTTTTGGTGGGGGGTTTTGTTTTTTTGTTTTTGTTTTTGTTTGGTAGCAGGGATTGAACTCAGGGGTACTTGGCCACTGACGCCCTTATTTTGTATTTTATTTAGAGACAGGGTCTTAGTTCCTTGCTGTTGCTGAGGCTGGCTTTGAACTGATGAACCTCCTGCCTCAGCTTCCCAAGCTGCTGGAATTACAGGCATGCACCACCTCGACCAGCCCAGTTTGGGGGTTTTGTTTGGTTGGTTTTTATTTACTTTTTGAGACAGGATCTTGGTGTGTTACCAAGTTGGCCTTGAACTTCTGGACTCAAGCAATCCTGCTTCAGCCTCCTGAGCAGTTGGGGCTATAGTCATGTGCCAAAATAGGTTTTATGTGAGGAAATGTATGTCTATCTTGTTTATCTCAGCTCATAAGCAATTACCCAGAAGGCTCAAATGACTGAATGATTTTCACAATTTAGGAATTATTGAGCCAGACAACCTCTAGATTAATGCAGAGATTGCCACCCAAAGGCTGACCGGACCCATACTTGGATCATATTTACATGTGAATATGAGATATTTTGTTTTTAGCATAAAATTTGAATAGGCACAACATCTTTTTCAGGAATGTAGCAGAGATATGGCAGATGTTATGGTTGCCGACCCAGCAGCCAATGTCCTGTTCTTCCATGATGGGCAAGATTTTGTTCCAGTGACTCATTCCTTCTCTTCCTGACTTGGATAAATTCTGACTGGTTGAAGCCAACATGAAGTGGCAAAATTCTGACCAATGACAGGAAGATGAGATCTGCTAGGGTTTCTGGGTAAGTTTTTTCTTTCAGATATAAAGAAGTGCACCCTCTCTTGTTCTGTCTCAAGAACTGCTAAGAGGCAGTCTTCAGGGGAACAGGGTGAAGCCAATTCCACTTTCTAACAACAGCTAACAGGAAAATAAAAAGAGCTAGGTCCTCCACTGTCTAGTTAAGTTACCTAAGTAGCTAACTTGGAGTGATCTTACCTTCAAAGTTCTTATTTGGGATAGTGAGTCCCTTCCTGCTTAAAGCAGTTAAGTCAGAGTTCTCGTTTATAGATCAGAGCATGCTCCCCATCACAGGTGAGCTGGCACATACCAGGGCTGCCATCTTGGTTGTTTACACCAGTATTCATTCCTGCTGTTTAGCACATCATCCCTCCTTGTCTGGGGGACCTATGGGAGTCTCTGCACATGCCCTGAACTTCTGAGTCGCATGTTTCCAGCTAATCCAAAAGTTTGAGTCTATAATTTTAATGATAAGAAGCAACTTTTTAATCATAGATTGACTTGTTAATATTCATTTCTCACTTACTCTGTGCTAATCATTGTTCTGGATGCTGAATAAAACACCTAAAAGATATTTTTTTTTACTTCTAATACCTCAGAGTTTATGAGTCAATATGACAATAACAATAAAATAAGGCCAAAGTGTGACAAATGCATGAGAGCAGCTCTATTCAATGTCTGGCTTGAGTCTTTAGAAAATATTTGATAAAGGATATTCAGGAAGACTTCATTTATTCTAGATAGAGCCAGGAGGATTAAAAAGAATAATAATAACTAACAAGTGAGTAGTTGGTAGGGGTCAGGCAGGTTTCTAAGTTTTCTATATGAATTCACTTATTTAATCTTCATTTTCTATATGAATTAACTTATTTAATATTCATTACAACCTATAGTTTATCTTGTTTTTCCCGTTATGGATGAAGAAACTGAAGTAAGAGGTTAATTAATCTACCAAGATCACAAATGTCTTGGACTGTGGGGCCAGTATTCATGTTCATGCAACCTGGTTCCAAAACCTACATTTTTCACCATCACAGAGGAACTGATGGTTAGAATGGCATGAACAAAGGGCCACACAGTGAAAAGCTGAAAATAGAGAGCTCAAAGGAAAGTGCTGAGAGTAAAGGAATAAAAACTGGTTGGAGCCAAATCCCACCGAACCTAGGACTGTGAGGTTTTTCTGTATTTGGAAAAGATAAATTGTGATTTCTGACTTTCAGCTCTTGGAAAAGAGGGCTAACATTATTTATCTGCATTAAACAATCCGAATATAAGATTGAGAATGAAATTTCCAAGGGTCCCTCTGGAGGCAGGAAGGCCAAGGGCATAGGCCTTGCAGAGTAGAGGGATGAAGAGGAGGGAGCAGGTTTGGGGACGGCTAGAAAGTGATGCCGTAAGACTTGGTGATTCATTGGTATATGGAATTAGAAGAGAAGAGAGGCACATCTCACTTGAGATTGGAGTGAGAATACGATGAGCTACTTTCTGAGTCAAAAAGAGCAGACTCAGCAGATGAGAAGGAGAAAACTCAGTTCAGGAACATTTCAAATATTTGGGACACTGGCTGATTAGAGAAGACAACCTACAAGGTGGTAGTCATAAACTACACAGAACTGACCAGGAGCTAATCTATGGAGCCACTGAGAAACCAAACACATAAAATAAAGCACTAGGGGCCCTGTGCTATTGGGACAGCCAGAGACATCCTATCACCAGCATCAGTAGGTGCACCATACCATGACACATGGTAAGTCCCTGGTGTCACAGCGACAGACAGGTACACTGTGCTACTAATAGGCACACATGGTCACCATAACAGACCACCTGTGTTATAATGGGTAAATACGACAATGATCTCTTGACAGACAGATACCCTGTGCCAAAATGACAGTACCATCTATCATGATGACACCCAAGCATATCAAGCATACACATAAGTATATCAACTTCTATGGTAAGTTCACCAAGTCATAGGACAAACACAGCAATTTTGAGTTGTCTTTATAGACAGCCTACCATCACATGACCTTGGTACCGTATTTATGCTGCCATAATGACATAAAGTTAGCACAAGAGAGAGTCTGTTGTATGTCAGACAAACAATATCAGAGCAAGCAAAAGACAGCACTGGTGTGACAAACTTACTGTGCCATTGTTATAAGGGAGCTTAATAGCTGCCACTCTTGATGAAAGTGATATTACTCATGTACATAGTTATAAAGCTCCTTGATGGCTTTAAGTGAAAGCAAAGATTTGCATTTTGCTCAGGCAGCCCTTACAATAAGTGCTAAGAACTCTTTACTCAGATTAGAGGTCCCTGTGATGATTGGCACAGTCACTATCTGGTCCCATCCCTACATGGAGGTAGCTGCCAGAGGGAAACTGCAAGCTCCTCTAGAGAAAGTGTTTTTCACCATTTTATTCCCTCTTTTTAAAAAGTTATGTGGCACTCGCTATGTGCCAGGTACTTTTTTGAGTGCTTTCATATTCTAACTTTGTCCTTATAACCATCCAATGAGGTAGAAATATTATACCCACTTCACTGGCAAAGAAACTGAAGCACCAGGGGTCCATACAGCTAGTGGGCAATGGAGTTGGGATTCAAATCCAAGAAGTCTGGTCCCAGATCCATTCCAGGACCCAAGCTCTTAACTTCTATACAAATACCGACTCTTCATCTGTTAAAACATTCTCAGCTATATGTAACAGAACACAACTTGAACTGGCTTGAACATTAAAAGGAATTTATTGGCCTCCAGCACTGAATGAGGTGTGGCTTCAGCCAAAGCTTGATTCAAAGGCTTGAGGAATGGCAGCAGGACTTAAACTTTCTTAGTATTGGCTCTGAACTCTGCAGGCTCTCCCTGATTGTTGCCAGATGGTAGCCCATAGCTATGGGCATCTTTCTTGTTTATAATACAGAGGAAGAACAAGGTCCATAGGTCTAATCTCAAACAAGACATTGGGATGTCTCCTGCTGATTCTTATTTTTTGATTTATTTATTTTAATTAGGTATATGTGACAGCAGAATGCATTTTGATTCATTGTACACAATTGCAGTGCAATTTTTCATTTCTCTGGTTGTACACAATTTAGCATCCACCATATGTGCAGCCATACATGTACCTAGGGTAATGATGTCCATCTCATTCCACCTTCTTTCCTGTACCCATGCACCCTTCCTCCCCTTTGCCCAAAGTTCCTCCATTCTTCCCATGCTCCCACTCCCCTGTTATGGATCAGCATCCACTTATCAGAGAGAACATTCAGCCTTTGGTTTGGGGGATTGGCTTACTTCACTTAACATGATATTCTCCAACTTCATCCATTTACCTGCAAATGCCATAATTTTATTTTCTTTTACTGCTGAGTAATATTCCATTGTGTATATATACCACATTTTCTTTTTCTGTTTACCTATTGAAGGGCATCTAGATTGCTTCCACTGTTTAGCCATTGATGTGGCTACATTATTATAGTTTGCTGATTTTAAGCCCTTTGGATATAGACCAAGGACTGGGATAGCTGGGACAAATGGTGGTTCCATTCAAAGTTTTCTAAGGAATCTTCATACTGCTTTCCAGAGTGGTTGCACCAATTTGAAGCCCCACCAGCAATGTATGAGTGTGCCTTTCCTTCACATCCTCATCAACAATCATTGTTGTCTGTATTCTTGATAACTGCCATTCTGACTGACATAAGATGAAATCTGAGAGTAGTTTTGACTTTCATTTCTCTAATCACCAGAGATATTGAACTTTTTTCATATATTTACTGATCAATCATATATCTTCTTCTGAGACGTGTCTGTTCGGGTCCTTAGCCCACTTATTAATTAGGTTGCTTGGGTTTTTTTGATGTTAAATTTTATGAGCTCTTTCTATATCCTAGAGATTAGTGCTCTATCTGATGTGCATGTGGCAAAAATTTTCTCCTATTCTGTAGGCTCTCTATTCACCTCACTGTTTCTTTTGCTAAGAAGAAGCTTTTTCGTTTGAGTCCATCCCATTTATTAATTCTTGATTTTATTTCTTACGCTTTAGGTGATTACTACTGATTCTAATTGGCCTGAATTAAGTCACCAGACTTTCACCAACTGAATCATATAACCAACTGCTGGAAGGATGGTCCATGTCAAGGCCCACACCTCCAGCTGGAGTAAGAGGAATTCCCTTCTAAACCACAGCCATCAGAAATTTCCTTTTGGCAGAGGAAAGAGGGGAATAAATCCTGAGTAGGAAACCTACAAATGTCCATTTTGCCATCTTATCCCTACCACCTAGATAGTACCTAGCACAGAGTAAATGCTCAGGATGTTTTTACTATTTGGTTACATGAATGGATGGAAAATTCCTAGTTAGGACAGGAGAACTGCAATGGGTCAATTTCAAACTTTAGAAACTCCAAATTAGTTCCCAGGAAGAGTTGTTGGCCATAGAACCAGAGGAAGGAGGCACTGACTGAGAGGTCTGGCCTGAATGAGACGCTTCCCCCTAGGACTCACAAGTTTGCCTACAAAACATCTTTAGTGGTTATAATTAGGTCGTCAGTTTGGATGACTGTTCTTGACTCTCAGAGAGGAAGATTGATTTACACCTTCTCAGTGGGCATAGTGAGTTCATTTCTGTACCTGAGAGTGGGCCTCCAGATTAAAATTACATAAGGTTCAACTGCCTCTACCTTGAGCCCGCCTTGGTCCCTGGGAACTTCCTATGGAAACTATTGTGTCCCCACCTTTATTTGAAAGCCTCTAAGGTTTGGTTCAAGCATATTTTAAATGTTTCATTGTGGATTTGATTTGAGTATGTTTCATTCTGGAGCACTTAGAAGGTCACTAGGGAAGAAGAATATACTGTCCATTAAAGGGAAATGTGCTTTCTTCCTTTGCAGTATGGAACATAAAAGGCCAAATGCACTCAACCCTACCCCTCTTAAATGAATTGCCCACCTGTACAAATTGGACCAAGAATAATTGAAGGACCCTGCAGGCATGTGCATTATAGTGGCCCTGGTTCCTTCATGTCCCTCAACCATGGCTCAGCCCAATGAGGTTCTGCACGCTGGGTCCCACGGGTTCCTTGGCGCTGATTGATGAACAGCATATTTTGATTCAATTTTCAACTTTGGCTCCAAGAGCTCTTTAGAGACATGACTTGCCACAGTGGAACTTAAGATCTGTTCCATGTCAAACTCTAGTCCTTGCCTCATCATATCAAAAGAGACCAATAAGATGGAAAGAGAGATTCTTTGAATCATGGAAATCTCTGAGAAAGTGTAATGTCAAACACTTAATAGTGAAATTGAGAAACATAAAATGCAAAAGCAGAAATAACTTGCCCAGAGCCACACTGGGATAAAAACCTAAACCAGAACAGAAACCTCCCAACCCCAGACCAAGTCTTCGCCACAGTTCTGCATAAGCCTTCCAAGCATGATTTTGCAAAATGTCCATCACATTCCTTATGATGCACCCCTGAAGGTGTTTTTGTGTCTGTGTGTATGTGCACACATGTGCAGGAAAAAGGCATAAGAAAGAGAGAAGATATGAATTCCTTCAGAGGACATTCATGGGACATAACCGAGTGGCCCTGCAACCTGGAGATTTCCACTCATCTAGAGAGATCAGAGAGAACTAAAGCTATGACAGTCCACTCTGAGCATCAGGACACAAAGCCATTCCTACCGAAAACCCAAAGGAGCTCAAGGTTCAGACTCCGGAATGCAATTTCCTAACATCTTTTCCCGCCTCCTGCAGAGGTGCCTCCCTTCCCCCAGCAGTGCTCCAGTGGTCAGACAAGCAAGGACTAGTGGCTAATGGCTAGGGAAATAAGGTGAAAATCTGTCATGCCCTCTTTTTCAGTGTCTCTGCCCTTGTTTAAAAGCTATTTCATTACATTAAAAGACCCAAGACACTTGTAACTATATTGAAAATCAAAGTCACTTAGGAACAGAGAAAGCAGAGATGGCTAGAATCTGGTTTGGAGAGTGGTACAAGTACAGAAAGTGGTCACCAAAGTCACAGTGATTGCTAGCTTTTCTTGGTCATCCCTGCCAAGTGTGGCTGGAAATGGAGACTCTCTAGAACCTTCCTAACTCCCAAGGATCATCACTCCTCCACGTCATGGGAGCAGATAACTGATGGCTTGCTGTACAACCATAGCCAGACACACCTCAAAGTCTCTGGAATATGTCTCTCTCTGGACAAGTAGTCACCAAGTTCTGCATAGGCCTCTGTTCTTCCCTTTTGTTTTAAAGTCCCTTGAGGCTACAGAGAGAGAAGGCATCACCTTTCTATGCCCTCCAGGCCCTGCAGAAGGCTCTGCCCAGGATCAGGGCTCAGGTGACAAGGCATATTTGTTGTTTAACCTTCTGAGAAAGAATGCATTCAGTAATTATGATGTTGTGTGGGCATCGTCGAGTGTGCCTACCCAAACCAAGATGGCTACGGCATCATTGGGCAACATTACTTCACAGGGTCATCAGATATGCAGTTCGACAATAACCAAACTGTCAGTATGTGGAACACAACTGCATTTGAACCACATCTGCTTCATTCTCATCATACCTCCTTCTCAAGAGTCCAGACATTCAGCTCATGATACCTTTGTCCTGCTGGGTTGTAACTTGACTATGAGTACGAACATCTTACCTCCACTGGGATTGAAACCCCCCAAAGGTAAAGCTATCCTTCCTTAGCACTCCCTGGTCTACTGCAGTGCCAGGAGGTAGAACACCCCAGCAAATGACTGAGAAAAGAAGCTTCTCAGTGGAGGCTCCACTGTCTACATCCACCCTAGCAGATATCCAATGGATATTCATCTATGGAAATGTCTGCTCAACACTTCCTTTCAGAAAGCCATGGGAGGAATCATCAATTCATCCTTTGCACAGACGCACATAGTCTGTCTACAGAAATCTAGGACAAGAGTTAAACAAATCTGGTTAGAAACTCCTTGTCTATAGAAGTCACAGTGTGTTTTTCCAAGTGCAAGGAAAGAGAAGAGACAATTTCTGATCAAATCTCAAGTCACATTAGGCAATTAAACTCAGGGGGCCTGTTGTAAGGTCAGAAGTGAGCAGAGCCAACTTTCCAAACAAAGTTGGCATGCATTTAAAGGAACAATGCTTAGAGTATCCAAAGATGAAAATAAATAACTGAAGAATGATGTTTCAGGAACTCAGATTTAACTCAGCAAGTGACAGTTTAGCAAGATGAACTGTGAGCCGGGCAACCGGACAGAATGTGAGCTCATCCTTCAGCCACCCACAGCTTGACCCAGCCTGCTCTGGGTGAGGGAGGTGGACCTCAGATCAGCTTTTTAAAAGGTGGAGAGAAATGGATATGACTGGGCTGACCCCAGGGTCCCGAGGAAAGACGTACTGGGATTCCTAATGTCGCTGGTTTCGGATAAGACATGATTTTGAGGAGGGAGTTGTGGGGGAGGAGGCTACAGAAGAAGGATAGAAATACAATTTGTCAAGTTTTTAAATTGTGCTAAAAATCCAGTACAGTTTGGCTGAGTAAGGGCTTGAAGTTTCATCAGTCCTATGAACCATCCCCAGAGTGGAAAGGAAGGGGCTGGGGGTGATCATGTCAAGAAGTCAGCAATTTAAAAAATACTGTCCCACAGCTGGACACAGCCAAGCTCGCATTTCAGTGCAAACTGCATTCCTTTTAAGGGCCAGGATTTTAAAGAATGTGCTTTCCAGCCTCTCCCACAAGCTCACACAGGCAAAGCCAGGCAGAAGGAGCAGTGTGCAGCGAGATGTGTTTTTCTCATTACTCTCAGATGCTTTCAGAGGCTTGCTCACCACTCCTCCTTCTTGGCACCTTTCCCAGGCAAGAGGGCTTGGCTGGAGGGCTGCAGAGGGGAGCACACAGTGGAAGGAGGGTGAAAGGAAAGGTGTTCTGTTCTGGTCTGGCTAGCCTGAGGATTCACTGAATAGCATCCGATCAGGTTCACAAGGAGTGTGGAAATCAAGGGGAGACTGCTGCCCTGACTCAGAAATCCACCTATCTGCCCTCAGATGTTAGAAAGACTCAAATCTGAACATTGCTGGAGGTGGCCTGGCCTGCATTCATTCACTCACTCACTCATTCCTTTAACAAATGCCTCTCAAAACCTCTTTACCCAAGCACACGTAAAGGAAATTGTGTCAGCCCTGAAACCACATCTCCCAGGATCACAAAGCAATCACTTGTAATGATTTTCTGGTCATGGGCTATGATGCTTTGCTGAACTCTGCCATGTCTCCTCCTGGAGTTGAAAGGAGGGGACTGAGCATCTGAAAGACTAGGGATGTCCTTGGCCATATTTTATGCTTTCTGACACTCAAGCAATAAATGCAGATGGAACAAAATTACGCAGAGCTCTGCACGCTGGGAAATGTCTGGCTAAACTGGAAATCCAGGTTCAGTATATGAAATTCCACTTTACACATATGCTTGACAGGGTGTCCCTATCCAGAATACTGATGATCAAATAGCCAAAGTCATGCAGAATAATGATTCCTAGGGTTTGGAAAAAGTGAGGAGGGAACCAGGAATGAATAAAAGGAAACTGCTTTGATAAGTGTGCACCATATGTGTGTGCGTGATGCAATATCACACTGAACCCCATTCATAGGTACAATTAATACATGTTAATCAAAAACGAACTTTAAAAAAAAAAGCTGAAGTCATTCCAACCTTTCATACACAATAGATCCTTCTGAATAAGTTTATTGGTGAGCATTTATTTATTATTGTTCAGTTAAAGTTGAACTTTTTCATTATAACAATAGGGGTCCTTTGTGCTGGGAGCTTTGCAATATTCAGCTACTAAGATGAAAACATCTCCAGGTAATTTGACAAGTGATTTCTGCATTGGTACCAAAATTAATATAAAACCAAAGCCTAAGAAAGCATCAGAACTGTCTTAGGTGTCTTAGAAGCCCTTATTCTTACCCACTAGATGTACTCCCTGGTCACAGAGTCCAGTGTGCATGTCTTTTTTCAGTCTCTAAATTATTTCATAAGCATCATTTGCATCTCACAAGTGTAATTAATAATAGTTGTCACTCCCATTCAACTTACATGACTTTTGAGGCAGAAGCTATATATATATTTGGGGGGGGGGTGTTATGAGAATTTTGGATACTGAAAGACACAATCCATGTGACACCAATGACGAAAATCAGAGCGAATAACAGCAGAAATCCACAATATCGAAAGGACTTCAAGACCCTTTGTCTTCAGATGAACCTCCACCCAAATCAGGCCATCACCTCATCACCTGTGCTTCCTGAACTATGATGTTAGTAGGTGTGAGATATTAGTAGGTGTAAAGATATCAAGCTGTTAATAGCTTTTCTGCCATAAAGGGTCAGCTGGTCAACTAAGTTTGGAAAATGGTAGATTAAACAAGACAAATAAATTGGGGTTTGCTGTTTTCTTGCTCCTGCTGCTTGTTCTCAATATGTCTTTATCATGGTGGCAGAAACCATGCATTCCCTGTGTTGGATCATTTCCATGCCCCTTTGTTGGGGACACCATTCTTCTGTGGGAACTATTTGTATAGAGCACGATTATCTCTGCTGTGGTCATGGATACTTTAAGAACCACCTTGGCCATGTGGAATTTCCTTCGACCCACCCATGTAAAAGAGCATCACTCTCTCCTTTGTATGTCCAAACTGCTCTAAATATAACACCCCAAACCCCAGATATTTTTGTCCTACATATAATTTACTTATTTACATATCCACATTTCCATCTGTAGCTAGGAACAGAACTGTCTCTCCTATGACATTGCTGTCTCCTTCTAAGTACTATGCACTCTTCATTCCATGTGTCCTCAATGCCTGGTACATGGTCATTAGTCATTGATCTTAGTGGGAACTTTGAATGAATGAATGAATGCCACTGTGAACAGCAACCTGCTTTACTGAGTGTCAGGTGTAGCAGATTTTCTATTTGGATAACCTCATCTTGTATATGGTTAATAGTGACCAATTCATTTGGCCACATTGTCATCTGTTACTCAACATCCAAGTTAGATCACACACAGGTGCTCTGAAATAAGTCTTTGCCAAGTTCTGTGTAGTAAGTAAGTCCCCTCTGTAGTCCTCAAGTCCCTTCATGGCCTGGCACCAGCCTTCCCTCGTGTTCCAACTTTCCATTGCTTCCTTTCATAACCCTCCGTCTCAGCCAAACAGCACAATTGCATCACCTTTAAATCTGGCTGACATTTCCCTGCCCCTGAGCACTTCCTTCCCTGTTCTCTCCATCCTCCGTCTTTAATCAAATGTTCACTTCAAGTCTACTGAAGTCTAGGCATTGCACAATGCACTGAGGCCACAATGATGAATAAGATGTGGTTGCTACTCTCCAGGAGATCCTGATAGCACATGAATAGAGACCATGCCATAGAGTGTGGAATGTGCTGTGACAGAGCTAAGAACTAGGTACTGGGTTAGCACAGCTACGGTGCTAGGTAAGACTTTCTGGAGGGGTGCAATTTAAGTCTGATGATTTCTTAAACCACATTTTGCTACTTGTTTGGTACAGTTATTAATCCCCAAAGACAAAAATCTTCTTCTCTTTTCCATGGGATAAACACACAGGATTTAATCATTAGGCTATCAGGCATCCTTATCCAAGTATCTCACTGGACGAGTTAAACCTCAGACTGTTCTGCAGATAGTGACCATCTGAGACTAGAGAGGAAGGAATTAGGAAGTGGCTTACCAGGTAGCCGAGTGGTGCTGGTGTTGGCATCCTGAATCATCCTCAAGCAGAGCAGAGGTCATGACATTGTTCTTGCCCACATGTGAGCACCCCGGGTGTTGTTCTAGCAGGAAGGTGAGACAATTAATTGCAAACCTTGGTCTTCTGGAGAAATTAATGAGTTCTGAGTCCTTACTTTCTCATAAGATCAAGAAAGCACCAGCCATGGAGTAAGTAAATGGATGTCAGGGACTGAAGTCAAAACCCCAGATCAAGAGTGTAGTGATGGGGGAGGGAATGGTCACAGTCACTGCTGTTGGTGTCACAGAGGCCAGGAAAGTACCATACAGACTACCAGACACCAGATACTCATTTGGAAGAACTGTCCTGTGAAAACAGTTGAAAATATTGCAACCAATCCGTTTCACTTATATTTTCTAGTTTAATATATGCACAAGTGTCTAAATAAGCATTAAAGAATTTTTCAATAAGTATAAATTAATATTTTGAAATTATAGAGCACTGTGACCACAGTAATTGGCAGCCTTTTTTTCTTAAAGGTGTGTAGAATGATGATACATCTTAGAATCAATAGCATCTCAGATGCTATGAAATAAGGAGGCTCCTGTTTATCCAGTTAACCCACTGAATCCTGACCATAATTAAGTTTTCTCTTTGAGTTGAGTTGAAAAGCTTCTCCAGTCCATTAGCTATCCACCTGAGCTCCGGAAAATATGTCAGTGTTCTTTGTGTTCTCTGGAAGAGAACAGCAAAAGGTGAAAAAAAAAAGTTAATATTTAATACTGACCTGTTATCCTTATTTCTGGCTTTAGGAATTAGATGGGAATGACTTCATTGCTCTGCAGGCAACGGTATTGATGAAATAGGTTCCACTCTGTGTAACAGATGTGCTCCTGGAGAATAGGGGTTTCATTTAGATTTTTTTAAAAATTCAATTGTGTTCCTACAGAAAAAGAGTTTGCTTAAGACATCACTCACACACACACACACACACACACACACACACAATTTTGCCCGAGAAGGCTACAAATAAGGATCACACGACTGTTAGAAGCAGAGCCCAGGTCTCCATGCCAGGTTTCCTGCCCCTGATTTCCACCCCTGCTGTTTTGAAGGACAATTACCTCTTTAGATTTACAAACCCAGAAAAATTGCAAACCCTTTCCAGGTTACCTCTTGAACACGGAGCCACACAGTGTTACTAACAAGTATGTAATTCATGTATCTACAAGCCTTTGCTATAGGCTTTTGTGTCAAGAAATAGGAATGTAAAAAGCAGATACTCGGCCTCAAGGAGGGATTGCAATTGATGGGATTTTAAAAAATGAGAAAACGGTCCAGGTTCAAGGAAATGGTGTTCAGTCACAGTGTCCTAAGAGTGTTCACTGGGAGGATTTTCTCCTCCTGTCATTCTGAAAATCTTAATGGGTTTGAATTGATTCACTGAGCCATGCCATTGGAAAGGAAGGGAAGGTGTCAAGACCCCACATTTCCAGCCATGCATTTGGGGGCCAAACCAAAATGCACTTTAGAACTCCGAGGTTTAAAAGTGTTTACACCAAAAAAAAAAAAAAAATCATTTGACAAGTCTTTCCATGAAACTGCAGTGTTCACTGTCTTGCCCCAGGTCCCTCCGTATGGGATGCAGAGGACGGAGCTGACCTTGTCTTCAGGCTAAGGAGTTGCTCCTGGAGATGCAGGGATCCGCTGTACACTAAGGGCAAGGGAGAGCCACCCTGCAGCTTTACAATTCCAGGGGTCCTGGCTGCAGTTGCTTTGGGATCTGTGTGTCTAATGCCATCCCACATCATCTACAAACACCTTCACTATGCTGAGGGATGGAGGCCAGTTGGCAAAAAAATAAAAATATGCCCAAGGAGAGGAGCACCAGCACCCACTGCAAAGTCAACATGACCTCCTAGGGCAGCTCTCCCTGTGCCTGGAGCTGCAGGAGCCCTCCCCCAGGGGTTTCTGCTGCCTGGCAGGGATCACCTAGCTGCTCGCTCTCCCTCTCCTTCCCTCCCTCCCTCCCTCCCTCTCTCCACTTACTACATAACTTGCACCACCATCCCAGAGGCTTTGATTGCTACTGGTCACTGTTGAAAGCACATAAGCAATGGTCTGAATCAGGGAATCAGAGAAGTGAGTAGGGAAGGGCCCTGCTCTGTGGGACGAGGCATCGTGTTGCTGAGAACCCGTGACAGTTCTGGCGGGGGAGGGAAACATTGGGGATACTGGAATGAGGCACCCGGCCCTTCAGTGACATCATGGGCCTCAGTGCCAAGCTGGAGGAGACCCCCTTCTTGAACCTCCCTACATACAACTCCAATAGTGGTCTTTTTCCCTCTCAAGCAGGCTTTTGTCTAAATAACTAGAAGGGTCTCACTGTCGGGAGGGACCATGGCCCGAGGACGGGAGAAATGCTAGTGATTTAGAGGGGCAGGGATCACCTGTGGGGAAAAGGGATTGGAAATCAGTGAGGTGCTCTCCTAAGGACTGGACCAAGAGCTCACGTCCTCATCAATTAATAAGGATGTCACTTCCTGTGTGCCCCAGAGCAGTCGGTAGTGCTCAGTGATATTGCTGCAGGCCCACCTCCCAACAGGAGGGTGCAGGGACAGAGAAAGGTGTGGAGTATCCAAGAACAGAACTCTCCAACCCAAATCTCTTCTCCCACCCTTCTGGGCACATCTTTGTTGGCCTTCCAAAGTCCACGCCCACATGTTCTCACCCTGGTGAACCCCAGAGAGGTACATGGTTCAAGCTCAAAGTGGCCTGTGCCGTCAGCTGTAGACTCTCCCTGAGCCACACAGATCTCTTACCCGAGCTGGCTCATGCTTGTCCTGACAGAAGAAAAAGGAGGCAGCCTCCCTCTCATTTCTGGCTTACAGGTTGCCCAGGGAGTGTCTCAAGGCCACAAGGCCAAGCTCCATAATCCGTTCCTTGGTCTGAAGCCAAACTATCAGGCACCAACACTTCCTTCTGGAGTCTTCCAACACAGGATTACTTATTCATGAAGTTATTTGGACCTAACTACTATACAAGCTTTTTCAATTCCTTGCCTCCCCTAATAATCTATCATTGGAATTATATATTTGATTCCCAACTATAAGCTAAGATTTACCTCCAGGGCCCTGATATTGTCTTAGTAAGTGCAGAGTGGAACTCAAAACAAAGCCAATAAAGGAGGCATCTAAAATTCCTTGGCACCACTCTGCAGTTGGAGTCTTATTTAAAACAACTATTCATTTTAATGACTGTTCAAGTTTATTTTCATAAAAATGTGTTTTACATAAGCCCCAAAGTTTCATATACAATTAATTCCCTTCACAAAGAAATTGTGTTTCAAACCCAGAATGGTCATGCTGGTCTCCAGGACCGTGGAGCTTGTTCCTTTCAAGTTGTAGTTGCCTTTTTAACACTGTAATTAAGCTTGGGGAAAAAGCATAATGCCAACCAAATAAATCCTGCCCTTCATACAATTATGTATGGTATGTGGGGAGAAAAAAAATGATCTAGGCTTTGTTCATCTTAAAATATACTTGGCAACCACTTCACTTAATAAGCGCCTTTCTCTTTCTGAGAACCAGAAAGTTGGGAAGTCCAAGCTCTAATGGAGAAGTGCTGGCAGCCCCAGAGGGCGGCGACTGTCCCAGAGCAGAGACCCACACGCAAGGGCTCAGGAGGCTGCTCTGACGGGCTTCTCCAGGAAGGAGTCTGTCTTGTCTTGAAGGGTCTCTCTCCAAGTCTTCTTTTCTTGTTTCCACCTTCAGTGGAACCTAATTTTGACAAGATGAAGCAAGGCCCAACAGAGAGACTCAGAAACCCTGGTTCTCCTGCGGAACCTCGTGAACCCTCGGGCCAGCAGACCAGCTTAGATCTCCACCTGCCTAGTCCCATCCTAGAGGATCTGGCATGAGCTCCTGCCCTGCTAGCACCCCACCGCCATCTCTCAGCAGAGCCTGCCCTTCACACCCCTGCGCTTCCTCTGCATCTGCCTGACCAGTCCCAAAGGTGATGAGTGAGACCCTCCCTGTTTCTCCCCCTCCTGTTCACAGGCCTCAGAGCACTGCTGGGTACAGACCTGCAATAGGGCCAGCCCCTAGGTTCTACCCACCAGCTCCACCCTGGCTCCCCCTGCGGGTGATCGAACCTCTCACCTGGACTATCCAAGTTCTGCTCCCCACAACCCAAACAGCAATACAATCAGAGTGATTGTTCCAAAAATATTCACCTGATCAAGTCATCTCCAGCTTAGCAACTTTCACAATTACCACTGTTACCCAGAGTGTTGTGGATGGACTGTTATATTGACTTTCTTTTTTTTACACATTTCTTAATTGGTTCATAATAGTTATACATAAGGATTTTTTTTGCAAGTTGAGGTGGGTATCAGGGATTGAACTCAGGAGCACTCAACCACTGATCCATATCCCTAGCCCTATTTTGTATTTTTTTTATTTTGAGACAGGGTCTCACTGAGTTACTTAGCACCTCACCATTGTTGAGGCTGGCTTTGAACTCATGATCCTCCTGTCTCAGCCTCCCAACTCACTGGGACTGCAGGTGCGCACCACCATGCCCAGCGTTAGGATTTATTTTGATATAATTATAAATGCACGGAGTATAGTTTGTTCCAATTAAGTCCCCAGTAATTACCTTGGCCCTTCCCCTCTTCACTCCCTGTGTTCCCTTTCCTCTCCTCTACTATCTATTTATTTACATTTTTTAAAAAATTAATGTCTTGTGGATATATATAATGATGAGAGTCCCTGTAGTATAGTCATATACATACGTTGGAAAGTTAGCTCAGATTCATTCCATTGTTTTTCCCTTTTCCAGTCCATCCCCCCTCTCCCTCAATCCCTTCTTCCACTCCCCTGACTCTCCTTTTACTTTATTGAAATTCCCTCATTTCTTTTATTTTCCTTGCTCTTCATCCCCCTAAATTTAGACTAGCTTCCACATATCAGGGAAAGCATTCAACCTTTAACTTTCTGAATCTGACTTATTTCACTTAACATTATAGCCTCCAGTTGAATCCATTTACCACCAAACGACATAATTTCATCCTTCTTCATAGCTGAGTAATATTCCATTGTGTATATATACACCAAATTTTCTTTATTCATTCTTCTGTTAAAGGACACCTAGGATGGTTACATAATATGATTATTGTGAACTGTACTGATGCAGCTGTGTCCAAATAGTATGCTGATTTTCGATGTTTGGGATATAAAATGATAAGTGGGATAGCTGGATCATCTGGTGGTTCCATTCCTAGTTTTTTTGAGGAATCTCCATACTGCCTTCTAGAGTGGTTACACTAATTTGCAATATGAATGTACCTTTTCTCCCACATCTTCACCAACACTTATTATTATCTGTATTCTTGATAATTGCCATTCTGACTGGAGAAGGTGAAATCTCCAAGTGATTTGGATTCACCTTTCCCTAATTGCTACAGAGGTTGAACATTTTTTTCGGATTTTTGTTGGCCACTTGTATTTCATCTTTTGAGAAGTGTCTGTTTAGTTCTTTTGCCATTTATTTGTGGGTATTTGCTTCTTTGGTCTTAAGGTTGTTGTGCTCTTTTATACTCTGGATATGAATGCTCTGAGGAGCAGGTGGCAGAGAACTTCTCCCATCCTGCAGGCTGTCTCGTCACACTCTGAGCTGTTTCCTTTGCTCTGCAGAAGCTTTCTAGTCTGCCGGTGTCCCACCTATGGCCTGGACCTCGCCTCTTTTTCAAAGCTGACTTTCTAACACCTTATTATATAAGACAAACTGAACCGCTCACTGATCCTGACAAAATCCTGAGAATTCCTTCTTCACAATATCTTTGTGATATTGTTCCTTCTACTGGGAAGGCCAGGGGAGAACCTGTTTTGGTTTGTAGCCTACTTGCCATTCGAGGCTTGGCTCAAATGCCACTTCCTCCCTTTAACAAGAAGTTTTTCTTCCCCATACGAACCCTATAAAAGCCTGACATAGCTCACTTAGAGCTCTTGCCTGCTTCCTCAGCAAGTAACAATCCCTTCTTACGGCTATTTCTGAGCGGAACCCGCCTGGCATACTGATCTACGTGCTCCTGGAGGGCAGAAGCCACCTCCTGTCAGTCTTTATTTCTCCCACCTAGTGAAGTGGCTTTCATCTAAGAGGCGTTAAACATATATTTGTTGACAGAATAACTGAGTGAAAGACTTCCCTGGAATTTTGTTTTATACAGAAGAAGGTTAGAGACGGAAGGAGAGAAATTAGTGTGCTTAATTTGTTCTGGATTTTTTTTTTAATCACATCGAGGTAAGTAGCAATCTTTGAAGTGTCCAACGAAATATCACTTCCGGTGCATGAGGATAAGCCTTCTTTTTATCCCTATACTAGGTTTGGTCTCTTCTGTCATGCACTCTGCTCTCTTATCTCACTCATACTCACACACACACACACACACACACACACACACACTTCTGTTGTGAGTGGTGGTGCACCGGGAGGCTCTGGAGGAGCTACTCCTTCCCCACACCCATTTTCTTCTAATGAAGTGTGCCTCAACCAGCCTCGGGCTCGGGGCCTCTCACTCCACCGATACTGCAAAAAAGGCCCATTCTGCACACGGCTGCTCTTCCTGGCTGTGGGTTTTACCCAGGTGCAGGCTCTCCTGCTGCAAGTGGGACACCTGCCTGGCCCAGCCTGCCTGGGACTGGTAGGGCAGCTAGACAGACTCAGAGCCAGAGCCCACATCCCTCAAGATATAAGCTACAGCCAGGCATGTGTGATCCAGCAGCTGAGGCTGAGGCAGGAGGATCATGAGTTCAAAGCCAGCCTCCACAACTTAGCAAGGCCCTGAGCAACTTAGCAAGACTCTGACTCTAAACAAAACATAAAAGACCTGGGGATGTGGCAACCCTGGGTTCAATCCCTGTTATCAAAAAAAATTTTTTTTAATTTTATATATATATTACATTGTCAAATAGGAGCTATTTGAGGGCTATTTTGGTTTCCATCTGCCTTGCCCTTTTATCTTGTTTCTCAGGCCTGAGTGAGAACAAGCAGGTCACTCCCTGAACCTCCTGCAGACCCTGTGCGCCCATCCTCTGGTGACCGCGGACTTCACGGGGGTTCCCTGCAGAGCCTGGGCTCTGTGAGGACGGTGCCTCTCTCTTAGGCCTCCCCAGAGCCCAGCAGTGGCCCAGGCGGATGCTAACCCTTCAGAGAAGGAAACATCCACACCATTGAGAAAAAGTCTGCAGAAGAAAAGAATGGAAAGGGGATGGATAGAGAGAGAAGGAAAGACGGACGCTACATAAGAAAGACTGGCGAGGAAGGGAGGACGAGAGCCAAGAGGCAGTGACTGAAGAGGGAGGGAGGGAAGGAGAGGAGCACTGCAGAAGGAAGCGGAGAGGAGGAAGGGCAGACCAAGACAGGAAGCCCGAGGCGCCCAGGCGCTCTGGGCACTCCCCACTGGAGGAAGGGCCCTGGCGAGGCCCGCCCTCATCCTTCCTCACCCCCCACCTGGGCTGCACTCATCTCTGAGACAGTGGGCAGCCACCGTCCCGCCTCTGTCCAGGGGGCTGCAGAGCGGGGAAACTGGGGTGGCAGAGGGGGTGTTTGGGAAGGAGGGCACTTCACCCAGGAGAGGGCTTGTTCAGAAGCCGCCCCAGGGAACTCCAGCCTTTCGTGCAAGCCCAGGGGTGTCAGAAACCAAGCTTGGAGAATAACTCTCCTCAATCAGGTGACAGCCACCGCATCTCCTGCCTCACCTTCCCCCAGGCCACCCCGTGTTCTCCCTGCAGCCCCCCTCCCCCACGGCCCCCCACCCATTCCCTCCTCATTATCCTTCTGCTAATCGAGTAGAGCTGGGCCCTGGATCAAGACGATTGGTTCTGTAACTCACCCAGACACATCCGAAGCTGAGACATGTATGACTGTCCCTGGACGTGTATCTGCATGATCTGTCTCCTCCTGGGCGGGCTCTCTGGCTGCCCCTGGAGTCCACACACACATCTCATTTTCAAGTGTGTTTGGAAGAAGGAACCTGAGGCCTGTTGTAGGTCTTCCTTCCACCACTTCACTCCCGAGGCCAAAGGCTAAGGACAAGGGTCACACACATTTCCCAGGAAACGAGCGGGAGAATGAAGGCTGATCCTTTCATATTTGTGTGATCTCTCCGAGAACTAGTGTCGTCAGGCAGCGCTTGTTAGTGAATGTTCTCTGGGACTCCACAGTGGTGGGGATTTTAAAAGGAAAGGCAGCTCTGCCGATAAGAAGCCCGTCACCTTGTTCATGTTCAAGACCTACAAAAATGGCCTCTTGACGTTGACGACATCGAGGTGCGTTGATGATGATTAGCATGGTCATCATCAAGACTTAAGGGCTCTGCCCTGAGCCTCAGACAACATGAACAACGTGCATTAGTTTCCTAGGGCTGCGATCACCACGTAACACAGATTGAGGGGCTTAAGCCACAGAACTCATTTTCTCATGGTCCCGAAGGTTGAAAGTCCAAGGTCAAGGGATCAACAAGCTTGGCTCCTTCTGAGGCCCTAATGGTTGTGTTCGCCTGCATCCTGACACCGTCTCCCTGCTGTGTGTGCCTCTGTCCCCATCTCCCCTGAGAAGGATGTCAGTCATACTGAACTAAGGCCCACCCTAGTGGCCCCCTTTGATCTAAACCACATCTCTAAAGAACCTAACTCCAAATAAGGCCACATTCTGAGGTACTGGTTTAGGCTTCAGCATGTGAATTGGGTGGGGGCACAAGTCAGCCGTAACTCACCCTGCCCCAGATTCTTTCCTCAACCCAGACCAGAGTTGCTAGCACAGAAAACTCAAGGCCTGGCTTCCGGTCTCTACCGAGAACATGGAAATCATTCCTGCACCTCAGGAACACAGCAGTGGCCCAGCACCTCCCCCTTCACAGCCACAGCCCCCCCAGGACGACTGATTGGAACCAACTGTCCACCCCACCGTGGGGCTCCCCAGTCCTGAGGTGCTGAGACCCCTGAAAACATCTCCCCAGGGAAACTGGCTCAGCCGTCCCGGGCGTGGGGAAACTGCCGGATGCGCATCGCTCTGCGCAGCACAGTAACCTGAGCGGAAAGGCTCCAGACACTCAAGCAGTTGCTCCAGGGTTTCCCTGAAGCTCAGTCTCTGCTCAGCTGTGAGTGGAAGAGATCATGGGCTCTCCCTCCTCTAACCAGATGATCCTTAAGTGAAAATACCTTAACGCATGTGGAAGCAGGCCTGGCACCGAGTGGGTGCTCCACCCCTCAGGCACAGCAGCAGTGGTGGCCGCACGGGGCATCAGGGAGGGACTGCTCCAGCTTCACCTGCGTCCACTTTGAGCTCAGACCTTCCCGTCTGCGCCATGTGGACGCCTCCCTCCTCTCCCCCGCACGTCACTGAGGACCAGCCCCAGCCTTATCTTCCCCCAGATGGCTTTCCGGAACTCTCTAGCACACTGCCTCCCTGTCTCTGAGCTCCAGTGCCTCGCACCAGCACCGTGCCCACCTGGCCCTGCGCACCATCTCGGCCGTTCATCCTGCTGTGCCCTCCTCCTCTTCCCTGGAACCTCCCAGGGCATGGAAGCTCCCCTCCCACCAGGCTCCCCCTTGGCCTTGGCCTTGGCCTTCCCACGGGTTCTGCCTGTGCACCTCTGTGTCCTTGCTCCAACCGTGCCTCCCCCAGGGCGGCTCCTGCCACAGAGCACCTGCTGCAAGTCCTGGTGGTCACCCGCACTGACATTCTGAAAATAAAGGGGGCTTCTGGCCTCTGTGTCCCCGGGCAGCACTCACAAAATCCTCATCCCTCTGTAACCGTGGCTGCCACTCACTGAATGCCTACTACGTGCCAGGCACTGTAGCAGTGACTTTACACACACAGACTCCTGTCCCTACACTATGAGGTAAGCATAATGACCCCACTCTGCAAGAGAAACTAAGGCTCCAGGTTAAATGACTTCCTCTAGGTCATGTGCTTGTAAGGAAAACAAGTTGTGACTTTCTGTATCTGGCTCCAAAGCCAGGTATTTTCTACCACACCAACAATCTCCAGTGAGTAAAATGGATATATAAATAATGATGGAGGGCATCATGTGGTGGAATACTACACAGCTGAACAAAAAGGCAAACTGCAAATTGTCCACTATGTTTAATGGTTGGACTCACAGGTTTTTGAGTTTATGATGGTGCAAAAGTGATCCGCATTCAGTAGAAACTATACTTCAAATTCCAATCTTTGCCTGGACTATGGATATCTGGAATAATTCTCTTTCTCCACACTGGGTAGTGGCAGGGAGCCATAGCTCCTAGTCAGCCACATGATCACAAGGGGGAAAATGGAAGTCTGCAGTTGCTGTGTGGCTATGCTGTGATATATGCTAAAGCAAGTGGACTAAATGCATTTCTGACTTGCAGCATTTTGAACATACAAAGGAGTGAACTTCGCATGTTTCTGCAGGTGGCACACCTCAAACATGATTTTTCCTTTGCTTTCTTACTTTGCTGGTGCTCCTTTCTTGGCTTTACGTACCTCCTCTAATCTCTGCTGTCTCTCCAAAGCCTGCCAGCCCCATCCCAGCTCCCCCTTGAAGCCGTCTGTCTTCGTGGGCTGCACTCATCAGACTCCCAGCATCTTCCCGTCTGTTCCACTTGGTCAAACTCTTAATCCCAGTTTTCTTCCATTCTCTGTTATTTCACTGAATGTCTCTACTCCTCTTGACTGTGTGCTCCTCAAGGACACAAGCCATGGTCTGCATTCACATCGACATCTATTTGGTGTCAGGCCCGTGGCCGGTGGTAAATAATATCGTTGGTTGATTAGAAACTGCCTGGCCTGGCCCAGGAGGGGCTCCTTAACTGCCGAACCTCATCCTCCTTCGGTGGGAGGAGGAGCGCTGTCATCCCCGAGAAGCTCAAGGAGCCCCTGGCATAGGTATTTTCACTTTAAGAGGCAATGAATTCAGGGACCTGGGAAAGGTTTAAACATGAGTCTTAAATTATTTGCTCAGCTTTGATTTTTATTTTACAAGATGCCGGGGCAGTGCTGGGAGCTATTTGCAGAAGGGGTGCGTAAGAGAGATGAAGAGAGACTAGAAGTGGATTTACCCAGATGTTGCTTCATAGGAAAAAAAAAAAAACGTGTGCGCTGGCCAGGGGCTTCTCCGATGCGGAGGCACCAGGAACTACAGGTTCTGCCCCTGGGCTCACTGGAGGGAGATCTGAATTCTGCTCCTGTGTTTTTGTCCCTCTGCTGGGATGTGTTGAGCTAAGCCACTACTGAGAACCGCCCCTAGGAGGAAGAGAAGGAAGACCAGCTATTTATAGGCTGAAGTCAGACGCGACCCACCTTTTCAGCCTGTAATTTACAGTATATGATGAGAAAATGAACTTCTATTGCCGCGGGAATGTGAAAAGACAGGAGACAGATTTTCAGCAGCCTGGGGTTTGGCTTAGGTGCTTAGGAAATGTCTGAAAACGGCCACTTTGCTTTGCCAGAGGATTGCTTTCCTTGGTCTGTTGTCACTGATGCAAAAGGTGCCCGGGCCCCCGTCTCTCTCAAGTACTGATGGCATCTTCGCAGCTGTGGGGTGGAGGACGGAGGGGAGTTTCTGCACTCAAAATGGGGGAAGTGAGGTAGGTCCAGGAAAGAGTGGGCAGGGATATGGTGCCTGTTGACTTAAGACAGAGCTCTGGTTCCACACAGCAGTAAACGTGGTGTCTAAGAAGGGCATTATGGGGAAGCGGTGGCTTTTGTTGGGGGCAGAGCACGTGGCCTGAGTCAGAAGCCCCTGATGATGCTCAGAGACTGAAGGTAACTTTCCACCAGGACACTACTCCTGGAGCTCTCTAGAGGACAGGCAAAACTCAGCGTGTGGTGTGCTCAGCCAGGCAACCAACATCCGTGACAGGCTGGGCATGGAGTGGGGTATAAAGATGAGGAGTGTAACATGGTTCCTGCCCTGAATCTGGGATGAGACTGTCACCTTTCCAGGCCTCTTAACCTCTATCCATCTCCAGTCCCCCACACCCACCAGGATGCTTCCTGAGGTGGTATGTGGGCTGTACCTGCATCTATGCTAGCTCCTGAGTGAGACTTTTGCCTTCTCCACTTATGCAGCTGGTATAAACTCGTGGTGTGAGACAGGTTTGCAGGGGAGGTGTGGGGAATGGGATGAGAAGAGATGGGGACAGAAGCTTGGTGAACACCAGTAGATGCACTAAACACCAGAAGGGAATCCTAAAAGAACAGAGACAGATAGACGGATGGACATAGTCACTGAGGGTCATAGAAGGCCATGATCAGAGAGTTTCTAAGAGTTTTTAAAGCAGAATAAGGATTTGGCCAAGGGGAGGGCATTTCACAGGGGTGTTGAGTGGGGGTGGTTGGTGGGAGCGTGGACGGGAGATGGGAAAGTGTGACGGAGTGAGGCTCGAGAGCTCTCTCCATGTGTTCATTAGATCAGCTTTCAATCAGGTCGTCCAAACCGCCTATGACCTCACTAACTTTGTTCTTTTAGTTAGTTCCTTATTGAGAGAGTGGCTGAAACCTCCTTTTGTGATTGCTGGTTTGTCAATTTAGGTTGATAATTCTCATCTTTGCTTTATGTCTTCTGTGATTTTACTGTTAGGTGCAAATGAGCATAGATTTATGAGATCCTCATGAGGAACATTTTCTTTTGCTCTTTTGGTAGCGAACATCCTCTCTAATAATACTTTTCCCCTGCAACTCCAATTTAGTCAGGCTTCTTTTGGTTGGCATTATCTGGTATATCTATGTTCCATCTTTTTACATACTGTAATTGTCCTTTCGTTTGGAATGCACCTCTTGTAAACAGCACATGACTAGATTTAGTTTTCCTCTGCAACCTGACAATCTGGGTTTTAATGACTGAACTTAATCCATTTAATTTCTTGTGTTCACTGGTATATTTAGATTAATGCTGTCATTTTTTCTTTGTTTTGATTTTCTCCCCTCCTTTCTTACTTTTATGTAGCATTTTCTTTATTCTTCCTTATCTCTTCTACTGACCTAATTTTAATGGTTACTTGAAAATCTCTTTCATGTATGCTTTACCCAACTAAGTTGATCAGTAGCTCTATAATTCTCATGAGAAAAGTAAAGAATTTAGAAAGCTTTAATAGTTCCACATCACAAGTTTCTTTGGTCCAATATTTTTGGTTTCATCTTAATTTTTAGGACCTCTGAATTCATTGTGAGTTTTCTTTTTTGGGGGGTGGTTCTGGGAATTGAACTCAGGGGCACTCGACCACTGAGCCACATCCCCAGAGCTATTTTGTATTTTATTTAGAGACAGGATCTCACTGAGTTGCTTAGTGCCTCAGTGTTGCTGAAGCTGGCTTTGAACTGGCAATAATCCTGTCTCAACCTCCCGAGCTGCTGGGATTACAGGCAGGCACCAACCATGCCTGGCTCATTGTGAGTTTTAATATTCACATTCTTATTGTTTAGGTTTATACTCAGTGAATATCAGAAAACTTCTTAACAGTTCCAATAGAAGTCAGAAGCAACTCTCTCAATAAGAGAGAACAAAAATTGAAGAGAACAAAAACTAGTAAAGATACAAATGGCTTGAATGACCTGATTAAAAGCTGATCTAATGAACATATGAAGAGACCTCTCGCGCCTCACTCCATCACGCTTTCCCATCTCCCGTCCACTCTCCCACCAACCACCCCCACTCTCAATACCCCTGTGAAATGCCCTCCCCTTGGCCAAATCCTTATTCTGCTTTTAAAACTCTTGGAAACTCTCTGGTAACTTGTCTTCCACAATCCCACATTTCTGAGTCTAGCTCTCTGCTCAGGTCTCTCTCTCCCTTTCTTACATTTCATAATTCCGGCTTCAATTTCCTTTTTCTTAACTTTTTTTTTTTTAAAGAGAGAGTGAGAGAGGAGAGAGAGAGATAGAGAGAATTTTTAATATTTATTTTTTAGTTTTCGGTGGACACAACATCTTTGTTGGTATGTGGTGCTGAGGATCGAACCCGGGTCGCACGCAAGCCAGGCAAGCGCGCTACCGCTTGAGCCACATCCCCAGCCCCTCTTAACTTTTACTCTTTATGTGTGAAGGAAGAAAATTATTCTTTTAACAAAGGTTGGCTAGTGGAAACTTCTTTCAGTCTTGACACTTATTCGGTGATAACTTAGCAAGGTATAGAATTCTAAGTGGATGATCACTTTTTATTTTTATCAGCTCTTTGAAAATAACAATCTGTTGCCTTCTGGCATCTATTGGCACTATTAATAAGTTTACAGCCAGAAGCAGTGGTGCATGCCTGTAATCCCAGCAGCTTGGGAGGCTGAGGCAGGAGGATCAAAGGTTCAAAGCTACCCTAAGCAACTTGGTGAGACCCTATCTCAAAATATAAAATAAAAAATAATAAAACGAGCTTGGAATGTGGCTCAGTAGGTAAGAGCCTCTGGGTTCAATCTCTGGTTAAAAAAAAAAAAAAAGTTTGCAGATATTCTTTGCAGGTAATACATCTTTTCGTCAAGTACTATCATCGTTGGTAATAATACAAATTGAGTCTAAAATGCTGTTTTTCATTAACCTCACAAGAACATCACCCTGGATTTTACATGAATGAATTTTTTGGTTTTGAACTCTACTTTTGAATTATGATGGAGCGTTACTGAATAATTTTACTTACATATTTTTAGTTAAAATAAATAAAAGTTAAGATTTGAATATTTTATTCCCACCCCAAAGGCTCATCTTATGGTGAACCCTGTTTAAGAGTGGAGTGTGAACCGAATCATCCATTTTAAGAGATTTGCTGTCATTTTCAGTAGCTTGCCTGTGGAAAAAAAAAAAAGGGTGGGAAGGGTGGGAAGTTATATAAATCTGATGTTTAAAATATAAGTGATAGACTTGACTATTGGTGATACCAGGAGAAAGAACCAGAAGAGAGAAAGGAGTCTGAATATTTTAAGAGAGAAGGATAAACTGATGAATAGACATCATGAAGAGCTTTTCCCCTCTGAGGTGGGAATTCTGTGTTTTCTGCCTTTGATTCTTAAGCTTCCAGATCTTTCTTCTGAAGGTGAAGCTCACACAAGTCACCCTAACCCTCTGCCCCCGCCCCTCATTTATGTTCCTTGATAGCTTCCTATTGCCTACAGCTTCCAGCATGGCCTTCAAGGTCCTCTTGTCTTATGATAGATCATTTCATTGATGGTCCTGTCTTCCATTTCTCCTTTCCACATGTTTTGGCTAGTGAAATAAATCTCTTTGCTGTTTTCTGAACATGTCCTACAGTTTCTCATCTCCTTATTTTTGGTTCACAGTCCTCTTGTCCCAGGAGGCTGGTTCCTTCTTATTTTCTCATATATCCAGATGTCTTCTGCTTAAGAGAAATTTCCCTCTTATGTATCCTCATGGATATTGGGCCCTTCCTGGCAACAGTCCCCACAGTCTTCTTGTATGGTTATCAGGTACAGCTTCTACTGCCAGACTAAGGACTTTTGAGGATAGAAAACATGTCGTTTCACCTCTGTAACCCATCTGCTGGAGATGCCTCTGTATGGTCATGAAGGAATGCAAACGGGAGTTGTAATTACAGCAATATGAACACTGCAATCAACAATTATGAAAGCTGTCTCTGCTTGCTGGGTGGCCTGCAGGTCTCATGGCAGAAGGGGCCACTTCTGTAGAGTGTCGGTGAGCCCAAGCATGAGAGTTGGCCTCACACTGAGCTTCCCACTGATGTCTGCAGAAGAGATGCAGAGTTCATTCTGAAAACTATGTAACAGAGAAGGAGTGACATAGACCTAATTGCTTCCCTGTAGCTTTATTCCAAGAAGGAGATACTCCTGAGCTTGGCTACTAACTTTGGCTTGGAGTAAGACTGAGCCAGCCCACTCCTCCCTATGATCTCTACCCTTCTCTAGGACATCTATAAATATGGGGGAGAAAGGGTGGGCTAGAAGATCTCCAGGGATTCTGTACTCTGACAGTCTTTGAACCTCTCCAGACAGGTTCTTCTTGCCTGCCATCTTCCTTTCCTTCCAAGCCTGATCAGTTGATCACGTATGGCCCCTGCTGTAATCATGGAGGAGGCTCTGTCCTCCTGGTCTTAATGGAAAGCTATCAAGAGTCCTCATAGGCTTGACATTCGTGAGCCTCTGCCTGGTTTCTGAAGTTTCTTAAGGTTCTTTAAAAAGAGTGACACAAAAGTAACAAGTAGAAACCTTAGAATGTTCCAGAATTTGACAAAGATAAGGTAGGTCTCTTTGTGGTGAAGGCAAGAGTCTGTACTATCCAGGGGGCACATGGAACCTGAGCGCGCTTTGTTTTTCATCTGTGATTCAAAATTGATGGCTGGGCAGGAAATTTCTAGGAGTTTCTCGAGATTGGATACAAAATACTGAGTGCAGGCAGGGGCCACACACCCATACTTTACTCCATGAAAAGACAGAAAAATAGCTTCTGAATTTCCTCTTCAGTGGTCAGCATGACATGGCTCCTCAACAGGCTTGGCATTATCCCCCACCAAAGATTCTTCATCTTCTTAATAACCCCAAGGCCTACAGTTTGTTTTCTAGAAAAATCAGTGCCTTGGCTGGCTAGTGATGCCAAATCCTGTGCAGTCAATCTTTTTCATCTCTCCCAGGAGAGAGGGGGAGTGAACTTACCAGTGTGCACCCCCTGAGCCCTAGGACTTGTGCTGGGGCCTTTACATGCAGGGGAGAACACAGACGGTTCAGGCCCACCCTCGCCCCCTGGAGCTCATGATGGGAATGACAGTGTGAATAAGTTAAACTTCTGCAGCACAAATTAAAGGCTTTGTTCTAAGAACAGCAAAGGCCCTTGCCTGCAAGAGCAACTTCCAGCAGCTTCTCAGTGCTAGGAGTCAGCCTGCAGAGTGAACTGCCAGCAGGGGGCAGAGGCACCAGCTGGGGAGATTGTAGATAATTACTGGGGTGGAATCAGACCCTGAGCAGCTCAGTGCCCAGTCAGGCCAGCTCAGCGGTCACCCCTGGTTTCAGAGCAGGGCTTTCTACAGTGGCTGCTGTCTTCTTTTTCTGAATTGCAGAATGTGGCTGCATGAAGAACAAGATTGGGAAGAACATTCTGGAACTAGATTTCTTTGTTCCTTCACTACAATATGAGTTCTAGAGAGCAGAGATGGCCAGTTTCTGGGATCCGTTTGAGCATCACTTACCAGATCCTTCCTGAGTGTTAAGCAGGCCCCATGCTGTGGCCACACAGAGATGGCACCTTGCCTCAAAGATGCCTGAGACTAGCACTAGAGGAACGTGAGAAACTGGGGCAGAATGTGATCGGTGGAGTACAGTGTGTCTCAGTCTTTTAAACATATGTCTCCTTTGGAGAAACATATACATCTTGAAAATTCTTTGAAAGTTTGTGTTTCAAAAGGAATAGAGTAGGTTTTTTTGGGTTTCCAAATATGAAATTATAATATTGAATATATTTTAAAAACTACATATGTCCTCCCTGAGATGTTTTTAAATTTTTTATTGAGGTATACATATATGCTGCAGTCAATGAATTTTTACACACACAAGTGCCTGGATGAATACCACCCAGATGTAGAAGAAATATTTCCAGCATCCCAAAAGCCTCCCTCATGTTCCTTTCAAGTCAACCCTCCCCATCACTAATCCAGAAGTAACCAATTCTGACTTATATCAGTGTAGGTTATCTTTGCTGCTCTTGGACTTCATATGCACTGACTTCTCTGCTGACCAGTTCTGTCTGACTTCCTTTGCTCATCTTAGTAACAGTGCAGACATTCTTCAATTTATGATAAGCTTACTTCCTGTTAACTCCTTTATAAGTTCAAAATACTGTAAGTCAGAAATGCATTTAGTACACTTGCTTTAGCATATTTCACAGCGTAGCCACACAGCAACTGCAGACTTCCATTTTTCCCCCTTGTGATCATGTAGTTGACTAGGAGTTACAGCTCACTGCCACTACCCAGTGTAAAGAAAGAGAATTATTCCAGATATCCATAGTCCAGGCAAAGATTGGAACTTGAAGTATAGTTTCTACTGAATGTGGATCACTTTTGCACCATCATAAACTCAAAAAACTGTGAGTCCAACCATTAAACATAGTGGACAATTTGCAGTTTGTCTTTTTGTTCAGCTGTGTAGTATTCCACCACGTGACACCCCCTCCCATCATTATTTATATATCCATTTTATTCACTGGAGATTGTTGGTGTGGTAGAAAATACTGGGCTTTGGAGCCAGATACAAAAAGTCACAACTTGTTTTCCTTACAAGCACATGACCTAGAGGAAGTCATTTAACCTGGAGCCTTAGTTTCTCTTGCAGAAGGGGGTCATTATGCTTACCTTATATTCTAGGGACAGGAGTCCATGTGTGTAAAGTCACTGCTACAGTGCCTGGCACATAGTAGGCATTCAGTGAGTGGCAGCCACAATTACGGAGGGATAAGGATTTTGTGAGTGCTGCCCGGGGACACAGAGGCCAGAAGCCCCCTTTATTTTCAGAATGTCAGTGCAGGTGACCACCAGGACTTGCAGCAGGTGCTCTGGGCCAGGTGGGCACAGTGTTGGTGCAAGGCACTGGAGCTCGGAGACAGGGAGGCAGTGTGTTAGAGAGTTCTGGAAAGCCATCTGGGGGAAGCTGAGGCTGGGGCTGGTCCTCAGTGACGTGCGGGGAAGAGGAGGGAGGCGTCCACATGGCGCAGACGGGAAATCCGGCTGAATTGTGCATCCCCACGCCCCACACAGGAAACATTCATGTTGAAGTCCAAACCCCCAGCTCCACAGACTGCGACCTCATTTGGAGACAGGGACTTTAAAGAGGTGACCGAGGTAAAACAAGGCCTAGTCCCACGTGAATGGTGTCTTTGAGAAGAGGAGATGGGGACACTGACGCACACAGAGGGAAGACGGCCTGGGGACTCAGAGAAGAGGACCATCTGGGGGCCAAGGAGAGAGGTCCCAGAAGAACCTCCCTTCCTGTGCCTTGATCAGGAAAATAAATCTCTATAATTAAGCCCCCCATGTATGGTGCTTTGCTGGGGGAACCCTAGCAAACAGATATGTCCAGGTGCTACAGGAAAGAGCTCTGGAGGCAGCCAGGGTTGTCCAAGAGTCCAGGCACAAGGCCATCTGGGTCTGAACAAGGCAGAGGTTGGGAGAATGCAGAAGCCAACGCGGATGGGAGGGAATTCGCGGTAACAGAGACTAGTCTGGGCGCAGGCCAGTCAGGTGAAATGAATGTCTTTGAAACCTAAGGAAGGACTCCGGGGAGGAGGGCTGCCATTTCAATTCCAGGAGTGGCTTCCACAGGAATAGGGTGCCCTCTTCCCATCCTTTCCCAACCCCTAGTGTCAGTGCAGCATGAGATGCATCAGGAAATAAGACGTTGATGAGCTGTCCTCTGACACCCTGTGCTCAGTGCTGATTGGAGCTCAGAGACTCTTATTAGAAAAAAGCCCTAAATCATAACTCCACACCTGCTCCAGTCCTTCTCGGCCCAGCTCTGAGCTAGGTGGGAGTGCAGGAAGGAATACTTCTGGGTAAACCAATCCTTAAGAAAATCTGGGAAAATATATCTGCCTCTTCACCCAATCACTCGGTTCTGAGCACCTCAGCTTCAATCACTCATCACTCTAAGCCCCAGATGTCACAGCTAAACTGGAAGTGGGGGTCCACCAATGGGTTTGTAACTCCTTGAGGGGAGGTGGCCCCCAGGAACATTCTGATCTCCCACAGTGTCACAGTGCTCACTCTGTGCAGGTACTAAGTGCTTTTCATATATTGACATACTCAATTCTCCAAACACCTCCACTGTGGCAGTGTAAATGGTGTCCCCAATGCAGCACCACTCTGCACAGAAGAGCTACAATGAAAACAAAAAATCTCAAGTGTTGGTGTGGACATGAGCAGCTGAAAAACCCCCTCACTGCTGATTTGCAACCCCTGTGGAAAACAGCCCAGCAACATCTACTAACACTGAATCCATACGTGTCTGTGACCCAGGGATGGAATGGAATATACCCAACACAGTGGGTGCAGAAGAGCACCAAAGGCATTTACAATGGCAGCAGTATGAAACTGGAATCTTCCCAGATTAAATGGGAATGAATAGGTACAATTATGCACAACAATCTGGAGGAATCTCACAAACATGATGTTGAAAAAACAGAAATTAAACACAAAAGACTACCTATTGTCTGACTCTATCTATAACAAGTTCATAAACAGACAAAACCAACCCTCTATGAATTTGGAAGTCAGGTTGGTAGTAACCTTGGGGATGGGAAGGCATGAGGGAGGTTTAGAGGTGCCAGTGACCATCTGTTTCTTGGACTAGGTGTTGTTTGTCTGGGTGTGTTCACACAATGAAAATTCAATCAGTCAAAGACTTATCTGTGCACTTTTTTGAATGTCTATTATAGTTCAATAAAAAGTGGTTAAAAATTAAAACCCCACATGATAATAAAATGACTCTACAACGCAGAAAACAGGGCAGGAAGGGTTAAAGTCACTTCTCCACGGTCAGTGCCAGGATTTGAACCCAACTCTGGCTCTCGAGCCTCGGAGTTCAGTCATTCTATGCCATCTCTCACAAGAAGGTGTCCAAGCACATGTCCTGCCTTGACTCTTGGGAAGCCCCACAGAGCCTGGAGCACACTGCTTGCTATTTAATAGGTTCCCTGTGTATGTCTTATGTGGAATAAATCCCCCTGGGAAGCACTTCCAATGGGTAATGATCTCCACGAGTCACAACATGGCCACTGTAGAAGAGCCAGATCATCAGGACAGATAACTACATTTATATCATGGACATCAGACATTTCTCTTTAGGCCCAGAAGCCATTTTTCACCACCCCATCCCATCCTTTGCAGAAGGCTCAGAATGGACGGGCCCAGCCTGGGTTTCCTCTGGGTTGTGTACTTTGGTCTGGTCTCCCTCCAGGGGTCCTGGAAAAGCTATTTCATCCTGGCATTTAGAAAGATATCTCCAGGCCTCAGGGACCAACTCACAGGTCAGGAGGCTGCTTGAAGGATTTTGAACACAGAATACGGGATGTAAAAACCAGGTGAAATTAAATTGGACTATCTTTTCTCTCACGAGGGGCAGGTGCCTGACTTCAGTCCATCTGCTCACTCGCTCAGTCATTCACCAGGCCAGAGGCTCCAGGCCCTGACACACAGAGGTAGATGAGACACAGCCTGTGCCTGCCATGGATTCAGATGGTGCAAAGAAATCAGATTTGGAAATCAGCATACTGACCTCTGTAAGCCTCAGCCAGTTCCCAACTCCCCGCACCACTGAGAGCTCAAGGAGGCAGGAGAGGGGGAGATTAGCACATTGGGAGACCTTTCTAGTGCTCAGGCACTTTTGCTCTTTGTAGAAACATGCCACAGAGTGTGTGAGGGTTGCAGTGAGGGGGTTCCCATCAATGGCACAGGGTGACCCGGGAATGCCTTATAGATTTGATGATCCAGTAGGTCACCCATGTCAAGGACATGGGCAGATAGGAAAGTGGAGTCCTGCCTAAAGGCCTTTCCCCACTACCGCTTCAGGCCTCACACCTGCCCAATCGACAGAAAACAAGACTCCAAGGCCACTTAGGACACCTCTGTCCATTTATCAGAGGCTCAAACCACAACGGCCCTCCTCTTCAGAGAGCACGGCTGCCCACTGTCCACTCCTCCATTTCACACTGCCAAGCAGAGCCTGATTTCCTCTCCTTCTATCACCACCTTGACTTTGCAGTCAGACTGGGATTACTGGTGAGAAACTGATGCTGACCACCTCCTTCCCCAGAGAGACCCCTGCCTCTGCTTACTCCCCAATGTCTGGACATAGCCCTGGGCGTATGCAGAGAACCCAGGGAGCCAGCCTCCTTCCTCCCAATTTTCCAGGAGAGAAAAAAAAAAACTGTGCCTGTCAGAAATGTGATAGAATTGTCAAAAGTACATCGAAATGGCTATATACATTGTGATCTCTAAGTCACAGTTCCATTTGTTCTGTGACAGTGTAAAAAATAACGAAATTTCCATCAAGATGGAAAATAAAATGAAGAAAGCACTTCAACAGTATTTGAAAACAATGTCTAAACAAAGTCCCTTTATTTCCTCCCTGGCAGTCTCCTGGTGGTGGCTTCTACTCATAGTTATGTCTCTCTCTATCTCTCTCTCTCTCTTTCCCCCCTCTCAGCCAACTTGGTCCTTGTCATCTCATCCCCCTCTCCTCTTGTTCTTCTACCTGGGCCTTTTCCACACCCACCACAAACAGGGGTCAAGAGACGGCAACTCTCTGAATCTGAGAATGGCTCCAGGCGGTGCCAAGAGGTGCCCAGAGTCTCCCTCAACCAACTCTGCTCAGGCAAATGCACAAGACACTAACCCAGGCAGAAGCCAGACCCTCCAACCAGGGGAGTTTCACATTCAAGTTGGCATGAAAAAAAGACTGGGGTGGACCTACAGCTCTGGAAGCCACTCTGAAAAAAATTCCCCAGAGCTGGTGGCTCCATTCCCTGAACTCCCGTCGATCGTAGCCCTGACGGTCCAGGGCTCTGCGATTAAACCTCACAGTATGTGAAGGCCACAATCCACCTCGCCATCCCCCACCCCTGCCCAACTTCTTCCCAAGAAGAGAAAGAAGCTCAAGAAATATTTATTTAGTAACTGAACAAATGAATAAAGACTGACATGCTGCATGAATAAGTGAACACAGAGATCACAGGGAGAAAAGTGGTTATAATATTTATTTTTAACAGAAGCTGATGTATCTGAATAATACATGCCCATGGTCCATATGAAGCTTATGTAGAACTAATGCATATGAAGACAAAAGTCTCCTTCCACACCTCTCCTCATCCACCAGTCCTACCTCAAGAGACAACGCTGCCGTCTCTCACCGCTTGCTTCTGATATGAATCTTCAAATATATTTTTTCTTTTTTTAAATTTTTCTTAGTTGTAGATGAACACAATACCTTTATTTTATTTATTTATTTTTATGCAGTGCTAAGGATCAAACCCAGTGCCCCACATGGTGCTAGGCAAGCGTTCTACCACTGAGCATACCCCGAGCCCTCTTCAAATATTTTGATGTCTTAATTTTAGACATCATACACTAATTTTCCATTATATTATATGAGGATTTAATGCCCAGATGCCACCAGATTCTCATCTCTCCTTCTCCCATTCTCCAGTGAAATTTGTGTTATACGTTATTAAATCAATAATCGGTCACTTTATTTTGACAGTGTTACCTTATTTGTCAATATCCTCTGTTGCTAAGACAGCAAGTGGCCCGTGGTTGTATGAGGGAGAAACAATGGTCCTGGGCTCCAACCCCTTCATAGATGGCTGTCAACCAACCTCTATCTTCAGATCCCCAGCTCATCCCTCTCCTCCCTGAGGCCCTTCATCTCAGCTCCTAAACCATTTCTCCTAAAGAGTAAACTGGTGCACTTCTCATTGGCATCGTCCCCTGCAGACACTTAAATTCTAATTCCCCTCCTTATTTAACTCAGCTGCCACTCTGTTCAATTTCTGTTTTCCAAGTGTTTGTTGTAATCACCCATCCACTACTGTCTCCATTTCTATTTGCTTTCTCCCCATAGCTTTATAATAACCCTTTTATTCCCTTAGTGTCATTTTAGCAGTGTTTCAAAAGGGAGAAAAGGAAAATATATATGATCAATCTACTTACATTCACATTAAAGTTGAATGACCTACTATGGAAATGGGTAGCTGCACGGTCAGAAGCGAGTAGCTCAAATCTTTTCCAAGATAGCTCTGGCTGCCTTTCCAAGGTGAAGGGTTACAGTCCGCACTGTGGCATGCCACCCAGATCCTCTTCCTATGACAGAAGCACTCACTCCCCAAGCAGCCTGGAATGGGATCAGCTGAGACCTCTGTGTTCTGGGGGATAAAACAGATAAGAATATTGCTTAATTTATTCAATCAAAAGAATATAAAGCTAGATGATCAAGAGGGTGGAGGAAGTTGCCCTGATGAAAATTCAGGGTCCCTTAACCAATTTCTACACCTGGTTCAACTCTTAGGCCCAAAGACCACTGAATAATGAAAAATCCCCAGAAGGAAGGACCCTGAAACTTTACGATGGGCTTATTCAGTAAGAATTCCCTAAAAAGAAGGATTGGCAAGGAAGCCATGCTTTGGAGAAAGGGGAATACCCAGACATTTCAAAGACCATGAACACAGTCCAAATTGATACTGATATATAGGGACCTGACATGGATTCATAGGTCGCCATTAGAATAGAAGGAAAAACAGCGTGTGAATTTTGATGCAGGTTCCAATAAGACAATCACAGTGTGAGCCCTGGGGTTCTCAAGCAGGGCATTCCAACTCACTCAGGATGTACACCACTAAAAAACTAGTTCTGGCATGATGGTGGGCCCTGACTGAGTCAAAGAATGTGACCATGGGACATCAAGAAGACCATGAGAGCAGGACCATGCATGATAAGCGGGGTTCTGTCAGACCTCCCAAGTCAGGTAGGACCAGCAGCAACCCACAGTGAGATCAAGGCAGTACACCTAGGCTCAGTGCAAACAGAGCCCTAGGCCACAAGTAGGCTGCCTGGCAGATGACTCCAAGTCCCACCATCCACCACTGTTACTTTGGTACTTTTCCATCAGCCCCCACCTATGACCCACAAAGGGCACTTCACGACCTATTCATGAAGGCAGAAGTCTGAGCTCTCTATACAGAAATACCAGCTTGTTTTGTGGGTATCAAGCACAAATGGGCTGCCATAGTCAGGCATGGTGGCACACGCCTATAATCCAAGCAGCTCAGGAGACTGAGGCAGGAGGATCAAAGGTTTGAAGCCAGCCTTTGCAATTTATCAAGACAGTAAGCAACCTAGGGAGACACTGTCTCAAAAAAAAAAAGGGGGGGGTTTGGAGTTGTGGCACAGTGTTTAAGCACCCCTGCGTTTAATCACTGGTACCAAAAAATAAAAAAATGAAATGCCACTACAGTGTACTTTCCCTCAGGGTGGTCTCCACTAAAATCCACCTCTCCTGGGCTGCACAGATGTCTAAATGATAGAAAATGAAAGGTAAGTAGTATCCTCTTAGGTACCAGAAGACTCAAAGTCACCAAATAATAACCAAACAACCCCATTTTCATTTCAGAGTGCTCTGAGCAGACAGCTATAATGCATCCACCTTGGACAATAAACAAGGATGTGTTACATTAACCATTTATTCATTTATATTACCAGGAAGAAAGGACTTTTCATTCTCACCCATAGGAAGACTGATTGGTAAATGCTTGTTCAATATTTCAATTACATAAGAAAACTTAAGCTCAAAGATAAGGTCTGACAATTCCACTGAATCCTTTAGAAACTAAAATGGAGTTTAAATGGCATACCAGGGCACTAATTCCCCCAAAGGAAGCACAGGAAATCTTAACCCCACTCATGCTGCAGGCAAAGCAAAATCCAGCAAGCCTGCAGAACCCACACTCTTGGTGGTTTTTAGACTGACACTTTGCAGGCTCACAATAGAGTCAAGATGAAAAACAGGTCAAATTGTATCCATGAGAAAAAAAGAAAAAAAACTGAGGTTAAAGGAGAGGTATGAGTAGGGTTTATGTGCAATAGACCCTTCTATCTCTTTTCTACCTCAGTCAAAAGCAGCCCTCAACCTCTGTCCCAGAAACTCAGAGCAAAAACCTCGGAGTGTTCTATCACTGCACCACACCAACATCCAATCAATCCCACAACCAGCAGATTTCACTTCAGATAGGCAACTACACAAGGATTGCTTCAAAAAGCACTGTGGTATCTCAACACTAGATCTAATAATAGACAGCCTCTGAATGAGTAACGGATGGGTAATATATACAATGCAGATACACTGAACGAAGGACCTTCACATTCTAGGTGAGATGAAGTGGGATAGCACAAGATTTCACTATGGTACTCAGAACACACACAATTTGAAAGTTGTTATAAGTTGTTATATCTGTGACCTTCCATTTAATGTTTTTGGACTACAGCTGATGGCAGGTAATTAAAACTGTGGGAAGTAAAAACACAAATAAGAGGGGACTGCTGCACAAGGCTTGCATTCTTGGCCATAAAACCCCCTACACAATTGCCCACCCTCTCTCTTCCCTTTCTCCAGTGTCCCTGGAAGCCATGTGGTGAAGGTGGCAGTACTATAAGAAGTCAGCTCCTTAGTTAGTACTTGAGGCAGAGCTGACAGAAGAGCTCTCACCCCTCAGTGGGCTGTGACTGAATGAGAAATAGAACTGTTTTAGGGTAAGTCACTTGGACAGGGGACTCGATGCCACAGCATAGCACAGCTTGTCCTGACCAATGCAAATCTCTCCACCTCGCCCAGGTAGCTCTGGTCAACAAACATTCCATCTCAGCAGGATTTGGAGGTTGGCTGGTTAAACTAAGTGGACTCAAGAAGATATTAAATTCTACCATAAGGCTAGACCTTACCAGACACCCTTCTCGCCTAACTATAAAATGTCAACACCGAACATTTTCATGTGAATATACCCCTGCTTCATTTAGCGACGGGTGGTCCATAATAAAACATGGAATATAAATGTTTTATTTTATATTAAGTGGCATTATATCCATTGAACTGGACACACTCAGAATTTACTTTTAAAAAGGTTAATACTATTGTGTACCATATGACATACAAAGTGAGCACCACCTGATTTCGCTCTAAGAGCAGCTGCTGCAACCTGTCCCCTTATGAATGTGCTTCCAGGACTAATGTTAAAATCAATCGGTCCCCATGGAAATGCAGTCAGCCAGAATTGGGCTGTCTGAACTGCTCACACACGGTCTTTGTCTACACTCATGTTCAGAACTCAATATTTAACTGTAGTATTAATTAATGATGCACCTTGTAAACAACAAAGATCAATTGAAAAATTGCCCATAATCTGTGGCTAATAACAAAATGACACTCATCAGAAAAGCTCTCAGAGCATTTGAGAGATCACAATAAGCCAAGAAACTTGGATTCAGAGGATCCCCAGGCAAGAGATATGGCTGTAGTCTGGGGAGGTCAGGAACAGTGACATAGAGCATGCCCACTTAGCTTGGACCCACACACACAAATGCAAATAAGTGTTGTGCCACCATAGTGAAAATAAAATCTATGTGCTATCCTCCCAGTGATGGGACAGCAGAGGGTAAAGCAATAGATGTCAGAGGTTGGAATGATGGAGACCCTCGTTATGCATCAGTTAAACTCTCAGAACTGTCATCTGCCACTACAGAGAGGCAGGTCATGTGCCTGTTGAGTATATGGCTTAGGGAATGTGGCTGGAAAGAGCCAGAATTTAACAAGGGAATAAAAAAAAAAGTGGGGGAACTTAGGAAAAACAGTGGGTAGTTTACAACAAAAATGAAAGGCAACAGAGAGAGTCTAGAAAGTAGCCCAACAGCTGAACCAGACAATGAAAGATAAGACTGGAAGTGCTTTGAGTAACTGAGGCCCGTTGAGATTTCTCAGTTAAGCAGAAGGACTCGATTCCACAGCAAAGAGTAAATTAAGGATGCTCTCTTCCCACCCAAGCCTGTTTCAGATGATATCAAGATAGCTGCCTTTAAACTGAAAGACAGAGGGAAGAAGACAAATAAGCCAATAAATAAGGCTGGCTTAATCACATGATTATTTAGGCAAGAACTATGGATGAAGTTAAGGACACATGCAGTTATATACATGCAAGTAGATCAGATGCTTGTTGAGTTTTTGACAAAATCATATTGCTGAAAAAACTATAATCCTGGCCTTAAAAAAAGAAGAAAAAAAAGCTTATAGATCTTAACTAAACTTAACCCTTCCATTTGCACCACAAGGAAGCAAGCAAGAAGGGAATACTACCAGCTTCAGAGATGCCCAAAAAAGGAAAATAGACAAGGAAAATTATTCCAGAGAATGGAGCCAGGACAATGGGGATAGTGGACAAAGTGTTTCTCCCAGAGAACAGAATCGGGGCTCATGGAAGAACTTCCCTTGCTGGGCGGAAGTTCCCACGATGGACCTGTGGCGGCCGTGTCTTCCACTCCTCTCCTCTGTGACTGTAGCTTTGGTTGTGTTGACTCTGCCTCTGCTCCATCACTCTCAGTGACAGGCTGGGACAGGGCAAGGTGTGTGACTTCTGGGTCACACTGAGCCACACTCAGAACTGATGGTTCAAACTCTAGGAATTAGAGCTGATGCATGCATTGGACTTTGGAAAGAGAAGTAAGGATGGCCAAGTGTAGGACAAAGGGTGTGCAGAGATTTTGAGTGTCCATGGGGTGAGATTGTGGCAGAGGCAAGCAGCAGTCCACCAATTCAAGCTGCTTCCTCCATAATGCTGAGCAGCCACTGGGAGGCAGCTATCAGGTCAGGGACTGCACTTCCCAGCTTCCCTCTTGCATTTGGGTATTTCTACTCTTGCACTTAGGTGTATTTGCACACTTTGTTAGGAATATACAGAGAACAGATGTGCACGACTTCCAAGCTGGGGCGATAAAAAGTGGCTGTTTTCACTTTCGCTCTCCTTTACCCCTTCTGCCACTGGAAGACCCCAAGGTCTTAGGCAACGGTGGAGCCTAAGATGGAAAATTGAACCATCACTTGGAGGAATGTTACCTGCCAACCTGGTGCACCCAAAATAGACTGTTCTGTAGTGAGAAATATGCCAACTGTGTTAATCCACTGACATTTGGACAGTATCTGCCAAGAGCTAGAGGTACCCAACCAATATACTGACAGAGTATTTGAAGCAGAGTCCATTCTCTGATTTGGCATTTACGGCAAACTTTCTAATGTGAGAATTTTTGCCAGCACGATTGAAGGGACCACATATCATACAAATTATCACACCACTCACTGTAGCCTTTGATTCACTTCTTGAGTGGGTCACTTACTTGCCCTCTTATACATGAAGGAGGCAAAGTTTTGCATTTTACAGTGAACACATGAGATGATGCTGTCACTCTTACAACAGTTTCTATCACCTCTATGCTGTGTCATCTGACCCAAGCAGTTCATCAGAGCAGCCTGTCACAAAAGGTTAATTTTATGCTGGCTGCTCACCTGTGAGTATGGACAATTCCCTCTCGAGGGTCCTAGGGCACACTGATTGAGAACCACTTGGTGCCACGTTGGAAATACTCAGGCATCCCTCATAAGTTTCTCCAAGACAGAAAACAGGATCTCCATGAATAAATTGCCACTAGGGCAATTCTAGCTTTCACTTGCACAGGAAAGTAGTTCTTCAAAGGTCAAATTTGACTTTATGGCTCAAGGTGAAGAACTGCTGAAGTTGCTGTTTGCATTTCAGAGCGTTTGGTTGGGAGGGGAAGTCACTGCTACACTAACAACTAGGACAAAACAGGAAGCAGCCTGTGGTGATGGAAGGACAAAAATCAGTAAATATAAAAAGATGAATAAAAATAATTAACAGCATAAATAAAGAATTACATACATACGAAGAACCAAACCATCCAGTTCATATTAACAAGAGTTGACTTTTCAGGAAATTCTTGCCCAGGGAGGAAAAGTTGTTGAAAATACGAACTTGCCAGAAGACTCACCAATTCTTGAACAGGAAATATCAAATGGCAGCTCATACCCCAGGACCTTTGGGACCCTTCTCCTCCAACTCCTCCAATATGAGTACTGATCCTTGTTATGGCCACCAGTTCTGAACTATCAGATCGTGACTCTTACCTAGTCCTAACAGAGATTGCAATTCCAGTGCAATCCAGATTAACAGTCTCAGTGAACGTTCCAACTTGCCCTTCTCTGAGATTCGGCAAGACTGCTGGTGCTCTCTTATCATGGTGCTATGAGCTGAATGTCTGCATCCCCTTAAAATTCTCAGTGTGCCGTATCTGAGGGTGACACCTGTGGGAGGTGAGTAGGTCATGAGGTCGGAGCCCTCCTGAGTGGAATCAGTGCCCTCCTAAGAAGAGAGCAGCAAGAACTCGCCTCCTCTCTCTGCCCACTGCCATGTGAGGACACAACGAAAAGATATCCATCTGCAAGCCCAAGAGAGGACCCTCACCAGACCCTGGATCTGCTGGTACCTTGATCTTGGACATGCAGCCTTCAGGCTGCCTGTTGTTTAAGCCACCCAGTATGGTATAATTGTTACAGCCACCCAACTAAGACACACACACAGTAAACAATTAACTCAGCTTTGCTGATCAGTAGGTCGTTAGTGTGATTTGGGGGGAGTCGGCACTTGTCAACATGTACGAACATACACTCTCTTCCTCCTTCCAAAACTAATTCACTGGGTACCTCAGAAGAAAGTTTCTAAGCCTCTCTGTTCACTCAAAAGAAATCCAGACGCCTACATAAACACGTCCTCCCAGTTATTTCAGACAGGACTAAGCCTGACATAGTGTGGCCTGAAGCAAAATAATAATAATAATAACCTGTCAAAAACACAGTCTCTTGTATCATTGAGACCCATCACTACAACTTTTGAAGATTCTTGCACACATCATTACAAAACAGACAAATGCATTCACTCTGGTCAATTAGGGGGAAAAAAAACACTTAAACAGAAAGTCAAAATGGGGAATAGGTGTGAAAGACAGGAAATCAAAAATTAAGAGTTATGCTAAGAAGAGAAATCCAGAATATTAGAGCTATAGAGAATTTTTTGGACATTTTTATAAACTGAGAAATCATTTCTCTTCCTCCAATGGCCTGTATATTGAAGCTAATGCTAAAAGCATTAATTTATCATGAGATTTTAAAGATCTCTCTCTTGTCAGTAATGAAATAAGCACGTGACAGGGTAGCCAGACAGTTATTGTTTATAGGAAGATTATTATAATAATTAAGATTAATAGCAATTACTTGTCATGTTTGTGGATTTTTTTTCTTGGGAAATAACTGAAGCCATATTAAATAACTAATTAACACATCTCCATGTCTGGGTAAGAATGCATGGATTCACACGATCCTGTGTATTCTCCCGTGCTCCATAAGCAGATAAATAAATAAATAAGGACTGTGAAGCAGCCAGTGAATATTTTGAAAAAAAACTTCAGAATTAAACTGGTCTCTGAATGGGTGATGGTGCCTAAAACGGAGATCAAGGTCCACCTGCCCTCCTTCTCCACGACCTTGCTAATCCCACTAACGGGTGACCAAAGGCAGATTCCAGACCTCACAGCCTGCTTGTCTGTTCCTGTGTGTATTCAAACATAAAAACACATCTTGAGTTTAATACATATTATATGCTAACTCGAATAATTTTATCTTCATACAAAATGGGATTTTTTACTCCTTGGTCACAGCACTCTAGAAGAAACCTTAACGCCTTAAGTATTAAAGCTGTAAAGCTATTATTATTGAATGTTTTCCAGAGCAACATGAAAATGGATAGGAAAATAATATTTCTTCCTATTGGAATTCTTTTTTTTTTTAAAGGGGCCTTGCCATTTATACAGCTCAACACTGAAGGAGGAAAGGGGGGGGGTCAAGGAAATCTCCTTTTTCAAAGAATTGGGACTTGTGGTCATGGGCAGTGTCTTCACAAAGCAGGCAGGGCCACCCATGACCCAGCGGGCCACCCTGAGCCTGTCACTAAGCAGAAACGGAACATGTCAATGGAGATAGGCTGGGCAGTTCCCCCTCCCAAAGCACCCTGTCCCAACCGTGGGCCTGGGGACCAATGAGAGAAGAAGTCAGAAAGTCCAAGGCAAACCAGAGGGGGAGCGGAGGGCTTTGTGCCCCCCAGCCTGGTCACTGAACTCACCCCTCGGGCACTTGTTTCCTGCTCTCATCTCACACACTCACACACACTCACACTCACACACACTCACACACACACTCACACACACACTCTCTCACACACACACACTGACACACTCACACACACACACACTCACACACTCACACACATTCTCTCTCTCACACACACACTCACACACACACTCACACACACTCACACACTCACACACACACACTCTCTCTCTCACACACACACACACTCACACACACACACTCTCTCACACACACAAACACACACTCACACTCACACACACACACTCACACTCACACACACACACTCACACACACACTCACACTCACACACACACGCACGCACGGCCATCACCTGCCAAAGTGCAGAGACCTCCATTTCCCTCAGGACCCTCATTTTCCATCTGGGAAATTACGTTCACTGCACAGTGAGTGTGTGTTCATGCAGATGGAGGGCGGAGAGGAAGGGAGAGAGACGAAGAGGAAAGGCGTCTGTGGGGCCTGCCGAGACAGGCTGGGGCCCAGCTCTGGGCTCAGAGGCAGCCTCCACAGGGAGTGCCAGACGCGGAGGCTACCACCTGGGGAAAAAACACTGCTCCGCCCGCTGTATCGCTGCTGTGACGGGAAGACCCAACCCCAACAGTTAGAGGAGGAGAAGTGCATCTAAGGGCTCACGGTTTCACAGGTAGGTCGCTGGCTCCTGCCTCAGGGCTCCAGGCGAGGCTGAACCTCAGGCGGCAGAGGGAGGCCGAGGGCGCGAGGCCACAGATCCAGAAGACAGACCCCGTAGCCACGCCCCCCAGGAGCCACTTCCGCCAGCCCCCCACCCCCCACCCCCAGCCCCGCAGCCCCGCAGCCCGCCTCCAGTTCCCACTCAGTAATCCCAACAGGGATTAATTCACTGACTAGGTTAAGGCTGGGACCCCATCATTTCTCCTCCAAACCTTCTTGCGTTGTCTCACACTGAGCTTTTGGGGGGACACCTCACACCCAAACATAACACACACCCAGCATTTGTCGAGTTCTGCTCTAAGCAAGAGCCAAGAGGGCACCCATGGGAGGTGGGACCAGCCTCCAACTTGGCCTTCCTCCAGGACCACGCCCTCAGCCCCACCACATGCCACCTCCAGAAGCTACTGGTGTGGCCAGGGCGGTTAATATTCCCCTTGGCTTCTCTAAGCCCACACTTGAGTTTGCAACCACCCTACTACAATTTAACAGAACAAAGGAAGTAGATATGGAGGGAGTCAAAGGGAACCTAAGACCAAAAATCCAACATACCCAGGAAGGAGATCCTCTCCTCACCCCTGGAAACTCTCTCGCAAGCACAGAAACCCTGGGCCACACCAGGTCTCTCTCCTCGGCCTGGCACACCGGGAACCACAGGCCCTGTCTGGATCTGCTGCTTGCCACTTCCTGGCCTGCCTGCCGGTGTGCAGCATTCTGCTTCCTACCCTTATAGCGTCATTGGTTCTTTCTGCCTCAAAACTAGAAGGATCCCATTCTGTAGGCCTAGGGGTTCCCTCTGGGTTTGAGAGTCTTACCTCACAGGATCATGATGTGCATTGGACATGACCTCCACTTGATAAAAATCCATTCCTTATATATGGGAGATGGTCTGGTCTCCAGAGTCCTAAAGCCTTAACACCCACCCTGGAGAAGAGACAGGCCAGGGAACAGGTCTATTCCAGGTACTTGCCCTCCCCTGTAACTGATCAAGACAAAACCAGTGAATTGAGATCAGCTTCTGGGAAGAGTTGACATTTACCCCTGCTTTGGGGCCCAACAGGGGTGTCTATGGGCAGAGATAAAGGGAAAGGGGGACAAATAAGATGAAATAGGATGAAAGGGATGGTGATAGAAATGCAAGACGTACTAAGAATTCAAAAGGAAAGGGAAAGAGAACAGAGGAGGAGCAAAGATGAGGCACCTTCTAAACCCGAGTGAGTTTGTCATCGTCTTAAGCACTGAGCCCTCCAAGGCCGCTTGCAGGCGTGGACTCTCTGCTTCTGCCAGAGAGGCTCCTCCAGGAGACGTGGGCCAGACAGATGTGCAGCTGGGGACAGAGAACTGGTGCTCAGAAGAGGACGTGGGCAAGAGAGGAGGAGCTCCCCTCGACAGCACAGGAAGGGGCATGTGACTCAGAGTGGGCGAGGCCACCAGGGAGAGGGAGCAGAGTGAGAGGGATGCTCCTCAGAGGATAAGCCTGGAGAACACTAATTTTTAGGGCCAGGCAGAGAAAGAATGACAAAGGGCATGAGTGGCAGAGGTAGAAAGAAAGCAGAAGGCTGAGGGACTCAGAGACTACGTCAGGAGAAAGCTCAAGAACCAGAAGTCGCACTGGACAGAACCGGTTCCTGTGCCTCTCCTCGGTCCATCTTCAACCTGATGTCTCATTAATCCTCTGAAAGTGCCATGTGGCCATGATGTCTGCTTACTAAGAATGCCTCCAAAGACTCTCCACTGGAACTTTTCACTTGAGACTGGCAGAAAGGGTCCCTCATGAACTGGTTCTTGCAAAACTCTCTTCCTCCTGTAATCCTCCCCTGAGCTCCCCTGCTCTAGCTAGATCACACTCCACCGTGGGCTCCACATCCCCTTTGCTTTCTCCCACCATCCTTTTATCCATGCTCTTCCACCTGCTAGGATAGCCTTCCTGTCTCACTGTCTTGCATGCCAGAGAAGTTAGTGAGCATGCTCCCTTTGGTCTGTCCTATGACTCCATCCACGCTGTCACCAGAAGCTAACACCTCTGTACTTTATACCATGATGGGGACAGGCACAGGTAGATGGACCAGCCTCTCCTCTGACCACCTTGGTTAGATATTGGCCGTTTGATGGCAACAGCCATGACATGAAGTAGCACAGAGACACACGAATATGTGAGTGTGAGATTTTGCTCGACAACTGCGGTAATCTATGTGCTCAGTTCAGGCCCAGAACTATGGTTCCCCAGCAGCTATTAAAAAGCCTGTTGGCTTCTCTCTGGGTCTTCACTGTCGCTCTGGGTAGACGAAGACTATTTGGCATTTGCTGTAGCTGGCTCGTGGCTCCTCTGGCTACTGCCTGGAGAAAGCAGAGCCCTCCTTCGGAGCATTTAGAGCTCTCCCAGGGCGAGGCCCAGTATCAGAATTAATAAAAAGCAAGTTAGACTGCGTTGCCTTCGCCTCTGACACAGCCTGGGAATCCTCATCAAACAAACACCAGCGTGGGAGGAGAGGTCACTGTGGATATTCCAGTGCTAACATTCGAACGTTAATAACTTTACCGCGTAGATTAATTTTAAATGTCAGCCCACGTTGCTGTGTAAAGCTAAGGAGCTCGGGAAATAAGGTACGTTTTCAGGTTTCCTGACAACCCCAGCGTATTCCATGTTTGATCACTAGCAGGGTGGGCAGGACCCGGGGAGAGGAGGGCGTTTCTTGAACAGTTGCTGCCCCTGCAATGCAAACATGAGGACTAAGCGGCATGTGAACCCATTCCCTGCCTAGTTTCTCAACCAGGAAAATGGCTGAGCTGACAGTAATGAGATTTCACACAGTACCGCAAGGCTGCCCGGTCTGAGACCTTGCCCAGAAGGCCAGGTTCCAAGCCCAAACAAATGTGTATGATTTGGTTAGGAGCCTCTGGAAAATAGCATTGGTAATGGAAACACTGGTAATGCACAGCTGCTGATCCTGCCCTGGGGCAGGAGGCAGAGCTGGGTCCCCTGCTGCTGGGGGAAGCTCTGCACAGGGAGGAGGGAGGAAAACGGGGGCAACCCTAGTCCAGGAAAGGGCTCGAAAGGAAAAGGCACACAAGGCAGAAGCTCCAGAGGGACAGGGTAAAAGGAACAGATGCTACACACAAAACCCACCCAGGGCTGCCAAGACTGCAATTAAAAATTCACATATTTTGGATTGAAATTCTCATATTTTAAGAGAACTTGGGCAAAACCCTCCTCCTACCAATATTAGCAATGCAAAACCAGCAGTCAAGACAGACCCAAATTATCATCCATTTTGCAAAAAGGATGAAAATTGTATAGCATGGAGTCCAAAATTCTTCATTGAAAACAATCATTAGAGTGCACCTGGCAGCCCTTGGTCCCACCCTGCTCCCCAGTCTCCAGGGACCCTGGACAAAGCAGCTGCCCATTCCTGGAAGAGCCCCGGGTGCCAAATCTGGGACTGTCAAAGTGACCACCAGTCACCAGGGCTTCCTGGGGACTCTCTTCCAGTTTGAGAAGCCACCCTTATGTGGACACATGTGCACACTGAATTCAAGAGGCACCAATCCTGGGGTCAAACACAGTGAAAGGACAAACAGGTAGTGAGCCAAGTCTCCCAACCCAAGCACAGTCCCAAGTCTAATGCACCTGGACTGGGTTTCTGATTTTTAAACCATCAAATGGAGTGGGAGAGACAGCAGAAGAGGGTGAAGAAGGAGAACCGCAGACTCTCAGAATCCAAAGTACAATGAAACCCTCCATAGCCAGCCCAGCGTGAGTGTGCACCAACAGTAAGCCTCCAAGGAAGGATGCCTCGGACCTGAGCGCTCCTACCTCCAAAGTGAGTCTCAAGTCCATCTCCCTGCCTCTTCCCTTCTGTCGCCGTCCCTATTCCAGTCTCTTCCTCTCAACCCCCAGAGTGATCATCCGCAAGTGCCCGTACTTAAAAGTTTCCATGGCCCCCACCACCACAGAAGTAACTTCCAGCCAGGCTCTCTGGGGGGCTGGTCCAGGTGGCAGCCCCTGCAGGGCAGACTGGGACTGAAAAGGAGAGAAGGCACAAGAAGGAACCAGTCCTGCCAGATAATAAAAATATATTTATAAGAACGACTGTTACACTGATTCAAGGAATACAAGTACAAATGTAATATTAATACAAATGGATTCCGAATTCCAGATAGCATGTTGTAAAGGCTAAGTGGAGTCTTTTACTTACAGATATAAGTAAAGATGGGCCTTTATTTGTGTGTCTGACTTAAAACATAGGAGTTGCCAGGATAGTGTCAGAATTTGCAACAATGGCCTGTCTCTCTTACCAGGTTGGCAGGGCTCCTGAAGGGTAGCTGAAGAGGCAGGAGAGAGGAGGGCTTCTGAGTGTTGGCACTAACTCTTGTATCTTAGGCTGAAACCCAGCCTGTTACTTCCCGGCTGTACAAAACTCAGTCATGTCACTTAATGTCTCTGAGCCTCGGTTTCCTCATCTACCGAATGGTATACTAATAGAACCTACAGCACAGGTTTGTTAGGAGATTTCCATGAGATAATCTACATAAAACATTTCATCCACTGCCCCAAGACTCCATCCATGTCCTTTATGTTTTGGGAATTAAGAGATCAGGATTAAAAGGAAGAAAATCCCACCTGAGGTCACCTAGGGAGCTGGTGACAGAGGGAGGACTGCACGTCTGAGCTCCAGATTCCCCACCCAGGTTCCTTCCCTTTGCTGCAGAGGCTGCGGCAGAAACATTACATCAGGAGCCAGAAGATAATAAACCTAATTGGGCCATTAGGACCAGTCACTTCCCTCCACATTGAGCCTTTGGGGGAAGTTATGGGTGATCAATATAATAAATAACACTGCATAGTCTGAGGCACCTCTCAAGGGAACATCTTGGAAACCAAGAGGAGAAAAAGACTGAGATCATCACAAGAGATTCAGCTGAGAAGAATGAGTGCTGAGGATTCCTGGGGTTCTCCTCGCCCGCTTGGCGCCACTCTGTGCCAGAGACAGAGGACACAGGGGCATGCCAAGGATGGAGGACAGGGAACCCAGCTGCCTCAGGTTCTTCAGCTCAGAGAGTTTGTCATCTGAGGTCCACCTCCCAGTCATGCCATCCGTGCTGGGACATGGTCCACAGGCAAGCGAGGTAGGCAAAGGTTTTCTTCCCTCTGGACTGGGCCTAAAATGCCTGAGAAAGTCCCACAGGACACAGCCACCTTCAGTGGCATGCTCAGGGCATTCACTGGCTCACCAACACTAGAACCTGTCTGGGATAAATATTCCTCTGATTCCTTAGAAAAGCTCCGGGCTCAAAGGGCATTGTTGTTAGAACTTATAGAACCTGTGTACAGGGAGAACGAAGGGTCCTCTGGGAAACCCTAGCTATTCCTGCCTTGCTGTGCTGACCAATGCACAGAAAGGCACAAGTCCCCACTGTTCCCCTTCTGCAAGTCAGGTCGTGACTTCCGATTATAGAAAAGACATTCTGAGAAGCTTATATTCTTCTTATATTCACAGATGACCCTCATGGACACGAATCCAGACAGTGTTGGAAGTGAAAGGGTTGAACTGGAAGACTTTGATGGTGTCACACTAGTGGAAGATAATCATGGCATGTATAAAGAATTGCTATGATGACCTATTGGCCTAAGGACTATACCGTGGGCTTAGATGCCAATCTGTAGCTTTTGCATGCAGGCATTCATCCGATGGACACAGAGTCCTCGCGTGTGAAATGTTTCGATGTTGCACCAACAAGGCAGAGAAGTCCAGCACCAAAAAGGGCTGATTACAACTGTGTGCAGAGGGGGCTCCAGGAATACAAAGCTCTTTAGCAGTACAAGGACAAAGATTTGGTACCCAGGACCTCTACGCACATGCAGAAACAGGAATACAGAATTTTCTCTAAGTCAAAATACTAAAATCCAGAGCTATCAGGATGAGAAAAGTACGGGGGGCGTTCCGGAGAAACCAAGAATCTTAACTGGAGCAGAACAGAGGTGGTTGTCTAAGCGAGAGGAAGTTCGATAAGAGCAACGGAACCCAGGACGTTTTATTTGCTGCACTAGTTGTGCCCACCTTCCCTGCTGGGTAGCCAGGCCAGATCTCTCTCACTGCGCTCTGCTCTCCCATCTCTATTAATGCCTCCACAGACATCCCTCAAGCCAGGGCTGGGCTTGTGGCTCAGTGGTAGAGCGCTTGCCTAGCATGTGTAGGTTCAATTCTCAGCACTGCACATAAACAAATAAAACCAAAACTAAAAAATATGTATTGAAAAGAAAGAAAAGAAATCCCTCAAGGCCCTGGCCGGGGTGAGCCCTGACATCTCTTCAGGACACCAGGAATGGCTCTGTGGAGAAGCCCTTCAGTGCGGTGGCTTCTGCCTGAGAGCCCTCCATTACCCACTCACAGGGAGCCTGCACACACATCCATGAGTGATGTGTGACAAGGACAGCAAGGCCCCTGCCTACCCACATCTCACCTTGGGCCTCCTGCCCCTCCACAGAGGGCCTAAGGCAGGAAGGAACCCCGTGTCTCAGCTTCTTCTCTGCTGCAACTAAAAGATCTGAGCAGAACAATTGTAGAGGAGGAGAATTTATGTGAGGGCTCACGGTTTCAGGGATCTCAACCCATAGACACAGGCTCCATTCCTCAGGGCTCCTCTAGGTGAGGCAGAACATCACAGCAGAGGAGTGTGACAGCCACACCCCACCTGCCTCCAGATGCCACTCGAGTAATCCCATCGGAGGATCAATACACTGATTAGTTTAAGGCTGTCTCAACCCAATCATTTTCCCTCTGAATCCTCTCACATTGTTCTTACACATGAGCTTTTGGGGGACACCTCACATGCAAACCACAACACCCCACAAACTTCTGTCCACACTGGTAGGCACGAACATGCTGGCATCTCAGAATCAGGCCAGTTAGGGAGGTGGGACAAGCAGCTCTGGGTTTCCTTTGTTGTCTCCCCGAACCTCTCAAATACCTTCTCCCAAAAGCATCAGGCTGGCAGGTCTGGTTTCTGTCTCTGAGACTGGCTAAGCTGCATGTGTCGGAGTCTGAGGCTTTGTCTGTGCTCTTCCTAGTGACTTTGGGACCCATCCAGATGTGCACCTGCCCCTGCCTCTCTGCTTCACCTCCAGAGCCTGCAACTTTGCTGCTGAGCTTGTGTTCTGAGCTAAGAGCTGCTCAAGTCTGACCATTTCTGTGATCCTGCCCATGACTCCCCAGGTCCGGAGCTTGTCTGTGAATAATTACTACCTCTTCCTGGAATTATGATTGTTTGATTATACTTGTGGTTGCTTCTATTTTAACCGTCTTGGTGAATGTTTCCTGCCGTCACGATTATACCTGTCTACAGGGGTGATGGTCAGAATATTTAACAACTGATGCAGCACCAACCAATCAGAACAGGTGCCTGCTGTGAACATCTGTTGCAGCTTCACCAGGACATTTCAGCGGGTTCCTACCGTTAGTTGAGCAGTTTTTATTTATTTTCGTATAATCACAAAAGTTTGTGGGGTGTGTTTTTTTTTTCAGTCACCACCTTTAACTCTACTCTGTCAAAAGCCTTGCCTGTCATTTAAAGACATCCTGAAAGACTGCTCTCTGTACATTCTTAGTTACTAGGAGTCTGGTCCATTCCGGAGGCCCTCATCTGATTTAAAGACCCCAGTAGATAGGCTGATGGCTCCCAGAGGGGGTGGGCGCCTGGGCCTCCCTCTCACCCTTCCTGCCTCTGTCTCTTCCAGACCAGAAGAGGAGGTGGCGGGTGGGGAGGAAGGTGTCTCCTCACACAGTCTCTGGTCTTGTCCTCCTCCATCTGTTTTTGTTGGCCTCTGGTTGTGGCTGTCATACATGTGTCCAGGGACAGGTGGTGCTTGTGTACAGGGTCACCTTAGCTCCCTCGTTACTGAATACAGCTCCCTCTGTCCTATCAGCAGGTCCATACCCCACCTCTGCTTCAGACAGCATCACTGAACCACACGAGAGGCACCTGGGCAGCCCAAAGGCCCAGGCATCCTTCCCAGGGAGACACACAAGCCATCCTACCCTCAGAAGACCCCCAGGAAACAGCCCCCCATCCTCATTCTCCTCATCCTCTTCCTACGGACCACTTTCCTAGGCCCCATCCTTGAGCCCTGGCCTCAGAGATCTCCAGGCAGAATCAGGAGCCAGCCCCTGTGTCAGGTAGACCCTAAAACCTGACAGGTCATGTGACAAGTTCTTCCAAGACGTGTCTGGCTGCCCTCTGCAGTCCTGATCTCTGAGGACCAAGACATCAGCACCCACCCTCCACCCACCACCCTCTTGGAGACCATCTCCTTTGGCTTCTGGGACACAGATCCTGTACTCTTTGTCAACTTGAGCAAAAGTTCCAAGAGAGAGAGAAATGTGTGTGTGTGTGTGTGTGTGTGTGTGTGTGTGTGTGTGTGTGTATCTTTCCTGCCTCCACTGAGGCAGAGGGTCTTATGAGGGTAAGGAGGGTGCTGACTATTGGGATGAGGGTGTGTTCCCCTCTGAGGGAGACATCTGGTCCCCGATTGCTGGCAATCTCCATCTTAGACTGCGGGGTACTCAACCTCAGCTTTGGGCTGAGCCGATGATTGAAGGACATCTGGGAAAATCCCATTTCCCATCCAGGCCTTTCTATCTGCATTTGTGTTCTGCCTCCAAAGAGGAATCAGCATGTGGAGTGGCAAAAGGAGAGGAGAGTTAAAACCGTGGGGTCCAGTTTGGTTGGGGACTATGGCAGTGACAGGCAAGAGTGGGCAGACCTGGGACACAGAAGGTCTGGGCTTCCCTGTGAATGCTCACCCTTAACCCTGGAAAGGACAGGGAGTCACTCAGGAGGCTAAGCAAAGGAGAGGTGCCTGGAACAGACGCTTGGAGGCTGAGGATGCGGGGAGGTGAGGCAACAGGTGGTGCTGGGCTGAGCCAGTGTGTGCGCAGGGAAGCCTGGAAGAGATGGAGACCAAGATCCCAGCACAGGGCCACACCTCCTACCCTGCAAAGGCTATTCCTCCCTCTGGTGTCAGTCTCACGTCACCCACCTCTGCACCTTGCCTCTGATGTTCCCACATGGAATGCCTTCCCTTATTTCCCACATTTATTTTAACCCTCCTTATCAAAGCTCAATTCAGAAGCAGGACTTTCTGACTCCTATATCCTTCCTGGCTGCCCCCTCTCTAGACTTGGACCCTTACATTATAAAAGTAGACCTCAAGATGACCTAGTTGCCTCTCCCAACCTAGGATCCTAGACTATTCTCGACTGTGTGTGGGTGCATGCATATGCACACATATGCATAGCCACATGTGTACGTACAGGTGCATGTGCTCCCTGGGTGACCTTCCTGTGTGCTCCAGTGGGCAGGGGGCTTTGGTACCCAAGCACGTGCACAACCTGAAGGTTCTCTGTCAATACTTGTCAATATATGGGATCCAGGACGACTCTGTGTCAGTGACTTGGTCAGTTCAAGACTTTTATCAGGAATAACTCATGTGGATACAGCAGGGGACAGTGATGGTCTGTGGGTTACAGAGTGCATTAGTGGCTGGGCTACTGAGGAAGCACCCCGCTCCCTGCCATTCCTCTGGTCTCTAACTCACAGACCACGGGGAAAGCTGAGGAGGATCAGCTCCATGAGAGATTTCTCTCCCTTTTGTTGCTTTCCTTTTTTTTTTTCTAGAGAAGGTAATATGGCCCTTCCCTTTCTTTAGTTTACAAAGATTTTATTCCTAAATGAATTATGAATAATTAAAACTCCACTCCATTTGTTCTATATTGTTGTTAATTGAAAAAATTAAAGATGCATGTGCTGCAACCTCCAAGGTGGCCCTGGGAGAATCCAGTGGACAGCTCAGGGGGGTGGTGGGGACATGTGCTGACACCTCCCAGGCCTGCTGCCAGCACTACCTCTAGCAGGGTCCCCAGCTGACCACCGGGAACACTTCCCTTGCCGGCCCTTACCACTTCCCATCAAGCACGCCGAGGATATAATGTCATTTCTTTCCTTAATGCACATTTCTCTCTTGCCCATGTAAAAGCCACGAGGTGAGACGAGGGGATTCATCATTTGAGAAACGGAGAAAGCTGCCCTCCCTTCTCTCCAGCAGCCTCTCAGGATGATCCAATGCCCCAGAAGCCAGAGCGACCTGCTGGGTGTGGGATGTGACGTCTTCCAAGGACACCGTGTGAAGTCTGAAGTCTGATGGTCAGACTGTCACTCTGCCCAGCCCCGATTGCCCACAGCTGACAAGTACAGACCTGGAGCTGCACAAAGCAAGGTCAATGTCTTTCTCTTCAAATCTGTAGCAGGAGCGTGGTCACCTAACTTGGCGGGTCTTCTTCCCCACCCCCACCGCCCTCCCCCTTTCCTCTGAATGACCGTCTACCACTGTCTGTCTGGCTCAGCAGGCTGGCCCCACTGCCTGCTTAGCACCCAACTGTTGTTAAATCAATGAATGATATCCCCAGGCCAGATTATCACCTCTAAATTCAGACGCAGAGTAAGCACTGTCTTAGGCAGGGTACGCTAACAGTTGTAAACAGCCACTCAGAATCCCAGGGACTCGGCACTTGTTTCTTCATTTTCCTCATGTAGCAGTCCTTTGCTCTCCTGGCTGGTTCTCCCCAAACAGCAACTCAAAGTTCCAGGGCCCTCCCTCTGGCAGCCCACCCACTCCCCACTAGTTCCCCCAAGGATTCTCCATTGACTGGTGGGTGAGGAGAGAGAATGGAGGGCAGCTGCCACACTGTGCCACCATTTCCTCTTGTCCCCCTGGTGAGATGCAAGGACTCGCCAGGCTCACCCAGACTCCAGGGACTCTGGTCTCCAGGTCTTCTCCTGCTGACCGGCCTGGATGCTTTCATTGCCTCGTCTCCATGGAGTCCTGAACAATGATCTCACACCCTCAGAAGGGCTTCTCCAGCCTTCCCAAGCTCCCCCTTGGCACAAGAAGAGCTATTGCAGCTGACAAGACCTCCAGCTCTGAGGAGAGAATGTGGCTGGGGCTCAGGGTCCCCATCCTTTAGGCTGGTGTCCTTTTACTTTCCTGGACAAAAAGCCCTTCCCCAGCTGCTCTGCCATCAGGGCCAGGCTAAGTGTCACTGCAAACACGAGTAGCCCATTCCCAGGCTGGCACACAACAGGTGAGGGCTGTGGACGCGGCTAGTCCCCAGGACGTCTGCCCGATGGGAGTTTTGTTTCCCTTTTCATTTTTGGAGATCCTGTGAGGGAAGGAGTTGGAAGGCAACATCCAGGAACCCAGGGAGAGCCACATTTTAATTAGCTGCTTTTCTCCTTGGCTTGTGAGCAGCTCTTGCTCAAGGCTGTGCCTTGCTGGGAGTTCGGCTTTATGCGCTTCACTCCTCCACCTTTAATGTTCCCACCATCCAATTTCCTTTGCAATAAATAAATAAATAAAATTAAATGTTTTAGTTGAATACAAACCCACTCACTGCAAGAGGCCTGGGTGGCACATCAACTAGGAAACATTCGTTTTCTTCATTAAAGGAGTCAGTCCTTAATCTCCACATTTTCTTCTTCCCTGCAGTCTAGCCTGATCACATGGAAATGAAACTCCAGCCTCCTCTTGCGGGTAGTTCAGCCCCAGAAGCTCAGATGACCATAAACCTCAGCACTGGAGGAAGCAGAGGACATCAAGCATGGCAGAGCCAACCCAGGGCCTGCAGGAGAGCCAGCAGCAAGAGCTGTGAGGACAGGAACAGACTCCAGGCAGCCCCCCCTGGAGTTTGATTTCCTCTGCATCTCAGCAGCCCAGAAAGGCACCTTTGAGGTGCTCCACAGCATACACGGTGCACTCCTATGACAGCTTCTATACTGCTTCTAGAACAGCCTGTGTGACCTTGTGATGCCACCGTGAGCAAGGCCCCACATGAAGCCTACCTCCAGTATTTCTTCCACAGCTCCCAGGACGTCCCATACAGGTTCCTGGGAGGCAGTGGCTGTACCCCAAAGTCCTTTTCCCGCCTTCCACACTGGCAGTGCCAACAGCTGCCACCAGTCTGACTGGTGGGCGGGTGCACAGTTTGGAATCAGTGCTTTTCAGGAGCGTCCAGGAGGACCCCTTACCTTCTTAAGGGAATTGGGTTCTACCTTCGAGTCTTTTCAAGATCATCTGGCGAGAGAAGAAGTGGTTTGGTTAATAATAATTCGTCCCGTGTAGTGCAAACCCACCAAGTTTGGCTAATCAAGGCTGAATCTGAACTATTTGCAAGGCTGCCTTAATTGGACCATTTATGGAGCCAGGGTTTTGTTATTCAACCACCCGCTGATGAGAACAAATGATGCACCCAGCCCTCCTAAGGGTAATGGAGTAAGAACAACCACAAAGCTGTTGGCCTCCTCTCCGAGAGCTCAGTCTAGCAAATGGACCAGACACAAATGTGAAAAATTAGATGCAATATGAGCAATGTAGAGCAAAATGAGAAGTGTAAAGGAGGCAGAAGGTAAAACAAGAGCTATTTCCAAATGCACGCCCACCCTGTGCCACCAAGATCTTTAATTTTCACAACAACCTTTTGGAAAAAGGTTATTAGCCCCAACAGCAAGAACACCCATGATTAGAGAAGTGATTTTCCTGAGATCACACAGCTAGTGAATGAGAGTAGAAATTTCGACCCCACTCAATGGACTCCAAAGCCTGTGCTCCTAACCACTATGCAATCCCAGAGGACAAGACAGGGCAAGAAGACTCAGAGGCAGCTCTCAGCTCCACGTAAGCATGGCTAATGACCTGGGTTTCCCAACAATGGAATGGGCTATGTTTCAAGTAAATGAGGGGTCCCGAAGCTGGAAGTCCCCTGCTAAGTAAAAGAACAATCAGGCCTGAAAGGAGGTTGGACAAATCCACTCCAGATGAGAGAGGCTCTCATTGTTAGGGAAGTGGGATTTGACAGGCCTGTAATTTGATAAAGTAGGAAGGTCAGAAAGGTTGCAACACATTGGCAAAGATGCAGAGTAAGGATCACAGGTGTGTTTGGAGAAGTAAAAAAAGCCATTTGGCTGACATAAAGAAGCTATTTTGGCCAAATCTCCCCTTGCAATGGACAAGCTAGAGAACGGAGCTTGAGTTGAGTTAGGGGGCTGGTATTGGCAATTGTCAGGAAGAGTTGCTCTAGAGTGAGCCACAGTTCAGAGGTAGAGAACTCAGCCTTCAAGACGATGAAATCGGCCACCTCCACCCAGAAACAAGAAATCAAGTCACCATGGAATGAGAAACTGAGGAACAAAAACCAGGCCGTGATCTCTTGGAAGTGCTTCTGGCCACAATGTCAATGTTGTAGGTGTCCTTCCTGTAGTCACGTGGTTTAAAAGTGCAGGGGATGGAGGCAAGTGTCGGTCTCACTTCTATGCAGTGGGGCCAGCCTCACAACCACAGGAGATAGGTGACCCCAGAGGTGCCCCATCACAGCACAGCCAAACCCTGGGAGATGAATAGACAATCAGACCCTGAGACCAGGCTGCCCGGTACAGTCCAGAGCACAGTGACATGGCTGCTGTCCCAGAACATCCATCTGGGCAGAGACAAGGAAATTGCAGGCCTGAATCTGCTCTTTGCCATTTTCTAGAAAATGGCTTCACTGGTTCACTTAGAAAAAGAAGGAGAGGAAGGAATATGGGCCAATTCTGAGGGCTAATTGCCTTTGCTATCAACGACAGCCCTTGCTTTTTCCGGCAAACATTCTCTCCTGTCACTGCACTGCCAGGCCCACTCTCCGTTTCCAATCAGCCCTGAAAATAGCCCTTGATAGAGATAATAGGAAGAACAAAGAGAAATTTGGAGGAGCAGAGAGAGGAAAGCAAAGCCATGCCTAACCGGCGCCCAAGAGTTGTTTTCATAAGCACCCTCCAGTTAGTCCCTTATTTGTCTCCAACAGTAAGGTGTTAAATAAATCCCAGAAGCTGACATGGACCAAAATCAAGGATTCTTTGGCCTTCTAAGGTCATAGACTCCTTCCACAATCTAGAAAAGTCAAAGACCCCCACTCTCACCAGGAAAATGTCCAAACACAGGAATTCTGCATGTTAACTCAGGGCTCACAGATGCCCCTGGAAGCCCAACCACAGATTCTTTTTAAGGGATCGTGTATAATCCCCACCACCACCATCGTGTGTGTGTGTGTGTGTGTGTGTGTGTGTGTGTGTGTGTGTGTGTGTGTGAGTCCGTGTGTGTGTGTGTGTGTTTGTGAGTCCGTGTGTGAATGCATGTCTACAAGGGAAGGGCAGAGCTGCATCTCTTCAGCCTTAGTCAAATCAGCATAGAGCCTCACAAGCCTTCCTGCAAATGAGTGTGAAAGTCCCACACCCGCCAAACTCAGCAAAGACAGGCGCAGAGGGAGTCAGCGCCAGCCCTGGCATCTAAGAAGAGCCTGGAGACGTGAGCATCTCACCTACAGCAAGGACAAGCGCATCACCTGAAAGGGAAACAGTGGCCATGGGCTGTGGAGGGGCTGTTGGAGCCTTGAGCCTCAGGCCTGGGGAGAGGGGCCTATCCAGGGCTTGGAAACTGTAGGTGTACACGTGCATGTGGTTAAAGTGCAGGTTCTGACTCAGCAGGCCTGGGTTGGGGGCTGAGATTTTGCATTTCTAACCAGCTCTGAGGAGATCCTGATCACTTTGGTCAATTTGAATAATTATCTGGTCCAGTCTGAAGCCATAGAGAGACCTCAAACCTGTGCCCTAGCAGACCTCTATCAAGATGCCCCAGGATACAAAAGTATCCTGAATTGAGAGTGAGGCTTCCAAAGTCTCGAAGAGCAATGTGCCCCATGAGCAAGGGCTGGTGGACTGGGACTTCCTCCCAGGTAAAGCAGGGATGGTGACTGGTGAATGGTCCCTCTCTCATCTCTGCCGTCTCAGAGTCCAACCATTGGGGGCCATGTTCAAAGTCAGCATGCCTCATAGGATTGAATGAACTGGGTCAGTTTTCTGGGGAGGATGGGGCAGTGATGTGCACCCTAGTATCCTGGACTTCCGGAAGGCAGGAGGGACGTCTGAAGGCGTATTTGTGCTCAGAGGTCCAGGTAGAGGCATGATGCTGGTCAATGTGCCTTTTTTTTTTTTTTAGATCAACTGTATAATTAATTTCATGCTGGATTCTGTGAGCAGGAGCCAGAGAAATGCTACTGGGTGAGAAGGAACTAGAATGTCAGAGAGAAGAACCCTTGCAAATTTTATAGCCCAAGCCTCTTATTTTACATATGGGGATGTTGAGGCCCAGAAGGACATTCAAGGCCACATGGTTAGCTGACAGCATGGGCCAGGACCAGAAAGCAGGTCTCCTGACACCTGCCAATCCCCATCCTCTCCTGGGCCCAGCTAGAGCACACACTGGTTTTTTAGCAAGGTTGACGGACAGCTTGAGCCCAGTGATCCTGCGGGAGCTGGGGACATGGGTAGGGTGCCCCCAGTGAAACCTTCCCAGGGGAGCCTATGGCAGAAAGGTTGGAACCAAGGGAGCCCAGCAGCCCAGGATGCAGCAGAGGCCCTTCTGTTTGGAATTAGAGTCCTCTGGGACTGGCCAGGCCTCCTCCCTAGATTCAGAGGTCATTGAGGACTGTCCCAGCCTCAGTCCTGCCCGCCAAGTGGCCTCCGTTCAAACTGGCACAGGTCAGCATATTGTGGGTGTCAGGGAGCACCCAGAATACAGCAGATGAGGGGCTGAAGAAAGGCTGGCCAGGGAGCAGCCTGACATGGGCCTCTCCTGACACATTACAGACTGTCAGCCTAATAGGCCCGGCGCCAAGCGCCTGGGGGAAGATCAGTTCCAATCAGGCCTCGATCTGTGGCCGTCAGACAAACCCAGGGCGAAGGCAGGAAATCTGGCCTCGGAAAGAGTCGGCCTGGCCCTCCTGCTGCCTGAAACGAACTACTCCTGGAAACAAGGGGAAGAAGGAGAGCTGTATTTTCCCCTCAGCCAGCAAAAGGGCCACTTTTCAATATTTCTTGCCAAAAAACTCATTAAAGAAGATGCTGAAGGTTTGACTCGCTTGAGATGGTGAGATGCTCAGAGCATCTGCGAAGCTTTGGCCAATGTATCCCAGCCTCAAACTCCTGTCCTCAGTGTCCAGGGGCCTCAGGCCTGCAGTGACAGCCTCTGAGTAAACAGGTCCCTTATGAAATCAGAACCCACTCATGCAGCCCTACTGATCCCAGATCATAAACACCTGCTTAAAAGGAGTATCTGGGATATTACGGATGCCAGGCCGTGACTGAGACAGAGCTACTGGCCTTTCGGAAACACGCACAGGAGCAGATGTACGTCCCTAAGTAGTGGCTCAAATGATTGTCACTAATACTTAAGCACCTACTGCATGCTTCCCTGGGTCCTATGCAGTGCTAGGGCTCAAGCAGCCTGAGCTGCTGTTCTCTCATACTAACTTAAAGAAAGTAAAGTTTGTTCCCCTTTCTACATCCAAAACACTGCAGGGATTTGGGGATGGTGTGACTAAGTTTAAAAACAAGTGTTTTCATCAGTCTTTCAAAAAAATGTGCAAGAATTCTTTGGAAATCTTTAGGTTGCCGCTCTGTATCAGCCGCCGGGCAAGCACTCCACCACTGAGCTACATCCCCAACCCCTCTCTCCCCCTTGTAGCATTTTTACCATATCCTCTTGCTCCCAACTTTAAAGCTGCGAAAGAAATCAGCATCCCACTTCGAGCTCGCTGACACAGACCTCACTGCCCCTCCACACATGTAGGAGTGGCTAACTCCCCCTCGGGCTCCTCTAGAAGCCTCAGTTTCCTCAGATGTTATTTGTACCTCGGACTTAGGATTGGTCTAAAAGTCACTGGGCACAGGGCCAGCACCAAGGGAGCCCTCAACAAATGGAGCTATGTTGTCAAAAAGATGAAAGATAACAAAGCGTGGGTGAGGATATGGAGAAAAGGGAACCCTTGTACACTGTTGGTGGGAGTGTAAATTAGCACAGCCATTATGCACAACAGTACAGAGGTTTCCCGAAAAACTAAAAACTACCATATGATCCAGCCATCCCATTTCTGGGTATTTTTCCAACAGAATTGAAGTCAGTGTGTCACAGAGACATCTGCAACCCCCCCACCCCGGTCACTGCAGCATTACCCACAATAGGCAAGACGTGGGAACAACTTAAGTGCCCATCAACAGGCGAATGGGATTTAAAAAAATATATATATATGTACATACACATAATGGACTACTTACTATTCCTTCTTTAAAAAAAAAAAGAAATTATGCCATTTGCAACAACATGGAAGTATCTAAAAGACAGTGTTCCAAGTGAAACAAACCAGGCACAGAAAAACAAATACCATGTGATCACATTTATTCTTTGCTATAATTTGAATATGTCCCTCCAAAATTCAGGTGTTGCCAATGTGACAGTATTAACAGGTGGAGCCTTTAAGAGGTGAATAGGCCCCAAGAGCTCCTCCCTCATGAATGGGATTAAGACCCTCATGAAACAGGAGTTTGAGAGGAAAATTGATCCTCTGCTTCTATTGGTTGATGGGGTCTACACAAGCTGCAAGTCTGCAGTGAAGGAAGCCCAGTTTAGTGTAAGCAGCTAATCATAGCCGGGGATGCCTACCAGCACCGACTCCAAGGGTTGCTTCCAGTAAGCCGGATGCTTCTCCACTATAATCAAGTGGCACTTTGCAACTTTGTTGGGGACTGGGAGGGCGGGGCGGCGGTGGTACCAGGGATTGAACTCAGGGGCACTTGACTACTGAGCCACATCCCCAGCTCTATGTTGTATTTTTTTTAATATTTATTTTTTATTTTTCGGTGGACACAACATCTATTTATTTATTTTTTTATGTGATGCTGAGGATGGAACCCAGCACACCGCACATGCCAGGCGAGCGCATTACTGCTTGAGCCACATTCCCAGCCCCCCTATGTTGTATTTTATTTAGAGACAGGGTCTCACTGAGTTGCTTAGCACCTCACTGTTCCTGAAGCTGGCTTTGAACTTGCAATCCTCCATCCTCAAGCTGCTGGGACTACAGGCGAGCGCCACCGCACCCAGCTTGCATTGAGCTCTCAATGACGGGCCATGCCCTCCAGTGTGTTGTAACAGGATCCAGCGGCTCACCGCCAACTTCTTCTCAGGTTCTCGTGTTGGAAATCTGAAGAAAGAAATTCACAGGACAATGGAATGCAAGAGTGAAAAGAGTAAAAATTCTTTAAGTGTGAAAAACAGAAACAGAACTCTCACAGGGCCCCGAGGGACCCTGACAGGGGTTACTGCTTGTGTGTGCCAGGCTAAAAGTTTATATAGCACTTGGGTCGATGCTATTTTGCCAAATTTATGCTAATTGGGGTTTGGAAAAGTACTACTGGTTAGCCCTCCAGTCTGAACTTCCATTCAGGTCCACTCCACTTCCGTTTTCTCACTGCTTGTCGGGAATTAGGAGGTTAAGGTCATCGGATAGTGAATGCTCTGGGTTCGGGGCTGCAGAGCTGTGTGGAGCAGGTGTCTGTGCCAGCTGTGACTCGTGCTTGCCAAACCCACACTCCAGCTCACCCTGGCTTCCTCTCCACAGCTCTGGGAAAAAGGCTTGGCTTCGCTTATTTAAAAATTAAAAAAAAAAAAAAAAGATTTCAAGCAGTGTTAGATCAGATTGCCCTTCTGCATCCCTCCATGTAAGAACACAGTGATCCTCCTCTCCAAAAGATGCAGCAATAAGATACCATCTTAGAAGCAGAGAGCAGGTCTCAGCAGACAACCAAACATGGTAGTGTCTTGTTCTTGGATTTCTCAACCTCCACAAGTGTGAGAAAATAAATTTCTTTTTTTTAATAAATCACCCAGCCTCAGGTATTTTGTTATAGCAGCACCAAATACACACATATGGAATCTAAAAAGGGGCATATGGAATGTGGAATGTAAAAGTCAAACTTATAGAGGTAGAGGGAAGAATGGTGGTTTCCAGGGACTGAGGGGATAGGAAATGGTCCGGGAAAGAGGATATATCATTTGAGTGAAGAGGAATAAGCTCTGGTGATCAACTGCACAGTGACTAAAGTTAATAATGATGTAGTGTGTATTTCAAAATTGCTTAAAGATTGGATTTTAAATGTTCGCAACTCAAAGAAATGTTAAGTATGTGAGTCGATGATGCATTAGCCTGATTTGATCATTCTACAATGTATACATACAACATCACAATGTACCCCATAAATATATATAATTATTACTTGTCAATTATAAATAAATAAAATGGTAGCTATGACTGCGGTTCTAGTGGAGAGAGAGAGTTTAATGTGGACTCAGGCACCCAGTTTCCCTGGCTGAATCCTCTCTGCTCCTACCTCCATCAGGCATGGATGATTATAATAAACCTAGAACTGGAGACCACTGGGTTCCAGGTGTTCTTTGCTGATCAAGAACCGCCCTTGTTTTTGGACTCTCCCATCCTAAAAATGACCCAGTGAGAGATGACATCCCAGTGCACGGTCTGGGTAGAAGGCCTTGGGACCGTGCCTGAGCTCTGTGATTGGGCTGCAAAGGCTCACTGCTGTGTGTGATTGCTGGGTTTATTAAAGCACAACAGAAAATGACTTTGTCAATCATCTCCAAAGGAAGGGGGTCTGGCAGAATTTTAAGACTTCATTGGTGCTGCCATCGGGGCCCCATCGTTGGTACAGCCTATTTTTAGCATACATTATAGACACTCTCTTGCATTGTCAAAACTGACAGATGAGCATGCTCCTGGCACCACAGACCACTCGCTCCATTGTGAATATGCTAGAAAATACTAAACGAGCTTCTCCAGAGCGCCACAGTCTCTGCACTCCGTGGCTTGTGCCTCCACCCTCGGAACGCTGACATAGGTGACTTGACCTCTGAACTCCATGGCAGAGGCCATCTTAATGGAAGCCTCATCCAGGCAAAACTAAGTCTGGGGAGTCCACTTAGGTAAAACACTGGTCACACTGCCTACTATAAGAGGGACAGGATGAGATCACCCCTGGTCATGGTGGCCTGGAAAGCCACCCAAAAGTCCCCACCATCCTCTCTCATCCCTGTGTGCCCGCTCCTTGATCTCCCCACTACAGCCATAACCTGGGGCCAGCTAGGGAGTTGGAAGCTCAGTTAAAGATGAAGATGAGCCCACTCCTCAGGAGCTGAGGTTTTCCCTTTTCTGTTTAGTTCATTTGCCACTTTTGTTGTGGATCCCAGCCATTAGCTATGCCATATCTGACTATATACTTGTGTCGTAGCACCCAGTAGGTCATATTCTGCCCAAAGTGTTTTCTTCCTTCTCATCACCTGGCTAATTCCACCTTTTAGAGCTCTACAGGAATATCACGGCTACAGCCAGACTATCTATCCCTGGCCACTTAACCTAATAAAGTCCTTCTCGTATTGGCTCCCAGAGCACGTTGATCTTTTCCTGCAAAAAATTATTGTTTGCATTTATTGCTCATTAATTTCCTTCATTAACTTGCAAGTTCTCCACCAGCAGGGACATGATCCTTGTGTTCACCACTGTCTACCAGCCCCTGGCACAGGCTGGCACAGGGTCCAGCACAGAGCAGGCATTCATTAAGTGATATTCTCTGAGTCAAATGAATGAATGCATAAGTGAATAAATGAAAGAATACAGGGGCCCGTGATAGTCTAAGGAGAAACTTTTATCACCTGAAACAGGTAAAATGTATGCTCTTCATGGCAATAACTGAGTAATGCAATGATCTGTCCTTTAGGATGACTGAGGAAGGGTCTAGCGATGGAAAGGAAGTCCAAAAATATGTCTTCAGACATTGAGGAGTGCAAGCAGGTCCACCATTCAAGGCCACCATAAGTCTTTCTACCCTAGAGAAGCAAATATCTAGTCAAATTCAGGGATTTCCAGTCTGCTATCAACCAATGCTTGGTGGACCCAACACAAGCCTCCCTCTTCTCGGGAGGCCTCCCCTGGCCTCCCCAGCTGATTTTAATGTTGGATTTTAAGTGTTCTCACTCCAACAAAATTATAAGTATGTGAGGCGATGACCTCTTCTCTTCTGGGCTCCTCTGATACCTCATTGTGTCACTGTGAGGGCCTGTCTCATTGCACCTTTTTCCCTTGCTTCCCTAAAATGTGGGCTCTGAGAATCATCCAATGTCACTGTAACTAGGTCCATAACTAGTCGATTTATGAACCATGATTACAGGAATAGTGTTTGTCAACCGAAACAGCAGATAAGAGCCTATGTGACACAGAAGAATAGAAATGTAGGGTAAAAATAAAGAAGAAACTAGCAAGGGGCGTTCTAGCCACCCTCTCCAGAATAGCTCTGTATCTGGTTCCATTTCATTTGGTCATCTGAGCCACTATGTGTCCCCAGTGTGTGCCAAGCACAGTGCTGGGGACTGGGTGGAGGATGGCAGAGGCAGGTAAGAGTAGGCAGGTCCTCCAGGCTCTGCCTGGCAGAAGCTCCCACTCTAATTAGCATGAAAGACAGGCACTCAGGCACTGAGGCAGGCCATAAAGAGAACTGAGAGGAACCTGAATGTACCTTATGCTTGGCAGGGTCCCCAGTGAGTCAGCGCCTAGTGCTGGAATCCCTGGAACATTCTTCTCTTCCTGGGAGCAGGAGTGAATCCAAAATCCAAAACATGATGAATAAGAGGTAGAGCAGGCACGAGAGAAAGTGGCCCATCCAGATGGATGGGAAAGAAGAAAAGAAGCACTGGGCCATCCCTCCCGAGGGGAGGAGAGCGGGGAAGGAGTCAGACCCAGGAATCCTTTTGCAAAGTATTCCTTGTAGATCAGAGGCTTCCAGAGCACGTTGGAACCCAGAGACCCCACCCCAGGCAAAAGGAGGAGACATAAAACTCCTGGTCACCTCACAATCCTAAAAAGAAGAGGAACGGGGGAGGTCCAGAGAGAGGAGGTGGCAACAGAGAGCATGTGAGAGCTCCCGAGAGAAAGGCACAACAGTAGCCTCCTACAAAATAGGTCCAGCCTTGCTCTCAATCCAGGGCAGCTGCTAGTCTTCTTTGGAGAGGAGTTCACTGTCCACAGCTGTGGAAGGTTCTAGATTTTTGTCCCACTTGCAAGTTAATGAGGTAGCTTGCTGCAGTGTTATGGATGTTGGCGAAAGACATGAGACTCCTGGGTCCGAAACAAAGCACTTCATTACTCAGAATATAGCAAACAGCACAAGTATCACATTTTCATGGACCCCTTGTGCCTGCCAGGATGGCCGTGGGGAGGGTCCTAGATAGATGCGATACAACAGCGGGTTCACTTCACATCTGAGGGATGTCAAGCTTCGAAAACCCAAACCCTTTGAAATGGTGGGAGATATTATCTGGTGGGAAATATTATCTGTACTGGTTTGGATGATAAAAAATACCTCTGGGCTGGGGATGTGGCTCAAGTGGTAGCACGCTCGCCTGGCATGCGTGCGGCCTGGGTTCGATCCTCAGCACCACATACCAACAAAGATGTTGTGTCTGCCGAAAACTAATATAAATAAATAAATAAATATTTTTTAAAAATTCTCTCTCTCTCTCTCTCTCTCTCTCTCTCTCTCTCTCTCTCTCTTAAAAAAAATACCTCTTACCTCCAGAGGGAGGCACTATATCTCCCAAAGTTGTACATTATACAAATATCCCCAAAGGAAGAGTCTAGAACAAAGGCCATCAGGGCCTCTGTGCACAGGTGTGCAGACATGCCAGAAGCCCGTAGAGAACTGTCTCCCAGCACTCAGGAGCTGCAACGTGAGAGCTCTACCCTCCCTTGACAGCTGCTGTCTCGTCTCTGGGGGGAGCCCAACAAGGAGAAGCAGGGGTGCTTGGTGAAGAGAAAGTTCTTGAGCCTGACCTCAGGAAGGAGTGACAGAGACAACCTCACACTAGGCGCTGGATGTTCTCAGAAATGCCTCCTCTGAGTTCTACTGCAGAGCATGGGTCAGCCGCTGGGCAGGGAAGCAAGGAACTGCGCATGAGCAAATGGAATCCACCTGCCCTGGGGGCGGGGGGGCGAAGATGGTCGAAGGTTTATTTTAGGACTACCTAGAATCTGAGTCACATTTGAGGTGTTCCACGGCGGCTCATTACAAACCCTAATGTGTTTCCAATCCGTCTGTGTCACACCCTGCGCACACTCTCCCCGCCCCCACCCCCAATACTGGCATTCCAAAGGATCCCTGTCTCCCCCCCCCCACGTCCTAAGCACATGTAGGGGGATAGGTACCTGGGAAGGTGCCCCTTTTCATGACACATGAGTAGTGATGAGAAAGTTCACCCTGGGCCATCAGTTTCGCCTTCCAGGTGCACTTGGATGGCAGGAGGATGGCCATTTTGGTGACTCTTCGCACCCTTCTGCCTTCTCCTCTTGGGGCCTCCCCGCAACCAGAACCACCAGGTTCACTCTTCTGACTTCCAGCACCCAGGCTGCCCTTTCTCAGATAATTTACAGCAGGGAGTGCTCATGTATTGTCTCAGGAGTTCCTGCCTGAGCAGTCATTTCCCAGGATGTCTGCAGAGATTTCTGCAGGCCCCTATCTTCTCCCTCTCTCCCCAGGATCTCTTAAATAAATGTTATGTGATCAGTTACGGCATTGCCCTATTTAATTGATTTATATGCACTTTAAGAAGCTTTACACTGCACAGGAAACACATCTATCATAATGCTTGATTGGATTGCAGAAAGGAGAAGGGAAATTAAAATTTATTGAGCACTTATTTTGTGCCAGGTAATGCACAAGGCACTTTACATACCTTGTGGACTTGAATTCTCACCACATCCCTGCAAGACGGGTATTTCTCCCTATTTAGTGGATGGGGACACTGAAACCTAGCGACATGAATGGACTTGGCCAAGGTGACAAAGCCATTGGCTGGAAGAAGCGGGATTCGCCTTCATGTCTATCCGACTCCAACCAAGATGTACTGCAGGTGTTAAATATCAAATGTCTCTATAAAATGTATGAATAAGGAATATACTCCTTGTTGGAACATTGCTCCAATGGGGGAGTGAGATGTGACTTGCATTGTGTCCTTGCACCCCATCTTTTCCTATGACAGAATGCTCCCATGTGCACCACTTAACCCTGAAGGGGAAGGGGGGATCTGGGAGGATGAGTTATGCATGTTCACAAAGCCTGAACTTTCTCTCCTAATATTAGCACTTTCACAAAAATTTAGCTATTTAAAAAAAAACTTTCTGAAATTATTTCTGTTCAACACCAAAGAGTAAAGAAAACATCCATCCATTCAATCTGTATTGATGAGAGACAATGTGTCAAGCATGGACACCAAGAGACAGCAAGAACCAAAGTCCCTCAGACTCAACTGCTGGAGGCCAGAGAGATGTTCTAAATCTGCAACCAGCAATTAGGCCTGGTCCCAGACAGGTGATAGGCAGGGAGCTCGGTGCCAGGCAGGACCCAGAGCGAGGCATCACTGACAGAGCTGAGGAGCCCTGATCTTCTCTCGCCGTGTGGAGGCCCAAGACCAAAGCACTTATCCCTTAACTAAGTAGAACTACACTGCCTCTATAAAATGTTATGTATTGAAAATACACCCCTTATCATCACATTGTTTCATTTAGGAAATGCAATTTTCATTCAGGAAATGCAATTTGTTCCTCTTACCGGACACAACTTGAGTTCTTCTCTGTTTTAGTAGTGTTTCTTCTGCTGATTATCAAACAGTCACTTCTGGTGGTCATTGCCCCCACCCACAGAAGGACCTCGCCTCACTTCTAATTCACTCTGGGCTTTAAAACAAGAGTGACACGCTTGTTGGAATTGAAGAGTCTTAGGTAAGTCCCCAAGCCTGGAGGTTAAATGATTAAATCCCTGGGATGCAGGGTTAATACTTTGTGACATCTCTTTCTGTCTTCTAGGGGAACATCTTGCTTCCCACCTGAGCCTTAGAGCTGTGAGCTAGGCAAGGGAATTTACCAGATAATATGAAGGCTTTCTGCATCAGGATGAATCAAAACAAAATTGAAATAATCATGTGAGGGCGACTTTTAGGTGGGCATACTTTCACAACTTCAGGGGGCCAATTGGACATTCAAGAATTATAAGACAGGGCAAATGTGAAAACAAGCAGAACTCAACAGAACTGGCCTCCCAGCTTTTGCGTTTATTTAAATTATCCTAGAAAGAAATCATCTGTTCTACAGCCAACCGAAGGAAACTTCACTGTGATTCTGCAGGCAGCAAGCTGCTCAGGTCTCACCAAAGAGTTTCCAAAACACAATGAGTTTTTACTTTTAAAAATGATCAGAACATTCAGTACACAACGAAAAAAAAGGTAGCAACCACTCTGCTTGGCACCCTTTTCTCAAGTGTGAGTGTCAGATTCTTTAAAGCTTGAAATTAACAACGAGGAGCTGTGATTTTTGTGTTTGTTTGTTTAAAAGACCAGCCGAGATTTTTCTTTTTGCTTGTTTAAGCTTCATTTAATTCAAGCTCCAATCTGCCCCTCTTTGATTGCATTTCCAAATCCTAAATAAAAGTGATAACTCTTTCTGCCAATTGTAACAAACTGCTGGTGCCAGTTATTGCTTTTCGGAATAAAAAAAAAAAAAAGCAAAAAAAAAAAAAAAATCTTTTAATACTTAGCTGACAGCTTTATCCAAAAGCGGGAGAAAACCCTGGCCTTTCAAAACCATCCGATATATTTGTAACAACCTCTTTACTGAGTTCATGTATCTTCTTTATTGTTCTTCATAAACAGGCTATTGGATCTCTGTAGCTTGCAATGTGAAAAATGAAAGAATTTCCTCCCATCCATGCCTCTCTTATCTCATAATTGTTTTGTTCTGAGAGGTAGGGGAGCCCCGTATAAATGTCTCTGCTATTTTATTTTGTCCTCTCCAAGCCCATTCATGCTTTTCTCCAGGGCTTTTGACTCCTTCTGTTCTGTTTCTGCCTGAACCTATATCTGCTTACTGTTCTCTGCATCAAACCCCACTCAGTTGTTTGAGATCTCATTTCAGAGGGAGAGGCAAGAGAGATAAGAGTCAAAGGCATTTTAGAAGGCCACTTGCCAGCATGTCGGTGCTGGGTGGGTGGGAGGTAGAGGTGCTTAAGTATGGCTCACCTGACATCACAGAGAACATCCCAGTTTGGGTCTGCAACACCCTCCCGATGCACGAGCGCTCAGCCTCTCCTCTTCTCCGTGCTTGCTGGAGGGCCCTGCCGGCTGAGCCTTCTCCCCGTCTGCTGCAGCTTCAAAAGCTCCTGGCCTCCCTGAACTCCATCTTCTCAGTCCTCCTCCTAAGCCTGACATCTTCCCAGCACAGAAACAGCCCTTGTTAGCAACAGACAGGACTGAGAGTGTGCAGAAGTAGCCTACTGTGAGGAGGTGGAATTTTTTTTTTAAATAGGGAAGATTGTCCTGCAAACATGGAAGATGCACACTCCAGGAAGAGGCCGTAGAAAGGAGTGTGGAGGGGAAAAATTGGAAACTGTTGACTTGATTCCTGTTTATCTGATTCCCCTTCAAAAGGCCTGAGCAATGGAGTAGTTACATGGAAAGAATACCACGAACGTTCAGCAGTCAGGTTTTGCTGTGATAAGGCTGTGTAACAATAATCTCCAAATCTCAGTGGCTTAAAACAAGAGGCATTTATCTCTTCTCACTCACGGTCTGCAGCTTGGCTGGGGTCGGCTGAACCCAGCTGGTCTAAGGCCATTTCCTCTCCATGTGGAGCCATGGCTACGCAGGGTAGTCGTCTTGTGATGGGAATGAGAGCCCCAGAGGACAAGCGGGAGCATTCTAGGCCATGGGACACTCTCACTTCTGTACACTGGTTTGTTCCCAGACCAAGTGTGTGAGGAAGTTAAGTGTCCAGTATCCTGAAGAGGAAGAAAGAGTAAATATTGAGTGAATATCTGTTCAGTAATAATCCAGTTTGCCACAATTACCAGAGAAGGGAGGGAGGCACAGAGGGAGAGAGACTTACAGGGCCAGGAAAACTGCTTCAAGGAGGCAAGAAGTAATAGACCCTTTGGACTAAAAATCACCGGCTTTTCCCACCTGCCCTGAGTAGCTGGAGCTACCCTACAAGGACATTTAAAAGTCACTTTTAGATGTGTGAGCATTTCAGGGCGAGAACCACTTTAGCTGTCATCTAGTCCCATATCCTCCTCCTCCACAAGGGGAGTTTCTAGTAGCATCACCAGGGACGGGGAGCTCACTTCCTCTGAGGAAACTCCACACACACAAAGTCAGACTTTTCCTAGCACAGATGGCAATGCCTCAGGTATCCACACCAGCTCTTGGGGGTTCCCAAGCCTTCCCCTGCTCCAAGTGAAAGGCCAACACCGAGTTTCAACTCCTTAAAACCCCTGGTATCAAGTACCACGTTCACCAAGCGTGTTTACCATTTTGTGATTGGGTTACTGTTCTGTGGACCCAGGACTGTGCCCAGAGCTTCGGGACATCAATCAAAGACTGACAGGTTATATCTGACTCAGGTGGACTTGCCTGCAGTCGAGAGCATTCTTACACATGGGGCTAAACTGTCGTCATCAACCCACTATTTCTGGAACACTTATTACTCACCTTGCATCCCAGTAGGTACCACGGTGAATAAATTTGACATGGTCCCAGCTCCTGTGAAGGCTACTTGTAGAGACAGATAGTAAATAAATCAAAATAAAGGCCAAAAATATTGGGGCAGGGGAACTACTTCCGATATGGTGGCCAGGGAAGGTCTCTCCTAGGAGGTAACATCTCGTCTGGGACCTGAAGCACAGGAAAGAGATTGACCAAGGAGGTGGGGGTGGGGGCACTCAAGGGACTCTGGCTGGGCAGGGGTTGAGAATGAACCTGGGATGTTTCACGAAGCTGAGGCACAAGGAGACGGTGGCAGATCAGAGACTCTGGCTGGTTGTGAAAGGAACACAGAGGTTATTCTAAGTATGGCAGGAAGCCATTGGCGTCCTTGGCAGGTAATGGCCACACCAGGATAGCTTTGCCCACTGTGTGGGCCTGGATGATACAGAGAGGACTCTTGGAAGTGGGCAGTCCTTAAGGCACAGCCTTATGGTGAAGTCTCAGTATTGAGATGTCACTTGGATCCTGAGCCATGTCTCTGGCATTCCTGTGCACGTATGAGTGCAGGTCTTTGTGGAGGGAAGGCCTAACTGAAGAACTTTACATCTGTCCCAATCCAGTTTCTCTTGATCCAACCTGACAGCCAACTGGCCAGCTTTCCTTCCAGAAAAAAAAAAAAAACATGGCTGCAGCATTTGTGCCATGATTTTACACAAGCCGAGAGAAACTGTGACTTAAACCATAAGTCACTTAAACAACAGCCCTTGGGGAGATCACCTAAGGTACAGAAAGCATAAAAATTCAACAGTAGAGTCTTCAGGGGCCATGTTTCAAAGCCAGTTTATTTTCCGAAGCAGCCAGTCCAGTGGCTAGGAATAGAGCCTGGATGATGAGTAGCAGGTGTGCAAAGCCATACCTTAGGGAACTCAATGCCATCCTAGTGGGCATTGCAGAGCTGCCACCTGCCTGCAGTCTAACACCCCTCGAATATGACCTCATCCAACCCAGGAGGTCAAGGTCCATGTCCTGCTTCTGCGAGATCTCATCGTCATGTTGTTCAAGACCACCTGCTTGGTGGACTAGGGCCACACCAGGATCGCTTGCTTCTGTCTTCTCCCCACTTAGTACCAGAGCAGCACGGGCCACTGTGGGGCCTGGATGACATGGAGAGGATGGGTGGAAGTGGGCAGTCCTGAAGGCACAGCCTGATGGCGAAGTCTCAGTATTGAGATAAGAGGGAACTGTCAGCACAGACAAGGCCAGCCAAGGAAGTGCCGGGGACAATTAGAGCCCTGGAGTGGTATACACTTGGATGCACAAGGAGACACCAGGAAGCCTGGAGAAGCTCACCTGACAGGTATAAATATAGAGGTGGATACAGATTTAGACGTCGATATGGATATAGATACAAATACAGATCTTCCCCAATAGGTAGTGGGTGATCAGCCTTGAGGCACAAGGACCTCTGGGAAATGGCAGCAATGATTTGGAACCACACCAAGGTGCAAGCCTGGCCTTTGCAGAGGGCAGAGGTAAGGAGAGCCTTGTGTCACTCTATGCCTTTCTTTGCCTCTTCTCCTGCCTGGCCTCAAAGGGGCTCTGTCATTGCCTCAAGCCATGAACCTTCCCCTCCGTGACTTGGTCTCCTGACTTAGCTGAATGACATGCAGACTTCAGAGGATCAAAGGAGCCATTCAACTTACAATCCCATTGTTGCATTTCAGGAGGGGCAAACAAGGTCTAAGTCAATATGTTTAGTATAATCCTATATTTTAAAATATGCTATGTATGTGTACAATGGGAGAGTATTATTGGTGTGCAGATGGGGGAAATGTGTGGCACCTATTTGTAAGTTCATGGTCTCTGAGTGTGTCCATCCCCTTTTATGCTCATGGAGACCTTCTATATTAGACACTACAAAAACGAAGTGTCCAAGTTTTATCAATGTAATGGAACTGATTTGACTTTTTTCTTCATGCTCTCTTTTTTTAGCATCTGTATTCTCTCATTTTTATTTTATTTTTTGGGAGGGAGTACCAGGGATACTCAGGGGCACTCAACCCCTGAGTCCCATCCCCAGCCCTATTTTGTGTTTTATTTAGAGACGGGTCTCACTGAGTTGCTTAGCACCTCACTTTTGCTGAGGCTGGCTTTGAACTTGTGATCCTCCTGTCTCAGCCTCCCGAGCCGCTGGGATTTCAGGCACTGCCACAGCCCGCAGTTGTATTCTCTCATTTTTAAAGTGAACACCTAATAACTATGTATCAAAAAAAAAAAAGTACGTCCACCCACTTGCTCCTCCATTTCTCTTGCTGCAGTGAGGAACCCTGTTTGAGAACCAACCTTCAGGCTTTTACAGTAACGTTACGACCTGAAGTTCCTGCTCCACCACTCCCCCTCTAGACCCAGTTTCCCCTCAGTGCTCAGATGAAGCCCCCTGGCCTTTCCAGGCCCCCAGGAACCTCCAGGGCCAGGACTGGGCAGCTCAGCAGTCCCACCCCCAGCCCACAGAGGTAATGTGACTCTCCATTCATGAAGCCCTGGAGAGATAGCAAAGGAGGTAAATGGAATTTCCACTCAATTAGTTGGTGATAATAATAAATGAGATCTTTCCTCCAAAGACTTGAAATCCATTGGGTCATTTCAATATGCAAAATTATTCATTTCAAAAATCCTCTTAAACGATGTGAGTAGGTGGGGGATTAGTAATCAGTAACCCCATTTTACAGATGGGGAAACCAGCATCCAAAAGAGAGCGGGAATTCCTAACCCGCCTCACCGCACCATAAGCACAAGACCAGAGAGCCACACAGGCCCTCAGGGACCTGCGCTGAAGGCACACTGTGCTCTCCAAACACATCTCTCTTCTTGCTCGGAGTTCTGAGGCCCAGCCTGATATCTGCTCCTCCTTTACTGCCTTCTCAAGACAGAGCAGAGTGGGGACAGGGTCCAGATGACCTTCGGCTCCCCTCACTGAATGTGCTCAAGACAGGGTGCCCCCAAACCTCCCCACACTTGGCAGTGGATGATGAGTAGACGTGCTGAACCTGGCGGAATGGCTTCTCTGGCCCAAGCTCTTACATTCGCCAGGAGAATGTGCCCACCGGGAAGGCTGCAAGGCCATCCTTCTCCTGCTCTGCCTCTGACTGTCAGAGCTCCCAGCCTCCAGGTAACCATGGTAATCACCAGCATTAACCGCAGCAGTGACAGGAGCCTCAGCAGGCCCACTCTGACCCACTCCCGCTGCAGATGGGGCACCATCTTCCTGCAGCTTCTGGGGGGGAGCTGTGGGCAGGCCCTGATGCACAGCCCTGCACCCCTACTACCCACACCCGGTGTTTGTGAAGGGGTCTGGCTTCCTGACCCCAGAGTCACTGCTGGAGAAAGAAAATAGGCTTCAAGCTTGCTGCCGCCCATAGTAGGACCTGGGTCAAAAGAGGTCTAGGATATGGTCCAAAAACTTGGTGGCCATGTCAGTGGAGGCCAATGACCAGGGCTTGTTCTCTGGATACCGTACATTTCCAGTTTTAGCCCTGAGCCCAAAAGGAGCTGCCACCTCAGGAGGCCAGTACAGCTAGCATCAGAGATAGCCTCTCATGCCAGGAATCAGGGGCATCCACAAGTCATCTTCTTCTGCCTTTATCTAATGTCTTGCCAAGAATCCACAGCAGAGCCTGTCTTGACAAATCCCAGCGCTGGCCCCCAACTCACCACCCTCCATGCCCCTCAGCTCCACTGGTCCCACATTCAAGCCAGCTCTCCCACTTTCCATGTCTCTAACTCTGCCAGCACATCCTACCAGCCTGCCCTGTCCTCACCCCTCTGTCCCCTCTCATCCTATTACGCACTAAACTGCTTTTCCAGGGTGGCACCGAACTGAACCATCGCCCAAAACCAAGGGACTTGTCCCTTGCAGCCCTGAGACTGTACACAGGGAAACATGACCTCCTCCATTTTTGTGGTCCTTGTGTACTGGAAGCAAAGGTCAGCTTCTCTTCAGGAGTCCCTGCCCTGCCCAGCACCCCCTCCCCACCCCACCCCCAGGGTTGCACAGGCCTGAGACTGCCTCCCAAATTCCTGGCCCCACCCCCACTCCCCCCACCCCCCAAAAAAGAGCTCTGCAAATTGTGCCAAGCAGTGCTAAGGATTCTTGGGTCCAGCTTCTTCTGAGAAATCTTTAAATGGCAAGGGCAAAAGCAGAGGAAACCAGTTTCCCAGGAACCCCCAAAGCCCTGGCATCAGCCCAAGCTTTGCGGCCCTGAGAGCCCAGCGCGGGTGACGAGGACGACGCGGTGCTCCCTCTAGTGGTCAACGTCCCGCACAGAGCCCAGCGTCTGTCAGGAGCGGGGCCTGCAAGTCGCTCTCCTGCCAGGACCAGGCAGCCTGGGAGGAGGGTCACTGCTCAGCACCTTCCTTGGGCCAGATGGGAGAGGTCCCCCCACCCCAGCCTCAAAGTCACTCTCAGCCAGCAGTCACAGCCAGATTCCCCTGGACTGGGAGAGGCCACCACACTGCACTCTGCCCTGGTTAGGCCGATGACAGGTCGGGAAAGCTTCCTGGCTTGCCCCAAATCAAGCTGTGTACAAAACACAGACCTCTGAGCTGCTTTGCAGAGCTGGGCCCTGTCTCATTTTTTCCAGCTTTAGCTTCCCAGGAGGCTTTGCCTGAAGAGCCCTCCCCTGCACCCCACAGCTTCCCAGCCTCCAGCACCTGCCCTGCTGGGCTACCATAGTTGAGGCCTATGCCCCGACCTTAGCCCCGTGGGGACTTAGTCGCTTATTCATTTCTGCACCCCCAGCATCCCACAGAGTGATTATCCACTGAAGTCATACGGGAAGGAAAAAATAAAACACTTATTTGCTGTGGCAGAAGAGGTTTCTCCTCCCTAAGACATTCTCACCAAAGCCTTGTGATACCCAGTCAGTGTCCATGAGCCACTTGCAGTCCCCTTTATCCTGTCCCTTTACACACCTCTTTTCTACCTGCTTCACCTAAGCATGGCCCATGGAGGATAAAGGCCACAGGTAATTCATCTCTGGGTCAGGGTTCCAGAAGAATGCTGAGAAAAGGTTTCAGCATGGGAGGCAGAGCGGGAAGGAGAGAGGGAGGGAGGAAGGATCCAGCTCTAATCAAAGTTGGCGTTTGATACAAAGCCCCTCTCACCGCCTGCTCAGTCATGCTATCACCAGAGAGCCAGGGGTGCTCTTAGTTTAATTTAATTAATTTATTAATTTTAACAGCTTTATTGAAATATAATTCATATACCATTAGAATTCACCCACTGAAAATATAATTCAATGCTGTTTCGTGTATTTGAAAAGTTGTACATCCATCACCGCCATCAAGTTTAGCGCATTTTCATTACCCCAAATAGAAACTCCACATCCATTAGCCATCACTGTCCATTCCCTCCAAACCTGGGAGCCCGAAGCAGCCAATAATCTTTCGGTCTCTATGAATTCACTTATCCTGAGCATGTCATAAAACGGGATCATACAACACACTCTTACAAGACCAGCTTCTTTCACTTAGCATGATATTTCCAAGATTCATCTATGTTGTGGTATATATCTGTACTCGTCTTTATTTTTGCTGAATAATATTCCATTGTATGAATACATATGCGTATTATTTATCCATTTATCAGTTGATAGGCAATTGGGTTATATCCATACTTTTAGCTATTTTAAATAATTTTACTTTTAAAATATTAAAAATCAAAACTGTTTGATACTTTCCTTGTACCCTAAGAGAGTAAAAGGTTGTGTAACAAAAAATGGCAAAGATACAATAAAATCTAAGATGACTCATAGGACGTTCATATTTTGGGGGGCCTTATTTATGTTGGGCTGTATGCTAGGTATTTTCAACATAACATTATCTATTTTTTCATATTTTTAACTATAGATGGACACAATACCTTTATTTCATTTATTTATTTTCATGTGGTGCTGAGGATCAAATCCAGTACCTCACACGTACTAAGCAAGCACTTTACCACTGAGCTATAACTCCCACCCCACATTATCTATTTTTAACCAAAAAAAAAAAAAAGAGCTAATTTTTGCATGACCAGTTGAGTCCCATGTTCATCTTTAAGCTTCTTACAGCCAAGGCCAAAAAAACAGTACAAAGAAACATATATTGCATAGTTGGCCCACTGTCACTACTGTTGGGTTGGAGACTTCTAAAATTAGGAGAGCTGCTCTTTTGCTTTTGATCAAGCTTAGCACCTTCCACCGCATCCTTGTTTCTGTACCCAGTTAACCTCTGACATCACTGATATGATTCTCTAGGAGGCACATAATCTACACAGCACTTTCTCCCCAGGAGCTCTCTGAACCCAGGATGGTAAACGGAGCAGTATTGGTAACCCCATCTCATGTGTCTTCAGTTTCCATATCACAGGTCATATACAGCAGGCCCAGAACTCTGCAGGCCTGGGGACGCCACGGTGAACAAGCCTGATCAGACATTCCTCTACAGACCTCATGGACCAGGCAGAGCCAGGCCATACTCAAGTGGATAACTAAATAATTCTAAGTTGCAGAGTGCTGTGAGCAGAACTAAGACAGAGCTGGGATGGAAAATATCCAAGAGGACAGTGGGCATCCCCATGTGGAGTGGCCAAAGAAGTCCTCACTCTAGAGGTGGCTTCGAAACTGAGACCCTGAGAAGGAGCCAGTCACGTGGTCAGAGGGAAGGTGCGGTTCATGGCACCTTCACCAGGGAATGACATGGGCAGGAGCTTTGGGGTGGAAAAGAACCTAGTGTGGCCCAGGAACAGGGAACGCTGCTGAGGGTGGAAAGGGGAGGAGGCACAAGACAGAGTCAGGCTGTAAAGATCAAGACATGCTCAGGTTTTATTCCAAGTACAATAAGAATTCAGTGACAAGTCTTGGCAAGAAGAGTGATGGAGTCCAATTTCAGTTTTGAGAAGACGGCTGGGGAGAGAATGAGTCAAAGATCAAGAGGTGAAGCAAGAAGCCCAAATGAGATGGGGGCTGCCTGTCAAGCCGAGGGCGATGGGACCAAGGTAGACAGAAGCAAGGAGACTCGACATCTGCTCTGGAGTCGAGTCGATAGGAATGGTGACGAATTCATTATAGGGCAAGAGGAGGGCAGGAAGAGGGAAGAGTCACAGGAGGGAAGAATCTCCTAGGTTTTGGTTGGTTGGAGCAGATAAATGAGAGTGCCACCTACTGAGATGGGAGAGTGGAGAAGGGGTGATGCAGGAAACAGCCAGGGGTGTGTGTCCACACAAAGCCTGCATGGTCCCTGACCTTATGATCACAATGAAGGAGACTTAGGCAGCTGGCCTGACACTAGAGAGCAAGTGGGCTAAGTCTCAACGTGGGGAAGAGTGTTCCTGTCCAACAGTGAGACTGCATGGCCCCAGGTGACTGTGGTATGACCCACCAGCAAAGAGACTGGGGTGACACTAGGGTCTAGGACAAAGCAGGAGACTGAAGTGTCCATGCATTCACACTCAGTTACAAGGGAGAAGGAAGCATTTCCAACCAACTTTGACCACGCCCATCGTCTTCGTCCAGCGGTCGTCATCGTCATCATCGTTAACATCATCCCGCTAATAGAAGAAACTTGTTTTGCCCAAAAAATAATGATAATAACTACAGAATAATTCCCGATTTTTATTTTATTTTTTTTTGAAAAATCATCGTTTACTAAAGAATTTGCCCTGGGTCCACTGAGGAAAGATGGCAGGCATATTGCCTCTTTCTGAGACATGATCACATTCTTTTCATGATTTTACCAGAAAACCTGGGTAAAAATAAAAGACTTCTGAAAAATCCCAGAGATGAAAGAGGTAAAGAGAGCTGAAACCTTTGCTGATTCTGAGCAGGTGACTCAGCCTCTTCTCTCGGCCTCAGGGATCCTGTCTTAGGGGGAGAGTGGGCAGTGAGCATGGGCTCCACTCAGAGAGGAGGACTTAACCAGGTTTTGCTCCAAGGATTGGCCAAAGGTCCAATCATTTGTGAATGATGAGGACGATTCAGATATCAACCAAGTGGTGTCAGTTGGGCTTTAGTTTATGGAGGGAGAGAAAGATCCCATCCATCACCCAGTTGTCAGTCATTGATCGCAATGATGGGCTGCGACCCAAGGTGGACAACGTGAGAACAGAGACGCCAGGAACTCCCAGGCCTCCTCTCAAGAAAACCAAAAAGCAACGGAGGCTAAGGCAAGGGCACACGTGGCGAGAGCAGCAGAGCCAGGCTGTGCGCACCAAGGGCCAAATCCTCCCATCCCGCATGGCAGGGCATGGAGGGGAAGGATGCCCCGTGCAGGGCAGGGAGGGCAACCGCAGAGCAGGGCACAGAGTCCAGAGTTGAGAGGATCCCCCAGGACTCAGAGGATGGGATGTGGGGTGGGGAGGAGCGAGGGGGCCTGCGCCTGACACCACAGCAGAAGGCTGGGTGTTGGAGGGCAGCAGCGAGAGCCGCGTAGACAAGATGCAGGAGGAAGGGGAACCCAGTAGGCTATGCAGTGAGAGGAGCACGGGGAGGAGGGCAGAGAAGAGCAAAGGCTCTGCACTTGGGTGGGATCTGAACTGCCTACAGCCTGTGCCTACACCTTTCCATCCTGCACCCCCAGGAGCCTCTCAACGGCCCCGGCTGAGCTCTGTCCCTACTCCACGTTCCCCCTCCAAACCCAAGGGTCCCCATAGGGTCCCCTCTTCAGCTGGTTGAGCTGAAATGCCATTCACTGGACTCATACTTCACCCTCCTGTGCCAAGTGTTGGGTCTGGAGGTATGGGGAAAGGGTAGGTTCACAGATTTTGAATTTCTATTCCAAAATAAAGCATACACCCCTCCTCCAGTCCCAAATCCAATTCCCCAGGATAACTGCTTCTCATAAAACCTTGGCATTTATACCAGTCACTTATTTATATTTATTTTTAAAGACCATAAGGAGTGCACAAATTACAGGGCACAAACCGCCTTGCTGCTTATCCATTTACTGAAGGGTTGGCCCCAAATTAACAAAAATTTGTTATTTTATTTAAAAATATTCCTAAAGGGTGCACTTCAGGATACCCTTGTTTGAGGGCATGTAAAAAGATTCAGAAATTAAGATAGTAAATGTAAATGTGCAACCTGATCCACTTGCCAAAATTCTATTGGGAGTACTCACCAGGCCAATTTTTGGCAAATAGTTCTGTTTAAGTGGGCTCACAAGGAAGCTCCGTGGCCTGAGACCTTGGGGTCACTCATGTAGCTTGGCTGAAAGACCTGCTTGGACACACAGAGAGGGCAGGAGGCCCAACCTAACAGGGCTGGGCCTCTAGGGACCTCGCTCCAGGAAGGTGACTGAGTTACTGTGACCCAGGGGCTCTTTGCCAACACTGATGTCATCGAGTACCATGGTCTTTGGGAAATGACATGGAAAAATTAGAATTATACTCTGGAAATGTAATTTGACCAATCCAGTTTTCTGTTTGTTTGATTTCCTTTTTCTTTGCCCTGTATCCCTTCTGCCAGGCTGGACCAAAAAGTTTACTGCCCACCGAAAGTGGAGGAAGGCATCAAAGGAAGTCACAGAGCATAGAAGCAGAATATGATGTAAATATGCTCCCAATTAACTGAAAAATGAAAGAGAACATCCTTCTATGGCAAATGAAGGAGACAGGGGAGAGGAAAAATTAAGGTAAAGAGGTCAGATATGAATTTCTGGTTCTCTCTAGGGGTTGCAACCTCTGGGGGTAAGATAGAAATTGATAGGGTCAGCCAGACAAGTTCCCAAGGAAATCCTAGCAGACTGCCCATAATTCCTGGCTTCCCAGGCATAACCCAGGAAAATAAGAGGGTTCTCAGAAAAATCATCTTTGGGGAAAGATGTCCTGCATGATGCAAGGTGGTAAGTTAGAAATGGCCACCACCTCCTCATCTCCTCTTATGCTAAGTAAGAATGCCACAAAGAAACCAAGAAGCTACCTAATGCTAAGCCCCCAGGGTCGTTCACCATGCCTGCCCTGGGCCAAGGAAATAGATTACAAGTTAGCAGCAGCAGTGCATATTTCAGCAATGCCACCAGGGAGGACCGAGTTGCCCTGGGGACAAGTCGGGAGGAGCCCATCAAAGCCAGGAGACATCAAGTTGTCTTGAGCCCAGAAAATCTCTTGGGGAAAACGTGCCAGAAGGGCAGGGGAGTGTGGAAACCTACTTGAAGAAGGAGTCAGAGACCTCAAAAGGGAGTGTGGATTTTCACTGATTCATTATTTCCTGGAGTGTGGGGTGCAGGGAGCTCTTCTAAAGTAGAAGAAATCAGGCTACCTTCCATTGTCAAGGTTAAAAACCGGCTTTGGTGGTGGGCGTGGTGGGGGTGGTATTTGTGCTTTTGTTACAAATGCTATTTTCCCTGCCATCAGCAAGAAAGCAAGATCAAACCAGTTCTGGAAAATTCAAAAAGCTTTATTTTCCTGCACACACCAATATTTGACTGTTAGATTTCAGCCCCTCCACAGTTGCAGGTCTGTTCTGAATAGGCACACCCAGCAGCAGGACTCTCTGGCTTATGGCAGTTCCCTAAGTCCACTCGGGGGCAGCAGCTTTGTTCCAGTGGGGGCAGGGGTCAGCTCTGTCGAAGGAGGACTGGCAGCAGCCACAGGTGCAAGGACAAAACCTGGTCCTTAGCAGAGTGACCTGCAAGGATCAGTCAACTATTCAATCCAAGAGAAATGAAGTCCCAGGCAGGAAAACCAGGGTAGACCACCCAGTTTATGGTCCAGAGAAAATTGCTAAAGATTTCAAGGGAAGACAGCAACTGGGGAGGGTTGATCTCTGCTGGACATTTCTCAGCAAAAATAACGTCAGCATCACCCTCTGCGACAGCGCCCACCCACCTTTGCAGACTTGACTCCTAGAGGAAACAAAGACATCTAATTCCCCAAAGAAGCCAGCCCCATTGTTCTCCCGCTTTCTCCCTTCTCATGCAGCACAGGATGAGAAGAGATAATGGATTCGAAAGCACATCGTAAACTGCAAAGTGCTATACAAAAGCTGGCATAATTATTAATATTAGCGGTGGGTTTTTTTCCAAGAGAGAAAGAGAGATGCCAGCGTGTGTGTGTTGATAAATCATGAAAAGGCTTCCTGCCTGGGCTGCCTTCCCTTTCTCTCTTCCTTTGACCTGGGAACTTCTCCATATACCAAATGGGTCACTCCGATGGGGGCATTGTTCATGAGAGTAGATGAATATCCTGTGCTCGTCTGGGTGCCTGGGACACAGGAGGCCTTTGCTTAGGACCTGTGGCAGAGCTGAAGAGACCTGGAAGGGACCCTCCTACACTGACATAGGAGAGCCTGGGTGGGTGGGATTAGGACCATGTCAAATCCTGGGGAGGCTGCATCTCATCATCTATCATCTGGGGGTGCACCACATCCCAGATATCACAGGGCAGACACAGAACTAAAGGGCAGGGGCCACCACTCCAGTCCTTAGCTGCCACGATTCAATGTGTGACTTGGGATGAGTCCCCTCCCTTCTTCAGGCTTTAGTTTATTCATCTGTAAATTCTGGAAAGTGGATAAAAATGTGTTTTTGAATGGGTGGATCCATATCCCATGATTCCAAATACTCCCCTACTCTCCTGGGCAATGCAAACAAAACAAAGGCAGACAAAATAATCTTTAATGATTTAGTGAAAAAGAGCAGCCCTGTTCTTAATGAGATTCCAATGAGGTTAAGACTGGTTTTTATTAGATTCTGCAATTGTTTAATGTTGTTAGAATATTGTTTGCAGAATGATTAAAAATTATGAATAAAATACAGGTAAATGATTCATTTAAATCTGAATCCAAAGAGGTGACAGAGCCACCAGAGGATGCAGAATGGAGTCAAGCAGTAAGAGGGTGACAGGAAATGGGTCCAGAGCATACAGTGCTGTGTCAATAGACTTGCCACCTACAGCCTCAAGAATGGGAATAAAGAGCAGGTGACGAATCTATGCCCTTTGAACTCTGACTAGGGCCAACATAGGTATCTCCTACTTCATGTGGAATCACAACTTGCAAAAAAATTAAAACACAATCATTGCTAAAATCATACTCAGCATAGCTTAATCTTGCATATCTTTAAATATTTTTGTTGTAGGTGGACACACTATCTTTATTTATTGATTGATTACATGGTGTTGAGAATCGAACCCAGTGCCTCGCATGTGCTAGGCAAGTGCTCTCCCTACCACTGAGCCACAACCCCAGCCCACTCTTGATTCTTTGACAATTTTAGAACATTAAAGTTTAAAATATACACACAGGCTTAGACACACACACACACACACACACACACACACACACACACGACTTAAAGAACTATTAGGAGTTTGGGTCTTGATGTGGAAAAATTAAATAAGCCCCCAGACGTGAGCTGCTCCCCAGAACCTGAAGGTGTCAATGAATGTTAGGAGGAGGAAGAAGCGGGTGATGGCAGTGATCACAGTAACGGCAGGTAATGGCGGAAGGCAGGCTAGGGGAAGACCAGACCCGGACTGCAAGCCAGTGAGCCCTCCCTGAGCAGAGGGACATTTGGGCCGAGCAAAGAAGGGACAAGGGCTCCACAGTGTGCCTCCTCCTGACCACAGCAGCGTAACCCTAACCTGGTGGTTGAATGCTGTCCTAGCAACCATCTCTGTCCAGGCCTGGACCTCAGCCCTTCTTGTCCCATTTCCAGGCTGCCCTCAACTTTACCACCTGACTCTCGGCAGCGCTGAGTGGTGCTCCCCTGGGAGCTGCTTTTAAAAATAAACCTTTGATTTGAGTCTGTTCCCTGGGCAGCTGTCCCTTTACCTACTAACAACGCCTTTCACCATAAACAATTCTGAGAAGCGAGCAACACTAGCCTCTTCACAGACGGATCAAGCGGTTGCGGGTAACATGAGTAGGACAGCTGAGTCCTCCTCTAAAGGAGAGGAAACTGAGGCACTGTGAGTAAAGTACCCTGTCAGTATTCACCAGGCCTCCAGTAAGCCACAGGGCTGAGGAGTAGACCACCTCTGTCTCTTTCTCAGCCCGCTTCAGCCAGGATTTGAGGCTGTGTGGCCCACAGAGCTGTGAGCTCCACAAGGTCAGAGACGTTGGCTGTTTCGTTCACGGTTGTGTTCCTTAGAACTGCACTCACCTACAGTATTGGCCAGCGTCTCAGGAAATCTTATTGGATGAGGAATCATGCTATCTTGGGAGGTAATAAAGGAAATGGAGGCAAATGTGTTTCAATGGTGCTTAAATTGTGTATGTTTGAGAGTAAAGCATGTTCAAAGAACAATATTTACCAGTTAAATCAGCCAAGATGTAAACGGTAAAGCAGGAGAACTCAGACGGAGGGTATTGAATAGCGGTTATTGGTCCTGCACTTGATGAGAAAGGTGGGAGACAGCAGGGGGCGCCAGGTGCCCTGGAGAGGAGCACAGCGGGAAGCTACTGCCGCCTCTTTGGCTGGAAAAGCAAAGAAAAGCCAGAGTCGCCTGGGCCCAGGTTTGGGATCTCCCAGCAGAGGCCGACACCATGGCCAGTCCATCCAGGAGGAGATAGGACCTTGGAAGGTACAGCCTTGCCAAAGACTCCATCCAAGGCCAAGAGGAAGGGTAAGAAATACACTGGCTTCTTTCTCCCTCTTGCCCTTCTCCTTCCAGAGCTGCTGGTTGGGCAAACCCAGCCAGGAGCCAACTGACAGCAGACCTGGACGTTCAGGCTGAATGTGTGGCCCGTGACACAGAATTGAGCAAGGGAGAGGGAGAAAACAGGCCCCAGAACAGCAGAGACAGATTCTGAACCCAAGACTTGAACTTGGGCAAAGGAAGAGTCTGTTCCTTCAGGCTTTTCTTATGTGACAGTATTTTTAGGCACATCAAGAGAGTGTTTTGGATAAACTTGAGAAGTAGCCACCTCTAGACTTGAAATTCCCATTTGAACCAGTTGGATGATGCAGGTTTTAGGGGGGCAAGTGCAACAGGAAATGTTTGCGCTCATTTTCATTTAACACTGGTGTGCAGGTCCTGGGAGGCCCAGTGCCTGAGGCTCCTGCCTGTGCAAGGACACAGTTCCAATCTAGTCCGCTGCTCACTGAGCACTGGCCCCACAGATGCAAGACTGGTCAACATAGAAGAGGTTCTGCAGCCCCAAGTAGAGACGCATTGCTCAAGTAGGCTAAAGTGCCACCCAGAGTCCTCGAGCCAAGTCATCAGGAACAGATGGCCTTCAGAGCCACAGGACCCCATAAACCTGCCTGGTCCTGCCTCTCCCCACCCCTACATCCTATTTCAAATGAAGATGCTAGAACCAGGGACTAAAAGGTGTTTGACCACAGTCATCAGTCCCAAAGCAGGGGGGTTAGAATACACTCAGATCCAGGGGAAGGAAAAAGAGAGAAAGCGAGAGAAAGAGTGAATGAGTGTGTGTGTGTGTGTGTGTGTGTGTATTGTGTGTTGTGTGTTTGAAACTAAATGTATCACAACAATATAAGGGAAATAGACTTTATTTCATAGAGTTAGCATTATAGTAAACAGTGATCTGATTAAGAATGATTATATTTGGCATATCAGTCTCGATTTTAAGACACTTGTAGTTACTACTTACAAATCTTGCTCGGCAGAGCTTACTAACATATTTTTGATTATGCTGAAGACACCAAAAGACCCTCCCCACAAATACACTGCGGATGCCTCCAGGAGCTGTAGGATATACAGCTGAATGTGCGATGGCCTCAGGACATGTCCTGGAAACCACTTTTAAAAATAAATCTCTGGGGACTTTGCCTTCTGTCTGTGACAGAGTAGCTTGTGTCAGGTTAACTGTCCTGCAGAGAACAACTATAAAAGCTAAATATATTGCAGAAAACAGCTGTTAGGAGTCATCAGAGAGTCGTAAAGACAGCCAGGACTTCAGGGGCCAAGATCCCAGAGAAGAGCGCAATGCAGGGAGTAAACCCATCATTTCCATCACGGCTTCCCCTCGGGGCGGTTGCCAGTCCCCAAGAGGAGCACTGGTCTAGAACCACTGCAGTCTTGCTAGTCTTAGCAGACAAAATCTAGAGTTCAAGGCTACCAAGACAACCGATGTGATTCTGCAATCTGTATTTGGGGGTAAAAATGGGAGTTCATAACCCACTTGAATCTAATGTATGAAATAAGATATGTCAAGAGCTTTGTAATGTTTTGAACAACTAATAAATAAAAAAAAATGGGAAAAAAAAGAAGATGTAGAGATAATAATAAAAAAAAAAAAAGACTACCAAGGCATCCAGAATCCTGGGGACCCTTATCCTGGAGAAAGAGACCATGTCGAACTAAGCTAGTTGCTCTACGTGTGGCTTCTCCTTGAGGGATTTTCTGATTCCTAAACACTGTATGTGACAGACAGGAAGCCAAGACACTAAGCCGTGAGCAGCTCCTAAAGGGCTGGGAAGCGGGTCCGAGTCGGGGGCAAGCTCCAAGTGACGGGGAGGAAAATGCTGATGTTGAATTCCCACCAAGGACAGTCTTGGTACCTAGCCCAGGTTTTCAGTGGAGCAGTGGAGGGATTATGTACTAAGAGGAAAGAGTAGTCAATGCCTCAAATCCAGTCTCCAAATAGCTCAGTTCTTAGCTCAAGGTGATCTGCCCCCTCTTCACCTTCCTGCTAGGAACAGAAAAGTCCTCTGTAAAGGAAGGCCGCATTGTCCAGAGCCTCAACACGTTTTCATTCCCAATATCTGGTGTTCACTAGAGCCTTACCTGCCACACCAGGAAACACAAAATGAAACAAACCGGCTTAAAAAAAGAGATAAATAGATGTTCCTGATTACCAAAGACTTTAAATACCTAAAATTAATTAATATTTTAACTTTGATTAATAATTTATCGCTATTAATAAATATTTTCAAAAATACATAAAAGGTGGAGAATTAGGATCTATTTAAAAAGAAATAAATAGAAACGCCAGAACTAAGACTGACCACAACAATTAACGGATGGGTTGGAGAGCAGAAGAAAGGAGAGGCAAGCTAGAAGAGAGGTCCACAGAAAAACAAGCAGAGGAGGAAGGATTGAACGTGGTGCGCACAGAGGGAGGGAGACAGAGAGGGTGGGGGGCGCCTAGGAGAGATGAGGCCACAGTGGAAACCAGCACATGCTGACCTTGAATCCCAGCCGGGAGCAGAGAGGAAATGTAGCAAGAAAGAATAAAAAGACTAAGAATGGCATTGACACACAGATTCGGGAGCTCAACAAATCAAACATATAAAAACAAAGGAAGCCATTCCCAAGCTCATTTTAGTAAGGCTCCAAAAAAAAAAAAAAAAAAAAACCAAAGACAAGAGAAAATTTTTAAATAGCTAGAGAAGAGAAAAAAGATCCATTAAAGAGCTACCAGAAGACCCACTCCACACAGGCAACAGAAGCCAGAAGACAACAGAAAGACAAGCTCAAATGCAGAAATAAAACAACTCCTCGTCTAGAAGTCTCTATCCAGTGAAAAATAAAAGCAGATATGTCAAGCAAATAAAAACTAAGAAAATGTGCTGTTGACTTATACACACTAAAAGAAACAGTAAAGGAAGTTGTTGAGACAAAATGATCCCAGTTAGAAGATCAGTAATGTGGAAAGCAACAGAGTGCCGAAAACCACAGACGTGAGACTAAATCTTAATGAGTGGAGACTGCATAAAACAATAAAAATACTATTGTCTTGTGGGACATCAAATACATAGAGACATAAAGTGAAGAACCAAAATAGCACTACAGGAAGAGAATTGGGTAAATGGAATTAAAGTTTTGCTGGGTGCATATATTATCCGGGGATATTAAATTATTAATGGAAAGGTAGATGCTCTTAAGACATATGGCAAATCTCTAGCAGAGGTCAGTAAACTATCACCAATGCCCAAATTAGGTACATAGCCTGTTTTGTATATCTTGGGGGCTAAGAATGGTTCCTACATTTTTTTTTTAACTAGTGAGAAAAGGAGGAAGAGCAGGGTCGGGGAGAGGAAGGAAGAACAGGAGGGAAAGTTGGAGACGTAGGTGACCCTCAAAGACGACAGTATTTGTTATCTAACCCTTTACAGAAAAAAAAGTTTCACAATCCCTGCTCTAGGGTAGCACTGAACAAAAAATAAAACAATGTATTACTACACCAAGTGCAGTGGCGCCTGCCTATAATCCCAGTGACTCAGGAGGCTGAGGCAGGAGGATTGCAAGTTCAAGGCCAGCCTCAGCAATTTAGCAAGGTGTTAAGCAACTTAGTGTGATGCTGTCTCAAAATAAAAAAATAAAAAGGATGGGGATGTGGTTCTGTGGTAGAGTATCTTTAGGTTTAATCTCCAGTGGGGGGGGGGGCAGGTGGGGGGAGAAGAGGAAGAAGAGGAAGAGGAGGAGAAGAAAGAATTATTTAAAACTAACAGACTAATAGGAGGAAAACACTTTATTAAAAGAAGGCAGCAAAAGCAAAAGGGGGGACCAAAACCAAATTGAGCAAATATAAAGCAAATAAGAGGATGATAGAATCGCACTAAAATACAAGGAATTTTTTTCTAAATTGAATGGATTCAATTTCCAATTAAAATAAAAAAGATTGTCAAACAAGAAAAACACAGCAACACAATCCAACTACACATTGTTTCATACAGACAGAGAAACTGAACGCGAAAGGATATAGGACCACATTCCATGGAAACACCCTGAGCTGACTACCAGGAAAAGCCCGGCCTGGGGCGGACGTCCTCCCAGGACAAAGACGAACACTTCCAGAGGACCAGAGTAGCGGGAAGACTGGCTGATCTGAAGTTCTTAAAACCAAAGCCTCAAACACGCGAAGCAAAGGCCAATCCAGCTAAGAGGAAGAGCCCATCCGTGATGGTGGCAGACATCCTTGGGTACATCGTCGGGCAACTGACAGAACAAATCTTTGGACAATAAACCAGGAAAGATGAAGACTTGGATAACACGATCAATAGAGAGACTCAACTCCGGTGACATATGCAGAACGTGGAGCCCAAAGACAGCAGAATTACATAATCATGATATTTTCAAGAGTGCAAGGAACATTGAACAGAATAAGTGAGCAAGTTTGAAGTCATATGAAGTATGTCCTGTTGGAGAATGAAATACACTAGAAATCAATAGGAAACGCATTTAAGACACCCACGTGTTTGAAAACTACTGAACGCTTTTCCATCAGCCATGTTTTGGGAGAAAAAATAAAATCAAAATAAAAATTAGAAATTTCAGTGGAAATTAGAAAATATTCTGAACTGAATAATAATGAAGAATCAACATGTTAAAACTTGGAGAATAGAACCTATACAAGGCTCAGAAGAAAAGTTTATACATCTGAATGTATATTTTAGGGCGGGGAAATGTCAGAAAATCAAGGAGCTAGAAGAAAACATCATATTTAAAGTAGATGAGAATAAATAATAATGATATAAGTAAATACATGAAATAGAAAAATATACAACAGAGAAAAAATCAACAAAAAACTTGATTCTTTGAAGACTAATAAAATTCACATATCCCTACAAAGACTGATCAAGAAAAGAGAAGGGGCAAACTACTAATATAAAGATTGAAAAAAAAATGTTGTCACTAGAACATCAGAGAGACAATGAGATGATATTATGAACAATTTTGTGCCAATAAATTTTACAATTTTGGATGAAATAGGCAAATTCTTCAAAATACGCATTTGCACACAAACTTGCAACCACTGATACAAGAATTAGAAAGACCTAATGGTGGAATCCTTTAAAGCTGAATATTGCATTCCCATGATCCAGCTATTCTACCACAGTACAGATGTCTGTCTGAGGACTGGAAAGTTCAAGGGGACACTCTCACTAACAGATAAAAATTTGGAAGATACCCAAGTGCTCATCAATAATAACAAGCCAAAATAGAACAGGTATGCTCACACAATGGATTATTATACAACAATGTAAAAACTGAACGACCCTTACAGTCAACCACAAGGACAGGGTTCACAGATGACTAAGATGGAGTGGGAAAGGGTGCATACGGTGTGTTTCCATTTAGATGGCAAAGCTAATCAATTGTGATAGGTGACAGATGTTGGTCACTTTGTGGAGGTAACACATTGGAGGCATCTACGAGAAGCCTGGGGGTTGTAAGGCACTGTATTCTATCTTGATCCAAGTTTTTGCACTGTGTAAAAACGTAAATCAGGCGGTGCTCTTATGCTCCTGCACTTTTCTGACTGTATGATAACTTCAACTTTGTTTAAACTTACAAATAAATACTAAATCAGTCGGTGTTGCATGTTTGTTTCTGGGTATCTTGTCTCTTTCTCATTAAAGGAGATAGCAGCACAATCTTTACCCCTTGAATGCTCTTCCAAACAGAACTTGAGAACATTCTCAGCTTCCGACCTAAGAGCATGCTTTTTCCTATACCTTGACTGCAAGGAGGATTTCCCTCTTGCCTGGGAATGAACAATTATCTTATTGCCCTACAGCCTAGGAGGACAGTGTAAGATAAAGAGGAAGGGGATTTGACCTCACCCAAAAGCCACATCCAAGATATCCACCCAAGCTCGCCTGACTTGCTCAACAGAGGAGCCAGCCACAGATGTGGAACTTTAAGACCCGGGGTTTTCTAGAATGGTGTTTGCAACAGGAACCACAGGAAAAGCCATTACTGAATTTCCTCTTCACCTCTCAGGTCTTGCATGAGTAAGTGGGACCTTCCGTGCCAGGCAAGGCACACACGTCCTTCCCCTAAACAGAGAATTCTGGAAGGAAAATCTGACTGGAAATAAATAAATTAAATTAAAAAGATAAAGAAGGTAAAGCTGTTTTGCCATGGTAACTAAGGTTTGCCCATACCTAGATGTACTTCGTTGACTGAAGTGGTGTTGTGGGTGTAAGTGATTTTGAAGAGCAAATTAAAAAGATTTTGTATGTGTCCCAATAGACAAAAACATGGCATTAGCTAATGGCATTTGCCATCTCTAAAATAATTACTTTTGTAATAATCCATTTATTAATGAAGTTATCCACAAAATAGATAATGATTTTTTTTAAGATTTCAAGCACTGAGGTTCTTCCTTCTGCTTCATTTTGCTTTTTTTTTTTTTTTTTTTTTGCAAAAGCATACCATGAAGCAAAATTTGCTGACAGATTTCCTTAAGTACAACAGTTTCAGAAATGCATGCTCATGTAGGTTGAATAAACCCACATTCATTGTGCTGTGCCCTTAAATTATTCTCTCTGATAATGGAAATGTTCTAAAACTGGTTGTGATAACAGTTGCACACCTGGGTAAATTTACTAAAAATTCACTGAGTTGCACACTTAACGTGGATGAATTTGGTGGTATGTAAACTATCACTTAGTAAAGCTTTGTTTTTTATTTAAAAAAAATCAATTGAACACTTTAGAAAGTTTTTTTCTGTTTCTCCCATCTTGTCAGAGAGATGCTGAGTGTTGAGAAGAGAGCATTCCAGGGAATAATGGCAACTATGCAAAGGCTAATTAGCTCCAAGTATAGGAAAAGAAGATTCAAGAGTCTTAGTGAACCACAAGTTGAGCAATGAAAAATGGTCAGCAGTCGGATGTCAGTTTTAAGAAATAACATCCCCTTCCAGGACATGTTCTAAAAATGGCACCTCTCATACCCTAACACCAGAGTTCTGACATAAAAGTAGTGGCTAGGTACTCCCAGATTTGGTACTTTCTCACTCGATACCGATTACTCTTAAGACTTCCTCTTGTCTTCACTGATTACCACCCTGTCTGTGTCCAGACTGAACCCACAGGCACATGGCCCTTCCCCTCTCTGAGGACTGGGTCAGTGTCTGGCACAGAACAGGAGCTCAGTAAGCTCTGCTTTCCCAGCCCAGCACCTGCAGTAAAGAAGGTTCTCAAATATGGGACCCCCTTCCCTTCTAGAACTTTAGGTGCTCCATCAGCACCAACCCTGTAACAGACTTGGTCAACTCTGCCATGGTGCTGCTGGGTGAACCTTCTAGAAACCACTCATTCAGGAGGGTCAGCCAGTGGAACGGGATATGAACCCAGTGGGTGGGAGCCCCTGCACTGCTCTGTGGCCACCCCTGACCACCACAGTGGGTTCAGAGACCCTACTGCCGGGTGAGCCCTTCCCCTACCCCGTGGACTCTCGCCCACTCCCCGGGTGCCCACAAATACTTCCTAGTGCCACAGTGACCAGTCCAGCCGACCACACAGCTCAGCTTTGTCCCAGGACCCAGCAAGGCAAAGCCACAGGCATTGAGAAGTGAGCTGCAGAGGGTGGGAAGGCCACAGGGCCACCTGTGGCTTCAGACAAGGTGATGCAGGCGGGAAGGAGGACCAGAGACAGATGCGCACTCTGTCCCAGACCCACTAGTGGCAGAGCCAGAAGAGAACCCAAGTCTCTCGACTTGGCTCAATTTCTGTCCCGAGTTGGCTGGTGACCCTGACCAGTCTCTGAGGCTCAGAGTCTCCATCCACAGAATGAGGCCCTGGCCTTGCTCTCTCTCTCTCTGCCCTGCACTGGGGCAGACGAGGACAGAGACATTCCAACTGGGAAGGAATGTTCCAGCACAAGGGTCTGACCTGGAGACCTGGACAGGCAGTGCGGGCCACAAAGACTCCAGCCAGGGCCGGCACTCCTGGTCCCCCAAGCCAAAGGCCATCGTCACAAACTGTGCTGCCGCCGCTGCCTTACAGAATCACTGGGTTTTTAACCTGCATTTCTGGAATCCTTTTGCACTCTCCCTGACAACTCTGTTACTTTGGGTTAAAAACAAACTTTTGCAGCTGTGTAACCTTTAGTCTGCAAAGATTGTCAGATCTGAATTCAGAAAATAACACTGCTCCAAACTCCCGTAGCTGAGAAGGCCCAAGGTGACAAAATCCGGGAGGGGAAAAAGCTGTTAGCTGAAGATGCTAAGAGGAGAGAGCAAGGGCGGGGAGACCAGTTAAATTTAATATTAGCCAGACACGTCGGACTTATGTTACATTTTAGAAAAAATAAACTACAATAGAGTCACCAGTAAATTAACACCATTAAAGGAAAGCAATTATTTGGCTCTAAGAATAATGACAACATGCACAGTGCAGACTCACAGGGATTCAGGGCCAGGCTTTTAGGTCAGAATAAGGTTCTAATCCCAGTCCCACCTTCTCGTGGCAATGCTGTGTGTTTACTCAACTTCTCTGCGCCATTTCTTCATTTAAGTGGAAAGGATGCCAAACTCTTCCAAACAGTCAGGGATTAGGTTAAATGAAGCAATAAAGGGCTGATGGTATGCAGAATAGTGGATGCCCTCAAGATGTCATCACCAAATTCCCCCAAACTGGACTAGATCGCCTTAACTGGCAAAAGAAACTTCCACAGGTGTGATTAAGGACCTTGACGTGGAAAGATGAACCCTGACTGTGCAGGTGGACCCAGTGCAATCACGGGAGTCCTTCTGCGAGGGCGCAGGAGGGTCAGAGTCAGAGATGGAGACGTGATGGCAGCAACAGAGGCCAGAGGAGGATTCTGAGATGCTTTGCCCCTGGCTTTGTAGACAGAGGAAGGGGTCAAGGGCACATAGGATGGGGGCAACCTCTTGAGGCTGGAAAAGTGAGAGAAAGGATTCCCCCTGCAGCCACCTTGATTTTTGGATTTCCTCCATCCAGAACTGCAAGGCAGTGCTTGATTTCATCGAGATGCACTGCGGCAGCCAAGGCAAACCAAGCAGGGCTTTCCAGTCTGCTTGAGCACCAAGCCGGGCACATTTTCAGTTCTCACAAATGGCAGCCAGTTAGTAATAGCAGCTACTGCTCCCTGGAGGGTCCTTAGTGGTTCTCTTGTCCCCTCTCTTCTGTCCATTCCATGAGGGATTGTCTTCCCCTGACTCTGCCACCTCCATTGACAGGTGCCCCTGCCCTGCCAGCAGCCCACCCATTCTGGACTGCCGGGAGATGGTAACAGAGAGATCATTCTCAGGGGGATATGAAATCTGGGGCCTTTTCCTAAGCCTGGGCCCCAGATAACTTCCGACATCCCTTCAGATTACAGCATACCGCTCTCAGCTAACCTTGGAGGCGTCTCAGGCTGAACTCTCAGTTTCCCATCCACCAGGCCTTTCTCCGTTCTTTAAATATTTTTCAAATGACAGGACTCTGTATTCCCTCCCGGTGACAGGCTGATCATCGTCCTCTGGACACCTTCAGGCATCTCACAAAAGGGAATTCAAAACCAAATACCACCTTCCAGGTTTGGCAATCCCGGGGGTCCTGGAGAGCACCCCCATTCTGCTTCCCTCAGTTCAGCCTGAGATCACGTGGGGCCGCGAGCAGCCACACAGCACTGCTGACTGGTACTGCGCTGCTGGGCACTCCACCTCCTCTCTTTCCCAGAGTGCAGCCAGTGCCTCTCAGCCCTGACCTCCATAGGGTCTGTTTGGATGTGGGTGTCTGATCCTACTGCTTCTGTTTCATCTCACACCAGGACATTTAGCTTAGCACTGCACTCTGTTCTTTGGGCCTGGTCATGTCCACCAAAGTATTTTCTATGTGCCATCTCAAAATCTGCTAAGTATTAACTAAATCATCTATGTCTGCAACCCTAGTAAAAATCTCAAGTGGGACTTCAACTGTGGCCTTTAATTAGAAATTTACTTTCACAATGACTTTGATCAGCATCTTTGAGTACCGCCATAAAACAATTCCGAATTCTCTGACTAGACATACTAGTTTGCAACTGAAATTACAGTCATCCCTCAGTGTTCTTAGGGGATTTTTTTCCAGGACCCCTGCAAATTCCAAAATGCACAGATACTCAAGTCCTTTATATAAAATGAAATAGCATTTGCATATAACCTACATACATCTTCCTGTATTAGTTAAACCATATCAAGATGACTTATAGTACCTAATGTGATGCAAATGCTGTGTAAATTGTAAATTTATGCTCTATTGTTTAGGGAATAATGACCAAAAAGACAGACATACATGTTCGGTACATATGCCATTTTTTCCCCAAAATATTTTCAATCTTCAGTCTGTTGAATCTGCAAGTGTGGAGAGCCCACTGTACTTCCCTTTCTGCACAAATCTACCAAGAGATTTCCCGACAAATACCAAGATGAGGTGTGCTTTTCCTCTACCATAGCTACACAATTCCCTGACATAATAATCTAGCAAGCCTACCACAAAACTGGGAATTCAGTTATCCAGTTGTGACTTGCTCTTAAAAAACCCACACAGGCTTCTAGAGAATTCTACTCTATTTTTCATATGCTCACAAATCGGCGTTAACTATTCTGATCAGGGAACTTAATGAGAATGGATAGGACATCCCCACTTCTGCAGTTGCAGAGTCTTTCCCCCTCTTCACTAATCAGAGCTATATTTTGCCATGTCCGCCATTCCAGTTCTCTTCACAGCCTCCATGTTCCTTAAGCCTTATCAGTAGAGGCTCTACAGCTTCAGCGTCAAGTTCTCTTTACTCCCTGGAGTGTAATTTGTCCTGGCCAAGAGTCTTGAGTGCATTTACAGCAGCTTGGTGCTGTTAGAAACTCTTTATTCATCCTGAACTTCAATTTTCCTTTCCCAGGTTTTCTTTTTCTTTTTTAGTCAGTATTCACCTTGGTGAAGATGAAGGAGGCAAAGTTCTGCTTCCCCTCATTCCCATTCTAAAATGCAAAGAGCATCAAGGTACTCAGTCTGCCTCATGCCCATGAGTGGCTGGATCTCCTTTGCCTCCATCGGTGATTCTCAAACTTGCTTCTTAAAAGAAGGCAGATTCTCCAAAGCTCTTCCCAAAGGCTGAGTCAGCTGCTATGTTAGGAAAAGACTAGATGGTAAAACAAGTCCAAAAATCTACTGTGGCTCATTTATGGAATTTATGAAGCCCCCAAGTGAGTGTCCAGATTGGTGCATGACTATCTCCAAATAATAATTCAGAGTCTCAAAATTCCTCAATTTTCATGATCTGCCATCTACAACTTTTAGCATCCCTATTTGTCTGCAGCAACACGAGAAGGTATAGAGAAGGTGAAGGGAAAATTTTAATGGGTCAGATCTGGAAATGGCACAGGTTACTTCCATACATATTCCACTGTGCTAGAACTCAGTCATGGGAGTGTACCTAACTGTGAAGGAGGATAGAAAACACTATAGTCCAAAGGATGGTGGGAAATGTAGTCTGGCTGCAAAGGATGTTGGGGAATGTAGTCTAGTTGCAAAGGGCCCTGGGAAATGTAGTATATCCCAAGAAGAAGAGAGAATGTCATGGTGAAAAATAGTCAATGAGGATATAGGGTTGGACTAAGAAATCTACATTTTCAGAAGCCTCCTAAATGAGGTTGGGGCCCTGCTTTGAGCAACAATGCTCTGTTCACCTCTGGTGCAGACACCCGCAGTTCCTTGCCAAGTAGCCCCTGTAGTCTTCACTATGATACCTCTCTGCCTTGCTGTAATCATATAAAGCACCAGGAGCTTCCCCAGCCCTCATGCTCTTCCACACCCCTGGGCTGAGAGACTCTTGTCTTCTCCGTCCTTTCTCCTGTTGCTAACTTGGCAAATCTCCATTCTTCTCCTGACCCACCTGCTCCCAGGTAGCACTGATGGTACCTTACCCAATGTTTCTCTTCTACCTGGGCTGAACCTCCTATGCTGAATGGTGGATCATTTACATGCTTGCCTTCCCATTAGAGTGGGAGATCCTCAAGGACAGTGACCTTTTCTTAATTATCTTTCTAACCTTGGCACCTGGAATCTTGCCTGATACCTGGTAGCACTAAGTTAGCATCCACCCCACAGAAGCCCTTAGTGTCAGACAACTTACCACAATCCCTAATCAATGACTTTCTTGACTTTCTGTTCAGCCTAAATAAGAATAGCTTTTTGTTGTTATCCTTACAATGTTGCTGCCTTGATTAATGGGACCTAATTAGCAAACTAGAGTTGGGTGATCCTACTGTATTTTGGTCCCTTTGCCACTGTACTCCAAGATGGACTTCCTCAGTGGCCACTCTGATTTCATCTTACTTTTCTTCTCTAGGGGCATTGTCAGTGATTGATTAAGAATTCTAGCAAGAAAAGATCTCCCACCTTCTTGAGCCATCTTCTCTTGAAATCTCATCTCCCCTGATTTCCTAGGGACATCCAAAAGCCTAAATTTCTGAAGTCCTGGAAAGACATCCAATTGTGTCAATTCCTCCACTCTCTGTATTTCATGTAATCTAAGATGATGTGTCCAGTGATACCCCTTCCTGGTATTCACAATGTGTGTGTGTGTGTGTCCCTTCTCACAGGAAATTGAAGTTCGACTCTGTGGTCTCACAAGATTGGGCTGGCGCTCTCACACACGCTCCCCCACCCCCCCGACCCTCACCACTTGCTACTCAAGCAGAAACCAGCTGCCATGTTTTGAAGGAGCCCTATAAAGAGACTCACACAGCAAGAAAATGAAGTCTATAGCCAACAGCCCCGTGAAGGACCTTGCAAGTGAATCCTTTAGCCCCAGCTGAGCCTTGAGCTCATTGTAGCCTCAGTTAATGTCTCATTGATGCTTCCTGAGAATCCCTGAGCCACAACCACCCAGCTACACTGCCCATGGATTCCTGATACTGTTTTTTTTTTTTTTAAAAAAAAAGGATGTCTTTTGTTTTAAGCTGCTAAATTTGGGGGACATTGCTTCTGCAGCAATAAATGGCTAATCCCATCCAGTTTCTGTCATTCATTCTAATCTTAGCTGCCAGTCCCCTTAAGGTCTGACTTCAGTAGCATGAGAGATGCAACTGACAGCCAGGAATGCCCAGAGCTAACTAGTGTGAGATACTGCCCAACTTCCATTCTGGTTTGGAAACGTGACAGCAATAAGCCAGCCTTATCTTCCATCCAGTCAAATGAATCAGACCCTCTAGTGATCAAGGGCATCTGCCCTTCCCCCTATGTCTGCATTGAAATTTTATACTCTCGGGATTCACAGATTTCCACATCTTTGGTTATAAGGATTAAAAGAAATGTTTTAAACTGTGCCTGTCATATGATAAATGCTAAATGAATATCTATTATTGACATTTTTATAATTAGCACATCATTTAATGTACTGTCACCCCAACTCACAGTTCTCTGATTTTGAACAACACATACACATTGACTGCCACATGTCATTCTTGATTCCCAGTAAAAACAGCCTTGATGATAATGATTAGGTCATATCTGACACCATTTTTAAATCTTACATTCAGTTTAATTGGATTTACTCTGTTGATTGGTATACAAATATCTCAGATTCCAAACATTGTTCTGATTATTTCCAAGTCTTTCCTCCCAAGCTTTTCCAACCCTGCCTATTCTAATATTTCAATTCTGATTGTTTCTAGTGAAATTTTACATTAGCCAGAACTCTAGCTAATTTGAAATTGTCCTGAAGCTATGGCTTAGACATTGGTGAGATGATACCTGTTGCTGTCAAGCAATTTCACAACCATCTCAAGGAAATGTGTCTGCTTTGCCACCCTTTTCCTGAATCTGCAATAAGCAAATCTATAAAGGATCGAGGTGTTGATTTATATTTTTTTTAAATGAAAATCTTCTGGTAAATATTTTTCAAAGATTTGAGAGTAGTGAGGAATGTTAACGTACAGGCCTATGGTAAGTAGCTTTTCACTTTTCCATATTTAGTAGCATTTGTTTCCAAAATTCTAGAGCTGAAACCTTTCATCTCAACAACAGTACATTCCTCTTCTTGTAAGGGTTCAACATGTAAGCAATTCCTATTCAAAGTACTCTGTTAAATGACAAAAACGGTGCTTCCTTTATACAGTTGTGACCTGGAGCATCTTTCTCATCTCCCTTTGGTTGTTGTCTGTTCTGTTTCAATCCTAACGTCCTTCTTTTGCCCCATATCTCAGCCTGTAGGTTGATAGAGACTTCTTGGAAGTAGATAATTGACAGGCCTGGAAAAAAAAATAATAATATGTTTCTGAGCAGTTGTATGTAAATGGAATTTCTAGCAAATCAGCCACAGATTTAAACATCCAAGAGAAGAGCTTCACTTAGGGGAAGCCCAGGCCTCCTTTTGGGATGCAAACCAGCAATGCCTTCTGTTTTGTAATTTTGAATTTTCATCTCATATTTTCTTACAGCAAGGTACTCCTGGACCAGATGGTGCCTTGTATCGCAGACTTTGGGCTATTTTAAGACCCTCAGTAAATATTCAGCAGGCGCCCTGAGTGGAGGCCCTGTTGCTTTTCGGTAGCTGGTTAAGTCATCAAGTACCTTGTCACCCTGGTTTCCTTGGGTGGAGCCTCCACACAATGTTGTTGGCATTCCTGCATCCACTGGCTGCGGCTTCACACATCCTAGTGGGGATCAACATGAACATGCCACACAGGCTTCCATATTCACAGGGACCCTAAATAGCTGAAATCAGTGGACATGACACATTGAAAGCTGAGATTTATCTCAAACCCTGTTGGCTGGGGGAAGTTCGACTCTCAACACTTCCATCTGTGGGGAGAGTAGAGAATGTGTTCCTTTGGCCTGTGAACGTGACAGGCTACCTCCACTTTGGGAGCATGGGGACACACTCCTGAGATGGAGCTCTGGACCTAGCCCTGACCATTAAATAGCTGGTGGATAGGAGATCTGTTGCCCAAGTCTCCTCACTGCTGTCCCCTTGCCTCCTGCTGTTCTCCCTCCACAGTCCATGGAGACGTGACACATAGGAGCCAGAGTCCAGATGAAGAGCAGAGGGCTGCAGGGGACCCTCTCCTAGAGATCAAGGCCAAGTAGTCATTTACCCTGGGTGGATGGTCACTGAGTGACCACACTCATGCCATGATCCAGCCCTTGGTCCTGCTGAAAACTCAGAGGGAAATGGAAAATCGTGGCCCCAATAGGTTCTGGAGATGAGTGAGGAGAGACAAGCCCCTTACCTCTTTATTCTTCAAAACAGCTCATAAATGCCAAGAACTATCAGGGCTCAATCTTCTCTCGACAGAATTTTATCCTTAATGAACCTTCCTCAGACAGTGAAAGAACTCTCCAAAATGCAATTAGATTTTCCCTACCATCTCTGCTACCAATCACTTGGGTCTTATTTTTATACTTTCTTATTTAAAGTAAAGTGGACATTTGATCACTATAAACAATTCATCGACCAATAAATATGTACTGAGCAACCACGGAATCCATTCCTCCAACCCCCTGTGGATGAAAAGTCACATTATCAATGGAAAGAGTAGAAGTCACTCTCTTAAAACACCCATGCAGTGTCTCCTGCCAGTTTGGGAGTCAGAACCACCCAGGAAAATTGTTAGTGGCTCTGTCTAATTAGCACTCCTGCCACCTGCAAACAAGTGGTACTAAAAAAAGGTGCTGAATTCCTGCCATTGAGAATGCCAAAAAAAGACACCAATAGTTTCATTCTGAGTCTCAGAATCTAATATTTCACTGATTCCGGCAAAAAGAGGGGATTACACTTTCGTTTTCACCCCAGAGAAATGACTGAGTTTTTTTGTTTTGTTTTGTTTTGTTTTTTTATTGGTTGTTCAAAACATTACAAAGCTCATGACATATCATCTTCCATACATTTGATTGAGAAATGACTGTTAAACATGACTTGTTAAAGACAAGTCATGTTTTAGAAACTACCTTATGGTGATGGGTCCCCCAATCCAGTGGTCCTATCTCCCCTAACCTCTTAAAGCCCTGCCTGCCTCTTGGTCTGGACTGGGCCCTTCTGCCTGCCATAGAAAGCTCTTCCTCGTCTTTATCTGAGACCTGGCCCCTCCAGGAAGCCATCCTGAACAGTCTACATCTTGTGGATGTCCCCTGACCCTCCAACACTTGGAGTCCTTTCCTCATAAGTGAGCACTAAGTTATAGTTCTCTATGGCTCGGCTGTTGCCTTAACCCCTGTCAAAAACAAGAACCAAGTATTTCCTTCAGAGGCCTCGACCCCTTCTGGGGGAATAAGCAGAGTAAAAATGATCAGAGTATAAACCACCTGATACTGTCCCTTGTCTTCCTGAGAATCCCCAGCACAGGGTGAACACAAAGGAAGATTTCAGTAAATGGCTGATTAAATGATTGGCATGTGCCTTTGTACACATCACAGAGCAGAGTGGTCCTGGTGAAAATTCAGCTGCTGTGACTTCTTCCTATTTTAACAATGTCATAGGGTTGAAATGCTGGACACACAGTAGGTGCTAAATCGATTTTTATGGATTGATTAGCCACTGGAGGGACAGTGGGTCATGTAGGAGTTATTAATGTTTTTGATGCCAAATGGGGATGGTTTTAGCAGAACAAAATATTAGAAAAACAAAGCAGGAAGCACAAAACCCCAACCAGCACAGAGGCAGGTCGTCGCTCTGTTTATATCCACTATGCTCCTAGAAACAGATGTCCTGTCAACCTGAGGGTTTCTGACGAGGCTTCCACTCTTCCAAGTGACCTGTACATTCAGCAATCAAAGGTATGCTTGCCCCTCTTCTGCGTGAGTCCTCTGTAGTCTAAGACTGACTCCCAGTTCTGGGTCCAGGACTGGCTGCTGATAAAGGCATAATCAGTATCTGCTATGTCCATTGCAAGGGGACAGAGCTGGCCTAACGACTAAAGACACTGCATCTGTATGTTGAATGTGATGAACAAAGAGAAGTCTTAGAATTAACCAGGCCCAAATTCCTGCTCCACCACCTGCTTGATATGTGATTGTAGGAGCTCATTGACCATCTCTGAGACTCAATTTGATAATAGCTGTTTTACAGGTTGCTCCATCCTTGACCAGACATGATGAATAAGAGCACCAGATACAGTGCCTGGCATGCAGTAGCCACTGAGAAAGTGATCACGTTGCTGCGATTATTGCTATGAATATAAAATCAGGGGGAAAGTCCATCTTGGCCAGGACAGACATGTATATCACCCTCAGGCAGTCCTGCTGTGGTTTCCTCTAGATGACAGTAGGGCTTTCCCAGCACAAAGTCTTTGTCCGCTTGAGGGCACAAACAATGGCCCATGTTCTGAGCAGGAAATAATGCTGTGGAGCACCCCAATCTTCATCTCTGCTTACTATGAATCCACTCCTTCATAACCCATTCCCTTGGCGTGTACACTTCAATCCTGATCCTAAAGCCCATCTTGGGACTTACAACAGAGAGTGGTGGCTTTTGAAGTGCACCCTACAGAACCGATCGTGTATTTCATGGAGAAATCTTTGACCATGGCATATGCAATACCCAACAAGACCCATGTAGCATGAGAGACATGGATGCCAAACATGGAATATATCCCATGGGCACAGAGTAGGGAGTGAATAACCCAGAAAAGATCCAGACACCACAAGATCTCTGCATAGAGAAAGGAGATCCTTCGTGCAACACAGATCTGGCTTATGTTGTTAGCAAACCCCTAGGTGCATTGAGATGGATGTGAACTACTATGCTCCAGGTGAAATGGAGCTCATGCGAAGACCGTAGTAGACCTTTTATAAATAGCAATGTCCACATCAAACAGCTCCTAGCTGGGCAGAACCCCATGGAAAAGGAAGACCTGGTTTTGACATTAGAAATCCTATTTGCCTTCAGGCTCTCGGGATGAAAAGAGGGTAGGGTGAGGAGAGGGTAGACAAGCCCACAGTAATTCTAATTCAGTTTTTCTCATTCTCCCTGATAAGCTGATACCCCCCATGAGCAATTAACAAGCTTTAAACCTGGAGATTTTTGCAAACTCCAGATTCTGACCCTATGCATCACTGTAACCAAACAAAGTCCTCCCTCTGGATGAGGATTCTGCACCTTGTCTCTTCTCTGATAATGCCAGCATGGCGACTGAGAGAATCCTTCTACCTTCCCCTAGAGAGGAACCCATGAAGGATTGTCTTCTTTCTCTTGATTTTCTTCTTTCTCTTTTCTCTTGACCAAGCTTTAAAATTATCATAAGACATTATGATTATCCCAAACTGCCAGATCTTAAACTATTTTAAGTGTCAAATAATCCCTACCCTTCCAGTTAGCTATCCGTCCTCTCTTCTTTCACTTCTCACTCACCATTTTATACGCTTAGTATTCAAGCCACATCTATCATTTAGTTCAGGTGTTGGACCCTTGGGAGTCATCCTCCCCACCCCCACCCTATCCCCCTTTGAGGAGCCTCTGCCCCTCTCTTAAAGACGGTCTTGGAGGGTTCCTCCTGCAGGGCTCCGCTCTGTGCCCTCCCCACCCCCAAGCCGCACACACCCTCTGATTTTTTCCCAGGAAACGCAGTTACTCTAACACCAAAGGGCCATTTCCCTGGTGTCCTCATTCCTTTTCACTGACAGTCTTCCTGCTACCCTCAGTAGATTATTATTATTTATTATTTATCAGTCACGACACTGTACTGTGCTTCCTACAAGATATTAAAGGAGACACAACCCCTGCTCTGGGTTTACAGCCAAGGACAGCAGAGCTCTGGATCAGACATCACAGGATGGAGTTGAGAGCAGGGGTTCATGGCAAGTTCTTCCTCTGCGTCCTGGCAGAGGTCTCCCCAGACCTGCCCTCTCAGTTCAGGCCCATCTTACTGAATCCCCCATCCCCAATTTCTAACAGACCTGGTGGCTCAGAGACTTTTCCTGGGGAAGTGGAGGGAGGGTATGGGAATGAGGATGAGGCCCACCGGCTTTTACTTTCCAGCTGAGGGTGGAAGGTGGGAGGGGGAAGTAGGAGGAGAACTAGGGACCTTTCCTCTGAAACTCAAAACCAAGTGGGGACGGGGCATGCAAGGAGAGGGGCAAGACCTAGAACGGGGGGGGGGGCGGGGGGGGGGAGAAAGAAAGAAAAGAAAAGAAAAACAGACCTAGACAGTTAGCAGGGAGGAAAGTCTGGTGCGGAAAGGAAATGTTCTCTCTTAGTGGAAAATCCCTTACGGGGGTGGCCACAGGCCTCCAACCAAACTTTCCTCTTAGGATTGAGCAGCGTGTGTAGAGGGACAGGGGACGACTGGTAAAAGGCGGTGGAGACAGACAGAGCCAGCTGGGGTGGGTGGAGTGTCAGTGTAGGCAGGAGACACTAGTGGGCCTGAGTGGAGCTGTGGCCCTGCAGGAGGGTCGATGTGAACAGGAAAGTTCGTGTACACTGAGGAGTCGGGGCTGACACCCGGGGCTGGGGGACAGGACTGGCGAGCCTAGCTGTGGTCCTTCAGAGATAAACGGTTCCTGCTCCTTCCCTGGGCTGCGGTGTCACAGGGAGGGAGGAAGCGGAAAGAAGATTGGACTTTTCTTTCTCAAACTTTTCTGCCGGTTTCCTCAGGTGTTGAGAGCAGACCGGGAGCTCGCTTTGGTCCCGGTCCTCCAACCCTGGGCCGGGGGAGCCCGAGGCCCGGGCCCAGCAGTCGCGGCCACGCGCTGTGCGTCTGTCGGGCGCGGCCGCGGAGCCCGGCGAGCCGGGAGCCACCGCAGGGGGCGGGAGCGGCGGACGGACTGATGGACACACCCGCTGGCACTCCGCCCCGGCCCGGCGCGCCGCTGCCGGGGATCCCTTGGGCCCGGGGAGCCGCGCGCGGTGCCTGGCCGGGGGCGCCCCGCCTCCCCCACCCTCCGCCCCCGCCCACTCGGGCGCCGGTGATTGGCTCCGCCCGCCCCTGGCTGCGCGCCGAAGCCCGCCTCCCTCGCAGCTAAAGCAGACGGTACCCGGAGCGGAGCGAGCCAGAAGGGAGCATGGTCCCCGCGCCGCGGCCGCGCCAACCCCCGCGCCGCCGCCGCCGTCCCCGCCACCGCGGATCTAGCCGCAGCTCCAGCCCCGGCCCCGGCTCCGCAGCGCCCGCCCGCAGCCCCGGCGATCGCCGCGCCTGAGCGCAGCCCCCGCCCGGAGCCCGAGCCCCGAGCCCGGAGCCAGCCCCAGCCCCGCGGCCGCCGCGGCTGCGGGGAGAGGGCGGGGGCGATGCTGCCGGAGCCGCCGCCGCCGCCGCCGCCTCGATGAGAGCCGCGCCGCACCGCGCATAGCCGCACAGGCTGACAGGCAGAAGGACCGACTTCCCTCTCCCAGGCATCCTCCCTGGGCTGCCGGGAGGCGGCGGCGGAGGAGGAGGAGGAAAAGGGAGAGAAGAAGGAGAGCAGGAACGCGAGGAGGTGGACCTGGATCCATTTCCTTCGGCCAGGACGCGAGCGGCCCCAGCTACCGCTACCCGCCGGCGCCGTCCCCTATCCATCAGCCCTCCTGCGCCCACCCGCGACCCCGGGATCTCTGCTCGTCGGGCCGGGGCCGGAGCGGCGCGGCCGCAGGTAAGAGTCGGGCCAGACTGGGGCTCCAAGGATGCGGCGCGGGGCCCCAGGGTCCTGGCGGTTGCTCGGGCCGGGTCGGGCTTGGGAGCGGGGCCCCGGAACCCGGAACGCTTGGCTCGGCTCTGGCAGCGGCGGCAGGAGCCTCCCGCGTCTGGACTCTCAAGGCTGCAGGAGCCCTTGCGCCTGCGCTGCTCCAGAGGGGAAAAAAGGGGGGAAAAACTTCCTGCCCCCGGGTGTGTATGCAGGGGGCTGCCTGGGGGTGCTGCCTCGGCAGTGGGAGATGCTGGAAGGGAGTGGGACCCCCGGCCCCGGCAGCCCCCGGCTGGGCCCGGCAGCGCGCGCCCCTCTCTTGGCCACCTCCCCCTGCGCGGCCCAGGGCCCCGGCCGGGCTGGGGGCCAAGAGACAGTGGAGGGCTGGTCCCTGGGGTGGCCGCGCGTTCTGCCCTTTGGGGAGATTCGCGCCGCTGTGCAGCGAGAAGACAGGTGGTGGTTTCTGCCCCCTCGCGTCCTCAGACCTCACATTGGGGAACCGGGTTTCTTCACTGGATCCCAAGTAACTTTGGAGGTAGAAGAGCTTGAAAACCGTCGAGAGGGAACCCGCACAGATTTTGTTGTAACCCCTTCCACACACACACACATATACACTTCCCCCGACACCTTGCCAGCGCGTTGCGGGGGGTGGGGGGTCGCGCGGAAAGGATAGCTTCGGGGGTGGCGAGGGGCGAGAAGGTGGTGTCGGGTAAGGAGGGGTTGTTTATGTGTGGGATAGTGGACCAGGAGATGCGTAGTGTGGGAGTGTGGACGCGTGCCCCGACTGCCGCGGGGGATGCGGGCTGGCCACAGGCTCACGTCCCGATCTCCGTCGCCTGGAGCAGGCAGAGAGCTCGAGGGTTATTTGCGGTCGCGCGCCGGTGGCCGCGCTGGGCAGCATCGGCCCCGGGCCCCAAGGGAGAGGCATGCTCGCCTCTGGCCCGAGCGCGGAGCCAAGAGCTGGGGAGGTCCGAGGCGGCTACCAGAGCAGGTCGGGTCTGCGTTGGCTGGGGAAGGCGGGGACGCGCTGCCTGCCTGCGGCCAGCCGTCTCCGCGGAGGGGGTGGTGGCAAAGCGCGAGTCTCAGATGCCTAGGTCCGCCTGCTGAGAAGCCAGTTGTCGTCCCTGGGCTCTGGAACTGAACGGCAGACTCGGTCAGTTGGCAGGTTCTCCTGTGGGTCCCCAGGGATGCTGATGGGTGAAGAGCTGCCGCTGCTGCCAGCCGTGACACTCTGCGAACATTCCCCTCTCTCCCTGTGGTGCTTGCGCCGTGGCGCGCCCCAGGCAAATCGTGGAAGCAGGTATTTATGTAGCATTAGGCGAGACCTCGTCGCTGGAGGGACTAGACGTTGAGGACACCGAGCTGCCAAGCTGCCGCTGCCCTCGAAACTTCCACGCATCAGCTCGGGGGACATTCATGCTCCACTGCTGCAGGCTCAAGACCCTTACCAACTGAGCGACGCTGGGATTCGGACTCCTCTTGCAGTGACAGATCTGTCCTGATTACAGCTGTATTTATTCCTAATTTCGGTCTCTTTAAAGTCATTTGTCTAGTCACTATAGAGTTCTTTCCTAAGCCTTGTGGTCATCTTAGCCTTGGGAGGGCAGATTTGAGGAATTATTTCAGTTTAGAATGAATAACAAGAGATTTAATTAGCCCACCTCATTCCTGATTATTTTAATTAAAGAGGAATTGTAAACTAACTTTTTAATTTTTTAAGTGGGAGAGTGTTGAACAATTTTGTAGATTGTTCATCCTGACACTTATAGAAAATGTGTTCCCTATTCATAGGTGAATACTTAAAGGGTTGGTTGGAATGCATGTATTTGATTAATCACACCATATAGGTGTTTATAAAGATATGGAACTGTGTGCTGCCAAAGAATATAGTCTCAGTCCCATACATTGTTCTGGAGTGCATTTGATGTATCACCTTGCTGTAAATCAGGGAATTTCTCACATATGTACCCTCAAACCCTATATGAATTTGGTGACGTTTAAATTGGTTTATAGGTTGATGCATTGGACCAATTTTAATAACTTTTTTGCACAAGCATCTTATAAACCATATTTGTCCATGATCAAGAAACATTTTATTCTGTTCAGTCTCTCCATTTCTAGTGCAGTTATGAGAATTTATAGGTCTCCAACTTTCATTTGTGAGCAACAATCCAAATGAAATACCTAGAGTTTTACTGAAATAAAATATCCTATGGTAGCCATGGTAACAAATAGATTAAGGGTTATTGGTTTTCAACAGTATGTAATGGGGAGTGGGAACTCAGTGTTGTGTCTCTTTAATTATGTTTCTAAATGAGGGGTGGTCATACTTCTAGCACTCAGTGTGGGAGATAAGCCAGACCAGAATTCAGTTTTGTGAGAGGTTTATTGAAACAAAGACTAGTAGAGCCCAAGAGGATGACTTCTGCTAACTGCAGCTCCTCATATCCGGGAACAAAATGGATAAAATCTTTTTTGTTTTTTTCAAGTAGATGAGAATTGAATCAGTCCCTTTAAGATTAGAAATTGTATTTCACTTATAAGCTATTACCAAAGGAACCTTTAAATCTAGCCCCTGTTTTCTAGGAATAAACATGTTAGAAGTGTGGATGGAGTGTCACAGTTGTTATCAACACCTGTCAGTCTAAGTGAGGCATATCATTAGTCTATTCAAATCTTGCCTATTTCAATATTCATGCATTTCCATGGTGATCCATTCCGTTTTTGTTTACTTAGTCAACCTTATAAATCTTTGGCATCAATTTCAGTTGTGCCATCTTTTTTTTCCTTTCGTTTATCAATTGATTTGGCTGTGAATCATTCCTAGTTTAAAGCGTTTCCTCCCCCCCCCCCCCCCCCGCCCCCATGGTTTCTAAAAGTTTACACCATTCCCAGATACACACAGATATAAAGGGGTTAAATTTTTTTCTGATAGAGTCAAATAATACCATCAATGCTAATGTAGTTTTTTAGCATCTTGTTTTGTGTGTGTGTGTGTACGTACGCGCGCATGGGTTATTATAATTTTTTTCTTCCTGCAGGTTTACTGTAAAACCTTCTTGCTTTATGGACCGGTGACGTCAATTCAATCCAGCAGAATGGAATAATGGAATAAGTTTTTCCTCCTTCTTTTTTTTCCTCTTAACCCCATTATAGTTCAAGGATTCTTTGTGTCCTCTACTCTGTCTGGCTTGGTGAGACTTCAAGGCTGTGTATTAGAGCAGGCCTTACCTTCTAGGATATTTTCTCTTCTAGTAGGACCAACGCCAGAAGGTTCAGGGATATCAGAAGGTTTTCCAAATGTAATATGCATTTCGTCACAGCACATATTGTCCCTAGGATCTCAGGAACATTATATGTCCATGGAACAGACAGTTTTACTTAAATGCAAGTGATAATTTTGCTCATCTGCTTTCAACTTGGCTTTCTAATGATGCAATCCCATGCTAATCACAGCCTGTATATTTCAGAAATATCAAGGCAAGCATTAGCACGCTACTGACTTATTAGGATCGGGCAAAGTAATTGGAACACTTAAGTTCAAAGTCAGATGAAGAAATGGAATTATAACCAACCTTGTGATTCTATAATCAGTCAACTAAGTGCCTACTTGGGGGTAGGAGGAGGAAGAAACACCGTAAATGAGAAATCCAGTCCTTGGTTGCTGTGGATAAGGACAAACCAAGCAGTTACCACATAAGACAACTAGAGAAAAAGAAATCTCTTTGTGGACAGATTAAGCAGATATTCCCAGGCCTTTCTTATTAGCTTTTACTGTGTTAGGTACATAACAGTCGTAAATGTTTAGAAGTGGGAGGATATTTCTACTTTGTACAGAAGATCTGGTCATTTGATTATTGCTCAAAAAAATCTAGGCTCATCTCCTAATATGCAAAAAAAAAAAATGGGTTCATAATCCCTGGAAAGTACTTTCATTTGCAGCAAATTCAACTGAGAAATGGTCTTAATAATTTTTGTTAAGAATCAAAAGTGTGTCAGAATTCTTTACCTAAACCTTGGATCAGAAGTGATGAGATCTGGACCATCCTGAAATCAAAGTCTGTAGTTCTTCCTACAACAGATACACACTTGTCTCCCAAAGTCTGAGGTCAGAAAATAGCAAAATTGAGGCTGCAAATTAAGAGGAGGCAAGTTTATCACTGGAAGTAGAAACAGAATTCTTTTGAGAAATGAACCTCACTGTTTGGAGATATTTCCTTCAGGGTGGAAAGGTGGGGAATTCTTGTTTCTTGCGGGACCAGTTAGCTGCTGCATAAAATTCAAATGGTTCAGACAACTGTGGAGCTCTTGAGCTGCAGGGGTAGATGATGACTCAGAAGCTGGAACAAGAACCATGGAGCATGGGTACAGCCAGGGATCTGGTTTAAGCTGAGAGGACAGTTCCCCCGATGTTGAAAGGCTACCACTGGCCCCACAGGTGGCCATTGTTATAATTTCTATTATAGACATTTGAAATTTTTAAATCAGTGACCCATTTTAGGACACATGAAGCACACACGTGCATATTCATATGTACTCTGCCACTTTCTTTTTTAAATTCTCATTTAAAAAAAAAACAAAGTTTACCATCTTAATCATTTTTCTTCCTACAGTTCAGCAGTACTATTCACATCGCCATGCAATGCGTCTCTAGAATTTTTCCCTCTTGCAGTACTTAAAGTAGACTACATAAACATCCATTCCCATTCTCCTCTCCCCCCAACCTGGCAACTACTGTTCGCTTTTCTGTTTCTATAAATTCATCTGAAATAGATATCCCACGTAAGTGGAATCACACCTTATTTGTCTTTTTTGTGACTGGCTTATTTCACTTAGCATCTTGTGTTCAAGGTTCGTCACATGCTATTGCATATAATGGGATCTTCCTCCTTTTAAAGGCTGAATAATATTTCATTGTGTGTATGTACCACACTTTGTTCATTCATTCATCCATGGATGGACATTTAGGTTGCTTACACCTCTCAGCTATTGTGAGTAATGTTGCTTTCAGTTCTTTTGGATATCTACCCAGAAGGGGGATTGCTATATTCTGACTTTTAACACCAACAAATGCTGGTCTTTTGTTGTAAGAGACTTGGTAGGAATGCAGTCAAACAGGACATCAAATGATGAATGCAGTGGATGTTACTGGAATTTGTTCTTCCTTTTCTGTGTGTGCATTGCCTTGCAAGTCTCTCCAGTCACTTATGCTTTGCTTCAGGACTTTCCTGTGTTGCAGTAATATCACAGAATGGGTAACAGCAGGGTCTTCTGGTCAGAGTTGAGGTCCGGTTACTGGTGCCTAGTAACTTTTTTAAAAAAAATATTTATTTTTAGTTGTAGTTGGACACAATACCTTTATTTGTTTTTATGTGGTGCTGAGGATCGAACCCAAGGCCTGGCACTTGCTAGGTGAGTGCGCTACCAATGAGCTACAACACCAGCCCTGGTGCCTAGTAACTTTGACCTTGGAAATATCTTTTTCTCACTAGGCCTTGGTTTTGTGAAAATGAAGTTGATTATAGTACTGTCCAGGGTGGTTGTGAGGATAGAAGAAGGAACCCCAGTAAAGCCTGCATCCCAGAGAAGGGCATTAGGAAGGAGAGCTTAGGGGAGCATCAGTGGAGGGGGAAGCAGCAACCCCTAGAGATCTCAGCAGCAGTGGGCACCTAGCCTGCCAAATGTTTTATGGTATGCCAGGGTATGTATACATATGTCTTCAATGAGTCTCATTATCACTGCTTATTCTGGAAAGCATAGGAGATTTGCATCACAATTCCAACCATTAAAACTATCCTTCAGTTGATTTGATGTATGAACTTTTTAATTCTTTTTTAGTATCATAATTTTAGAATTGTCATGGATTTTAGAGGTCAGCTAATCTACCTATTATTCAATCACCAAACCTTTATCAAGCCCCAATAATATAATAATAATAGCTTCCAGTTATGGCTGCCCACTATATTTTAGTACTTTACATATATTATCTCTAATCCTCATATCTATGCGGCGAGGTAGGGATTATCCACACTTTACAAATGAAGATGAGGCTCAGAGGTAATCAACTGGCCCAAGGCCACAAATTTAGCCACGTTGTACAGCTGGGTTTGAACACAGATCCGTCAGTTTTATCAAACTGTTTGTGTGTGTGTGTGTGTGTGTGTGTGTGTGTGTGTGTGTGTGTGTGTGTGTTTCTCTGATACTCCAGACTGGGTCTCAGTGCATCTACCACTTTACACTGCCTGTTATGTACGAGATACTTTGTTATCACTGCTAATTAACACTTTATATAAAATAATTCCAAGAGGGAATGTGAACTTTAGAATATTAACCAGGTCTGACCAGCATTCATGGTACTTTTTGGATTGACCCAGCTGCTTCCATTTATTCTGGTTCCTGGAAGACTAAAGAGGAAAAACCTTTAAATGCTTGAATGGCATCTGTTTCTGTACTGAGCCAACACAGTAAATAAATAGCAAATCCAAGAGTTAAAAACAATGTAGAAAGGGTAAAGCTGCATTCAGACCTACCCAAACTGACCTGGACTTGTTTGGTTTTACATGTCAGGTCCCAGGATTCTTTAGTAAAAATGTTAGCCTGGAAACATTTATGCCTAGAGAAGGTATCAAGTAATAAACATCAAAGCTTACTGAGTGGATTTTTGTTTTCACTGAGTAGCTGTGTAGTTACATGTTCTGGGTTTGTCATGGTGTGGAATTTTAGATGCTATATTTGGGGCTCCCTCTATTAAATATGCTTGTTGATGAATTCTAACTAATCTAAATGGAATCTTCTAGGATTTATGACTTGAGACTTTGAAGACTAATTTTTCTCTTGGAGCCGCGTCATTCCAGTGATAACTTGGATCCATGTGGCACTTTGGAGAATCGACACCAAGTCCGTCTTTAGAACATGCTTACTTATAAGGTGTCATTCTCCAAGTAGATTTTAAAATTTGTGGTATTTCACAGAAGCATCATTTTAAAGAAATATAAAACACTTGGAAATCACAAAGACAGCTACTGAGGGGCAGTAACACTATATTTGCCAACATTTTCTGTCCTGTTTTTACTCTTGACATTAGTTGTTTCTGGAGACAGGTAGAGAGTATGAACTGAGCCTGGAGCACACACCACAGGAACACTCCCTGTTTTAATCCTTGCAACCCAGGTCCAGCCAGACTCAGCGGCAGAAAGGCACCGTGACGGTGTGGCCAAGTAATTGCACAGGAAGTACCCAGAAGTGGCTGCAGAAGGCTGCTGTCCCTGAGCAGGCCCAGGCCTCTCCTGTGGGCCCGTCCATCCAGCTACACCTCCTCCCCTTTCTTCCTCCCTGGCTTATTTCTACAGGAAAGTAAAATCAAACACGAGGCTTCCTTGTCCTTAAGGCATCCCTGCGAGGCTCTGAGAAGCAGTTTGAGGAGCAGAGGCCGTGAGGGAAGACCTACAGGAAGACTCTGCCTTTCTGTTTTGTGAAGAGCAAACGCTAGTCAAAGGCTTAGACCAGATTAGAGACTCAGCTGTTAGAACATTCATGCTTTCCTTATGGTCATTTAATAATATTAGGAGGTGATGGGGAATAGAGGAAATTTGGATTTTTAAAAAAGAAACAATTTTACCTTTCTCTTTTACCATCTCTTTTCAAATCTTGCAGCTGTAGGCACTCACTTTAGGATCAAAACCATAGCTGCACTTCACTTCCCGGGGACCCTTAATGATACATATCCAGCCCCTGGAGCTTCTAAATGAATATAGATTCAATACACATTGACGGAGAAGACACCGTGGAAAGAGCACTCCCTTTCTTGTGACATCTTGTCTGTGGCTCACCCCGTGACCTGGGCGGCATGGTTCCCATTTTGTGGATGACAAAGCATTTACTCAAGTTCAGACCCACTAACATGGGTGATGGGGCCGGGGATGTAAAAGTCTATCCTTCACACTGCCCATGGAGGAAAGAGAAAACCAGATGCCCTTTTATGTGGTGTATAAATTGCTTATTAAAATAAGAGGGTAATCCCAGGGTTCGCCACATTGCTCACTATCACAGGTGACAATAGGAAGTCAAGGTCCATCTAATCTTCTCTGAAGGTGTGAAATACATGCAAAGAAACAGAGACCCGTCAGCGTGATGCCGAATACCTTCACACTAGAACTGACTGCCATCGTCTTTGTAAACTGAGCAGAAGCTCAATTCTGAGTTTCTCGACAAGTCTTAGTTCTCACTGACTTTCTTCTTCATGGTAGTCAGAAAGCTCCCAGGGCTGTGCTCACTTGAATATAAGACAGTTGAATATTTGAAGATTAAATTCAGTTCCTGCTTGCAAAGTGATTAAAACGATGCCAGCACATGCCGAATTGTGGGAACCAGTGGTTATTTCTGGACTATCTCCGGAGTTGTGATCCATGAGGGCAAGGACTGTCTTTATCTTTAGCCTTGGGCCTGGCACATGTCAGGTATTTATTAACAGGATCCTCTGGGGACTGCCCAGTCTAACCAGGAAACCCATGGATAATAATAGGTCCAGAAATTTCCTGAGAAATTATAAGACAGTTCAGAACAAAGAGAACTGCATTGTGAACACTGCTGCAGCTACAGCCCCTGGGGCCAGTCTCTCCAAGCCAGCAGAGAGGAGTAGAAAACGGTGGTACTCCAGGCACAGTCCCACACTGGTGCCAGTCCACACTGTTCCAGTCTGGGCCAAGATAAATTGAGAGTGAGCATTTAGAAACTAGGATTGCCTTTAACATTGCCTTGGCAGCCAAGAGCATGGTCCAGGCCTCCTCTCCGTGAACAAGGCATAGACCGGGCAGTGTCCAGCTCACGTGGTAAGTTACCAAGAGAGTTGTACACAGTGTGAGCTGTGCCTTACCCATGCATGGCGAGGCCCTCACTTCAGTTCTTGAGAGATTGCAAATAAATAAAAACCAAAAACTGGAACCTTCATCAAAGATAGGGGTCGAGAGCCCAGTGGAAACATAGATGCAGTTGTCTTCACAAAGCCTGGCCAGGGATTTTAGAATACTAGGGACTGGAATCCCTCATCAGTGAGGGTGACTTTGCCACCACTGGGGGAACAGGTGGGCCGACTCCTGTCTAATCCACTGGTTGCAGGGCTAGCTGCCTGGTGTCTGCTGCCCAGAACATGATTGTCATTTTGGTTCTTCACTTTGTTTTAACCCTTGCAATCCAGGGTCTTCACTCAGGAACCTCGCAGTGTACCCACCCACGTCCATCTAAAGGCCATTTTGTTGCAATACGGCACTGTTCTGGCCTCTTGGGACAAAGCTAGGTTATTTTATCATTGATCTAGCTTATTGGAGTGATGTGAAGAAATATCAAATAACCTTCCTCAGAAAACCACACACAGGTTTTCTGAACGAAAACAAAGTGCCACAAAATTTGGGAAGTGCGAGTGCCACATTTGGAAGCTGGGCTGGTCAGACCAGGAGGCTACCTGCAGCGTGAGTGGCTGGCTGGTCCCTCTAGTGAGGAGACTGCTGTAATCTACTCGGTTCATGCTGTTCCAACCAGCTTTAATCATCAAAACTGAAATAATATTCAAACTGTGAAACGAACATAGCTCTTGGTGAAGCCTCCATGTGCCGAGGAAAAGCGTCAGAGCGTCTGGATCTACCAGGCCACATGCTGGGAAAAAGGAGCTCCTGGATTGTGTCTCAAGACGTGGGGCAACTGCCTCTTTCCACCAAAATGTGATTCTTCTTTCTTCCCTCGGGGGAGAAAAAATGATTTTCATGAAAACCTTGTTTCATGGAAGTCAGTTTGGCGCTCTCTGTGTAGTTGCCACCTCCCTGTGACACCCCTAGGTTTAGAGGTCCGGTGGTGCAGGGGACGGGGCTGTCTGGAGAGAGGGGATGTGGTGGTGAGACCTGGAAGGCACCAGGGACTGGGACACAGGAGGGGAGGGTTGCAGGCAGAGCCACATCCAGAGGGCAGCTCATGCTGCTGCTGTGTGGCCACATCCCAGGGCAGGGCCACAGCCCTGGTTTCCAGAGGAGGGCTGCGATGAGCACCCTGCGGCTCCTTTTGTGCTGTCCCTCACATCTCTGAGTGACAAGGGGATTTCAGAAGGATGGCCCTGCTCAGATTTCCGCCTAGGAATTTAAAGCTTCCATCTGATTCTGCAGAAAACACTCTCAACACACACCAAAACAAAATGAAGCAAAACAGAAAAATGGGGTTTGTGTTTCTGAGGAGTCCTACGGGAGGCTGCAGGAGGGGACGGACACTCACCGAACGATGAAGTCACAATTTGAGAGCTGTAACTGTCGCCGTTTTTATTCCTGCTTGCCTCCCAGAATGCCTGCTCTCCAGAAGCATTTTTTGATTTTTGAAGTAAACACCTGGGCCGGGTCTGGGCTCCTTGGTCCTAGGAGAAGCAGGAGATGGTTGCCTGTCTGGCCCTTGCTTCTGTGCTGGGTGTGACCCATGAGCCACTGGGGGTGGAGCGGAGAAGAAGGGACATCAGATTTATATCTTGGGACTGAACGTGTGAGGGAGAGCAGGACTTGGTTCCCAGACCTTCACAGTTACAATGAAAACCTTTAACTCAGCAACATATGAACCAATTAAAAAATGGCCAAAAAACTTGAATAGATATTTCTCCAAAGACGATATGAATGGTTAATAAACACTTGAATAAGATGCTCAACATTACTAATCATTAGGAAAACGCAAATCAAAACCACAATAAGCTGTCACTTCATACCCGTTAGAATGACTATTTGAAAATGAATGGAGCAAAAAAAAAAAAACAAAACCAGGAAATAGTGAGCGTTGGTAGGGACATGGGGAAGCAGGAACCTTTGTGCTCTGCTCGTGGAGATGCAAACTGGTGCAACCCTCTGCTATAGCAGTTTTCAAAAAAAACTAAACAGAGTTACCACACGATCCAGGTACACCCCCAAAGAAGTGACAGGTGGGACTGAAAGAAGCCCGGGTGGCTTGTAGCACAGTATTCACGATAGCCCAAAGGTGGAAGCCACTTAAGTGTCCATCAATGGTTGAACCAAAGTGCAGTCTATACATACATGCATTAGAATATTATCCAGCCTTGTAAAGGAAGAAACCTCTACATTTCTGAACCTTGAGGATATAAGGATAAGTGAAATACACCAGGCACAAAAGGGCAACTCCTGTATGATTTCACTCCTGTGAGGTACTTAGCGTAGGTGTCAAGTTCATAGAAACCGAAGCTAGATGGCGGTTGCCAGGGGCTGCAGGAAAGAGTTTGTGTTTAATGGCTACAGTGTTTCAGTTTGGGAAGAAGATGGTCTGGAGATGGAGGGTGGTGATGGCTACACAACAGTGTAAGTGTACTTAATGCCACTGAATCGTACGTTTAAGAGTGGCTAAAATGGTAAATTTTATAGTAGGTGTATTTTATCACAATAAAAAGATAATACATTTCCAAACATATCCCCAACTGATTTTTCTTTGTAAAATTCACTTAGGACAAAAAAAAAATGCATTCAACAATTCAACAGTTCTTATAGGGCCCTTGCTGTATATCTCACCCCATGCTGGGCATTTATTCATCTATTTATTTATTTATTTAAGTTATAATAGTTGAGGTAGTACAATGAAACCCACAGACTTAAATGTTCAGTTCACAAAAGATTTTTAATAATTGCATGTACCTGTATAACCAAAACAAGATAGAAAAGCATTTTCATCATTCCAGAAAGTTCCCTGAGCCCCTTTCTAATCAATCCCCCTTCTCTCCACCCCAACTACTTTCTTATTCGACTCATTGGATGACGGCAAACCCAGAGGTGAAGGTCTCCAGATAAAGGCGTTTCGTTGATTTTCCTGGGAAGAATGACAACCAGTAGACCAGACACTTGTTTTGCCATTAAGCAGATTTCTTCCCTGAAGGCCATCCTGCAGGAAGCTAAATCACCATCAGGAGGCTGCTTGCTGACTTTGCACTGGGGACAGGGAGTTGGCAGATGGCTGTATAGGTCACTGTCCCTGAGAGATGATAGCCTGCTGCACCCATCCATCCCAAGCCCAGAAGGTCACCTGCAGAACTAACCAGATACCTGGGCAGGGGAGGGTAGAGCAGCCTCTCTGGGTTACAAATACATCCCCAGCTCTGCTTCTCCCTTTCTGGTTTGGAGCCTTGGGGCTGGATGACGTGTTATTTAGTCATTTTGGTGACTTTAGTCTGGAACTGAAGCTCAAGGGCCCAGCTCAGCAAGTAGGGGCCTTATGAGTCCTGCCCACCTACCTATGGGCACAGGAGACCTGGGATGGAGAAAAGACCTGCTCTCTAAGTGAATCATCTCCCTAAAGTGGCTGGACTGGCAGGATGGTGCACTGCTAAGCAGAAGGACTGCCCACTAATTCCAAGCAACTCCTTTCTGGTGGCCAATGTCACCCTCAGTTCCCCTCTTTCCTTTTCCTGCTCTAGAATTTTTCTACCCAGTTCCGATCCTGCCGGTCCTCACAGCTTCCTAGGTGGCAGTCCCCTTGCTCCTTGGGATTTCCTGGCACCTTTGGGGCTCCCGATGTAACAGCTGCCTGGAAGTCCCAGCTGACCTGACCGGGAGCTCCCAGGGGGAAGTGATTGCCTCACCTTTTGTTTATATCCCTTTGCTGGTTTTCCTATAAAGATGTAGGCCAACGCTGGGCGCATTTTACAGTTTGAACCTGTGAGGCACAGAGAAGAGGATGCCATGTCTAGGACTAGCCAGGCAGAGCTGGAATTGGACCCCAACCACCCAGCACATGAAAGAGTGTCAGGGAACCGTGCAAGGACCTCTGGGTGAGGGACTGTCTCTGGAGAGTCCAGTGCTGCTTCCAGCTGTTCTGGGTGGAAGAGTGCCAACCCCATAGCATTTTCTCTCTGGCCCTGTTGGCTATTGTCACATGCAAATAGTGATGATTTCCTAAATCTGACCTGATAAGGGATCCCTGCACTAGGGCGTGAAATGACTGTGCATCTGAATCTGAGCCAGGAAAGATAAGAGTCTTTCCAGGACACTAACCTCATGTTGTTAAAACCTTGGGGTCCCTGGTGAAAGCCCAGCCTCTGTTTGGCTCCCAGGCCCCTCCTCCCTCTCCTAGGTTACCTTCTGTCTCCCCCATCCCCACCAATGGCTGACTGCCATTGAACCCCACAGCCTGGCTTGTGTCGGGGAGAGCCTGTTCTCTGATATGTGCTTGGCCACAGGGACACTGGCCTCAACATCGTTCTTTGGTGGTTCTGTTGATCAGGAAACCATAGGAAAATTATTAAAAAAAAAAAAAAAAAAACTTCTTTGGAGGTTGAGAATAAAGTTCCTAAAGTGACTTTATCATAAGTTTGGTCATTTGAGGTAATAATTTTTAATTAAGAAGGAAACTTGGTTAACTAAAAGAAAGTAGAGACGAAAATATATGTTATATGATCAAGCATATAAAAACAGAGGACATAGAGAAAAGGCTGAAAATACACCATCATGTTAACTAACTGTGGTCATCTTTGTACTCTTAAATTTTCCAGTTCTTAAAAAATAATCAGGGTGTTTTTCATTTTTGGAAAATAAGATTTACCTAATCAGGGAAAGAAACCTAATATTAATAGCAAGGTTAATTCTGCTACTTCTTTCCCCTCCCAGGGAGAGCAATATGTGTTTGCATACATGCCCACATTAATACTAACAGAAATAGAAAAAGGGCAGGTTGTAACATAGAAGAAATTTTAAACAACCAGTTTTTAAAAGGGGGAGAAGAGCAAAATGGTTTTCACATAATCCCTTATACAAAATGTCCCTCACAAACTTTGATGGGGCAAAGGGGAGGGAGGGGTGGGAAGGGGGCAGGGGAGGAGGAAAGATGGTGGAATGAGATGGACATCAGTAGGTACATGTATGACTGCACATATGGCGCCACGCTACATCATGTCCAACCATAGAACTGAAAAGTTGTGCTGCAGTTGTGCACAATGAATCAAAATGCATTCTGCTGTCATATATACCTAATTAAAATAAATTAACTAATAAAAAAAGAGTTTTAAAAAATCTCCCTCACAATGAATCTCAGACTGCCCTTAAAAAAACATTCTCGGAAATCTGCCCCAACTTGGGCTTCTTGGGGTCTTTTAAAAAAGTGGCTAAGCCAGCCTTCAAATGTAAAAGCCTGCCGTGTGAAACACCATTCTCAAATAACTGTGCCCCCAAGTGGTCGCATGTACCTGTAAGTTACATCCAGTAAAAAGGCCACAATTAACCAGGCCCTGGACTTCAGAGTGTGAAATTTAATAATACCGATGAAAACAACAATACACTTTTAAAAAGACAGAAGTCAGGGAAAGATGAAACTCGTGTGTGTGTGTGTGTGTGTGTGTGTGTGTGTGTGTGTGTGTGTGTTTGTGTGTGTGTGTGTGTGTGCGCGTGCGCGCAGAAGAGAGAGCAAAAGACAAGGAAGAATTTTCTTGATGTTTACCTTCCTGGTGCCCCTCCCAGAAAGTGGAGGGGTGCATGCGCATGAGTGCGCACGTCTGTATATGTTTTTATTTGCAAAGGGGCCAGGCCAGAAGAACTGGGAGAAGGTGTGGGCAGAGCCCTCCCAAGAATTCGGAAGCCTTGGCATCGTCTTTCTCAGGAGCATCCTCCATGCCTTTGATGGCCTGCTCCTCTGCAGCAATAGCTCCATGATAGTCCCCTTGGCAGTCTGCCAGAGGCTGTAAGCGTACAGAGAATTGTGTTTTAATAGAAGGCTTTACCTCTGATACAGATTTAAAATGAGGAAGAAACTTTCTGTACCTCCGCCAGAGCGAAATGCATTTTGCTTCCTGTGAAATGCAGGTGATTACAAGCTCATCTTACATAATTTTATTATTTTCAATTGCTGCCCGTCAATCTCAGGTGATGGGTTCCTGGGAGCAGAAAGGAGGCAGATTCTGGGTGATGATTAGGGGGGAAAAAAAAAGTCACCCAGTCATTATCAAATTGCACAGAAGTTTAGAAAAGAGAATAATTATCTTTCTGACGATGCTGTTGAAGATCTTCAGAAACCGCTAACTTCGACGTGCAGGAGTGAATTGAGGACTGCTTAGCGGTCTCTTGGAAAGCATATTTTCGCTTTAACAAAGGGCTGAGGTTTGAGACTTTAAAAAGAATCTTTGAATCTAATAAAGGGATTCTCTTGTGTAACCACATTTTCAGATGACTGCGATGCTACTGAGGTGGCCCACTGTCACGCCCACAAGAGGGCATTTTCTCATCAACTACTGCAAAGATGATTTGTTTTTAAAGGGACGCTAAGAAGCCTGGGGAGAGGAGAGTGTTAATGGGAAGGGAAGGAGGACATGGAGAGCTGCTTGCCATTGAGTCCTTGTCGTCTGCTTCCACTTAACGTGTCCTGCCGATGCGGGAGCCAACGCTACCGGCCAGGCCAGGAATTTTGCTCTGTGTTTACTTATTGGGTTTTTAATGTCTTATCCCCACAATGACTGGGGACCAATGGAATCCTTCACAAGAGTTGTCTCCAGGCACAAGATACCCCATGCCAGTATATAGCTGCCCCCATCCATGACTCGGAGGCCAAATTTGATTTTCTAAGATTTTTCAGACCCACCAGAGCCCAACAGCACAATGAGCCCATCAGTTCTCTAGATCCAAGTTCCTTCCTTTATACCTACCGAGTACCTACCCTCTGTCCACACTGAGCCAGACTAAGCCTGTCCTCAAGGAACACGCATCCTCCATCAGGAGACTTGACAGAAAAAAAGGGAGACAAACGCATTCTAGAGGGCAATGTACGTCACGGTAAATGCTCTGCAGAAAGACAATGGTGATAAGGAAAAGAATAGCCATGTTGGATTGAGCAGTTAGGCCCGCTTCTCTGATGAGTAACAAATTGATACTCTGATTTCAACTGGAATCAGCATTATTTGTTACTAAGGTAATAAATCCTTCAAATTCTCTTTTTCTCAGAATTCATAATGTCCTCTATTTTATGGACCTGGGAACCATGAAAACAAACTCGTGTGTTAAATGACATTAAAGAATTACCCTCTACTAAAAAACAACACATATGTATCACCAGATTAGGAAGGATATAACCTCAGAATATTGGAGAGGGAAATTAATTTTGTGTTTGGGTAAAATTGGCTACATTGTCTGGAGTTTTCTGGGTTCTGGTGGACTATGAGGATTTCTTATTGAGTTGGTTCTGGTCAGAGGCCAGCAGGCCCTATTCCACAAGTCCTGCTCATGATACCTTCAGATTTGTACGCAGCCGCCAGGTATCTCTGTGGGCACCAGTTCTGCCAACCTGCCCAGTTGACAGCCACAGCATAGGAGACCTGAGAGCAGGAGGAGGCATGCCATCCCCCCAGGGTTCTGCAACCCCAGCCCAAGAGCCATGATGTCCTTAGAGACCTATGTGAGAGTTTCTGAAGCCAAGAGTCAAAGCTTTTCTTTGAACACTTGCTTTGAGAGATTGAGCAGTATGGCCTGGGCAAATCAAGGAGTGCTTCACAGGGGAGATAAGCCTTGAACTTGGCTTTAAAGAACTGGTGGTTATGGAGCTAGGGTTGTAGCTCAGTGGGAAAGCGCTTGCCTAGGGCATGTGAGGTACTGGGTTCGATCCCCAGCACCACATTAAAAAAAAAAGAAAAAGAAAGAAAAGAAAGCTATCTTGTCCTTCTATAACTAAAAAGAAATATATATATATATATAAAAGAACTGGTAGGTATTAGAGGAGCTTGGATTAGAATAGGTGACACATTCATTTTTTTTAAAGTTAATGTGGAATATATTTTGGTAACTGAAGCAGTATCCCCATATAAAGATTTTAGACATAACCAAGTAATAATATCTAATAACCTATCATCTAGAGATTTCTATTGTTAATATTTTATTGTACTTTTTTCCAATCTTCTTCTGGCTTTGCATTTTTGTAATAGTTAGGAACAGGCTACCCATGAAATTTTGCATCTTGCTTTTTTTACTTGAGTGTATGATGAATATTATCCTGTGTTATTAAAAATCATGCTTAACCATCGCAGTCGAATGGCTGTGTGGTATCCCCTGGTGAACTCCCGTGGCTGCAAATTTTTCTTCCTGTAACACTCTTGTGGTTATTCTTCTATATCATTTTGTTCACATTTTTGGTATCAGACAGATCTGCCAAGACACAGCTCTGAGGGTAATAGTGGGCATGTCACACTATGCACCGAGTTCTCTGTCTATACATGTCAAATGAAAATAAGACTACCAAGCTCATAGGCTGGTGGTGAAAGTTGTATGATGTCATGTTTCAATAGAGTTCTGGAAACAGAATTTCCAAGGCTTTAATATTCTTTTCAGTTGTAGATGGACAAGATACCTACCATTTTTTTTTAATATTCTTTTTAGTTGTAGATGGTCAAGATAGCTTTATTTTCTTTATCTGTTTTTATTTGGTGCTGGGGATCAACCTCACATGCCTCACATGCCCTAGGCAAGTGCTATCCCATGAGCTACAACCCCAGCCCCATTTTTAAAAATTATATAACTCTCCAATTATAAAAGTAATGTTCTTTATGAAAAAATTTTTTAAAAGAAAACCATGTTATAATCTCATTACTCAGAGTTGAAAAACAATTAACATTTTAGAATCTATTATTTGTCACTTTAGCAGAATTGGGATCACGTTACATACACACATATATCATTTGTCTCCGGCTTCCCCCCTCCCTTAATCTTGTATTGATTTTCCTTTGTCATTACTTATGCAGAAACATTATCTTAGAAAGTTGTGTTTCATTATATTCTGTTATATTAATGTGTCATATATTATTTAACTAATTCCTGTGGTTTGATATTTAGATAATTCAGTTATTTGCTAGTATAAAATAACATGGCAGCAAGATGTTGTTGAACAAATGTCTGTGGACATTTTGGATGATTTGTTTGGAATTAATTCCTGGAGCTGGTTATTACCACACAAGAGCTGGACATATACTGAAGATATTGGTCTGTGTTGCCCCTGAGAGACTCTGCTATTTTACTCTCCCACAAATGGCATGGAAACACCCATTTTACCCGACTTCTGCCTATAGAATTTTTTTCCTTAAGTTGTAGCCCATTGGGTAGGTGAGTGATGGTATTTTGTGGCCTCAATTTGTGCTTTCTTGATTACCAGTGGACCACAGCATTTGTTTCTTGTATATCGACATTCCTGTCCTTTGCCTCTTCTTCTATTTATATTTATCTTTTTTATTATTGATTTGTAAGAGCTCTTTATGCATAAGAGGATATTAACCTTTTGGTGTAATGTTGGAAATATCTTCCCAGGTTCGCCATTTGTCTTTTAAATTCACTTATGGTTTCTTGGCTACGTAGAAGCCTTTATTCTGCACGTCCTGTTCATCGGTTGTGTTTGGTTTTTGTTTTATTTTATTTTTTTCCCACTTTGATGTTTCCTCTTGTTTTTATGCTTTAAAAAATCCTTCCCATTCCTGGCTTTAGATATCTGTTCATTTGCATTTTCTTCTGCTTGTTCCACGATTCATTTTGTAGATTCGACTTTTTATCCTGTTCTCTCATTTTGTTCTGAGATACAAGAGGAATTTAACTTTTTCTTAATAGCTCATTCTTCTAGTTCTGTTTAGTGAATGATCTTTCTTTCCCTGCTGATTTGAAACACTATCTCTCATGCACTAAATTCTCGTAAACTAGAGCGTGTTTTCAGGCTATTTATTCTGCTTCATCTGACCTAGTACTAAACCACCTTGTTTTAATTACAGACACTTTACTTTTGTGTTTTAAAATCCAGTAGTACAGGTCATCTCTGTTATTATTTTCTAGGACATTTTTTGACTACTATCTCTGGCACATCTAGCATCCCAGATGAACTTTGGAATCATTTTTTCCAAGCTAAAAAAAATACCATGTTGAGTTCACTTTACACAATATCTGCCTGAATTAGATGATAGCTATAAATTGATTATTTATAAAGAATTGACATCCTGCCTACAATATTGAGTCTTCTCATTCAGGAATGTGTTCTTCATTTACTCACTCTGTTTATTTGAGTTTACTTTCATATCTCTTTGTAAACATCTGTGGTTTTCTTCCTGAGAGCTCTGCACTGTTCTTAAAGACGCCATTCCTAGTTGTTGCAGGGAGAAAGAGATCTGTCTGTCCCACTTTCCTTTCGAATGAGTTATTAATGATAAGAAAGCTGTTAATTTTTGTATTTTTATTTTATTTTTTAAAAATATTTATTTTCTAGTTTCAGGTGGACACAATATCTTTATTTTACATTTATGTGGTGCTGAGGATTGAACCCAGTGCCTCGTGCATGCTAGGCGAGCGTGTAACCACTGAGCCACAACCCCAGCCCCTGTGTATTTATTTTACATCTTGCCAGGTTACTGACCTTTCTTATGGATGGAACTGTTTTTCGAGGCTTTCAAAACTTGCAGATTATTTTACTCAATGATTGTATGTTCAGCCCATAGTATCCAGGAAAGTTTATATTATTTTCAAGAATCTTCATTGATTGGGAGGAAAATGGCATCTCGTTATGTCTTATATGCCATTTCAATGAAATTTCTTCCTGACTCTAAATGTGAGTCCTGATGATATAATTTACTTGGAACTACAGTCTCGGCATCCATAATGCTTGCTTTTAGGCCTCTTCGGAAGCAAGAGACAGGCCTGGTGGCCCCCAAGGGCTGAGGAGAGCAATCTTCATTTAAGTGTTTGGGGTTCACAGCCCTGCCTTGTGGGTGGAGTGAGAAGAACTGAGCATAAATAATAATTTGAGCGCTCACTGGAGACATAGGCCCCAGACTGATTGGGGAGAACCTTGAGCTTCACTTGGCCCAGCTGTACACCAACAGCCAAACTTGAGTGTGAAGAAACAATTCGACATTACCTGCCCCACTGTGGCTCCTGGGGGGACACCCAAGATTTCCGGGTACAGTACAAAGATAACCCCACAAAGTGAGCAAGGGAGAAGAGAAAGGCCGACCAGAAAAACAACTGGAGTGTCGAGACACTTCAGTCTCACAGCTGTACCCAGCTCCCATCACGTTGTCATCTTCTCCAAATGCAGGCCTTCTCGCTCAGTCATGGGGAAAGGAAGGATTTCTCCTACCCCGGTTCTCTCTAGCATATGGCTGGAGGTGGGGGCGGAATCTCCCCACGTCCCCACACAGACGGCTTGTGAATGTACCGATCGTGTGCATTTCCTCTGTTGGACGAACAACTCATCTTTTACTCTTTGCTTTTTATGCCAGTTTGAGAAAGTTGTTTTTCTCCCGTTTGAAAAAAATCTTCCTCGGAAGGAATATGTTGCCATCAGCAGTTCCTCCGTGTTGTAACCGTCTCCTGTGAAACCAGACTGGAAGGCAGCATGTCGTCCCTCCATAAAACTCCAACCCCTTACTCGTTGGTTCAGCGAATACCTGAGTGCTGCCCGCGTGCTGGGCACTGTACATGGTGCTAGAACTGGACAGTGAGTGAGAATGGGCCTGGTTCTTCCCCTCATGGAGTTTCCAATCTGGTGGGAGAGACAGATGTTTATCAGAGAGTCCGGGAACCATGAAGGAAGCTAGGCTGTGCTGTTGCAGGGAACCTTGTCTCATCTTCCATTCAGAGAGTAGGTGGTGACTGATCTGGGATTTAAAAGAATTGTTAACTCTCAGATTTAAAAGGAAGGGCGGGGCAGGAATGGTGGGTTCCACGAGGAAGGGAAAATGGGTAGGAGAGAGTATGGTACCTTCAAGGGAAGTCAAGAAGGCCAGGGAGGCTGGAACTGAGGAAGCCAGAAAGAAACCAGAGAACGAGGCAGGGAGACGCCATGCAGGGTCTTGTCGGTGACATAAGGGGTCTTTGTCTTTATTGCAAAAGTACAGATTGACTTTGGTGGTTTGGTAAAGATGGCTTTTGCTACCATATGGGTACTCCTGAAGAGCGCTAAGGGAGAATATGGGCTGTAGCTAGTGAGGACTACAGGAACCCAGGCCACAGTTAGTAGCAGCTGTGGGACCAAGGCCATGGTGCAGACAGACAGGCCGACGAGCAGTGAGAGGACCTCTGGGCAGCCAGGGCGGAGGGGTGTTGAAGGTGGGGAAACAAAGGAAAGGATGTGTCCGGAGTGGAGGGGTTGCAATTAAAGGCATTGGAGATGCTGGGGATGGGTCAGGTACGTTGGAGAAGATGGAGTTTTGTTTGGAACCAGGTGTAAGGGTCCTGAGACATGGCGAAGCAGGTGGCAGGTAGCTAGTTAGGTATGTGGCTCTTGTTTAAAGGTGAGATTGGGGTCAGAAATGCACATTTTAAGGAATCATTCACGTTAGTTCCAGGGAGAAAAAATGTTGGTGGTTAGGGACAAGCTATTGGCCCCTGTCCTCTTGGGACCCCTTGTCAATTCTGGCCAGGTATGGAGGAGGGGACTTCTTGTGTGTCCTGCACCATGTGCCGCCACAGTCAAAGCTGAAGGCGATTGAAGGGGCATAAACACAGAGGCCGCATGCCTGAACAGTCCCATCTACATACGCTTGCTCACTCTGGCAGGTCCCCTTGAGGGGCGTCACTGAGTGCAGAGAGGGAACCAGGCAGTCTCTCCCACCCCTCCCCTCCTTCCCCTGGAGCCTGCCTTCCTCCCCACGGTTCCTCAGTGCTGAACCATGAGCTTTCAGAGGCATTGTCCCATCATTTTGCTCCTTGGGCCGGCCAAGAAGAAAATTGTTTTCTTTTTCTTTTTTTTTTAAGTATTCTTTTTTTTTTTAACATTTATTTTATTTATTTATTTTTGTGTGGTGCTGAGGCTCAAACCCAGTGCCTCACAGGAGCTAGGCAAGGGCTGTACCACTGAGCCCCAGCCCCAGCCCTGAAAATGGTTTTCCTAAACTCGAGATCATTCATGTACTGATTCATTGACTAAATATGTTTCACACTGCTGCTGTGCGCCGGGTTCTGCAGCATCGGTAACAGTGGTGAGGGAAACGTGGCCATCGGCCTCCGGAGGACCTCTAGCGTAGAAGGAGAAAAAGATAAAACAGATGGGATTATAATGTTGGCGTGACGAAGACTGAAAAAGAGGCATGCAGAAGATTCCTGTGAGGTCAGGTGAAGGAGGCCTGTTCAGTGGAGTGGGGAGAGGGCTGGGCATGGGCCAGGTAGCCTTGGGTGGGGGCAGGGCAGTGGGGGAATTGGGGCACAAGCAGCAGGAGGTATTTGAAGAGTCTACGTGGTTTCCACAACTGGAATACTGTGTGTGTGTGTGTGTGTGTGTGTGTGTGTGTGTGTGTGTTGGAAAGGTGTGTGCATTTGTGGGATCAGAGTAAGGTGGAGGGGCCAGGTGAAGAGTCATGGGGTCTGTACATGGGAGGGAGGCGCCAAGATGAGCAGTGTCCAGATAAAGCGGGGCCTCCAGAAGAGAGTGTGAGGTCGGCCAGATTTCCTTCTGCTGTTCGTGCCAGAAGAGTTTTCTCAGCCCCATCCCTTCCTGCTGTCAGGAGATGAAATGAGACAAAAATATCCTTATTCTTCTTGCATTGGGAAATGAAGACTCGGACTGGGATTTTAACAGGTACCGCTGGTTCTGCCTTCTCCGCTTCCCAGATGTGAAAATGGCAACTCCCAACATCAGCAGTGTTGGATGGCGGGTTCTGAGGGTCTCCCTGGGCTCTTTTGGCAAAATGGAACCCAGATCTTAATCTGAGTCATTTAGGCCAGTGCTTGGGTCCAATCTAATAACCTTTGGAGGAGCCAACATTTTTGTTATGACTCTTTTCTATTCATTTCTATTGGCCTGACCTCTGGGTCTATTTCTATTTCTATTGGCATGACCTCTGGTTCTCTTCAGGTGTGTCTCACTTCCGGGCTCCTCAGGAAATGTCACAGGGCTCTGACCTAAGACAGGTAGGCTGGGTGTCCTCAAGCACCTCTGCATGGTTCCAGGGTCCAGGACATCATGGGGCTGTTGAGTGACCAGTCACCCACACCTGGATTTCCTCATAGTTTATCAATAGTGGAGACATTTCAGAGGATGAATACAAACAAGTCCGTACCATTGTTCTGAATTCAGATCCCAGCCCTGTTGGTGATCCCAAGACCTGTACCCCATCAGCTCTTTCTTGGATACCCAGCCCAGTTATCTGTCAGCACTGAGGGACAGCCAATGAGGGGAGGAGTCAGCCTGACCCATGTTTATAAGTGGGCCTGTGCTGCTGTTTGGACCGAGTCTTTCTGCAAAGCTGAGGAGAGGACGTGGGACATGAGGATCACTATCTCGAGAGAAAGGGGCCCTGGACACCCTGCCCAATCCCTACAGTGGGGATGGAGCTTTGAGAATGGGAAGAAATTGCCATGGACCAGAAGCATCTTGAAAGATTTTCCAAGCAGCAGGACTTGGACAAAGGAGTTTCACAGGTTCTTTCAGAAGCAAATCAGTTTGCATTTGTTTGGTAGTTGAAGATGGTGGATACCATTGTCAGGCCAGTGCTGCAGGAAGCCTTCACCAAGCCTGATGTGGCTGGCAGGTGGTCACGTGAGGTTCTGAGCCTCACTTATCTCCTCCTCAAGAGGTTCACAGCCTGGTGCCCTTTCACAAATGGAAAAATGGCTGGTGTTGGGCCTGTCGAGGGAGATGGCTGGGTTGGGCTGACTCGGGCACCCTTCTCTCTCTGCTTCTGACTGTTTGACTGTTTCCAAGTCACCTTTAATGTCGTAAACCACTGCTTGTCACTTTGCCAAATTCCTGTGCTCTTACTTAAGCGTGATTCACGCACTGGATGTTTTTGACATTTGAAGATTACTTGGTTCTTTGGGCAATTTTCTTGTTTGCCTTCAAGAAAATGCCTGCAGTTCTCGATTTCATTTGGGGAAAAGGTGAGGCCTAGGATGCATGTAATGAACTGGTTGAACACTATGAGGCATTGGGCCCAGTGACTTGTGGGATGTATCTAAGATGTGAGGCTTTTGCTACCCACAGGATCTAGGCTGCTCCTCAGCCTCACATTGGGGTTCATTTTTAAGTAAATATGATTCATCTGAAAAATCACAGGGGCATTGAGTTGGCCAGAGGAGGCCCATCTCAGTGCAGAAGCCAACCGGTGGGCTAGCCTATGAGTGTGGAGATGCTTGAGTGGTACCAGGCCTTCCGTTTCTGTCCTAACGATGCCCATATGCTGTACAATTTTTTTTTTCTTTGTGGCAAAGGGCTGGTCATTCCAGATCCATAGACGTGGTTGTCACAATATTGTCCTTTCCACTCTGTTGAGCTAGGACTGCCATTACCAGGGACAGGTTAATTAAGATTTCATATAATCATCCACTCGTTTGATAAGATCCATCTCTCTCTCCCCCTCCCTGTTCCCTCTCCAATGCCAGACTGAGCTAACACCACTGCGGAAACAAAGAATGACCTGGTGCCTACCTTGAAAGAGACCATTGACCTCATAGAGAGGACCCTAGATTCATGGCTGGATAGTATTTGTCTCGAAATATTTGTTGCTTTTCCCCATTTGCTCCTTGTTTAAACTGTCCATCTCTCCCCACCGAAACCCGGTGCTGACCTTGGCATTAGTTTGTCCTTGGCATAAGGCTCTTAGTTTGTCCCTGGCCACCCTCCCTCCCTTTACATGGTCTCTCCTTCTTTCCTCACAGGTTTGGTAGGAAGATTAGATTACTTTGGGGTAAGATGGCACCAGGCAAGGAGGTGGTGAGCTGAGGTGGTCTTTGGTCAACAGCAAAGTAATTTCCCATGGTGAATGATCTGAGAAGAGGCTGCTGTTCTGCAGCCATCTGTGAGTCCCTCCGCCCTCCCAGCTGTGTTGTTCCCCGGATGGAGTCCACTCCACTAAAGGACTGGAAAACAGAACTCTTGAAGAAAAGATAAAGGATTAGGGATAATTTCATTTTGCAAGAAAGAGGCCTAGGAGGGACTTAATTGTCTTTGAAGGATCCTCCTGTGAAGGACAGAGATGAGTTGTTCTTCATCTCACCGAGAAAGAGAAGGCAAAGTGGATCTCAAATGAATGAGCAAAATTTCCAGTTAGTTAGGGCCAGTCCCCCGTGTGGAGGGCTGGGGAGACTGGGAGGGCAACGTGGGTGGTTCTGGAAGGAGTTTTCTGGGAAAGAAAAAAATTTAAAGTAAGGAATTAACACGGACAGCAAGACTATAAGACCTCGGAAGGAGCAGAGGTCACCAATGGCCGAGGAAGCAGGAGTGGACAGCAGTTGAGTGACAGTGAGAAGTGGATCTGTGCTGACTGTCCTGCTGGTGGGGTGGAAGCATCTCAGCTGAAGGGCAGGGTTCAAGGAGGGAGAGCAACACGGTGAATGGGGCAGGAGGGGACAGCTCTAGCCTTTCCTAATGGGCATGGGGAGCCATCGGTGAGGTTTCGTCCTTTATCAGGGGCTCCTGATTCTGTTTTATGGCCCCCTAGAGGAGCAGAACAGGGCAGTCCCAAACTCCAGTCTGCAGAACCTTGCCCGTCTCCGACTGGTCTGCAGCCAAATGGCAAAAATACAGACACTGTGAGTTTTTCATAGAACTAAATGCATTCCATTTGAAGTTGTCCTTTATTCTAAGATTATGATCTATCCATAAGGATTCTTCGAAGCAAGCGATAGAAACCAATCCTGGCTAATGGAAGCAGACAAAAGAGATTATTTAAAGGACAATAGGCAGCTCAGGGCCTCCAGGAGGGTGGAGAACCAGGCTCGAAATCCACATGGCCAAGAAGGACTACCAGTCGTGCCCAATCTGACCTAGGGAAGACCCTGCTACTGCCCTGCTGGTCAGACCTCCAGCCTGTGCCACCAAAACAACAGCCACAGATGGTGGGTACTGCTGCCTCAATGATGCTGCTCCACCACCCTCCTCTGTGTCACAGGACACAGTGTGTGTCCTCAAGTCCAGGGTTGAGACAAGGGAGGCAAGCAGGCTGCCATTTTTAACTTGTAGTGGAAGGTCGGCTTTACCTCTGGGGGGAAGGGCATTCCTGGACCCCGGGCAGGTGTCAAGAGCCAAATAGAACCACTGGGCGTTCTGCATCTTCCCTCTTTGAGTGTGTGAGTGTGTGTATGTGTGTGTCTGACCGTGGGAAGGTGTTAAAAATATTCTTTCATTCATGAAGCAAAGGTGACTAGTTGTTTGTTGTGTAAAATGTTATTGTTACTTTTGCAGACTATGAACCCAGCCACCGATCATTTGTCCCCAGATGTTTTGGAAGTTTAGTAGTCCATGACAAAAGACGGGGACTTTCATGCCAGACCACCTGGGATCAAGTCTCAGGGCTGCCACTTACTAGGCAAATAGACTCATAGGAGTGACATAAGCATCTAGGCTTCCATTTCTGGGTAATAAAAATATGTGCAATAAAGATAATAATACTCCTCGGGGTTGTGGTAAGCAGTGAATAAGAAAACATGGATAAAATGCATAATCAGCAGTCAATAAGAGATTAGTGACGCTGTTGGGCTGAAGATCGAAATTGATCAAAACTGCTTTCTAGGCCTAGGGGCGGTGGCTCGTGCCTATAATCCTAGAGACTGGGGAGGAGAGCAAGTTTAAGGTGAGCCTCAGCAACTTAACAAGACCCTGTATCCAAATGAAAAGGGCTGAAGATGTAGCTCAATGATAGAGTGCCCCTGGGTTCAAGCCCCAATACCACAAACAAACAAACTAAAAACTAAAAACAGCTTTTTAGAGGCAGATCCAAAATTACCCAGGGCACCTTGGAATCCGTTCTTGGCCCGCTGGAGGTACACAACAGCAGTAATCGGCCCCTGGGGATATCCAGTCTCTGGGGAGCTGCGCTTATTTCTTCTCTGTTTACACCTGTAGGCTGGAAAAAGGTGGCGTCTTCCCAAACACTGATGGGTCCCGTATTCCGAAGCCCTCACCCTGCAGAGCCCCACTTCCAGAAGCGCCACCACCTGGAGGGATTTGGTCTGCTGAGCACCCCCTCCTCACCCCTGACCTTTGTCATGACGGACAGCACAGGCTGCACTGTCCTCTCCAGCTCTAAGCTTCATTATCCTCACCTGGAAATGGCAAATGACTGACCAGGGTTACTTGGGTGGTGAGTTGGTGGCAGAGACCAGTGTCCAGTCCAGGATCTGCTCACGCAAACACAAGGGGTGCTGCTGAGTTACGGTCCAGGGAGAGACTCCAGGGCCCTTCTCCCTGTGGGGTTCATGTCCTGTTTTTCAGGATGTTCCCAACTCTGCATCAGTAGATCCATGGTCCATGAATTTTTTTGAAACTCTTCCTGGAAGATCTGGGGGTTTTGGTTTTTGAATGCACTGCTGCCCTTTGGCCATGCCGAGTGTCTCAGGATGTTGCCAACTAAATATGCCTCATGGCTCCAGGGCTCCCAGCCTCCCCCTCAGGGTCTCATCCTTGTTCTCTCTCTGCATATTTTCTCTTGAACAATGTTCTGTTCTTAATAAAGTGGTTCCCAAATCCACATGTTCTACTGGCCGTAAGATCCAGAGGGTCATCTCCCCTGGACATCCCACAGGCACCTCCACTTCAGTCTCCTAAATGCATCTCAGCCCGTCTTCCCGCTCCATCCCGTCTCTTCCTCCGCCTGTGCTCCTATCTCATGGCTAAGCCAGAAGCCTGAGAGGCTTCTGGAACCCTCTTCCCTCCGCCCCCAGCATCCAGTGCTCCCCAGGCCATGGCCCCTCTTCCTGACGCTGCGTCTGACCTCTCCTCTCCAATTCCCGTCAAGACCCCCAGCTGGGTTCAGGCTCCATCTTCTTGGATTTGTCAACAACCCCCCCACGACACACACCTCTGAACCTGTCCTTTCCCATTCATTTTCCCTACAGATGGAAAAATGAATGGGAAAGGACAGGTTCAGAGGTGTGTGTCGTGGGGGGGTTTGTTGACCAAATCCAAGAAGATGGAGCCTCGAACCCAGCTGGGGGTCTTGACGGGAATTGGAGAGGAGAGGTCAGACGCAGCGTCAGGAAAGAGGGGCCATGGCCCTGGGAGCACTGGATGCTGGGGGGCGGAGGGAAGAGGGTTCCAGAAGCCTCTCAGGCTTCTGGCTTAGCCATGAGATAGGAGCACAGGCGAGGAAGAGACGGGATGGAGCGGGAAGACGGGCTGAGATGCATCTTAGGAGACTGAAGTGGAGGTGCCTGTGGGATGTCCAGGGAGATGACCCTCTGGATCTTACGGCCAGTAGAACATGTGGATTTGGGAACCACTTTATTAAGAACAGAACATTGTTCAAGAGAAAATATGCAGAGAGAGAACAAGGATGAGACCCTGAGGGGGTATGTCCCAAGGCTGTCAGTCCTCAACTGGATCTAGAGGTAGATGTCTTCCCCCTTCTGCCCCTGTGTCCTCTAGAGGGCCCTCACGGGGAGTGGCAAGGGGCAGCCAATCGAATGCTGTGGTTTCAAAATATTAGGCTTCAGTATGATTAAGTGCCTTGGCATTTCTGAGCTAGTTTACAGTAATCAGGCATTTGTTAATGTTCACTTTCTCCTCCATGGGCTGTTGCTGACACAGGAGCTTTCTTTGTTGATTAGATTTTAGCCCTGCGCTAAACAGTAACCAGTGTGGGGTGGTGGGGAAGCGTGGACTCCAGCAGCTACAGTAATGTGCAGAACAGAACAGGGAGGCCAGCTCTGCTCCTTCGAGACTCCGTTAGCAGCCTAACCCCTGAGTCTCAGCTATTTCATCTGTGAGACAGGGACAGCCATGTCTCCTACCTGAGAGTCGTTGTGAGGATTACAAAGGAAAGAAAGGAAAGCCGAGGGTTGGCCTCATGGTCTGTGCTTAATAATTACTAATCCCTGTGTCCCTGCCCCTTAGTGCCCAGGTTAGGTCTGACTTGTTGGAACGTCATTCCCACAAGGGGCCTGTGTTGGGCAGCTTGCCATCACCATGACAAATACCGGAAATCATCAACTTGTAAAGAGAAAAGCGTTATTTTGGCTCATGGTTTCAGACTTTTTCAGTCCATAGCCAGTTGACATTGGCCTAGGACAGGTTGCTCATTATGGCGGGGGGCACATGGTAGAGCAAAACTGCTCATCTTGAGACAGAAGTTGAAAAGAGAAGAAGAGAGGTGCGTGGGTCCCAGTATCCCCTTCAAGGGCATGGCCAAAAGACCTCCCACTAGGCTCTGCCTCTTGAAGTTTCCACCACCTCCCACAAACACCACGCAGGGGACGAAGCCTTGAACACCTGGGCCTTGGAGGGGCCACTTAGGATCTAAGCTCTAGCAGGGCCTAATGGCATTTTTCAGGGTAAAGGAATCTACAGGTAGTAAGTGGACTTTCCTTTTGAACACTAGCAGACTGTCCTATTGGCTAAATTAAAATGGATGGAGTCAGAAAACTAGCTACTAGAGTCCCAGGCTGGTATGGTTCACCCAAAAAGCGCAGCTTCACAAAGTGCAGTTTGTGACTTGGAAGTCCCAGCTCAGCAGACCCAGGGCCTGCTGCACCCCGCTCAGAACTGTCCCTGCTTCCCTGTCTACTGTCACCCTCTCGCACCATTTTTGCCCTGTCTGGAGCCAGTGAAGGCAGAGGCCAGATGAAGCACCATCCCGCTGCTCCCCTCAGCTGGAGGGACCCAGCCACAGGTCAGTCGGCTGGCTGCTCTCCATGCCCACACTCTATGTGGCCCCAGCCTGGGCCAGAGCGACTGCACGAGGCTCCCTCTGCTCTATCCCTGCCGCCCTGTGCGTGGTTCATCTCCCTCTGGTCACTCTGGACTTGGGGTTTCACGTTATTTTCAGGACGTCTTCTCAATTTCCTTCTAGAAGCATGTCTTTGCTCTATTCAGAATAGATTTCTATTTGTCTTTTCCCAGAAAAATGTTGAGCAAACCAAGTGTTGAGGAGAGCAGTGGCCTTAATGAGAGGTCCAGCTCCGGGTTCAGCACATTCCAGGCGGCTGAGCTGGGCCAGGCTGCTTCCTCCTCCCTGCAGGAGATCCTGTGACTGGCTCCTAGGTAGTTTGAGGAGAGGAAAGGACTAGGAGTTCCTGTCCCCACTCGGCTGTTGACTGCCTGGGTGACTTTTTGCAAGTTCTTTCTCCCCACAGGAACTCCGAGGCGTCATCTATAATGCATCACAGGGGCTAGATCACACTCTTCAATCTTTTCACCTCATGGAACACGTGCAGAAAGCACATTTTTCCACACACAGAGATGCAGGCTCCTCGCGTGACCAGCCTGGGTTCTGTGTCTACCCAGGCACAGTCGGGGGCTCACAGGTCAGCCCATGCCACGTAACCCATCGCCTCGCCCCCAGTGGGAACCCTTGGGACTTGATGCCCACTACATGGTCATGGATCCCCCCCCCCCCAGCATCTGTCACATAAAGCCAATTCTTCAGCCAGTTCAAAGCCGTCCACGGCTCGAACTCACCCAGCACGACTCTCAGGACCCAGGTCCCGCGCTATCTTCAAACTCCGCATTACAACCATCTCTCACCTGAAATTCTTGCTGCCAGAGGCCCCTTTTTAGCAAATGGGTCAGAGACTCACATAAGCTATGTCAGAGAACAAGGGCTGTTCTGTGCACAGCAGAATCCCACAGGAACTCAGGTCTGGCCTCTCCAAGGACAGATCATCCTGTTGGTATCCCTCTGCCGCCTGTGGGCATTCATGCGTCTTTATCCCAGGGCTCTGCGGACAAGGTGACAGCTGCTCTCAGCCCCAGCTTTTCCTTTCATGTCTTAGTTATGTTGTTGCTGCTGCCCACTGATGGTTAATGTGTAGTATCTGGTAAAAAATTCCAAGGGAAGAGAGAACACTGGGCTTCGCTAATGATCGCTGCCCCACTGGGGCAGATTTCTTTGTGCCCAAGGGTCTCCTTGAGTGCTTATGGGACTGTGGGCTGACCACTCTGGGGTCAGGCCCACCTCTGGTCCCACCTGTGTCTACCCCTTGTTGGAGGAACGGAACTGCGGGGGCCCTTCTCCAGCAAGGGGCTCTGGGTAGGGCAGACACCATGAGCTCTAGTGTAAGACTCATCCTCTGGCCATCCCCACCCCTAAATCTCCCCAACCTCCAATTCCCAGCATGAATCCCATGCCCAAGAAGACCTGCCTGGTCTCTCCTTCTCCTGTGACCATGGTGAGGCTGGACCAAGCCCCAGGCCAGATACCTCTGCTCACATTTCTCCTTTGATTCAGTCCTCACCACAGCCTTCTGGGAAGTGGGTATCCTCCCACTCTGTCTTTACACACAGGGCAGCTGAGACTTGGAAAGGTTTTGGTGACACTCAGGGGTGCAACCAAGGCTTGAGCACACCCTGTGACTCTGTCCCCGGTTCTTTCTATCCTTTGCCAGGTCCTTGGAACCGCTCAGCCTTCGCGCTCCGCTCTTTGCTAGACACTTGCTGGAGCTGTCTCGTGGCACCACCTGGGGCCCTGGATCTTGGCCTGTGGTTTATTCATTGCTGACGCTGTGTGCTCCCCCTCCAGACACGCAGTGCATGGGGTCAGGCAGGTTGGGCAGCCTCAGGCTTACCTGGAGGGTGGAGGGAGATGGAGATCAGGTTCTTACAGTCCCTGCCTCCTCTTGCCCTCTGCCTGGCTCCCTGCTCCTCAAGGGAGAATACAAATAATTTCTGGTACAAAGCATATTCTGCTCGGCCTGAATGTTAGGGAGGAGGTTTTTACACAACAATGAATGTCTGTAGTATGTCTGAGTGTGCCTGGGCATGCCTGTGTGGGTGCGTGTGTATGAATGTGTCCCTGTGTCTTTCTGTCTGAGTGTGAGTGTGTGTGTGTGTGTGTGTGTGTGTGTGTGTGTAGGCAGGCAGGGGCTGTGCCCTGAGCCCCTGACAGATGACGCCGTGCTCCTCCAGAAGCCTCTCATTTCCCATTTGTTTTGTGCCAGGAACGAGGGATCCAGTCACTCGCCCACACCTCTGTCGGTAAAATGCCAGCAAGCCATTTATGTCCCTGTTTCTTAGAAAATGAAAAACTCAAGTCATTCAACAAAAGCAGCCTATGAATGGGTCTGGCTGACTGGCCTTTCAGGACCTTGGGGCTGGCATCTGAGAGAGGAGGCTCCACCAGGCCCCAGCCACCCGCAGAGGGGTAAGCGGAGCGCACTGGAGGCCGCAGGCCTGTGGGCTCCAGAAGTGGCTGCATGTCCAGAGAGGAGGAGTGTCGCTGCTCCTGGTGCCCAGCCTGGGCCTGGGGATGTATGGGAGAGCTGAGGACAGGAAGGCCCAGCCTGGGATGGCCTCATTCTGTTGGGTCAGAGGTGGGTGGGAGCTGGCACTGGGGCCTGGCAGGGGAGGGCCCACACTGAAAGACCCAGGGGTGAGAACATGTTGGAGGCTGATGGTGAGGGGCTCTTCTACGGGGACCCTGACACTCCCCTCCAGCTCTGCCCAGGGTCAGGGCCTCCTGGGTATGGGTGGAGTAGGCAGGGTGTGTGGGTGGGGTTGCAGGCCTCGGCAGAGGTCCTGGGTTTGACTGGGCCTGAAGGTGGGCCCTGGGGAAGCTGCTTGGTCTTGGGAGGGGTTTTTGGCCCACCTACTTATTATTTCTTTTCTCTCTGGAATGTAAGAGGCTGTGTGAGTCTCCTAAACTGCCTTGCTGGGCAGGGGTGGGCAGGCCTCCTCTGGGGCCTTGAGGCACCTGCCTGCCGCCACAGGCGCTGTCCGCAGCATGCTCAGCCTGACCGACTGACCTCCTGGGCCAGTTTCTCATGCTCCAGGTACCTCTCTTCACACAAGGGCTCCTGCCCTGGCCCCTCAGCTGCTCCTTGGCTCTTATATTCACGTGCTCCGGGAGAACTTCCTAAGCAGATGCACAATGGATGCTTTTTCCTCTCAGATTCTCAAAGGACTTAAAGAACAACTCTGGACTCATGTTTCCCTCAGAGGGAAATGGCCTCCATGATTTCTGCAGTGTTTGATTCCTCTACATCTTGGGAGTCTATTGCTGTAGGGGTTGGTCAAAGAGACCCAGGCTCAGAGCAGGCCGGGGGGGTCCCATAGGCATTCCATTAAAACTCATCTGTCATGAGCGGGAGTATGTGACCAGCCCCTCTGGAGCTATGGCTCGAGCTCAGGGGGCCTCCTCCACCTAGAACATCCGAGCCAGGTCACCCCAGCACAGCTGTGGGGCCCCAGGACCGAGGCTGCTACAGATGCATATGAAACAGCAGCAGGACATCTTCCCCCAACCTGTCACAGGTTGACTGGGTTGCAGTGGATCCCAGATATCACATTCCCAAAGTGCATCCTTCAAGTCCTATTTAGAGGCTCTCACCTTCTAGAAACTTCTGAGATAGATCACTGCTCAGACCTCTCCCCTGCCCTGCTTACCATTGGTACTACACGGATGGGTCCCCTCTCCCCTCACTCCCTGCCTGTGCGGCCCTCCACCCCTCACAGCCACCACAGTCCTGACACTCTGCCCGCTCCCTGAAGGACAAAGTCACTCTCGCTGCTTTTCTATTGATGACAGCACTATCTCTTCTTCAGGAGGGTCATCGTCCCAACCAATACTTCTAGAATAAGTTCTTGGGGGTTAATATTGTCAAAGTAGGAAATGCGTCCTATTTGAAGTACATATTTTAACACAGTAAATTTAGTTTCCCCTGAAATGGAACTTAGGGGGCCTCTGGGTGCCCATGCACTTGCGTATGTGTGCGTGTTCGTGAGCAAATGCACAGCTAATGGGAATCACACTCAGTCACCAGGCAGTCTATCACTTTGTTTCACTTTGACTGCTACGTGCTCTTCAGTGTCTTTATTATTTTGACATATATAATTTTATTTATAACTATAGTGAACCACTTTGGCTTTACAAAGAGACAAAGACAGGAAACATTAAGAACGTTTATGTTAAGACACTCCGTGTTAATAGAAGCCTAAGAATGATAATTCTGCAAATTCACCTCAAGCTTATTTTTACCAGATCCATAAGTTGCTGTCACCTGATTCAGGTTCTTATTTAGGTCATCTAAATGTCTTTAGTACATCAAATGAGAGAAATAGGGAAAGGGGTACAGGAGGGGAGTGGATAATAATAGAGGTAACCAGCTTGCCTTTTTATTAATTGGAAAAAATTACAACCCAGCAATGTGTTATTTGGAAAAAGAACTTTCAAATCTCTGAATTCTGCTTTAATCTTATAACTAAGATAACATATGAACATTGCAAAAATTCTGCAGTTGCTGGGTGCGGTGGCACACGCCTGTAATCCCAGCGTCTGAGGCAGGAGGCTGTGGCAGAAGGATCGAAAGTTCAAAGCCAGCCTCAGCAAAAGCGAGGCCCTAAGCAACTCAGTGAGAACCTGTCTCTAAATAAAATAAAATAGGGCTGGGGATGTGGCTCAGTGGCTAAGTGCCCCTCAGTTCAATCCCCGGAACCCACCCACCAAAAAAAAAATTCTGCAGTTGATTTTTCTGAAGCTCAAAATGCATGGATTCTAAAGATCAGGTCACAACAAAGCAGTTTTGCCTATTTTTGACGCTGATGCACCTAATTAAGTTTCAATTATATTTTAAATATATGTTGATCCCAGAATCAAAGTGTCATTTTTTTTTATTTGTCAACTAATCTGTCTTTCCTTGCATAACTGGCTTAAAGGAAATGAAATGTTATATGCCACTTGTTAAGAGGGAAAAATGTTGAAACATGTCCTTCTATATAATGAACATTATTAAAAATTGTCTTTTAATGCTCATTTAATATAATCTTTGAATAATATACTCATATAAAATATTTAACTTAAAATCTTTTTTTACCGTAAGCCATGCAAAAATGATAAAATGACTTTTTTAATTGTAGGGGCTTTATGAAATTATAGATTACTGTGAAAGGAGTTCATTAGTCAAAACCAGGATTAGAAATACTGGTCTAGAAACACAAAACCCGGGGGCTCACAGTAGGGAGCAGGTCAAGTGAAGAGAGGACGGGAGAGAAGGGAGCACAGGGATAGGATACTGGCATGGGCAGGTGGTGGGGGTGGTATGGCTTCCTTATTGGACTCTAGCAGATAACCCTGTGGCCCACCACCTGCCAGACCCAAAGCTCACTAGATGTGAAAACACCTACTGAGGCTGCTTCCTCAAACACACTCCCAATGAAAAGTGCATCCTACAAAGAACACCACCCCGACCCCTATCCTGTGTCTGTCCTGTTGTAGGAGCCAAGAGCGAGCTGAAGCTATTGACGGGAGGAAGCGGTGTCTCCCCAAACAGTGGCTCTGAGAGGAGCATCCTTCGGCCGATCCCCAGCTCCGCGGCTTTGCCAATTTGCCTTAGATGAGATCTGGTGTACTGGGTGCAGGCGAAGTCATTTCTGAGAACTGGCTGTCACATGACTTGGCAAGACAGTCACAGCCGGGCAGGATTTCATCCCCTGCACCATTTGTGAGAGTGGGAAGGACCCAGCACACTGGTCACCCGGGGCCAGCTGTCTCCCTTTTATAGGGGATAAATCAAGGGCTCGAGGTGGGAAGAGCTTGCCGGGGGCCTCAAAGCATCCCAGGAGCGACCCAAGTGTGCCGCCTCCTTCTGGGAATCTTTGAGACGGGGTGTAGGTCAAGTATGTGTGCATTTAAGAGGAAACTAATCACTGAGGATGATGGCACCCTCTTGGGCCCTGGAAAATTCCTTTGAGCATGGGGAGATGGCCTCCGGGTCATGGGAAAGGCTCTTTCGAGGGACAGACAGCCAGGCTGTGGGAGACAGCCTGGAAGCAGGACCAAGGGTATGTTTGGAGCAGAGGATTAGCTTAGCAATAGCAGAAACTACTGCGGTCAGGGCTCTGTAGGTGTTTTGTGACCCATCCTGTGGGAACATTTATTTGTATCTATTCCAGCTGGTTGACCTGCCACAGCCCATCCTCAAATGTATCAATCCAAGGTACTATTATTTATAGAATCATTTTCTCCGGAACTCCCCACAGGCTCCCCTGCCAAGTGACTTCCGGGCCATCGCTGGTCACCTCCAGGGGCAGGACCACACTGTCAATTCCAGCAGGTGCAGCCTGGTCGGGGGGAAGCCTCCATTCCACTGAGTTCTGCCCCCCAGTTCTGTTTCTTTCTGTCTCTTGGCCCACCTGCCACAGGACAGCCTTTCAGACGTGCGGACAAGGGTGCCCTCCCCGTTACTGTGAGTAGCCGCCAAGGCAGCGACTGTGTCTCCTTCCCCTGGTCTTCACTTGAGAGTATTCATATCCTCTTAGCATCTCAGGCACGCATCTACAAATGGGCTGCAGATTGTTGACATCCCACAGAAAGCACCGCCTGAGACCCAAATGCACCACTTACAGACGCCACCAGGACAGCAAAGGGCAGGGCTGCCAGCTCTGTGTGCCAAGATCTTGGTGCACAGCAGGTCCCAGCTACCACTGATGGCTCTTCTGGAAGCTTCTGTGTTGTAGCAGGGGTGATACAGTTTGCCATGAGGGCGAGGGTGTCCTTGAGGGGCCAGGAAATCTCACCTCTAAAAGGACCATATTCAGAACATTCAGAAAGAACATGTCTTCCAAGGTCATCTGTGATTCTACCCAGAAAAATAGCATCACGTTTTTACAGAGCAATAGGGACTGGAGTCATTACCATGGTCGTACCTGTGCCTTTTGAGCTAGGGTTTCATACCCAGAGGACCCCACTCTCTCTCCCAAACCAGGAACCTCATTGGAGTTCAGGTTCCCTGAAACTTCACAGGAAGATGCCCATGAAGGACACAGCAGAAAACCGGAGGACCCAGTTCCAAAAGGGGTAGCACATTTAGAGGTTCCTTCGGGGCTGAACTCTATAGTTATAGCTCTCTCTAGTTACACCAAAATGGAGGAGAACGTGACAATATGGCCGTTGTCACAGGAAATGAGTAAATCTGTCCAAAGTCACTCTGAACCGAATGCCTTCTTTAACCTGAGCTGCCGGCAAAACCCAGCCCAGTGGGAAGTCGTGCTTTTGAATGATGTGTCTTGATGAAAAATTGATATGGGTGGAAGTAACATTTTTAAAACTTCGGGGTATTAGCAGTAACTTTGCGTTCCTGGCGGAGCTTGTGGGGGCGGTGTGTTCTGTGTGCCCACATCATGTTTATTCGTTTATAACCGTCTGCTGTGGCCCTCCATCATCGCTGCAAAATTGCAACCTTTCAGCCCCTGCGGACAGTCACATTAAAATGGCTTTGAGGGAAAGATGGCTCATGCGGTCAGGCATTTTGATGTCACACTCAATTGGCTAAACATAGTCATTTTGGGTTCTATTATTGACTAATTTGGGTAATTCACCTACTGGGAAATATTTAAAGATAAAAATGTAAAATCCTGTCAGCGAATGAGCGAGGTCCTTGATGTCAGTTTTGTGACATATTTTTAAACACTGGAAGCTGTTCTGAGGAATATTCTGGCATGTTGTAGTTTAAGTGAAACAATGTTGGAAGCCCATCAGCTGTCTGTCTGCCCTTCTTCCCCTGCTCACAGAGGTTCCGATCAGGGTAGCTATTTTACACCTGGGCGGCTCCAGTTTAATGCAGAATGCCATTAACAAGCGAGCCAGAGTGTGTCCCCGTGTGCAGCCTTGATTAGCCATCAGCACGCTCGCAAGCTCATTTCTTGATTGGTGTTGAAATATGTCACACCCTGATGGAGCGTGGCAGGCTGTCACTGCTGATGGATTAATGACAGAGCACCTGCCGCACGTCCTGCTCCACGACCACAGCCCCAGAGCAGTGCTTCGGTGGTGAGGCCTCACGGCACTGTGGGAGTGCTTCTCTGTGGCTCTCCAAGGAATGCAACTGCCATTCTGCAAGTTGAGGAGACAGAGATGAGGGGCAGGGAATCGCCACCAAGGCCACCTCCCCCACCGCCCTGCTGTGGAGTCGTACATTTCCTTCTGGTGACTTTTCAATGTATACTGTGCAGTATTGTTTTCCACACTTAGCTCCATCGCAGATGCTTTGTCTCTATTAACTGCCTCATCTCCGTCCTCTTTCTGGATAGGGGTCAATGAACCCATTTTATAGGGGGAAAACCCCACTGGAGGTTAACTGAGTTGCCGGGTGTGTTCGGTGGCTAGAGCTGGGATTCCAAGCCGTGCTGTGCTGTGGGGCTCCAGAGCCTCCCCTTCTTCTGCTCTGCCCAGGTGCTGGAGTTTCACCCCTGCTGGGCCTCACCTCCAGGGCTTCTGACTTGGTAGATAGACGTGGGTGGGGTCTGGGAGCTTGCACTTCCGACAGACTCCCAGCCACACTGACACTGTTGGTGTGGGGACCTCACATCGAGAACCACCACCGCAGACAGGGTAGGCCTGTGTAGGCCCAGTGCTGGATCCTGATTTCCCTGCACATCCTAAAAGAATTCCCCTGCGTTGCCATTTGGCTTCCTGGACATCGTTTCCAGTGGCTACCTGATATGATGAGTGCTCTTTAAGTCTGTTTGATGCTGGTACTCACAAACCTGCCATCAGCCCAGAGCCCTGGAGAATCACCCAGTTATTTTCCTCCCTAAGAGGAACCCCGGACCACATCCGTGCCAAATACTATTCCCAGTTACCTAAGCCCACCATTCTTCAAGGCGTAGTTCAGCCGTCACCTCCCCCAGGAAGCCCACCTGCCTAGCCAGCCTGCAGGGGTTTGCTCTTTGCCGAGCTCCTGATAACCTGTGCTACTGTGGCTGATGGTGTAATTTACCTGGGAAGTAATATAGTCTCTTCTGCAGAATAACCCTTAGGTTCCAAAGCCACCGTCTGTCAGCCCTACTAGAACTTGGGGGACATTTTATCTAATAGTTTTATTTCACAGTCGATGAAACTGAGGTCCAGAGACAAAGAGAATTGTTTTTGGTCACACAGCACTTTGTCCCTATAAACTCCATTTTGAATCGATTCATGAGAGCCATAGGTTTGCTTTCTTTTTGTTTGTCTTATAGTTGATTCACATTCACTGCTGAAAATGGCTTCCCAGCTATCCCTACACTGAGCAAATGCATACTTGATATGAGCAGATGCAGCACCGTGCAGCCCAGGACTGTCCCCTGCAGGCATCCACGGAGGCCAAGGTCCCACCAGCTCTTAGGACTCTCTGGGTCTGAAGCTAAGTTTGCAGGTGCCCAGAGTTGGTGGGTGGGTCCTTCATCGACATGTAGGACCCTGCATTCAGAGCTCAGGGTGGACAACCGTGGTGGAGTGAGCATGGTGGAAGGAAGCCCCCGTCCACAGGGAGGAAACGTGCCTGGGGGCCTCTGTTTTTAGCACCTAACAAGGGTCTTTTCTCCAAAGTGGGCTCAAAACAGGGAGAGAATGATTACTCCCAACAGCTCTCTAGTTCAGGCCACCCCCACCCTGAGCCTCCCCACCTGCAGCTCTCCCTCTGTCCTTGATGTGAATGTGGGTGAGATTATTCTTCATTTCAAACATACTCTTATGTTTTTCTTATTATGAAAGCAATATATATATATATGTTCATTATTTAAAAATCAGAAAATATGAACAAAAGAGAAATAAATGGAAATAACTCATAATAACACCTGCCTTGGAGATAACCACAGTTTCAAACTTTGGGAATCCATTCCAGATCACTCTTCCTTGAATTTTCCTCTCTCTCTCTCTCATTTAAGGTTTTATGCACATGTAAACACTCTATTTAGTGTTATAGGGCTTTTTTTTTTGTCGCCATAAATGAAACCATGCTTATGCATATTGCAACCTGCTTTTGTCATTTAGAGTGTCTTAGGCACCTTTCCACATCAGTGCCTGAAGATCTAACTCATCCGTGTTAAATAGCATTCAATAATTAATCATGCCAAAGCACTGATTGACACAATCCTCTTTTGTTGGCTATTTAAATTATTTTCAAATTTTGCCCTGTGAACAATGCACATATCTGTGCCCTTGCCCAGTTACCTCCAGTTATTTCACAGGTTATTTTTCAAATGGCAAAGCGTATTTATTCATTTGTTAAAGCAAATATTTACTGAGCACCTGCTACGTGCCAGCCACGGTGCCACATGCTGGGGATTCAGTGGTGCACTAGACAAGATCCCTGTCCTTGCATTTCTGGAAAGGAGACGTGGTTCCTAAATAAGAAACATGTAAATTTGAAAAATCATTGCAGATTGTGATAAGCACTATAAAAATCCACAGGGTGGTGTGATGGGGTGATGGAGGAAGGAAGTGGGGAGCCACTGGGCTGGGAGTCCTGCAAGCCTCTCTGAGAGACGTGTGTGAGCTGAGGCTGCAGCGGAATAAACCAGGGCCGGACAAGGTGAGCAAGTGCTGAGGGGCAGGAGGGGCTGGTGTGGCCAGTGATGGGGAGGAGGCAGTGTGGGGGGGGGAGGGGAGTCTGGGGCACTGGCCTAAGAAGAGGTCAAAGTTTGCTGGAGCCAGGGCACTCAGGACCCCTCAGGCTGCAGTCACTCTGCAATTTCCTTCCAAGAGTAATCAGGAGTGGGGGGATGTGGAGACAGGAACAGATTTGGGGTTTATTTTGGGCATGGTGAGGGAGGCTGGGTTCCTCCGTAAGGGGCTTGGGGCTGATCCCCTGCTGATTTCCAGTGTGTGGCCTAATGAAGGCAGAGAAGGCCTGCTACCCTTTGGCCAGTGCCTGCTGTTGGTGGGTCTCAGGGTCTGCGAGCACCTGTCTGCCCCTGTGGTGGATCCACAGCCTCCCTGCTCTGGGCAGAGGCTGCAAAGCACATCCCAGAGTCCTTCTACCCAGTGACCAGTGCACCTGCATTAGGGTGGCTGCAGAGCCATTTGGTGTCTCCCTGATGGGGGTGGGTGGGAAAGAGAACAAGCTAGGTCCGTTGTTCTGACTGCTCTGCACCACGGCTCCCAGGAGGGAGTGTGGCTTAGGGGAGGGGGCAGCAGTAAGCACAGAGGCCATGGACCCCCATTTCACCTGGCACTGCCGTCCAGGTGTCCTGGCAACTATGGGACATGGGACAGGGAATAAACTGCAGTCCCAGCAGCAGATGGCAAGAGAGGAGCCCTAAAGGGCCCTCTGTGGAGGTAGACAGATTCCCTAGTCAGGTTTTTCAAAAAAGCAATAACGGTGCCTTTAAAAAGATGGACAATACCAGTGCTCCCACCAGTGGGTTCCAGCTGCCTTCGAGGGGTGTGTCTGCGGTGTGTGTGAGTATGTGGCGCTTAGAAGACAGTGGGTCATCGTCCAGGGCCAGGACCCCCGTGCCGTGACAAAGCTGGGAGCCAGAGTTTTGTGGGAGAGAGAGGCCTCATCTGAACCCTCCCCTCATCCGGGCGCCCGTCAAGAACGCAGCCCTAATTAAAACCCAGGTGGATGGAGACACTAATTCAGAGTGGACCCAAGTCCTCCCGATTTCATGCCTTTTAGACAGGAAGAAAGAAAGAAATGGAGAGTCTGAGATTCTTTCCTCCAGGCTGTTTCTAGTGAACCAGTTACTGGGATTTTATACACATTCTCTACAAAAGGACAAATATTTGGGTCAGATGAAGTGGTTTTGCAGGGGGGCAGGTTTTGACATACTGTAAATAGTCACCCACGATGGGGTGAGCCTGGCTGGGCTGGGCCCTTACTGTGATTAAGTCCCCGTCCCCCTCAGGCCCACTGGCTGTCAGTCCAGCTGTGACCTGAGCACCGCGTCCTGGCACCGTGTGGAAGAGGCAGGCTGTGCCCGGCAAGGCCTGGGGGAGGGAGGCGCATGTCGGTAGCTCTGTACCGCCTGTCTGCAGGAGGTTCTGGGAAGCAGGGAGAAGGTCTGACCGGGACTGGCCAGTGACAATGACATTAACAAGAGCCATCTGCGCTCTCTCAGAGCTGGCGGAAGCATCATCATAGCTCCCTGTTACTCGGGAACTTGTCGAGGCCACACTATGCCTTGAAGCTTGCGAGGGGCTTCAGCTGGGTGTGACAGAAGGACGAGGCACCTGTGGTGACTCACTGGGGAAAGCACCTTGAAAGGTGCAGCATTTGAGTGTGGCCTTCGGAAGGGGACACATCAGCATCTGTGATGGGCAGGTGCTCTGAGGAGTGGCAATAGAGTGACCAATGACATAGATAGAGACATGGGTGCTGCTGGGAGGCTGGGGGTGTTAGGAGGTGACACTGGAAGGCAGAGTCCGACTCGGAGTGACCTTGAAGGCCATCCTGAGATGCAGCTCTTCCAGGTTAGCAGGAGCCATTTGGGGTTCTGGGCACCTGAGCCATGGATCACAAGCACTCTGGGAAAGATGGTTCTGTCAAGCTGAGGATGGACTGGGCTGCCCAGGCCATCGGGAGCCACGATGTCCAGGGGGATATGATTGTCCTTAACCAGACAGTCATCGTGAGCATGACAAAGAACCACTAGGCCTTGGGAATCAGCGTGGGTGACATGGTGAAGGAGAAGTCAAGTTCAAATCCCAAGTTTGGGAAATGAGTTGCTGTTGCACGTAAATCAATTTTCTACTCCACTAGGTTTATTCATTTAAGTGCCCAAACTTAAATTAACTCTTTTTGGATGGAAAGCTTTCTAAATAGTGACCACCGAACATCACCTCCTGCCTTTTTAAGCAGTGGAAGTAGAACATGTTGGAACCAGAGTTTGATAGGACGTTGCTTTGAAGAGCTGTAACTCTCCCTCCTCCTCGGGTCCCTCGGGGCTGGTTAAGGTGCTCAGGTCCATGTGCCCCCACACCGAATGGCCCCCAGGCTGTTCTACTTGGCTAGTTCTGGGTCTCCTCCTTTAGAAGGAAGGAAGAAAGCGGTTGCTTCGGTCCCTGCCCTTCCCTTCTTTGCTATCAGCTGTTGTCCCTCAGTTGTGGAGTTTTTAGGAATCTCCTCCTCCTGCTATTTCTAAGCAGGAGGTTAGAAACTTACAACTTCTCAAAATAAAGCAAAGAGCCACTGTGATGGCCCCTTCCTTAGTCCACGGGTGGGTTTCTCCTAGGTCTTTCCACTTGGTCACTTTATTTCAGATGGCTGAGCTCTGAGTGCACAGTGACCTTCCTGTACTCCCTTGGGGTGAGTATGGACCGAGCATCTAGTATGGACCGAGCACCTATGGATTTAAGAGATGTAACAGCTGTGTTTATTTTCCTCCTCATCAAAGGAGTTTACCATTAGTCCTTGAGAGCTGGGGTTGGAGAGCCACAGTCAAGAGCCAGCTTTTCCTCCGGTGAACATGCTGCTTATTGTGTGGCAATAGCCTGGGACACTGAGCGGCAGCCTGTGCTCCAGCATCAGAATAACCCTGCCTTTCCTCGTTGTCTGTGGATCGAGGCACGGAGCGCAGTGCAGATAAAAGCAGATGAGTCACAGGTGCGGATCCGCTGGGTGGCTTTCGTTGTTGGCAGTATAAAGCCACAGGTGTGCGTGCGGCGCTGGGGAGCAAGAGGAGGAGCCTGGCTGATTGTGAGGGTCTCAGGTCAAGTTCGTTACACGGAAACTTGAAAAAGCTTCGGAGATGCAGCCAGGTTTCTGCAGCCATAGAGAAAATGAAAATGATTTCTGCTGTTTGCTGTCAGGGCACCATTTAAGCCCATGTCTTGCTAGGTCAATGTTTTCATGCCTGGAGCGATAAATTAAAAAGATGCCTTAAACTTGGGTGCTGTTTCTCCGACTAGAAGCTGGGTCTGTTTATTCCCTCACAGTTGCTAGGAGCATTGTAGACCAGAAAGAAGGGAATGTAGGATGAGTGATTTTTAAGCATATTTTCCAAGAATAATGAAACCACAAACACAAATTCCCACAGAGCAGAAAGTAACTGGTTTCCAGCCGGTGTAGCAAAAGCTCATGGCAAGATCAAGACTCTGAAAATCAATCCCCTGTGCTATGGTTCAGCCGGGCTGCTGGTTGATTGAAAGCCTGGTTTGGTGGAATGTGTGGGCATGGTGTGTAGTAAATGGGCCAAGTCTATGCAAACCAGCACCTGAATCAGATGCCACCAGAATTAATGCCAGGAGATTGATGTTGATTTCTTGATATATGAGATTGCAACTGCCTGCAGTCTTCTGGCACTTCCTTCAATTTAATGTAGACTGTGTTGATTTAATCCCCCTTTTAGATGAACTCGGGGTATCTGTTTTGCTAGGAAGACAAGGAAGAAATCTTTGTCTTTTATGTGGATGATCTTGTTTTGTTTTCACAAATTCAAAAACAAAGGCTTAAGAGACAACAGGCTCCGCTGTCTGCTACCATAAACAAGGGTTGCTGGATAATTTGGTTAAACCAAAGTCTACACTTTTGGTATATATGCCTAGCATTTAATGGGCTTATAGCAAACAACCTGTCTCAGGTTATATATTGCTATACAAAAATCCTCACCAATACTTAGCAGCTTAAAAAGAAACATTTATTCGAATGCTCAGGATTCTGTAGGTTGGGTTTAGCAAAGCTTCATCTGTCCTGCCGTCATCTAGAGTGGCTTGACTGAGGCTGAAAGATCCATTCCAACCTAGCTCCCTCACATGGTTGGCAGGTTGGAGCTGGCTATTGGCTGGAGCTCAACAGGAGCTTTGACCAGAGCTTCAGTTCCTCTCCATGTGACCTCCCACGTTGTGTTGGGGTTTTCAGAGCCTGGTGATTGAGTTCTGAGAAAAAAAGATCCTAAGAGGACAATCCCTAGATGCACTTACCAAGTCTCTGCATGCTTGATGCTCATGGGCCAGCACAGTCTCACGGTGTGCCCCCCAAAGATGCCCACTCCCTCATCCCCCAAAACTGTGGCTAATTACCTTACCGGGCAATGGAGATTTTGCATCACAAGAGTCCTTGTGGAAAAGACACGGGAGTCAGGGGGAAAGATGTGACGAAAGAAGCAGAGGTTAGAATAATGCAGCATTTGGCTTTGAAAATGGTGGAATAGACCACAAGCAAAGGAATGCAGGTAGACTTTAGAGACTGGAATAAAAAGGAAAACACGCTTTTCCCTGGATTCCCCAGAAGAAAAAAACTTTGCCAGTGCTCTGATTTTTAGCCCCATGAGACACATTTCAGACTTCTGACTTCCAGAACCGTAAGATAGTAAATTAGCATTTTATAAGGCACTAAGGTTGTAGTATTTTGTTAGTAGCAGCAGAAAACTCATGCACATGCCCAACCCCAGTGTTAGTGTGTGGGGAGGGTCATGCAAATTCATGAACACAGAGCCTTGTTTCACTGGGAGTCACCAAAGTCACCATTTACCATCCAAGCCAGAATAACACTAGGGTTTCTTCAGAAGTTTTTTTTTTTTAAACCCAACATTATATATTTTGTGGATGCCTTAGAATTTTTTTGGTCAAAGTGGACTTGTAGTTATCTCTGCTTTATAGTTCTTCCAAGCTAAAATTGGGCACTGCCTGTGGAATGTAATACCGCTCCAGGGTTCTTGTGTTACGCTGCTCTAACATTCCTTATCCTTTCCCTCTTTTTTTATGAAAACATTTGAACATAAGAAAAGTTTAAAGAATAGTATAGTGCATTCCTATATTTAATAATTGTTAACATCTTTCTATATTTGCTCAAATGTGTACGTGCATACCTGTAAATTAGGAAAGTGTGTATGTGTGTGTGTGTGTGTTTGCTGAAGAACTGTTCAAAAGACATCTCACCCCTAAATTCTTTAGCCTACATGTCATAAATATAAGGACAATGCTGTCATCACACCTAAGAATATTAATAACTCCCCACAATCATCTGATGTTTAATCAACATTCAAATTTCCCCATGACCAAAACAATTTTCATAATGTTTTTGATCTGTTCATCTCTTGCATTTAGTTGTAATGGTCTTTTGTAACAACCCTCTGCCCTTTTTTTCTCTTTTCCTGACATTGGCTTTTTGTAAGCCATCAGGCCAGTTGTCTTGTAGAGTGTGCCACCTCCTAGATGGGCCCAGTTCTCTCCTTGCAGTAGTGTCTGACTGGTCCTCTATTCTCCCGTCTCCTGTCAATTGGAACTTTTGTCCAAACACTGGGCAGAGTCAGCTGGTACACGTTCAGCAAGAAACTTTAATAGATGTCCTGCATATGACGTCACATCCAGATGCACAGAGAGGCAAGCGCCCCTTTGGTGAAGTTGATTAAACTGATGATCATGAAGTCATGTCATTGTGATGCTCAGTATAGCAGCAAGTATCTGGGGGGCGGGGGGTGTTATATTTTTGTCACGTGGGGCACATGCTGTTTCCCAGTAACTTTTCACCTGATGCCTTTGCAGACCTTGATAACCTTCTGTGGAGGTAAAATGGTGACTTTTTTCTAATTCTATTATTCTTTCTACCTTTGTTAGTTAAAATTTCTGTGCCAAGAAAAGGCCGCATACCCTTTGAGCTCTCCGTTGCTTTTAGGCACAGTATTCCCAGATGGACCTTTGTGTTGGCACTCTTGGATTTAGAATCAGTCATTTTCCTCAGGAACCCCATTTCTTTTTAGTGCAGAATTGACAGCCAGATCTAAGCACTAGAGATTCTCATTCTAGGACCTTTGAGTGGCTAGAACTAGGAAATATATTTATTTAATAAATTGTGTGTCAAAATAGATACCCCCAGTTCAAACTTCACCTACACCTTTTCCTTACCTTTTAGGACTTTTTAAAAATATATATATGTATTTTGTCAAACTGAAATTTGGATTAATTTTGTTTTCTGCACAATGTGAAACATGTGCATGTTCTGAAGGTCAAAATTACCTGATAAGGTAACCTCGTAGGAATCTGAACCCCATCCTGTCACATCCATCCTGCTCCCCTACAGAGGTGACTGGTTGGCCAGTGTTCCTCTCTCCAGTGCAGCCTTTTGTAAAACGGCAGGTTGCATATTTACGGACATCTCCCCTCCTCCACAGAGAGGAGTGGCGGGCTCTGCGTGCTGTACCTTACAGGGTCGTCTTCCTCCTCTGTGGGTAACACTCCACTGGGGGGGCTGCACAGAGTGGCTTCAGCCTGTCCCCTATCGACTGGCACTTGGGTTACTTCCTGTCTTTCGTGTGACCCACAGTGCTGCCGTGAGTAATCTCTAGTGTCACACTGTTGCATCCATGTGGAGGTGAGCCTTCCAGTGAGATTGATAGGTGGAAAGATAAAAACAGATGTAATGTTGTCAGGCCTTGCTTCGTTCTCCTCTCTGGGGGTTATGCCATTTAGCATTCCCGTCTCCGCAGCCCAACCACAAAACACTTGTCAGATTTTTGGCTCTTTGTCAATATGATGAGTTTGAGAAGTGGTATTCCAACTTAGTTTTGTATTTATCTTATGACGAGTAAAGTTGTGCATTTTATCACAGGTCTAAGGGCCATTTCTCTTTCTCTTCCTGTAAACTGTTTATGTCTTTTGTTCATTTTCCCCAATTGGGTGTTTGGCTTTTTTCCTTCCCGGTTATGAGATCTTTTCCTAGTTTTCCCAGAGATTAGGTCTTTGTCTCTGATTTAAGTTGCAAATGATTTCCTGTGTCATTTGTCTCTTAACTATTCTTAAATGTTTTTTTTTTTTTTTTGCCACGTATCCATCTTATTTTACTTTGATAGAGACAGATTTATCAATTTTGTAAGCAAATTTATCAATCGTATATTTTGAATCATAATTAGAAAGGTGTTTCCTCTCCTTTGTTATCAAGAGATTCATGTATGTTCTCATCTAGCACATGTATAATTTATTGTTCAATGGATGTCTTATCCAATTGGAGGTTTTTTCATGAACTCTATAAAATATGGATTCAATGTGATGTTTTTCCAAAAGGCCATCCATCCCCCCGCCACCCCACAAAGATTTGAGGGGCCACCTTTATCATATACCAAATTTCCACATGTACCTAGGTCTGTTTACCAAATTTCATTTCTGTTTCATTGATCTATCAGACCTGAAATTCTTTTTTTAAAAAAAAATATTTTTTAGTTGTAGTTGGATACAAAATGTTTATTTTATTTATTTTTATGTGGTGCTAAGGATCGAACCCAGGGCCTCACACGTGTTAGGCAAGCGTTCTACCCCTGAGCCACAACTTCAACCCCAGGCCTGAAATTCTTGAAGGTCACTTTGACCTACCTCTGGGGACAGGGCATCCCTGTCAAGTTCTTCCACTGTCCAGAGCCAGCCCAACCAAGATGCGGAAAACCTGTAACTGTACACTTTGCCTGCAAGAAAGAGTAGCTGCGATCCATGCCACAAGATCTGTGATTGACAACATATCAGACTCTCTGCAACCCAAACCCTACCAACAGCTTTGTTAAGGGCAACAGCATCTTCAGGAATGGGTCTGGGGACCTCGGAGGTCCGTGCTGTCAGAGCCTTTCCTGGGTGGCTCAGGACTCCAAGGGTACCATGAGCCAGTCTATACTATTTTGGCTCCCTGTGAAATTGCTTTTGATGAGCAACACTGTAGTGACAGGTCAGGGGTCCTTTATTGAGACATAAGCTAAGAAAAAAAGCCCTGTGAAACTCAAAGGTGTTGAGAATTCATTAGATCATTCTTCACTTCTGGTTTTATCTCACTTTTCCCGTATTTACCTTGATTTCCTGACACTACTTTTCTTTTTTATTTGTATGCATCTCTGCAAGCTGTTTTGGAGTAGAGAGAGAGATTGAGGGAGGAGGGGAGGAAGGAAGGAAGGGTACCACAGGAGACTGATGGCTTTGTGTGGTTTAAATATGTAAACAAGGCACAGTCCTTGGTTTCAGGCTGGAGTGACTGCGCTTTTCAAATTAACTACTCATGAGCAAGTTTATCTGCTGCAGAAAAACACCTTTGCTTCCAGGTCAAGTAGGTTTCATTCTTTAAATTCTATCATTCTAGATGCAGATGGATATTTATTAAGAGGAGTTCAGACAAGGGTTTCGGTGACCACATTCGGCCTGAGGCATTGGTGTCTGACTTTGCTAAACACGTCCACCCCTCACTCCTCTTTGCCGACATGGGTGTGTGTTGGAGTGAGTGCTACATCACCCCTGGGACCAGATGCCCAGCCCACTCTGGCGTTCACTGAACTCCAGCTGGTCTCTTGCTTTTGCACGCGATGCACGCCTCACTCCCCTCTGGGTTCCCTGGAGGTCCAGCAACCCTTCCAACCGTGCCACACCACCCGGAGGAAGAAGCCTGGCCTGCCTTTTGCCCCTTAAGTCTCCTTTGCTCCTGTCTCCCATCCCTGGGCCCTGCCTGTGCCTAAGGTGGCTAAATTGCCCGCATAGCCCCCTATTTATCCCAGTATCTCTGAATGTCTATACCTTTTGACATAGAAATGTTACTGTGACTGATGTGGGGTATTGAATAGCATTGGAAATCTGAATTCCTTATTGATCTGGCCCCAAAGTCTAGGTTAGGAGATTATATGCCTGGAGAAAACCAGAGGCTCAAGGTCTGTAAATTTACCCCATGTGACAGTGGGGATAGCTCCTACTTACACAATGCCCACACATGGGGAGCAGATGATAGGAAGTGCAAGCCTTTGAAAATACTCAGGCCCAATTAGTACACTAAGGGCTCCCCCATTCCTGGAAGATCCACAAGAGAGGTACAAAGCCTAGAAAACATGTCCCCAAATCAGAATGTAACTGGATATCCCATAGACCTGAGTCTTTTGACTCTGGGTGGCTTGACACCAGCAGGTATCTGGATTTGCAAATCTAAAAGAATAAAATTAAAACTTTCTGTACATCAGGCACTGTTCTAAGTGCTTAATTTGGGTAAACTGGTCAAACTCTTGTGCAGCCCCTTGAGGCAATTGCTGTCCCTATCCCTTTGCAGATGAGGAAACTGAGGCCCGTGGAGGTAAATGTATTCACGAATCCACTGCAGTTCGGATGCCAGGAAGCAGAAAACTGCCCGCCTATTTAAGCAGAGATTAATGGAAAGGACTGGAAGCTTCCAAATTGTTAGAAGAGACTGAAAATCTGGATCAAGACTCAGCCTCTCTCCTGCCTCCCCTATCCCTTGAGTTCATGCCAGCTGACTGAATATCCGTGACATACTTGTATTCTCCAAGTTGTCTTCCCTCAGCAGGTCCACAGCCAGTCCAAATATGTGTATTGTGGAGTCTATAGCTAGACTCTGAAGCCCTTGGAGGCTGGGATCAACAATCTTCACCTAACATCTGTTGACTGAGTGTATCAGTTAGCTATTGATACAGCCGTGCTGCATAACAAGACACCCCAAAGCTCACTGACTTAAACAACAAACACGTAGTACTGCTCATCTTGCCCGTAAGTTGGCTGGTTCTTCTGTTCTTAGCATCCATGATCATCTGTGGGTCACTTGGTGGCTCACTTATCTTAACTGGGGTGTCTCACCTGTGTGGAGTCAGCTGGCTGATCTCTTATGGATAAGCCAGCAAGCCTGGCCGTTATGTTCTGATAGCAATTCCTAAGAAACAAAAGAGAGAGTAAAAAATGCACATGCATTTTCTCAGGGCCAGTAAGATGGTCATGCTCAAGGTTACCTTGGAAAGGATACCAAAGAGTCACGAGACAGAGGGCTTGGGGCAGGGAGGCCATCAGTTGAGGCCATGGATATAAGTATTCTCCCTTATAAGGGGGCCTTTGGCACAATATGCATGCTCTCCAATGAGCCCGTGTACTTCGGTCCATACCTTAGAAGTCATTGGCTGGGTGGAGGGTGGACAGACGGAGGGCCATGCCCTCTGGAAGCTCACAGGTCCAATCTACTGCAGAATTCAGCCACCAGGGGCTACCTAGCAAGGCTCTGCATAAAGGAAATCGCCTGTTGCTTTGGCTGGCTGGGTTCTGTGCCCGTCAGGCCTCCCCAGCTGACTCAGGGACACAGCCATTAACTTGCGGGGCCTCTACTTAACAGAGCCGCTTCTCAACAAAGACAGTCTTTTGACATCTCAAGCAGCACGCTCCGTGGCCAATTAAAAGCCTCGTGTCCTCAATGTGACAAATACCAGGGAAAACAATTCTGCAATTCAGAACACAAGTGGGGGAACATGCAGCGGGTTGCTCGCGACTCCGAGGCTGGCCTTGTACTGGAGCTTTCATCTGCTTCTCGCGGAGGCAGAACACGACTCTCCCAAGATTTCCCGGGTCGCCGCGCCGCGCCACTGAGCCAGACGTGCCGCCACCAGTCCAGGATGTCCGCCCAGCTTCACAGGATGGTGTGAAGGGTCAGGCTTGTTTTCCTGTAGCTCAGATTCCGGCCTGCACGCCTTACGTCTTCTTAATTCATATTTAATGGCCCGACCGACGCCCCCGTAGCTGCGCTGTGAGACAGATCAGGAGGCCACGGTGCCTCGCACAGCCTGGACCCTGGTGTCCTGGGGCCTCAGCCCTTCTGTGCCGAGCGTGGGGGGCTGTCCCCCAGGCTCCAGGCCTCGGGGGTCAGTTAGCAGCTCTGACAATGGAACACTCTATAAAGAAAACGGATATTCCTCCCAGGGTCTCGTTTGTATCCATTTCCCTTTGAAGCAAAGCTGCGTTCTCTCCAGGGGCCTTCGGGGAGCTGAGCTGTGTATTCTCTGGGTGGCTTCTCAGGAGGTTTGTTTTAAATAAGGAGGGAATTATAACAGTTGTTTTATTGAGATATAATTCATATACCACAATTCACCCGCTTAAGGGGAACGATTCACTGGTTTTTAATATGTTCACAGGTGTGTCCAGCGACATCACCGCCAATATTAGAACATTTTCATCACTTCGACCCTGTACCCATTAGCAGTCATTCTCCATTTCTCCCTCCCGAACCCCTGGCAACCACTACTCCCAGTCTACAGATTTCCCTATTCTACGTAATTCGTGAGTGGAATCATATAATATGTGGTCTTTTGTGATTGGGTTGTTTCCCTTAGCATACTTTTTTTTTTTTTTTTTAAGTTTAGTATTTGAAGACAGATGCCTTGGTTTGAATCCTAGCTCCCCAGCCAGGTAGCTGTGAGGTTTTAGGCAAATGATTTAACCTCTCTGTGCTTGTTTCCCCATCCTAATATGGAAAGAGTTCTAATGCTCATTCTGCTCATGGGTCACTGGGCTAGTGCAGGGAAAGGCTTTGAGCTGTGCCTGGGATATAGTAAGGACCCAGGAAATGCGAGTTCTTTTCATCTTTCTGGCGTGGCCTCCCTGGGAGCCCTTTGTAGCTCTGTTTGGGGGACCCTGCCTCTCCCTTTTCATCTCCTCAGCACACATCTCCTGCGGTTCGCTCAACTCTCCCCATACGGGATGCACCATGTCCTGGACACTAGGGAGCCCTGCCTGTGCCTTGCAATTTCCCACCAGGTCTAGAAGCTCCTGCATCCACCCCTTTTCCCAGGGTAGTCCTATGTATCCCCTTTGGGGCTGAAGTTGTGCCTTTAAGGGAGGAAGGAATTTTGCCCCACACCCCCGTCTCCCAGTGGCAGCAGCTGTGCCACTGCCTTGGCCCCTGAGCTGCTCTTGATAGCAGTGTATTGCCCTGAGTGTCCATTTGTGACCTCCAGCTTGGGGCAGAGGATCTTGGGTCTGGCACATTAGTCCATTTTCCTTCTTGGGCTGTTGATCCAGGAAAAAATCACCTGCTGGCCTGGGCCGCTATTGGGTAGGAAGTTGGGCATCACCTGGAGGGTACGTCTGGCCCACCCGTGCCCTCAGCCACCCCCAGGCACCCTTAATATTGTTACTCAGAGTTTGGAAGGAGGGTGAGTGTGACCACAGCCCTCGTGGATGGAGGCGTTTTCCACCCCACTCCTGTTTTTAGCAGTGTCTCTTACGTACCGTTGTGTAGCAAAGCGTTTCACATTATCAACTAGAAAAATGATGCAGACACATTCAGGAAGGTCACAGGATAGACCTCTTACTGGCTTCCTTTTGGAGCATCCTTCTGCCCACAACCAGAGGAACAGAACTTTGTAAGAATAAGTGGGCGCTTGGAGGACCCCTAAGGCTGATCCCACACGGTGCACCCCATGCGCTGGAGCTGGGCTTCCGAGTAACCGCTCCATTTACACTGGGACTGTGGTTTCTTTGTGCATTTTTATGTCTTTTCCATGTCTGGGTTTCCATGTCCCCTGAGAGGCTGTAAAATTCTGCAGAACAAGAGCTATGTTGTCTCCTTTTACAGGAGTGTGCATTTTGTAAAAAAAAAAAAAAACGTAAAAGTGAAATTTTTAAAAATGTTTATGCCTGCAGTGTTCTTTTATTGACTTGTGGGTCCAGACAGTGTCCACTCCCAGCCCACCGTTATCCGCTGGTTGAGAAAACCCTCAGCAGCTCAGTCCTCGTGTTGGGGAGCCATCTTTTGTCTCCAAAGCTCCCTGTGCTGTATGATGACAGAAAAATGTCACAGCGGCCAGCCTAGGGCTGAGAGGCAGGATCTCTGTGAAACTTCAAGACTTGTCTGAGAGTGGGTGTCCCACGTTGAGGTTTTTCAGAAATACTACTGAAAATGGGGATTCTCCAATGTATAGCCTTCTCCTCTTTGCCCTGTGGAAACTCAGGAGTAAGATCCTACCTGGAAGAGGCATCCCTGCCTACAATGTGGAGGCCCTTTCCCCACTGAGAAATGGAATCCAGCGTCCCAGACTCGTGGCAAAGACCCTGTTTCAATTAAGCTAGAGAAACGAAACGCCATTTATTACAAGCATGTTTCCATTCCAGGCTGTGCCGTGAAAAGGTCAGCCTGTATGAATATTTAGAAAAAGCAACATCATAAAATAAGAAGGACTTGGGATTTGGGTGTTTTTTTTTTCTTTCTTTGAAGAAAAAAAAAATCAGCCTCATTGGTAACTTATACTCGGCAAACAACGGCGCTTTCATTTAACCTGCATTTAGTCTTTTTAAAAGAAGCTATTTTGGAATTGCAGGAGAGGAGAACTTCTATGTCGACAGAATTTCACAGCATTCGAAACCAGAGGGATGCGCCCTACTACACCTGGGACCAAGGTCCATCTGCTGTCTTCTGTCCATGGAAGAGGGCACGTTGGAGGTCTAGGCCTGCTTTGAAGAGTTCATTTAGTGTCCAGTAGTTTCATGGTTTTTTGTTTGTTTGTTTGAGCGGATGGCTACTTTTTTTGTTAGGGTCTCTTAACTTGTGACACATCTTTTAAATCAGTTCTTCCTTTAAGATTTCTATTGCCCTCCCAACCTGGGCCACAAAATCCAGCATCCCTAACCTCACTCCAGGGCCTTCATGCTCCACCAGCTGCAGCCTTTCATATTAGCCTCCCAGCTCAGCCTCCCTCCTATCCCATCCCCATAGTAGGGAGACTTAGTGGATTATGTTGTAGGATGAGCTTAGGAAAGGATTAAACAAGCATGTTTGTTCTTTATTTCATATAGTAATTGTTTTTTTTTAAAGAATCTTATTGTTATGCTTAGTAGGATGGATTTTATTTAAACCTCCAGGCAGACTCCATTGAAATTTGTCTAGAAAATGTAGAGTCTTGATGTTTTGTATAACCTCGCTCTACTTGCTTTACAAAATCCTGGTCTTATTTTTTTTTAAAGATGCAGATTATACATTTTAGAGTAGTTATTTAGTCAGCTTTTTCTGTTTCCTCATATAATCATATCAGAAAATGGAATAATGATTCCGTTATTTCATTTACACAATCTCTCTCGAAGGCTGGGAGGCTCTGCTCCTAGGTTTCTCTGTGATTTTTTGCAGTTTCTCTGTTCTCGCATTGTCTTCTACTCTCCTGGCTTGCCCAGGTCTCTTCTATAGTGAAGTGGGGTTTTTTTGTTTTTGTTTTGTTTTATTTTAACTCCAATAAATATTTCGCAGTGCCTCCTGCTCACATCCCACCAGTGCCCAGTGTCCAGTCGGCTGCGGCTGCTCCCCTGGGTACTTGGAATCAACTTGCATGGAGCCTTTCAATTAAAGAGTCAGAGGGCTTTGTTCTGAGTTTGACAACTTGTAAAAACAGAAGCTGGGAAGGGACCCATGTGTTTTTATTGTTTTTTTCCTCATGTCTGAAATCTCTGCAGTTGTAGTCTCATTATTCGGAATTAAATAAGATCCTCTGTTGATACTTCGTGAAAGTTTGCTCTTCTGGGTCCTGATCCTGGCAGAGCTGTTGACGTCAGTCTCTTACATAATCAGTAACAACGTTTGGGTTCCCTCATAAAATTGGACCACTCGGTGTGTGGCCTCTTGGGGCTGATTTATAAAGCTCTATAAAAAAGTTAGCTAAAAATATATTTTATGACTGTTCTGCATTATAATTCAGAGTTACAGTTCACGTCGAAAACAATATTTTTCAACTGGAACCGAGTTTAAGTTAAAATTGCCGTTGTGTTGGTTTGGTAGGTAGCTGGCTGGTTGATCATCACTGTTATATTGTCCTTGTTGTTGACTTGTCCATCTGGTTTTGGTGAATGCCTTTGTTAAAAATAATGAAGTGGCTATCCATGAATGTAAGTAAGATATGTGGGGTAATGAAGGTAAGATATGTGGGGTAATGAAGGTAAGATATGTGGGGTAATGAATTGGGCTCAACTTTCTGCTCAAGAACTTTCTCTGAGGACAGGTGGACAATTTTATCATGGAGGGATTGAAAACAGTGTCAACAGGGAGTGGCCTCCTGGCCCCCTCAATTCTCTGACTCATTTGTCAATCGAATACTGTTATGAGCCACACTGTAACTGTCAAATTCCTATGCTGAAGTGACATCTTTAGAGATGGGGTCTTTAAAAGGTGACTAAGGTTAAATGAGTCAAAGGGGAGGGCCCCAATCCAATCTGTGTCCTTATAAAAAGAGGACACACAGAGGGACACTAGGGATGCGAGTACATAGAACAAAGACCAGGCAAGAACACAAGAGGGTAGCCACCTTGCAAGCCATGAGAGAGGCCCCCAAAGAAACCCAACCTGCTCACACTTTGATCTTGGACTTGCAGCCTCCAGAATTGTGAAAAAAAAAAATCAATTTCTGTTGTTTAAACCATGGAGCCTGTAGTATTTTGTTACAGCAGCCCTAGCAAACTAATACAGCCTAATCCAAGCCAGTGTTGAAAGAGCCTCTTCTAAGCAGATTTGTGTGTGTTTTTAGGGACCAGCATTCTCCCAGTTCTTGTAGCTAAAGAGGCCGAAGCAGAGAAGCCCCAGACCCCAAGCCTTTGGCACAGTGGGACAATGACAGCAGCAAGACTGAGCAGGGGCAACCTCCCAAGAAGGCCCTGCTCAGACCCCCACCCCACAGCCAGTGTTCATGGAGCTGTGCCAGGCACCTGGGAAGACCCAGGTGGAAGAGTGTGTTCAGGGGTCCTCAGGGTAGTGGCTTGGCCTTGCTCTGGAGGGTTCTTTCTCTCTCCCATGGCACCTAACAAAACATCTGAGCACTAAATCTGAAACTCCTTCCCTAGTGAAGCCACGTGACGTGCGTCTAGCACCCGCGCGAGGAGCCAGAAGCCTTCCCGCGCCAGCTCCGCGGGTTCCTGGCGATTTGTGCTTTGCTGTAAGTGCACAGGCTGCGATTTCTGTTCCTGCCACATTGAACGCTTCAGCCTGATGCAGCTCTGCCGCTGCTGAGGGAATATTTGACAACTTATTTATGAGCACTGAGAATCTGGAGTCTTCCCTCATCAAAAAAAAAAAAGGGGGGGGGGCAGGCAGCTTCTTCCTAACTTTGAAAATTCCCCAGGATGCAGCTCCAGAAGTGTCCCTCGCAGAGGTCAGGATCCCGGGATGGGTGCTGCGTTCCTCGTGCTCCTGGGCTGGCTCAGAATGTGCTGATGCGACAGAGAGCAGGCAGAGGGAGAAAGCAGCAAGGTCAGCCCAGGTCACCCAAAGGCCGCTGCAGAAGCAGGCCTGCGTGGAACACAGCAGGGTGGCCATCAGCATCTTGGGTGTCCAGGGCAGGGTGGCAGGAGTGTGGGTGTAGTCCAAGGCCCTTCCCCAGGCTTCTGCCGAGATCCCCTTGTGTGCCTGGTCCTGTCCCTTCCTGTCACCAGGGGGCTTGTGACAGAGACAGGAGGAGGCAAAAGTAGGCCCTGCCCTCAGGGAGCATAAGGGACAGAATATCCCTTGTGCGCACACAGTGACCAGTTTGGACCAAGTTGCCACGGCTGAGCTCACATGGGCTCTGCACAGGTCTGAGTCGGGCGTGGAGCTGGAGGGACCTAGGGGAGGGACAGTGAGGGGTTCTTAGCTCCTCCCCTTTGATTCTCCTTTGACTTGAGGGAGCCTGGTATGGTGGGGGCTCCTTCCCCACCCAGCACTCTGCTGTGTGGTTGTGATTTCTTTGGACCCCTGAATTCACACTGGTTCCCCAAGTTAGAGGTGGCTCTGAAATTCCCTTTTCTTTAGGGCTTTAGGGCAGTCATGAGGATTGTGACAGGGCCCCACACCAGCCGCTCCCAACAGGAATTTCCCAGGGCCTGAAACAGGAAGAACGAGGTTCTTATAGTCAGATGAAAGGCGCTCTCCTGGCCTGGAATGTCCCATGGGCTGAGAACCCAAAGAAAAATTTCAGAATTCCTACTTCTGGGGAAGAGCATGAGGGTTGACATGTTGACAGCTGCTGTGGGGACTCCAGTATGGGTCTTCAGGCGGCCAGTGTTACCCCAGAGAGGGCCCAGATGAGCCGCTGGCCCAGCAGACTGCAGGGATCTGGAGAAGCTCATTTCTTCAGCCTGCCCCCTAACTCGTTCTTTTAACATATCCATGTGAAATTTCTGCTAGGCACTGGTGCTCTGGACTAGAGTTGGGTTAGAAGACATTTTGCAAAGTTAATGTTTTAGAGTTTCAGGGTCGTATCATTCCTGTTGCAACTATCCAGCTCTGATAGGGTGAATGCAGCTATAAATAACACATTAACACATGGATATGGATATAGCTTTGTTCTAAAAAAAAAAAAATTAGCAAGAAATAGGTGGATTTGGCCCAGTGGCCATGGTGTGCTAGCCCCTGGACTCGTACACCATGCTAAACTCAACTGGTCCTTATACTCCAGGCAAGGAAGGCAGAAACTAGTCACGTAGTCACATTTGTGGACACTTCTTATGGCTCTCCGGAGAGGTATGGCATATGTTCAGGTCAAGCAAGGCTCTCTCGGGAGTTGATGTTTGAGTTAGGATCTGAACCAGCATTAACCAGGTGAAGAGAAAGAGGAAACAGCATGTGGAAGGGGCCTGTGGCATGAGAATGGAACATCCGGGAACTGAAAGAAGGCCAGTAGGTGTAGCATAGAGGAGAACAGTGACATGAGAATAGGAGAAGAAAGTGGTGGCCAGTCCATGCACTGGTGGCCAGTTCCTCAGGCCATGGGTGGCTCCTGTCTATATCTGAGACTCATAAGGGATTAAAGCAGAGGATAAATGGGGTCAAATTTGTATTTTGGAAAAAAAAAATCTCTCTGGCTGCAACATGCCAGCAGATGGGGGAAGAGCAGATTCAGGGGGACCAAGCAAAAGCGCTTGCAAGAGGGGGAAGTGGCAGTCGATGCAGCAGAAAGAGGATATGTCAGAGGGGTGATGGTGGAGGCGTGCACAGGGTGAGAGCCTGTAGGTGGCTCCGAGGTGTCGGGGTTGGCAGCTCTGTGATTAGTAGAGCCATCTACGCAGACAGGAAGCTCCGGGGAAGCCCATGTGTCTTTGTTTTGATCTGTCTGGGTCAGAGAAAGGGCCGTGATGGGTTGAGTTCCCTTTAAGACATGAAATTAGAGGTGTCAGATAAGCTAGTGAGATGTACAGATCTGAGCTCCGAGGAAAAGTGGGTTTGGAGATAAGATGTTTTGAGGAGTCATCAGCATATGGAGGGGAGGGAATCGAAGCCTTGAGAAGGGATCCAATCACCTCGGGGAACAGAAGAGGGTTTTAAAAAGAGGGGAAAAAAATTCTAGGGAAACATCCTCAGGAGCTGCATTGTTGAATAGCCAGGGAGAGAAGGGTGATCCCGGAAAGCAGACGAAGAAATAGCAGGGAAATGGGAGACGGCTCTGTCATGGAAGCCGCGGAAGAGCGTGTTTCAAGCAGAGCCTGTACCCAGCCCGCTTACCCAGGTGTGGTGGGACTTGTCCCAGCAGCTGTTCTGATGAGCCAGTGCATCCACTGTGATGGGTTGATTCCCAGGACATACTAATCCTTAAATATCTTGATTAAGATCCCTGCTTTCAAGGGGTGACCACCAGTGTGGAAGGGTTCTGGTTTAGCAAACAAGATATCAAACACAGCAACATTTGCAAAATAGCAAACAAGGGTTCTGGGATAGCCAGCCAACGACTAGAATAGGTCCCAGAGATAGAGAGTAAGGTGTAGTAGACTGTAGGTTCACGGGTTTATAGTTTGGTCTAGAGCAGTGCTTCTGAACGATACATGATTTTATCCCCGTCCTCATCCTTCAGAGACATTGGGAAATGTCAGGAGATATTTTTGATTGTCTTGGCTTAACAGAGAAGAGGTACCACTGGCACCTAGAGGCCAGAAACCCTGCCAAAGATTCTGTGTGGCACAGGATACCCACAACAGAAATTATCTGGCCCAAAGAATCACTAGGATGCAAAGAGCCTTGATAAATGTGTGTATATTGTAACTACCGGAGCTCAGAGGATGGGCAACTGAACACACATGGTAGAGTGGCCAAGCAGAAGCTGAGGGCAGACAGGACACATAGAGGCCACAGGATGGACAGGCATGGAGGTAGAAGGCATATGGTGCCCGGTTCAGGAGCCTCCAGTACTTTAGAGCAGAGGCACCATGGCCGTAAGGGCAGAAGTTGCTCTAGTAGGGCTGCGGCCATAGAACCCAGGCCAGGCGTCTTGGATTTTACCTATTCAATGGGAAACCACTAAAGGATTCAAATAAGAGGAAACCAGATTTGCGTTTTAGGAAGACCATTTTCATGGCAGGCAAAATCAGACAATCATCACCACCGCTGACTAAGGCCCTACTGTGCGCTGGGTGCCTTTCTGAATACTTTCTTGCTTTACCTCATTCAATCTCCCAACAACCCTATGGTGAGAGACTTGTTATCCCATTTTATAGCTGAGGAACTGAGGCAGAGAGGTCAAGTAGCTTGCCTCACATCTTACGACTAGTAACTGGAGGCGCCAGGACTTCCTTCTAGGCCGGCACATAAACAAGTCTGAGACAGCCTTTGGATCTGGCCTCTGGGATCAGAGCTGAACATCCACAGAATCTCAATCATAATTCCCGAACTTCCCGTGACTGCTCCAAAAATTCTCCACCTCCAATTTTAAGGGGTATGGCCTTGAGGGCAGCCACTTAGCTCTCCCTGTCTAGCGGTTCTCCTGTAGCTGTTAATTTTTCAGGCCGCTCTGGCTGCAAAGGCCCATCCACAGGGAAGCACTTGAGGGAAGGTGCTAGTGGGAAATCAAGTTCACTGTGGCCTGCCTGGGACCTCCAAGGGCACTGCTGACTTCTTTCCACTTCCTACCCCGTATGACCCTTTGCCTTCTCCCGGAGGACACACCATCTCACTAGCAAACGCACCCCTCTCCTTCCTCTTTGCTGGTGGGGAGGGGATAGTTTTGCATGACAACTAAAATCTAAAGGAAGTCTTGACTCCCAGAGCTGCTTCATTAGCTGGCCCAGATCCTGCTTTCCAGGGTCTTCCTTACAGCATCTGCCCCTCCTATTTGTTAGGAGGTCCTGGTTGGATGTGACAGCCCCTCCCTGCCCAGGACTGACAAGCCCTAAAGTGGGAAAAGAGATTTTTGCTGAGATCTGTTGCTCCAGGAGGCCAGGAGTGATTGACAAGTGGGGCTGGATGATCCCATCTGGCAAATTTCAGCAGTGCTCCTCCTGTTTAGAATGAAGAGCCGAGGCACATTTTCGTGTCTATGTAGGCTTCTAAATAAATGCGTCTTAATTCTTTTTACAGCAGGGTTGGGCTTCTGGCAGGGCTGAAGTCGTGATACCTGCTCACTGTGATCTGGAGGGAGCACCTCCCCAAAGAGAAGGCAGGCACCTTTAGCACACCGTGGCTAGCAGGGCCCACTGCAGGTTGAGTTCACAGCCCCAAATTGTCCCCACTTGACAGATACAGAGCCCTAGGTCTTGACCTCTGTCACAGGGGAGTCTGTGGAGTAGCCAGCTCTGATTTCTTTTTTTTTTTTAATTTTGATTTGTTATATGTGACAACAGAATGCATTACAATTCGTATTACACATGCACAGCACAATTCCTATCTCTGCTTGTACACAAAGTAGAGTCACATCCTTTGTGTCTTCTTTCATGTACTTAGGATAATGATGACCATCGCATTCCACCATCTTTCCGACCCCTATGTCCCCTCCCTTCTCCTCCCTCCCCTTTCCCCTTTGCCCTAGCTAGAGTTCATTTAATCCTCCCATCCCCCACACACAGCATATTATGGATCAGCATCCTTAAGTCAGAGAAACCATTTGGTTTTTTAGTTTCTTCGCTTTCTTCTATGTTTCTCTTCTTTCCCTGGACTTCATTTCTTCCATCTGCAAAATGAAGGGATTGGTGGACGGTCCCGTGTCCCTAGCAGCCTTGATCTGTGGATCAATGAGGCCTCTGCCAGAATGGCAAAAAACTGCCCGCCCAAGAAAATTAATTCCATGCCTAAACACAAAGCAGTTCCCCACTTTCCCAAAGAAAAGGTCTTTAAAATATTTTTTAGCCAACCCAAATACATGAATTCTGGAATATAGATGCAATACAAACATTGTGTATTTGTACTGTTTAATTAATTACTTACATATTTTTAAAATCACATACGTAGAGTGCTGATTTATAAATTTGTCTTTTCTGCTTCTCTTTCATGAGTCATGATTCACACTTGTCCTATGTAGTTTCACCTCCATTGTGTGTGTTTATTTCTCTGTATGTTTTTGTTTTTGTTTTCTTTTTTTTAATCACCACTAGAGCAGTTTTCTGAGTCTTCTGACAATTTTTCAGAGCTTCATGATCCTCACTTCCATCCAAGAGACGCACTTTTCAAGTCGGAGGATTAGGCTTTGCCCGAAAATTTTATTCCAAGCCACAGGTCCCAATTCCCACAAGTTGAAGCAGTTGTTTTCTGGTTTTTTTTTAAACTTCTTTCCATTTTCCTCATAGGTGAATATTCGCAATCTCTTGCCGCAATTAACCATTGGTGGGGTTGGTTTTAAAGTGTTTCTAACAACATCCAAACACTAAAATTGTGAACTTATAATCCCAAGAATAATGCCACATCTATGTTCACTAAACTGATGCCTTTCTCAACAGTGGAGAGTCTATTAATTGATGTAGTAGATAGGTTGAATAGGAGGCAGCCTTGTTTTTGAGGGATGATGGGGAATAGGAGAGAGATGGCTATGCATCTTGCATAGACAAAAATATTCAATATGCAAAATTCTCGCTTAAAAGCCTATCAGCTGCTGGGAACTATGGGACATACCTGTAGTCCTGGCTACTTGAGAAGCTGAGGTGGGCAGATCACTTGAGTCCAGGACCTTTGGTGACATAGTAAGACCTCATCTGAAAAAACAAAAAATGTTTTGTAAATCCGTGGGCTGGGGGGTGTAGCTCAATGATAAAGTGCTCGCCTAGCTTGTGTGAGGCCCTGGGTTCAATCCCCAGCACTGCAAGAAATTAATTAATTAATTAAAATTAAACCCATTCTCTTGTTATGTTATACACAGGAACATTTCTTGCTGGCTACTGGGTTGCCAGTGTCTGTGAATACAGACAGGGGTCCCCAAGGGACCCAGGTGACAGAGATGAGGCTGGGTCTGCTGGATCCCAACCCCCCCAAGAGAACTCTGGCCCACCTTTCCCCACATTCCAAACACCAGGAACCGTGAGCCCCTTCTGACCACCTTTCTCCTGACCTGCTGCTGGGCTTTTGTATAGTTTAATGAGCAGAGAGTCATTTGGAAATACGCGCTGTGCTCCACAAAAGGAAATAGTAATATAATCAGAAATGATTATATTTCAGCACTTCAGCACTATTGCTACTATTAATGTCCATTATCACTATATTACCTGAAATGTGTTTAACAATCACAGTCACTAATCAAGGTGCCTGTCCTGGAAAACGTGCATTCTCTCCATCTGGGTCATACTAGGCATTGTGCCGCTACTGTTTTAAATGTTTTCCAGATAATTGGAACCTGCTACTTCATACTTTGAAAAGGAATGTGGCCGGTGAAGCCCCGAGAGGTTCGAAGCCTATGTTTCCATCAGGGAAATAATGCAATTTCCATGCAAAATGATTATAATATTATTCAGTGATTACACGGGGGTGGGGGGTCGTCTGTTTGTGTTAGACTTTTGAAGGTGGCAAATTGAATCCCATCCAGGTAATCAGAGGTTATGAGTCTCCAGCACAGTGTGTTTGCACTTGGAAGGGGCTCATTTCCCCACATTCCTCTGAGCCTTTGCTGACTGACCGCTTGGGATGGACCTGCAGGACCAAGGAGTTCATTCCCTACCAGCAGCCCTCAGCCAGTGACAAATGGGCATTGGAAGAAAACAGTCCCGCATCCCTGCCCCTCTGGTAGGACAACTCTGCAATGTGCTTCTCCCTGCCCCCCGGAGCCCCCCCATTGGGATTGGCCTGCTTGCTCATGCTAGTAACCTGCTCCCTCTAAGGACCATCCAGGTTGGCTTCCTTCCCATACTGTCTCACGTCCCCAGGCCCCTACCTGAGCTTCCAAAATCACTGTCCAAATAAGTCACCTTCCTCAAACCACAACCAGGTTCCACTTGAAAAGAGAGGCACACTGGCCACTCCCAATCTCCCATCTCCCTTTTTTTTTTTTCTTGTATTGAGGATTGAGCTCAGGGGCACTCACCACTGAGCCCCATCCCCAGCTCTGTTTTGTATTTTATTTAGAGACAGGGTCTCACTGAGTTGCTTAACACCTCACCATAGCTGAGGCTGGTTTTGAACTCACAATCTGCCTGCCTCAGCCTCCTAAGCTGCTGGGATTACGGGCATGTGCCACAGTGCCCAGCTTCCTATCTCCCTTTCTGAGGGTGTCTGGGTTCCTATGTCCTATAACCCATTTGTAGAGGACCTTGACAACACCCAGAAGTCTTAATGTTTTCAGGGGGAAAAAAAAAATGAGAAGTCTGAGTGTTTCTTTTGGTCAGGAAGTTGACAGGCATAATTTCTTTTTCCCACCTCTCTTCTTAAATATCAGCCCTCCGTTCAAGTGAGACAAGATGATTTAATCCAGGCTGTATTTTAAAATGCCCATAATCAATGCCCTCATTCTGAACATGTATGTATGGGCCCTGAGATAATTTATGCATAATTTTAATAGATTTGTCAACAGCAGCCCTTCCTCATCTAAGCAGGCTGCTTGTGGACAGATCACTTAATTTGCTCCTCAGTGTTATTTTTCATGTGTGGTTGCTGCTCCGCCGACAGAGAGCAGATGAGCCCATTACCAACACGTTTGACGGGGCATCTACTGTGGGCCCGGGCCAACTCCAGGTTTCCAACTGTGGCAAGCAGCCTGTGTCTCCTGCTCCCTCCGAAGGGTCAGGACACGCACTGAAGTTGTCGTCCCCCGCAGTACTCCAGTGCTCGTGGGAGCCCTGGCTTCCTGCTGTCACTGAAGGGTCACCTGCCACCAGTTCCCACTTCCTGCCTCTGTGGGTATGTGGGGGGGGGGCCTCGCCCACCCAGAGGGCAGGCTGGAGATGTGGAGAGTTAAGACCCCCAGAGCACCCCCTATCAATTAAAGGTCTGAAGGGATGAATAAAAAAATGCCCAGCTTCCTTATTCTTGGTGGTCAGTCTAAGGATGCGCTACACGGACTCCAGGGTCCCCAGCAGGACTGAATCCTGGGTTCCCACGATGGCATCCACTCATTGATGTACCCTCCATGGCTCTTCTCCTTCCTCCCAGTCCTACTCCCTCACTGTGCTTCCTGGATCAATGCCCAAGGAGACCACTTGCATCCAAATCCTGATTTCAGGCTCTGCTTGGGGGGAACCCAAACTCAGACACGCACCCCTCTGAGTATCTTCCTGTTGGTCTTCCAGGTGCTGCGGTCCTCCAGGTCCTAGCTTCAGCTCTGACAGGAAGCCTTCCTGGCCCCTCCAGCCCAGAGCTCTCTCTCCCTGGGCCACCATCCGTCCCATCAGCAGAGTTAACTCTGCCCTTTGTGCAACCCATTGTTCTGGGGGTGGGGGGATGGGGCAGAGGCTAGCTTGAGCGCTTGGCTCAGATCTGAAGGTGTCTCTCCAGGTCCTCAACTGGGAGTGAGGACCAGCAGAGGCATCGAGCAGAGCGGAGGATGGGTAGGTAGACAATGCCAAGAGTACACTCTCTTAGGGGGGTAAAAAAATACCCCTCCTTCCAAAGATTAATGCAGGCCCTGATGGATGACTTGGGCCATTTCCGTCCATTGTGGTAATTGCAAGGAGAGTACATTGTGTTCCAAAGGAAAAATGTTCTCTGGATGTGGTGATCTTCGCCACACCGGCTTGTGACAGAGAGAACCACATCAACTTCTAAATTTTCTCAATGGAATGCAATGTGTAATAAAATATAAATAGGCCTTTAAGAAGCATCTATGTGTTTCCTTTTATCAACCTTTAGATGCATTCAAGCCAAGTACAATTTTATATGAATTCTAGAAGATATGTAGTATTTTTATTTGCTACTTCATTGCTAAATGTTTCATATAAAACTGAAGAGGGAAAAAAAAAATACACAGTCCCACATATAAAAGAAGGAGCAGATGGCTGAATGTGACCATGGGAAGAAGCAGAGAATGGAGAAGGATCCGAACGGAGGCCCTCGTGTACTGGGCGAGGACCTGAGATGGAGTGGAGGGAAACTGGTACCTGTGGTTACCTGTGCTCATTAGCCATTTGCTTCCACTATGTTTTGAGGAGGCCATTAGTATTCACAAGAATCTACAGGTACCTTTGTTATGTTTTTTTTTTTTATCTTTTAAATGTACATATAAATGAGTATGTATTATTTATAGACGTCTTTGGATTTAGAAACATCAGGCTTGAAAAGTAATGCAGCAAGGAATATTTGATTTAATGCTCACTAGAGAGGGGAGAGGGGGGGACTTTCTGCAGGAGGGAAGCCTGGGCTGGGAGAAGTTACCTAACCTTTCTGGGGGGCTTTCCTAGAAGCTGTTTGGTGACAGTTCACGTGTGGAAACATCATCAGGTGAAAGACAGGACCGTAGCCAGGGAGCTATGGAACTCAAGTTCTCACCCTGGCTCTCCTACTGACACGCTCTGTGACCTTGAGCTTGCCAGGCACCCTCATTTTTACTGGCTTCCCTGCCTGCATCTGGACCAGAGATCATGCCAGCCAATGGCCTTGGATGCACTCACGCCGATTGCCCTGGACTGGGGCCTCTGTTACTGCTTTATTTTGCAAAATAGCAGTGAGGTTGGTGACCCATAGTTTCGTAGGTTATTGGGGAGGTGGGGTGTTTCATTTTTGCAGTGCTGGGGATGACACCCAAGGTCTTGAATATGCCAGGCAAGTGCCCTGTCACTAAGCGGCACCCCGACCTGCACAGGTGGGTGGTGTTCAGGTGGCACAGGAAACCAGGGCACAACCGAGCCACTCACCTACACATGTCGGTAGAGATCGGGGAAACGGAGTTAGCTTCTCCTTCTATTTTCAGTTCCTAGGTTGTTTCTACATTGGCCAAGAAAAGCAGAGTACTTACAGAAATTCCTGGTAATAACTGCTTTCTGCTTGGGTATGGAGAAACATGCCTGTCTGTGGTTTATTTTTAAATGGATAACTCATCAGATGTGGGGAAAATGTCCTATAATCTCCACAGACTTTCTTTCACAAAATTTTTTCCTCAGAGTGTGCACAGACAGCCTCGGATCCATTCAAATAAAATAGCTCTTCCCTGGGTGAGGAAGCAGGGCCTCCAGACCCACTTGGGGCCAAGAAAGGGATTTCAGCTGCTGTCCCGGAAGGCTCGGGTTGAGAGGAGAGGTGGCCCAGGGAATACAGCCTCAGAAGCCTCCGCTGTTGACTCTGGACTTTGGTTTGCTGCTTGCTGGGGAGCAGGTGAAGCTGGGGGCCTGGTGGCGGCTGCAGGAAGACTCAGCACTGAAGAGTAAGCACTCTTCTTACCCTGGAGCATTGAACTCTTGGAACAACCCTGAATATTTAGTGATACTTTCCCCATGGTGCAGAGGAGGCTGAGGCAGGGGAGGCAGTGAGGGAGACAGGTGCGGTCAGTGCCATTAAATGGCAGAGCTGATGGAGACCCAGGCCTCTCGGGTTATGTCTCCCAGGCTCGTGCCACTGCACAGCTCGATCCGAGCCCTGCACCGGGGTCAGACACAGAGGGAAACTCAAAATGAAGCTCCGATTGTGCGTGGAGGCCACAAGCCCAGCTCCGGAATTCAGACTTAGGAAAACGGATTCGCAGACCTCTCTGCATCTCTGTGAAGGCCAAAAGGCACAGAGAGGCCGACAGCCCACCTGATGTTCCCCCGTGAAGCCACTTCCCCCCATCACTTCTCTTCACAGCTGTCAAGAGGTAAAGGCCCCAACAGGCAAGGGATGGCGAGGGACCCTGAGCATTAGCATCTGCAGTTACGGCCAGACTGGCTCATTCCAGACCCTGGGAATGGGCTGGAGGGGTGGCTGTCCCTTCTGCCACCATGACCATCTCCAGCTCCATGACATGTCTAGCTGTGGTTTGGATAGAGGGCTCTTCTGATGTGGGGTACAGGTCGTGGGACCAGCAAAAAGGCAGACCTCAGGCAAGAAACCCAAATAGGGAAAAGAAGTCCTACTCTCTCCGGGCTCTGCTTGTGAGGTCCAGACCTGAAGCAGGATCTTGGCTAGGCATGCATCCCCAATGCTGAGGTGATATCTGCCCCATGGAGTGGGGAGGGCCTAGCCAGGGTCTGCATCCGGCCTGGAGAACAGGCTGGGACCCTCTTGCCCAGCTACGTGTTGCTTTCTTTCCTCCACCTCCTGGCCTGTTGTTTGGTTTTACTCCCCGAGACTCTCTGCAAGTCTTGTTTAAATGTCAGAGCCTGGCCCCAGGAGGGTCAGGGAGAATCCAGGGAAGAGACTTGTCCACATTTCAGAGTTTTAAAGGGGCAGCACCCAGGAGGCCCACACGGTGGTGGGAGCAGGCCATGGGAATCACCCCACGTGGAGAAACAGGTGGACTGGAGAAGGAGACCCTGCCTACCTCTCCACACCAGAAAGAGACGAGAAGCCATACCCACCCTGGCCCTGCTTGGCAGAGCAGCAGCTGGCCTGCCTGTCAGAGAATTAGGGACGTCAGCGCTGCCCCAACCCCCGGGACTCGCCAGGCGGTCTAATGAGGCAGAGTAGATGCAGAAGAGCTGCGAACGGCCCGCAGCTTCAGGCAAATGTGAAGCGTCATCATGAAAAGCTTAAATTTATGGGTCTGAAGGAGAAGCAACATCTGGGAAGGAATTATTGCAATTTAAAGGGAGGATGCAGGCCTGTTTATAAGAGCGAAATCTGGAAGCAATGTCTGATTTTTTTTTTAACTAGTTTGTATTCCAGTCATGAAACTCTGGTGTGGATATCTGCCAGATGTTCAAAGAAAAATTGTAGAAGATGAGTTGCATCTTGTAGCCATTTGCCTTCATTCAGCAGAGCTTTACTGAACATCTACTACATGCCAGCTGCATGCTCTCTGGTGACACCTTCACTGCCCCCGTGGGCGAGTCAGGCTAGAGGAGATTGATTTGGCACCTTCGGCATCATGAAGCTTTCAAGAAAACACAAGGGCCATCCCAGATCTGATCCGGGAACAGGCAGATCTGAACTAACCAGTGGTGGGGACATGCGCTGGCACCGAGTAGCACAACCAGGTTGGGGGGGCGGTCTTAGTTAATTTAATTAAGGAGTCTGCTGTGCAAAAGGAAAGTGGTTTGGGGGCTTTCATTTGCAATTTTGTTTCTGAAATATTTCAATCTGGGTTTCTGGACTTCCTCAGGCTGCAGGCACCCCATTTTCCTTATTTCCATGTTCTCCTTGCCCCAAATCAGTGAGAGGATTAGGAGAGCAAGGCTGGCCCATCTAGATGGCCCCGTGGGTGACACATGTGCTCCTGTTGTGACAGTCCCCACGAGTTTGCCTAAAGAGTCTCCCGACTCCAGAGAGAGGCAGGGAAACTTCCAAAGAGACGTTTGGAGGAGGAGAGGCCCTGAAGGTAGGTGAGAGAGGGGGTGAGGCTGGCAGGCGGCATGTCGAGGAAGAGCTGGGGTATCCGGGCCACAGGACACGGGGAAGCGTGCAGTTTGCCTGGATTCTCCAGGATCCAGGACCACGAGTGCATCTTGGTTGGGGAGCACTGTGACCACTCTTAGGGTTTAGCACAATCCCTCTAGTGACAGTGAAGCCACTTGGGGAACGGTCACCTTCGTAAAGCCTGCCGTTAGCTCAGGCTGCCATCACTGGATACCACGAGACTGAGTGCTTCGCCACAGGAACGTGTCCACAGGTCCCGAGATGGGAAGTCCCCAGTCAGGGTCCATCACGGCAGATTCCCATGCAGACTCTCTCCGTGGCCTGCAGAGAGACGCCCCCGTGACCTCAAAAGGAGGCCAGGAGGCAGGGTGGGGGGGCGGGGGGCAGCTGCCTGATGTCTCTTCCTCTTTCATGAGGACATCAGTTTGAGCATTCTGTAGAGCCAGGGCTCCATCCTTATGACCTGTTGACCTTGGTAACTGCCATGAAGTCCCTACCTTCAAATACAGCCATGTTAGGAGTTAGGGCTTCAGCATAGGAGTTTTGGGGTGCACAGTTTTGTCCATAGCAAGGTGAGAGATCAAGAGGCCTCCCCTGAGGCATCAGTAGTTGAAAGTAGAGAGAACTGATAAATCAGCTCCGTTTTCTGAGCAATGCTGTGCGTTTGGCAGGAGTGAGAGGGAGAAGGAAAAATTGGATTTTTGTGGTGAGGGGAAGGGTACCAGAGATTGAACTTGGGAGCACTTGACCACCGAACCACATCCCCAGGCCTGTTTTGTATTTTATTTAGAGACAGGGTCTCACTGAGTTGCTTAGCAGCCTCGCCACTGTTGAGGCTGGCTTTGAACTCGCTGTCCTCCTGTCTCAGCCTCCCAAGCCGCTGGCATTACAACTGTGCGCCACCGTGCCTGGCTAGAATTGAGGTTTTAATGACCGAAACTCAGCAGTGCCATTCCCTGAGATCAGGGTTTAGAACTAGCAGATTTTGGAGAAAGCCAATCAGTTCATGCATGCAGTCTCAATGGAGCAGCTAGGGCAGAGAATTGCCCCCAAAGAAAGTGAAAATTGGTCCCTAGAGTTTGGGTGAAGGGTGGAGCATCTTAGCTATCACCATCATTTGTAGCCCTCCAAAGTGCTCCAACAAAATCTTGGTGCCTAGAACTTAATTTCTCTTGTTGGGGAGAATCGAAATGTCATTGAACTTAATTTTTCTTGTGTGGGCTGAAGGGGGCAATAATCAAATAAAATTGAGAAACACTAGTTGTTAATTGTGGAGAATTTGGGAGCAGGGCCCACTGCTGGCAGAGGTCTGTGGCGAGTAGGAGCGAGGGGTGCGTTGAAGTGTCTCTGCTGTCAGGGGTTCTGTGCAGGGTGAGGGGTCACTTGGTAACCTGAATCCCACCAGGACATCTTGCTGCTAAGAAACGGGGAGGGTCACTAGGAACCTACTGGGATGAGGTGCCTCTATTCAGCTCAGCGTGGTGACTACAAACGAACACAGGACAGCTCTCATTTCTTCACCATGGGGTCCCCAGGAACAGAGCATCCTGAGAATCCAGACCAAAAGCATGGAGTGGAGGCTCAAAATCGGGAATCCCAGTTGAGCCTCCCTCATTAAAACTTTGTCTGGACAGCTTATTGGCCGTGGGCCTCGGTTTCCTCATCTATAAAATGGGGATACTAAAAGGAACCAAATCCCAGACTGGTTAGAAAGGGTGAGTGAGCACGTGGTAAACTCTGAGCCTGACCAAAATTCCACTGTGGTTTCTGTGTCAGGCGCCGTGGCCTCTGCCGACGTGGTCTTGCTTTGATGAATACGGGCCACGGTACACTTGCCAGGCGGTGCATCCCTGGCAGTTGAAAACAAGTAATGGATCTCAGCAGAGACCAGTTCTGGCCCTTAATGGAAATGGGAAACCTGCACTGTGCTGGGTGGGCTCTCCCCCTTTAAAAGCAGTGCCTTCCGGACCCCTAAGCCTATGAACTGTCGTGAACCTGATGGATAAACCTTCGGAGCACGTTTGTTTTTGTGTTGGCAAGATGCCTGCAGGCTTCAGTGAACCCAGAGTTGATGGACGGACTTTTTTGGGTGGGCGGTTTTTCTGTCTTAAAAGAGAGTATGGATAAGTGTTCCTCTTGCAGGATGCATTGAGAACAGACCCTGAAGCCCAGGGCCAAGGCCGCTAGGGAACCCTGCACTGGAAGGGCCTGAGGACTACGCTTGGGCTATAGCTTGTGGCCTCCAGTTCCTTTGCTTTTATTTTGCAAGGAAGAAAGAGCCTGTTTCCCAGTTTGCTGAGGGGTGCTCAACCGCTGGGCGCTGGAACCATAATTGAGCAGTGTGGTTGAGTCGGGCAGGGCTGCTTTCTGATCCCGTATCAAACTGGAGACTGCACTAATTGGTTTCTTCTCTGTAGACAGTTTCTCTCCAAAAAAAAAAAAAAACTGGAGTCTTTTATAGAGACATAAAAAATCCTGGGACCCTTGTTTATAATTCTCTAATCAATTTGGTTCCTGTCAGGAACCATCTTTACTTACACTGAGTTGGAACAGATTTCAAAATTTTTCTTTGAGTTCAGTTTTGAAGATTTCCCAGCATTTAACCCAAACAGCCCATTCAGTCTTACTTACATGTGGGTCTTAATGCCTTGTCAGGGTCAATCAGCATCTCTTCAGTGTCATAAGACCCCTTTCACACTTAGTGACTGATTACAAACTGCTTTTTTAAAAAATAGAGTCCTGTATCCTTTGGCTTTTGAAATTTGTCTTCCTTAAGACATAAGCTGCCCTTTGATGACAAAATTAATGGAAGGGAAAGGGTCAGTTTGATCAGAGATGTCAAAACTCAAGTCCCAACAGGTGCAACTTGGGAGGCTGAGGCAGGAGGATTGCAAGTTCAAGGCCAATCACAGCAGCTTAGTGAGGCCCTAAGCAGTTTAGTGAGACCCTGTCTCAAAATAAAATATCAAAAGGGCTGGAGACGTGGCTCAGTGGTAAAGCGCCCTGGGTTCAATCTCTAGTACCAAAAAAAAAAAAAAAAAGTCCCAAGGTCTTGTCATCTCACCTGGAGATGGAAGATCCTACTTACCCACCCGCTGTGATTTCTTGGGCTTGTTCCTGAGATTCCCGGACCATGGTCATTAGAAACATAAGGGTTTTATAACACTAACCTGGAAACCAAATTATTACTAGAAACAGGGTTCTCGTAATTTAAAAATCACTTTAAGTGCCAAGCATCTTGCTAGAGTAGAATGCATTTAGGTGAGTGGAGGTAGCTTCTAGGCTCCTAAGAAGAAAAAGATTGAATCATGGATCTACTACTGTCCACCGCCATGCGATGGGTGCCGAGGAGGCCGCAGAATCCCCAGGAAGCCCCAGAGGATCTAACTGCAAGAATTGGAGGTTGAGAGGATGCAAAAAGAGCAAGAAAGGAAGATGTGAAAAAATAAATAATAAAGGCTGGACATTCGCTAAAAACTGGTAGATACCCTCCAGGGAGGAGTTTCTGGCTGGTGTGGACCAAGGTGTCACCACACAGGAGTGCCGGGTGACAGTACCAAGGTGGTGATGCTACTGAGGAGAAGCAAGGGGAAAATTCATGGACCCGGTTCTCTAGTTTGAAAAACGGGAAGCAGAGATTCCTAAGAATTAAATAGTTTGCCTGGTGTCATAAAACTAAGTGACGGTGTTACGGAATTCCAGTTCCTGTCTACTTGGTTCCAGAGTCCTGCATTCAGCCCTCTCTACATTTGTATCCATTTGGGGGTCTTAAAAGGAAATAGACATATTCCTTAAAAATATGTCATTCAAAGAGAATTAAATTAAAGAACTAGTTACAAAAGTGCAGGTACAGTATAAAGCAGCCACAATGGGCAGGACCCCGAGGCTGATAAATGGAGATGGGGGTGATTTCTGCCTCAGCCTAAGCAGGTAAGGGGAGGAAGCTATGACTGAACCCAGAGAGAAAGGCAAATGGAGCAGCCTGTGCCCATGACCTTCAGTCGAGGGACTTAGCCAGGCTGACATAGCAGGGAGGAAGGCAAGGAGGACAATGTGTAGCCAGCCCCCACCACCAGCCCCCAATCCCCTGCTACTTCCTGTGTGGACTGACCCTAACCAGCAGTCAGAGAGCTTCAGAGCTGAGTGATGGCCTCCATGCAGGTCAGGTGGGCCTCCCAGAACACAGGACAGGGTTGGAGCCCCGGAAGCAGACCTGGATAAATAGAATCGATCCGGCAAGCCTGTGGTGGCCCACGAGTCCATGCGTGTCGGGACCTTTGCATTAGCACATTTGAAGAAGGTCCCAAAGAACCCAGCTTTGCATGTGGTTTGTTTTTGTTTCAGTGATCTCTAGAACTTGCCTCTGGGCCTCAGAGGAGGAAGGAAGGCTGCTGTCCCCACAGCAGGCTGTAAACTGCCCTGTGGTCCTTCCGCAGCACTGTCCCCACAAGCTCCCGCTGGCCTGTACTGGGTTCATTCAGCACCGTCGGGCTCCAATCTGAGATGCAGGCATTAGCTGGCCAGAGGGGGGTGAGGAGAAGGATCACAGATTAACCTGATACTGACCTCTGAGAATTTTGTCCCGAGAGATTGAGAGCCCCTTCTGAAGCTTGGTAACCAGGAACTTCTGCTCTCAGTTAACAGGCCCCACGGTGGCCTCCACGGCCCTCTGCAGACTGGGTACGCAGGTCTTGGCTTCATGTCCACTGGAAGCTCCCTGGCCCGGCCACAGTGGCCTCCTTGCTGATGCTGGAACACACAGTCGTGTTCCCCTGAGGCACCTGCTCTGTCCCTTCCCCCTGCCCCAAACACCTGCATGACCCATATTTTTTAAGAAGCCAGGGGAATTGGGGGAGGGGGACACTTACCAAGCTCGGACCAGTCAGGAGAATTCCCTTATTCTACGTGCAAGGACCTCCCGGCCACTGAGATTCTCTATTTAATGAAAATTATGGAAGTAATCTTTGTGGTGATTCTTCAGAAGAGTTAATAGGGTTTTTTTTTTTTCAGCTTATTTTGGTTATAGTTTCCAGTTTGTAAATATGTTTAGGCAATCTTTTCCACCTTCCCCAAATTCTCTTATTGATTCATTAGATTGAATCAATGCTTTCTTCTGTCTCAGTTCTTCATATACACATTCTCCTCAGAAATGTAACAAAACCCTTCAAAAAAGAGTGGGTGCAATTGTCATGACTCTAACTCGGGAGGCTGACCCTAACCCTATTTACCCTGCACCCCAAGCCCCCAAATGCATTGCCCATCCTGCTCTGTTTCATCTCTACAATTAGTGCTTACAACCTTCTCATGTGCTCTAGAATTTTCACTTATCCTAAGTTTCCCATTCTTTGTATGTTTTCACCCACTAGGATATGAGCTCTTCAGGGGCGGGAATATTTTCATTCATGCATGCATTCCCAGTATGAACCTGGCCTAACATACAGCAGGCACTCAATAAGTGCTTATTGAATGAATGAATGAATGAATGAGATTCACAAGAACCTAAAAATGGTTTGACCACCCTCTTCCAGACCTCTCTCTTCACCAACACCTATCTGCTGAAGATCTTTCCCAGAAATATATTGATCTTCTCATCGCCGGCATTGCCAATACCTTGTGGCCAAAGCGATCTATGTCCCCGAATGCATCACACAGGCTTGGCGCAGGAAATGAACCTGGGACTTTGGCTCCGTGTCAGAATTAAATGGTGACCTTGGCTTACTTTGCCTCCCCACAGAGGTTATTTCTTAATCATAAAGAGAACACTCTGTCCTTGGGAAAAGTAATATTTTTGCCACCTCCAGCTTTCAAATGGCTATTTGATATGGCTCACGGGTGTCCCTGTCAGTAGCAGCTGAAAGAGCTCCGGTGGAGAGGACCTGAGAGAGACCCGTGTGGCGTTGTCAGAGAGAAGCTGGCCATGAGGTGGAATTAGTTTACAATAACTTACTTACCTGTCCAAATCCTTCATATCACATTAAAGCTTTCCCCTGCTACCCAGGACCCTGGAGGGCCAAGAGGAAAAAGGAAAATCAATTGATAATGATACATTCCGTTTAAAAAAAAATATATTGATTCCCAGGTAATGACAGTGGCGTGTTTTTGCAGGGGAGGATGCCATTTCCCAGCCTGGCGATGGCTTTCTCATATATTACATTTGAAAGAGCAGACGTGGAATGGCCCTGCCTCCCCATAATAGATAGCCCCTTTCTACTAGGTATTAAATCTATATATATATTTTTAAATTCTCTCTAAGGAACCCATCCTTCGCCTCCTCAAGGTCTTCTTGCCCATTGTCTAAAAGAAGTAATGATTTGTTTTTGTAATTCTCAAGTTTGTGTCCTTTTCAGCATTAACGACCTGAATTTCTTATTTTTCCCCCTGGCTGGAGTTTCTTTGTTTGGATTAGGTGGAAGGCAATGCCATTGTTCTCCCTCTTATCCAGTGTTAATGGCTCAGTGATGGGGATCAGGGCTGGCTGGCTGGGGGACAGAGAAGGGACACCTCTCCTCTCAGGTGCTGCTTGTGCCTGTTGTGCCCCCTTATCTTGAGGGTACAGCAGTAGAGATGATCCCCAGGAGGTGGCCCAGCATCTGGGAAAAACCCGAGGTGGAGACTAGCATCCATTTAGGGTGGGGACATCCAAGACTCTGGAATTCAAACAGGTCTTTTTGCAAAAAGTGACTCCTGTTCCCCACCCCAACCCCACTCTCTCTCCCTCTCTTTCCAGACCGTCTGGCTTCCCCGTGATGCTCGCACTTGGCTGAGTGTTGGTGGCCGTCAAGGTTTTTGCATCCTGGGGACGAATCCTGAGCTTGCCAGAGACGCAAGGTAGGTCTCTGCTCAGCTCCCCTGGAATAAGAAAAGCGCCCAACCTGGGCTCAGCTGCCTGTTTCCTCGCACACTGAGTGTCTGGGGAAGAGGAGAAATACGGCAGGCCCTCACTCTTTGGGTTGGCAAGATTTTTACCACCGGTGTATGATCCACTTATTATTTGCTCATCGTTAAAAGGTTTTTAAGATATTATTTGTTCATTGTCAAAAGATAACAGCTTCCTGAGGGCAGGGGGTGCAGCTCAGTGTTAGAAGGAGTACATAGTATACATGAGACCCAGGGTTCAAGCCTCAGTGTGCACACACACAAAAGAAGTACTAATCATCTTAGTGTGTACACAGGCCTATATGTACATGCATACATGGATCAGACTGTATGCACTCCTCAGAAAAATGTTATTTTGACTCAACCATACACGTGAAAACACCTTTTTATAGTAGTGAATAGTGATCTATGTCATCATTTTTCAAGGCTTCATATTATATGGATACAATAATATGCATAATTTACTTGATGCCCAAATGATGGACATTTTGCATGTTTTGAATATTTTGCTGTAGCAAATAATACCACAAGAAACATTTTTGCCCATGTACTTTGCATAATCATTTGATTATTTTCTTGGGTTAAATCTGGCCTAATAGTTTTACTGTGAATTCTGAAATTCAAGATCAGGCAACCACTCCTGGTTGGAGAATCTGGCCTACCTTGTAAGGGTGTGAATCTTATGTAAAGAATGTGCATTGCTCTAACACCAGCAGGCCCGGAATGTGCCCACAGAAGCAGCGGAGCCTGCAGCTGGAGTTGCCAATGCTCACCCCATTTACTGCCAAAGGGGGAGGAGCTGGAATGAACCAAGATCGTGGGGGAATGGACAGAGGGACTTAAGACAGCTGGGGCTCAGCTGGCCCAGCCTCACATTTGCTTGCAGCACTTGAGCATTTAGAAGTCTATGGATCCCAAGCCAGTTGAGGTGGCACATGCCTGTAATCCTAGCAGCTCAAGGAGGCTGAGGCCTGAGTTCAATCCCCAGTACCAAAAAAAAAAAAAAATGGAGGATGTCTATGGATCCTAGCAGCCCAGGAGGCTGAGGCAAGAGGATCACAAGTTCAAAGCCAGCCTCAGCAACTTAGCAAGGACCTAAGCAACTTAGTGAAACCCTGTCTCAAAATAAAAAATAAAAAGGGCTGAGGATATGGCTCAGTGGTTAAATCCCCAATATATTAAAAAAAAAAAAAAAGGAAAGAAGTCCGTGGGCCAAAGCCACGTCTGCAGGAATACAAAGGCCCAGTGCTGGGTGGCACAGACCATAGTGGCTCCAGGACTGCTGCATGCTGACAGGAAGCGTCTTGGCATCTGCCTGTGGCCGGCTTGTGACCTACGCCCCAGCTTTCCTCTGCATCAGAGCAGAGCAGAAAGTCAGTAGGGGTCTTCTATGTGCCGGTTCTCTGCTGATCAGAGAGCCTCCTCTTTGGACTCAGAGACGGTGAGGCTGAGGGTAGCCCATCTCTCCCAGAACCTTGTACAGAAAGGAGACAGTGCAGCTCTGGGATCCAGCTGGGGGTAGCCGAGGCTGTCAGCAGGAAGTGGAAGGAGGCTCCAGACTGGGACTAGATCAGCTGCCAAAAGGGAAAAGCCCCCACCACCCAACTGTGCCTCCTGCCAGCTGCCACCCAGAAGCCCAGTGGGGGCGGCCAGGGGAGGACAGATGGCTTCCTGACCTAGGGATCTGGTGGGCTGTTGGCACAAGCCTAATGGCACCACCGACTGGGGGCAGCTGGGCTCATGCATTATCCCTGGCCCTGGAGACTGTGGGGTCAGAGAAGGGGAGTTGGAAACATGACAGTGAAGCCTGCGTTTGGTGACAGTAGCCCTCCCAGCTCCAAGAGGGCAGAGATGAGCAAGCATCTGAGAAAAGGTTTGGGAGTTGTGCTGCCTGGGGGACCGGCTGTGACTGTGGCAGGGAGGAAGGGGATAGGAGGCCCCAGGGCAATGAGCTTTGGTTCCTTAAACGACGATGACTCTTGGTTTGGGGCCTTCTGTTCCCTGATACCCACACAGAGTGACACATGGCTCTCATTCATCCCAACCTTGGATGAGAATAGGTTTCTGATGGGGGCGTCCTGAAGGTGGTCTCAGCGGGCACGCCTGACAGGGTGCACTCTGTGAGCATCAGACGGAGGTCCCCGCTGCAGATGCCTGTCTGTCTTCCCTACCGCCTGGCCAGGTCCTGGAGGGTGGGTTCTGTGTTCTGCCCTCCATTCTTCCCCCAGCGCCCTCTGGACTTTGAGGAAACCTACCCCTGCACACAGGCAGGACTGTCCTGAGAGCACCCATGCCCCATGGCCTAGTGCGAGGTGCGCTGGACTTCCGCTGATTTTGGGGAGGATATAAAGGTGCAGTGGCCCACTGTGGCCCCTGGTGACCAGTGGAAGCAGCTACCGCTTCACTGTGGAAACTGGGCCAGCTCACTGGTTCCTGCGCGTCCTGCTGCAAAACAGGCCAGTCCAGGCAAAAGCATGGCGGGAGCTATCTGCCTGTCAGAAATGTCTGGTGAACGAAAATCACCCAAGTAACCAAAAAGGGCCCTAAAACCAGTCAGCAGGGGTGACATCTAACTCTGCACCACAGGGGACAATAAGCAGAGGTCTCAGGGCAGAACCAAAGGCTGCTCCCAGGATGGTACCAGCAGACCCCCAGCCCCCGGGACAGATGGAAGGCGGGTGCCAGGCTCCTTGGCTCTGAGGAGTCGCCAGGTGCAGCCTCCCCTGCCTCCGTCACTGGGACCGTGGGACCATCTCAGTCCTGCCTGTCCAGACCCCTTGCCCCTACCCTCAGCAAACAAAATGCCCTGTGTGTCCTGCATCCTCGGAGGACATTGCCATGTCTCCAGAGACAGCAGGACTTGGAGCTGTTCCCTGTGCCGCGCCTTGGGCTTCCTCACTTGCCGCAGCTTCGCTTCCCCCAAATCGATCTGCAGGTGTCCTCTCTGACCACACTCCTGTCCTCTGCGACACTTCCCTCCCGACCAGGACAGCCTTGCTTCATTGAGACCTCCAGGCCTTCTTCCTCTCTGTGGCCTTCTTCGTCTCTGCTGCCACCTTGTCCATCTCCATCCTGCTGCTCGTCCATCTCCATCCTGCTGCTCGTCCATCTCCATCCTGCTGCCGTGGCTCCCACCCCAGGACAGGCCTCGGTGCACGTGGCCACCAGACCTCCCAGTGCGGCTCTGAACACCATGTACATTCAGTTGCCCGCTTATCCTCTGACTGTTGCTGCCTTTCCTGGCCTGCCCTGGGGACCTCTGCAGTCCCCTCCTCTGCTGAGCCTCTGGACTTCTCGGCACTTTAGAAGTCCATGTGTCCACGCCCATTGGCAGGGCACAGTCCCTCAGCTGGGCTGAGCCAGGTGGCAGCCCTGGCCAGGCAGCTTCTGTGGCCGCTGCCTGTTTGCTGCCCTTTACCTCTTTCCATTGAAGGGTCCCTGAGACCCCAGGGCCCTGTCTACCTCCACATGGACAAATTGCTTCTCTCCTAGTTTCCTGGGTATGTGGACCTCCGGCCACTGTCACTGTCCTCATGGGGACTTCACGCTCTGGCTCCCATGAGTGTGAGAGTGTGCCTGCTTCAAGGTCTTCCTCCACTTTCCATTCTGCCATTGTTCTTACTCCCTCTTCCTTAGCTGTCCCCAGCCTTGACTCCCAGATGGCATCTCGGTCCCTGTGCACCTGTCACCTGCCCGTCCAATTCCATGCTAGACTCAGCCTGTCCAAAACAAAGCTGCATCGTTGCTGTCTGTGAATCCCTTCAAAGGGAGGCCTCTGGCCTCCGCCTGCTGCGACTGAGTCTCTGTCTCCTTTCCTCAGGGGGCTTCTCTTCCTTCCCAGACCTTCAGCTCCTTGAGGACAAGGACTGCCCTTTGCCCTCCATAGGCCCTCAGCGGGGCCAGGTACCTGCGTGCATGCATTGTAAGACCAGATGATCGTTCTCCTCCCAGAGATCACAAAACTGCAGGGTGCTCACGGACAGTGGGGAAGAGGGGACTCTGGAATAGGAGGCAGGCCCCTGGCTTCTAGTCCCAAATCCACCCAGGATTCTGTGCAAGCCCCATAAAACCTTCCTCAGTCTTCTCATCTGTAAAATGGGAATAACCACGACCCTCCTACCACTCAGGAGGAGACTGAGAGATTGAGTGGAGGCCGGCATTGAGCAAGTAGCAGAGCCTCCTGGGCCCGCCAGCAGAGCAGTGCTTGGCCCTCTGTGCACGAGGAACTGGGTGGGTCCTCCCCCCTGGTATTCCCCTTAGTGTTCTCACGAGGAGGAAGGGTTGTCGACTCAACTCAAGGTGTGACCAAATTCCTCTGCTCTCCACCTTGAGGAACTGAGGTGGAAGTTGCAGAGATTTTACAAAACGAGATTCCTGGATGATGTGTGATTCCCTCTACTCTGTCAGCTCCTCTCAAGTCTGGCCCTGAATCAAGTCATCCCCAAGCTGGGTACCTTGAGAGTGCTGTGCTGTCAGCCCTGTCTCTGACCCCACTCCAGCTCCGTGGGCTGTTGGGGCACCTGCTGCCCCGCAGATCTCAGCGCTGGGCCCGCAGCGAGGGCTTCCTGGCAGCTCATGTTTATCCTGTCACTTTTTAGAGCTCCAGCGGAAGTGTCTCTCATTTCACCACATTCTCTTCTCCCAAGCAACCGTCCTGGCATCTCCTACATTGAGGATCATAATGGATCAGGTCTTTGTTTGCCCCTTCTGAGTCCTCCGAACATTAACCCTCAACCACACGTCTGTGTTAAAGTCACTAAGGGAGACCAAAAAAAAAATCCTCCTACCCGCTGCACACCAGCCCCATTAGATCAAGATCTCGGGGAGCGGGGCCCAGGCGTTTGTATTTTTGTGAAGCTCCCCAGACGATTCCAAGGGGCGGCCAAGGTCAGAGGCACAGCCGAGCCTGGAGGCAGATTTGTGGCCTGCCCGTAGCTCAGGTGTGGGACTTTCTAGATGTGATTTCATGTAGGCGACACTCCCTGCTCCATTTCCTCGCCTGCACTTGTTCTTGCTCCTACTTTGATTTACGATGTCTTAAAGTATCCTTTTAAGTCCCCTGCAGTCCTCTCTGGAGCTCTGCTGGGTGAAAACAAACAGAATGGAAAGCTTGCACTCTTCCCTAGCTGGGACCTGGGCCCAGCTCCTGCCCTGGTGGCCACCTGCTAGCTTTCCCAAGTCCTAGGAGCTGGGTCAGTAGCCTCTGTTCCGGGAATCCCACTTTGGGGAATTGCAGCCAGTTCTGCCAAGAGCCCTCCAGGGCCTCGTAGCTGAGGTTTGGTGGGTTCACAGCATCTATGTGCTGAGGTGGGACTGGGAGGAGGCTGGTGATGGCCGGAGAAGGCTGTCACAGTGTCACTTGCCCGTGGCTGGCCATGCTACCCTTCTGTGCCCTCCTGATCTGCTCCACTCAGTCCCGCACCCAATAGCAAGTGGAGCTAGTGGTTGGAAGGCAGGAGATGCACAGGGTGAAACTTTCCCCCCTTCCGGAAGCCAGGAGCTGAGGACCAGTGTGCACACGAGCAGTCCCACCTAGCTGCTGGCAGGGTGAGTGGAGGGCATGCGGCAGTTCATTCTGCCTGCAGAACCTCATTTGGCACCTGGGCCAGAAATAGCTTATCCACAAACCTCTGAGTTTATTTTTGTGGCAAAGTTTGATTTTCCAAGCAGACTGTCTCCTTCCTTACCTTGCACCTGCCCCAGTGGCCAGAGCCGCCAGGAACAGTTGGGAGTTTGTCCCCTACTAAAGACACCTGGCAGGGGAGGCACGGGGGCTGACTCCCAGCCTGGGCTCTGTGGGCTTTGTCCAGGAGGGGCATCTCTTTCTGATTTGCACAAAACAATGAATAGGCTAATAATAGCAGCCTTGCCAGCATTCTGCTCAGGGAAAGGACCACGGGTGCATTTTTTGAGTGACCACGCTCCTAAAACTTGTGGACTTCTGTCTCTTGTAGATGATCTCATTTACTGATGCTTAAAGGCCACTTGAAAATACTTTGAGCTTTTGTCTTCTAATCATAAGTTTCTCTCCCCTTCCTCTCCTCCCTCCCACTCCCTCAGACATATAGTACCAGGACACGGGGCCGGGGGAGGCTGTTGTAGGATAGCCAGCACCTAGGGAACCCAGGCTGTCTCAACATTCATTCATTCCTTGTAATGTTTACTGGCAGCCACGTCGTGTATTATTCCAGATCTGGGGGCCAGAGAATTCAGACAAAAGCTCTGTCTTCCAGGAACTTCTATTCCAGTTGGGAGACCTGAAACGAAACATTCTTATAATAATGTATGATCAATCTAACAGGAAGACTTCATACAAAGTGCTATGGAAGAATCACTCATTTGCTCAACAAATATTTCTTAAGCATCTACTAGAATGCCAGGCACTGGGATGAGCGCAGTGACCATGGGAGGGAAAAATCCCTGACCCAGAGCTTACATCTGAAGGAGCTGGAACCAAATTGCCGTGTCAGGCTGGAGACCACTCGGCTCGCTCCCGCTTGGATGCCAAGATGAGGGGGGAGATTTAAGCCTCACTCATGGAACTCAAGTTCACCCATGTAAGACAAGACGCAGCCTAGCAACCCTGTGGGCCCTTCCTTTGATTTGTAGCAACTCATTTAATTATAAGCATCTGGTTCATAAGGTACAACAACAACAAAAATCATTAAAAGCATATTTCTGCTTTTACAAAATAGTATAATAACAGCACAGGAGGCAACAATTAACCTGCCCCCCATCCTTCCTCAGGTACCCAGGCAGGTGCTGAATGTGGGAAATGGAAGTCAAAGCAGGTTCTTCCAGGTTCCCTTCTGCAGTCAGTGCTCAGGATGTGCTTGAAGCAACCCTGTCAGCCAGCCTGAGAATCTCACCCGCCACCCCAGCGCGCAGAGGAGGTGTGCTGCCTCTCCATCCCAGAATAAACAGTGCGATTATTTATTTAGGACCAGTTCAAGGCTTTCTGACACGCCTTCGGAGTGCTCTGCCATCTTGTGCAGGTATGCACTGAGCTGAAGCCACTGTTGTATGTGGATCAGAGAAGAAAATCTGCCCCAGGCCAGCGGGGCTTGCCTGGCCTCTGCTCCCATCCAGACTCAGCTAACACTCCCCAGTCAGCAGGTTGTCTTGTTAAGCGGAGTCTCGCAGAAAAGCCTCCCCCAGCTCTGTCTCCTGGAAGAGTACTCCCGTGGGAAATCTTCCTCCTGCAGGGACGCCCTGACACTGTTACTCTCCCAGCACCACTTGGCACTGAGTTTTGGTGCTGTCCTTTTAGCCTCCAGGGTACACCGGGCTCAGCCCCCAACTCCTGGGCACACCCCAGGGCCAGGAAAGCGGCCTTACAGAGCTGAGCAGAGCTCACGCAGCAACGTCAGTTCAGTTCAGTTCGGGAGCCCTGGCTGTGCTCCCAGCCCTCCACCCACTCCCCTCCTGTCACAGAACACTCTGGAGGGCAGCGACTAGGACTCAGTCTCTGGGCCCCTCCCCAAGGCTTGGCACAAAGAAGGCTTGCAAATGTTCCTGGGATGGACGAATGGTGGGAAGCAGTTCATTCAGCCTGTCTAATGTGTATGCCCAGGGGGCTGCCACACTATGAGAGCAGTTCGCAATGCCCACTTTAGAGCAGTAGGGGTGGGTGACGCACTAACCCTGCCCTTCCAAGGCCACCACCCCCTGGGGACACCGTGTACCCAGCCAGGGCTCTCTTTTAAACTGCTCCAGCACAGTCTGTAGTTTAAGAGGAAAACAGCCTCCCCAGACCTTGCTAGAACCATGGTCTCACTATGCTCAATTTCACATTCCACCAGGTTTAAAAAGTGCATGCCACATTCCAAGGGACCTTGCGGCCTTCACACATTCGTTCATTCATTCATCCCGGAAATATTTCTAGTGAGCTACAGAGGGCGGTGGTCAGGAGCTCAGTTGCTGGAACCAGACTTCCTGGATCCTCTTCCCAGTGCTGCCCCTTCTCAGCCACGCGACAGCAGCACAGCTTCTAGCCCTCTGGGCCTCAGTTTCTTCATCTGCAAAATAAGGGTTATAATAATGGCTACCTCACGCGGTGGTCGTGGGGATGAGAGTTAGCATAGCATAGCGCCTGGAGGAGCACCCCAAGTGTGGCCGATACAGGGTTGCCGTTGTTATCCTCATGGGCAAGGACCCCAGCAGACCCATGGACTTAATTCTTGCCCTCTTCAGAACCAAATGCACTTCCCAAGAGAAGTGTCCATGTGTCCACCTCCTGCCCTCCATAGTCAGAATGTGTTCTGTCAGCAGGGGACTTCTGCTCCCAGGTAGGTGGCCCCTTTCATCCTGAACAGCCACTGTACTCTATCCTGTTCCAATTTCCTACAGGCCACCCTGGCTCGGGTCCTACTCTTGTCTGGAGAGGAATCTCCAAGCACCTATCACACCCCATTTTCTCTGCCCCACAACCCGTAAGAGGACCTGAACTGCTCAGCCCACAGAGTGACCCAGAAGCCTAAACCCAGACAGTGACAGATGGCCATCAGGTGGCATCCCCATCCCACCTGGGGCTGCCACCAACTGGCTTTGAGACCTGGAAGTGTGTACTGCCCCTCACTGGGTTCCCTGTTGTTTTTCTGTATCATGAGGGGGTTAGATCATGACCAATCCCAGAGAGCCCTCCAGGCCTGTCCGTAAGAGTGACACTCTGGATATGACCACATGGGAGCTTCTGGGACTCCACAATTAGCACTGTGGCTTCAGAAGGTATGTCAGCACGTCCTTGGGGCATCTCTCATTAACAATTATGAAGTCATTATCTGGTAAATAATTCATAACCCGAGAGATGGGATAAGCCGCCAATAAACAATAATCCATTTAGAATGAGGCTTGGCGGGGGCCAGGGCCTCACAATGATCAGCTCTGGCCTGAAAGGCAGCTCCTCCTGGCCTCTGGTGTTGCTTTGCCTCCACTCTGAAGCTGTCCCCCACCAGCTGGCCCAAAGCATTGGCAAGCTCCCAAGCTCAGAGCTCAGGCACAGTGTCTGTGACAAGGGCCAAGCATCAACGGCTGTGCTGAGCAATCTGCAAATGTGCCTTCTCCTGGGTCCTCCCCGCAACCCTGCCAACAGAGACACGTTGCTGTCCCATTTACAGAAGAGTAAACTGAGGCTTAGATGGGCTAAATGATTTGCCAGGATCTTTTCATCAGAAAACCCTGGGTGTGGAAGTAAGGCTCGTATGATATGACAGCTGTCACTCTTGCCAATGTGTCCCACTCCCCCCTACTATGATCCACAGTGTCTTTTCACTTTTCCAGCCTTTGTCTGTATGACTGTGCCTCCCCAGGGTGACGGTGAGCACTGGAAGCCTGTGTCCCCCTCTGACCTCCTTTACCCAGACAGGCTCACAAAGGCACAGCCACAGCTTCATCTGTCTGACCGGCCAATTAGCTAGGTCAATAGGCTTCTTAGTGGTGTTTGGAGGCCAAACCAAAGGCATTGGGGAGGGTCAGGAGAGGCTCAGTGTCTTCAAGATGCTAACCGTGAATTTCCATCTTCCGGTGGACCTGTGATTTCTGCTGGCCACGGAGACACTGCAGTCTCTGGTCGTGCTCTCCTGGGAACTCCATCCTGGCCAAGGGGCCCTTGACCCAGATCCCCTGAGCCCTGGCTGCAGGCTGAGAGCAGCCCTTCTTCCACTCACACCCTCACCCTACCACCAAGGCCAGCACTCCTCCAGAGACCTCCTCTGAGGCCCCCCAGGGGCTCCAGACTTGGAGGATGCCAGGGCGTACTCCACCCTCATCTTCTTTCTCCCAGGTGGGGGCCCAGCAGACGCGGCGGGCATCCATGCTTCAGCAATCTTGCCAGGCCTGGAGTCTCAAAAGGTCTCCGTACTCCTTTGTAGGCAACCAGAGCTGCTCTGAGTTGAGACTTTAAGGAACAGGGTGGGGTTGCTGGATGCCAGGCCCCATGATTGTCACAATCTGGAATGTAGCACAAACCACTGCGGCTGGACGATGTGCTAGAAGTGGCCACAGTGGTTCTCAGGAATGCTCATTTCTCAATAACTGTGGTAGCCAGCCCGAGGTGAGGCCCCTTCTGGCCTTTTAACCTCCCCTCCCACAGTCAGCAGAGTGGTCAGGACTGGCCAGGGCATGGGCAGGTGAGTGGGTCACTTGCTGCTTTCTAGAACCGCTGGAATCCTCCTGTCCCTTCAAACAGACTCACCTCTCGGGAGGTCTGGCCCTGACTTACTGGCAGCCTTCCACAATGACATATCCCCTGCCCTGGTCCTAAGCTCCTTGCTTCCAGGATGGGGGGACCTTCCACCCCGAGCATCCCCTGCCTTCTGCCCTCCAGCTCTGCATGCTATTTGGTGCAGAGCTAAATGGAGTAGATCAGGAGGGCACAGAAGGGTAGCATGGCCATCCATGGGAAAATGACACTGACAGCCTACTCTGGCCATCACCAGTCTCCTTCCAGCACATAGATGCTGTGAACTCACCAAACCTCTGCTTTGAGGCCCTGGAGGGCTCTTGGCAGAACTGGCTGCAATTCCCCCAAATGGGATTCCCAGAACATAGGCCATTGACCCAGCTCCCGGGGCCAGGGAAGAGGGGTAGGTACTGGGGCAGAAGCTGGGCCCAGGGAAGGGAACAGCGTAAGTTTTCTGTTCTGTTTAATCTAGCAGAGTTCCAGAAAGGACTGCAGGGGATTTAAAAGGACACATTAAGACACCATAAATCAAAGTAAGAGCGAGAACAACAAGTGCAGGAGAGGAAATGGAGCAGGGAGTGTCGCCTGCAAGAAACCACATCTAGAAAGTCCCACACCTGAGCTGCAGGCAGGCCACAAATCTGCCTCCAGGCTTGGCAGTGCTTCTGACCTTGCCTGCCTGTGGAAATCACCTGGGGACCGATAGAAACCTTCTACCTCTTGCAAAGAAGAGGGAGGGGCATGTCCCCAAATCCACCATCAGGGTCTTGCTCCAGGTGCTGGTACTTTCTCTTCCTCTGGGGCTTGGCTGGTGCCAAGGAGGTCGGGGAGCTGTGGTCAGCAGCTCCTGCCCATCAGGTCAGGATTTGAATGCTTTGGTTGCAGACTGACAGAGAACGAAACAATTATTTAAACAGGGGTAAGGGTAGTTCTCGGCGCCGGCCATAGGAGTGAATCTTGTGTCACAGGGCAGAGAGCATGGCATTTCTGTGAGTTATAACCGAAAGTACGACCTCTGACAGCCCCAAGAAAAGATGCAGGATGACGCACGTGTTCACAAGCACTGCGTCTTCCCCTGCTCAGGGAGGGTGCTGCGGGCGCTAAGTGATGCTCTTGGAAGAGAAGTCATGGCAGGCTTGGAGTCAGGGAGAGGGGAGGGAGGACTTGTGAGGCCGGCTGCCTTCCTCCTCCTTCCACAGTAAGCCCTGGGGATGAATCGTCCCTGTCACTAAAGACTCTTCCCAAAGATCTCCAGGGAAAGAAATTCCATCAGCTCCCAGAGTCCTGCAGGCTTTCCTTCTATCTGACCTAAATCTCCCTTGCTGCAATTTAAGCCCATTTTCCCTTGTTTTGTTTTGAGTGGAAATGGAGAACAGCTAGTCCCCAGCCGCCTCCAAAGGCAGGGTGAGTCACAAGTCCCAGTGTACCTCCTGCCATGCTGAAGCGTTCTCAGAATCCTGTCCCGCTGAATCTGTCCCCAAGGAAGCCTCTCTCCTCCCTCCCCCCAAGAACAGCTTTCAGGCGAATGCATGAGACAAGACTCCATTCCAAGGGGGCCATGCTGGTGACAGTATCCCTTCTACAAGCACCAACGTGGCCCCTGAGGGGCTAGGGAACGAGGGCATGTGTTGGAGCAGCACAGTTGAAAATGGCAAGGCTAGGTCTGGCCAGGGAGCCAGCGCGTCACAAGGAGGGGCTGTCTAGTCCTAAAGGAAGGAGTGAGTCACCGAGGAAAAGAGGAAAAGGCCTTTCAGGTGGTGTCAGAATGCTCATCCACGCCAGGTCCCAGGTTTGGGCTTGAAAGGACAGTGCCCTTAGTTATCCACCCCTGTGCACATGACTTATGCTGGTTTTCCCAGCCTGCCTCAGCTGATGGTGAATCAGGAGTTCCCATCCCTAGTCCATTCACTCGCTTCATAAGCAGCCATGGGAAGGCGGACCGCCCTAGCAAGGCACCTGTGCAGGTTCATATTTGCTCTGGAAGTTTCCATTGGCTTCTTGATCTCCTGGACCAGTCAGCTTTTGTCTTGTTTTGTGCCTTTTTACTTCTGGGAATAGAAACCCCCCATGCATACTTCTTTCTGCTAAAGGTTGACTATTTTGTGGACCATTGAAGCCAGTTCCTGGAAGATTTGGATTCATGGCTTTAAAAAATCTGACTGGGAAGCGGTAGATCGCGACAGCTAGGTCACTGAGTTTAAAAAGCAGTGACGCTGAGTGACCCTGACAGCACTGGGACAGCACATAATGAATGCAAGAGAAGGATTTTTATTTTTCTTGGGCCATCGGAATTAAAACCTTCCTACTCTGGAGGAGAAATGGAGAGAAACCAAATCCTTTTTCCTAAGCAGTTATCTAATGTAATACTGAGATGTGACCAAGGTCATTGGACTTTTTTTTTTTCCATCACTTGGTCAAACCCCCTCACCACCACCACCACCACCACCTCCCCCGAAAGTACTTGGCTCCCATACAGCGGAGGGAGGGTGCTTCATTGATTGGATTTAAATAATGGAATTGCCATTAATAACTTCCATAAAAGATGATTGATTCTGACTTGGATTTATGGGAAGTTGGGACTTATGAAAGTAAACACAGCGGCAGGCGTTCAATATTAATGCTAGTTTGTGCGCCACCTTCCTTTCAGGACTGGTTAAATGGACGGGCTCCCAGCCTAAACCCCTCATGCCAGAACTGGGTCACAGGGATACCTGTAGGGTCAGGAGGGCCACCATGGGCTGGCCCAGGGGGCCTCACCCTCCCACCTTCTTCACATCAGATCCAAGGGTGAAATGCACTGCCCAGCTCCTGGGGAGACCAGCAGCCCCCATCCCTGCTTTATGGAAGCCCATTGCCCTTAAGAGGACAGAAGATTCCAATGACCAGACAGTGTCTTCCTGTCCCTGCACCCTGCAGGTGGGCATGTCGGTGACAGCAGCCCCTGAGCTTGTTCTCATGCCTGCAGTCACAGATGGACGGGCACGGATCTTCAGGGCAGCCTGGGGGCCAGGAGGATTTTCTCCAGCTGTTCTTTACTCCTGCTGGGAGAAGGCAGAGAGGAGGCAGAGGCCCTCCAGGAAAGGAATAGCAGGGTCCACAGTGGCCTCAGGAAACTGAAGGGGCTGGGGATGTCAGTCTTAGTCCCAGAGCTGATAGCGCCCACTGGTCAAGGCGCCCACCAGCTGGGCCCTCAGCCAGCTCCTAATCCGCTTACTCTCAGGTGGCTGCTTTTCATCCCAGCAGAGCAGTTGAATCCCTTATCACTCTCTTACAGCCCTTCAGGTGCTATTGATCTCCTGTCCCTCACCTATAAACTGGTGACTCCCAGATCTGTCCCCAGGGTTCTGTCCAACATGTCCACCTGCCCCTCCACCATGATGCCCCTCAGATGCTATGTCCTCAAGCCCACTCCTCTTCCTGCCCACCCCCCACCTCTGGAATGGCAACACCCCCTACCCTGACTCTAGTCACCTGTCCGTCTCCACCCCTCAGGCTTTGTCTGCTAATCGTCCCTCCCTGTCCTTCCCCTCCGTCCCTGCTGCTCTTGGATTCCTTCAGCAAGCTCTCCCCAATTCCGACCTGGATAACTGCCGAGGTCTCCCAGCCTCCAACTTTCCCCCTCCTGTCCACTCTGCAGACTCTCCCCACCCCCAGTCACATGGCCAGTCTCCCCAGTCCTTGCAGGCTAAGTACAGACCCTCCTGTGCCTCCCCTGTGCTGAATGCACACCACACGAGCACACACTAGTACCTCAGACCTCTTCACTGTGCTGTTTCTTCTGCCTGGAATGATGTTCCCGTCACCCTCTCTGGACTTGCCCACCAGGTCTCCTCCCTTTGCTCCCTGCTGTGCTGTCCACACCGCTAGTGCAGGAGAGGAAATGAACCTTTGAGGGCTTCCTGTGTTAGACATGACTGGGGTTGCCAGCCTTGCCCACCCCACCTGCTGAAAATACCTGCAGCTCACCCACCACCCTGATGTCTGATGGTAGGACACATGACCCAGCCCTCCAGCCTCAGCTGACTATATCAGGACAGAAACCGGAAGCCAAGGATGTGCTTCCATTGGCTGGCCAGCAACACAGGATCCACTGGTTCTGACTTTAAGAAATTAGCTGAAATAATCATATTTCTCTCCTCTGGAGTGGGAACTAGGAAACTAAGGAAACGAGACAGGTCCACCTGGGGCTGGCCCTTTAACCCCATGGTAATGCAGATGCAAAACTCTAGCAATTATTCTGGGCCTCTGTGCATCACAGAGTTGAGTTTCAAAGACTGATTGGAAAGGCAGGAAGAAGGGAGATGATGTCCCAAGGAAAGGGGTACATGGAGCAAGAGGGGCAGAGCAAATCATGGTGAGTCCCTGGGGCTCTCTCGATGTTCCTGACCGCTTCCAGTATTCCTCCTTTCACATGAGCTGGTGTCAAAGAAAAGAACTCTAACTAGCTCAACCTCTTGAGTGCCTTGCAGTAACCCTGCCACGCAGGAGTTATTCACATTTTTACAGATGAACCAATTAAGGTTCAAAAATATTAAGTAACATGCTCAAGGTCCCGTAGCAAGGAGATGATAGAGCCAAGTGCAGACCAGCCTTCCTCATTCAAAGTAATCACTCCTTCCAGCACGGCATTTCATCTCCCACTCTCTCGGAGCTGGGGACCGTTTCTTTGGTCAATGTGCCTGTCCCCTCTGCCCATGCAGCTGCTGTCACATGACAGGCACTCAGGTAACCAGTACGTATATTTCATCTTGATGCCGTCTGTAGAAACAGCATTGAATTCTGGACCCCAAAGCCAGAATTCAAGTCCAGCCTCTCCCAGATGTAGTGTGTAACCTTCGGGGAATCGCGTTCATCTTTCCCTGGTATTCAACCATGGAAATAGTCCAGGGCGTAATGGGCAGTTGGATGAGATGATCTCCAAGGTCCTTTCTTGTGCAACATTTCACGGCTCCATCGCCTTTGCCCTGCCTCCCTCGTGGAATGGCACGAAGTAGAGCGCTTGTGCAAGCACCAGGCTGTGTTTGCCCCAACCCAATCTTGCAAATAATGCTGCCCTTTCCCGCCAGCTCAGCTCCCGGGAGGGCCCAGGCTGGGGGCTGTTCTTTCTCTGCTGCTTGCTGCTTAAGAGGGATTTGTGCCATGGCTAGGCAGGCCACGATTTTCATATAGCCCCGATGGCGGCTTTATCTAATGAGAATGAGATGCTTACACATATTTTCATTTTTAAAAAATCGGCTATTAATTTGTCAGAATTATTCATATTTTACTGATGATATTTTCCATGTATCTAATCAGGGAGCTCATGAATAGAAATGAAACTATTTAAATACAGAGATGGTGTACATTGTAAGATCTTGTTTTCTCAAGCTGTTTCATAATGTAGTGAATACATTTATTTCTTCTAAAAACAGGTTTTGCAACCATCGAGAAACATTTTTGAAATCTTAGTTTAAATATGACTCTATTCAAACATGCTAAATTGGCGTGTGCGGCGTGCATGTGTGTGCGCGTGCACATGTGTGCGTCTGTCTGGGTGGTCACTTGAAGCATGTGCACTGTTCTCTGGCCTTCTCTGGAGGAAAGGAGATCATTTTTTGTTGAGAAAACTGGAAAACACATTTGGGGTCAAATTTTCAGGATAGATAGGTAAAGAAGTAGAAGTACAAATTGAAATTGGGCTGAATAATATTCAAGATAATTATTTGTACAGTGTAGACTTTTAAACTGCTCAAAATTCCAGCAGCACTTACCTACATTGAAAGAGGTTTAGAATCATTAAACAAAGCCAGATATTAAATATACTACTGCTATCTCTCGAAACATTAGCAAGTAATGTAAAACACATGGCATCTACTCAATGGAAAATCTGAGAATACAAATTATAATAGTTGTCTTATAAGACCTCTGGGAAGCCTGAACTAAATTGCTTAATTCCATTAATAACAAACTATTACTCTAGCTATTAAAGTAACATAAGGTAATAGAGATCATGTCGAGAGATTGTGCCGAGGCTCTTTCTTCACCTAGCACAAATTTATTCAGGGGCATTGATAGATTTTAATTGACTATGGCAACCGAATAGCAACAAAGGAAATTGAATGTCTTTTGAAAAGCTCCACATTTTGTAGAAGCAAATAGCAACACCAAAATGAGAGTTTGGGGGAGCTCGGAGAGGCGAAGAAGGACTTCGGGAACATCTGTCCCCGTCGCTCCTCGGCAGGCATGCTTCCCTGTGACCTTAAGGAGAAGCTTCTTGGGAACAGCAGCGCCACAGGCTGAGCATCTTTTCCAGCTCCGTGCATGCCAAATCTAAATGAGCCCAGTCGGCTGCTGCGAGAACCGTGCTTTGTCATGAATATCCATCGGGCACCTGTCCAAGACCCAGGACGGGAGGGACCTCCTTGCAGACTGCTGAGTCTTCTCCGGAGAGGGCTGAGAACGGAGTCTCTTTCACCCGAAGGCCTGGCAGTAGAGTGGGTGACTCCTTGTCGTGACTCTGGAGCTGGAGATCTCCCTCTGCTCCCATCTAGTCCATGATGGCTTCTGGTGACCTGTCACCTACTTTTCTTCTCCACCTCCTTCCACTCCCAGCTCCATGAGGGTCCCACTCATGTAGGTCTCACACTGGCCTGGCTCTGGCCTGGTTCTGGGAGACAGGAGGCTTGTTTCATCTCCTCGGATGCCTTCCCACCTCAGCCCCAAGTCCAAGTCCCTGGGGCTCTTGTGCTCTGAGAACTGCTATTGCAAGGAGGCCACGGTGAGAGGCAACGGCTCAAGGTGGAAGCACGTGGCAGTGTGCTGCAGAGGGGTGCCACTCTCTTCCGTTGTCTGTCTGGGCTTCACCCTTTGCTTTTGTGAAGTCCTGAACAGCATCTCACATAAACCCATAAAGTACATGCTCATTCTCTTCTGCCCTGGGCAACATCGAGTGCACCTGTCAACTCTGCTATATCCCCTGGGACCAGGGACATATTCTCTCTCCCACTCCCCATTGGTCCCGGCTTCTCCCAGGACATCGCCAAGGAGCTCTGGCAGCATGACCCAGAGGCATACCACCTCCGCAGCACCCTCGGCTCCCACAGGGTGATGGCCTTTCTCAGGTTGTGTCGGTGGAACTGGGGCTCCGGGTGTGTTGCCCAGGAATGGGCTCTGGCTTGTGGCTGTGGGCACCTACTTCTTTGGCACTGGGAGAGCCTAATCCCGCCGCGACTGCTACACACGCATGTGTTTGAAAACCTCCTTGGCAGGCAGGACCTCCTAATTTTTTCCACTTCTTGTGATTAGCGTTGCAGACTAATCCCAGCACCAGACTCAACACCAGCTGTTCTTCCCCCACTGCTTGTTTTTACTTATAAACTAAATCCAGGAGCTGCTGCTGATTCTGCTGGCCCCACTCTTCCTTTTGCCCAAGCTGCAGCCAGTCACCTAGGACATGACCTCAGGTGAGTGATCTTTCCACCTGGCGGCTTGTGTCCCACTGCCTGGGCTTCGCTGCTGGTCTTGGGGCAGTGAGCTGCACACCTGATGCTAAGCAGCTCTTCAGCTTACCCTATCTGCCATGATGTCTGCATAGCAGTCCCCACAGCCAGAATGATCTTAGAAATTTGATTTCACAGCCCTGGATACCACAAACAATTTGGTACATCATTAGAGAAATTCAAAATATATACGAAACATTTAGATCTGTTTTCTAACCTAACAATGAGACAAACACGCATGATTCCATTCTACCTCTGAATCTAAGGCCTAGAACATCACCAAACTGTTGAAACAACCGGTTTTCCTGCTCAGTTCATTACAAGAACTTAAATTTGGAAAGAGGTATGCAGGAAGCACACAGCCACAACACCTCCCCCTTCAAGAGGCAGCAAGCAAGGGCTCAGGGGGCTTCCGACATGCAGGGAGGGCCAGAGCTGTCCCAGGGCATCCAGAGCCCAGACCAGGGAGCTCTCTGCTTTGTGCATTTCTTTCCGTCTCTCCCTCTTCCCCTGACTTCCCTGGCAGGGCTGCCAGGAAGGTTATTGACTGAATGCAAACCCAGGGGCTCGGGCTTCTGCCTTCCTACATGCTGCCATTTGCATTTCTATGAGAGTGTCTTTCATACCTGGAAGGTCCTACACACGAATCAGGGTGTATGGCAGATGGGACATTTGCCCTCCAAACACCACACAGTATCTAAAAGAATTGTGATTGTCAGAAATATCATATTCCTGTTGAAAGCACATGAAATCAGCTCCGTAAATTGGGAAACATAAGTCACAGTTATATTTGTTCTGCAGCCATAGAAGAATCATGAGGCCCTTGTAGGGCAGGGAAAGAAACACCATGAGCCCTTTAGAAATGACTTCATGTCCAATCATAGCCACCTCTGCCCAGCCGCGCTGTCGCTCTTGGTACGAAATTCCTGACTCCCTTTAGCCTTGCACATTCCAGCTGGGTTGGTTTCTTTCTTAGCAGCTGTAATTACTTGAACACAAGATGAAAGTAAGTCACCTCTTACTCGGGAGGTGACTTACTAGGACTAGGGAGGGAGCCAGAGTTCCTGGAGCCAGCAGTTACCCAGCCCTGCCCCTTGGATGAAGCAGAGAGCTTGAGCTCCCTCTACCGTGACCCCCAGAGCATTTCCAGGTCCACAGGCTGTGGGGTGTCCAGCATTAATCCCTCCCCTGTGATGAGCCAGGTTACAGAGGTAAACAGGAATCACCTGATAGGACCAGTCAGGTGCTGTAGGGGCTGTGAAGGGAGAGGCAGGGAGGGCTGGGCAGTCAGGGAAGGTTCCCTGGCCCCAGAGCACCTTCTGCCAGGTCCTAAAGACATGTAGCCTGAAACTCTGTGGAGAACGAAACTGTGGGCCTAGAAAGAGGCTGGACAAAGGCTGAGGCTCGTGCAGATGACATGAGGGGACCCTGAGCTGAGAGCACAAGGTAGTTACTAGTGGGTTGTCTCCTCTGCACTGAGATCTAGGGAATCAACCATGGAGGTGCCTGCACTGAATGAAGAGCATTCTGGGACAAAGATTGCTCCAGAACTCAGGATTTCAGGCCAGAATCCCAGGATTTTTTTTTTAACTTTACAGGTATCTGATATTTGTACATAGTGAAAGGGTTATTGTAGTCAAGTCAACTAACATATCCATCATCTCACTTAATTACCCTTTGTGTGTGTGTGTGTGTGTGTGTGTTAAAAATACCAGAAATCTACTCTCATAGCAAATTTCTAGTATTCAATATAAAAATTACACACTGATAGTGATCAAGATCCTGTGGGTTCTCAGTCTCAAACACTGAGCAGAATGGGTTGGTTGGTTGGTTTTGGGATGCAAAAGTCATCCCTGGGTTAAGGAGGCCAGAATTTCCACAAAAACCAGAACGTCTGGAATTGGGCAACCGTATATCTCCCTCCTTTGAAATCCGTCTACAAACTCCATTCTGTGCCCTCTACCTTGACCTCGGTGACCTGGGGTTAGGGGGCTGGGGCCCCAGTGAGGTACACTGATGTCCAGGTGGCTGTGGCAGATCAGAGTAAAAGCCCAGCCAGGCCCGAGGCTGCTGCCTGGTGCTTCCCCTGCCTGCCCTGCAAAGCAGCAAGCTGGGGCTAAATCCCCTGGTGCAGAGGAGGCCCCTCCTCTAGGGCTCAGGAAGGGCTACACAGTTGGAGAGCAAAGTGGAAGGACTTGGCCCTGCTCTGGCCAATACCTGGTTTGCTCAGTGCCTCCTCTGTTGGGAAATTCAGAAAGGTCAGAGACATCCTGGAACAGCCCTGTCATGGAACAGCCCTGTCCACAGCCCAGAACCTCCTCAGTAATGGAGAAGTCCTATACTGTTTTGTCAAGTGCTATCGAGTGCTTAGGATGTGGCTCATGTGACTGGGGAGCTAAATTTTTAATGCCATTTAAGTTAAATTAATTTTAATTGAAACAGTCACATTGGCTAGTAGGCGTTGTATTAGGCAGAATAACCCTAGAAGACTCCAGGCAGAGCCCGAGTAAGCCTGCTCTGTGCCTCCCAAGACTCTAGATCTTTCATTCTGTCCCTTTCTATTGCTCAAAGTGACAGAGCATACAGAACTCTCAGAGAGAAATTATCCTGAAAATCAGACTGAATGGGCTGAATGCCTACAGAGGTCCCTTCGACCAAGCGTGTTCCCTTTAGTGCTTGTGAGAATTGCATTAGACTTAGGAGGAGGTCACACCAGGGTTCCCCCAAAGCCCTTTTCTCTCCTGCAGCATGAAGTTTCCTCTACTGCAGCTGCCCAAGGAAATGGTTTTGCAAGGTTTTATTATTTTTGGATTTGGGGGACCTATTCACTGACATCCTGTCTGGCTACCCACTTTCCACTTGATTTCTTGCTGCTATAGGCTCACTCCAGCCCAGCGTGGTGGGGTCTCTTGTAGCTGGAGAGTAGCATATTGAACGTGCCCTCTGACTCCCTTCCATGGGATGATTGGGAGGGAATTGTGGGGCCCCTGGCCACCACTCACAGGAAGTGGGCAAACTGGGGCAATTTCTCCTTTTGATGGAAGTCAAGACGACTGGGATGTATATGTATTCTCTTACTTCAGAGCGGGCAAACCCAAGCAATGGCTGGGTGTTCAGGGGCTGGAGGAGGTATCCTGGCTCTGGGTAACCATAATCTCCATCCCATCTGAGCAGTCAAACTTCTTTCTGGGGGTTGGGCAAGGATGCCAGGAAGGAGAGAGGCTGCTGGAGCAAGTCAGAGCCTGGAAGAGAAAAACGGAACCTCAGCCTCTGGGAGCTTAAAGCAGCTTGCCTGTCCCCAGTCCTGGAGAAGTCAAATACGACTCTGAGATCCAGAGTCTCCAGGCCCTCTGAGATCCATCTCTCCTGGGGGACGAGAGGGGGGTGTGAGGACGGCACAGCCATCACGGTGTTTGTGAGGATCTTTGCAGTGCTTTGGGTTCTTGAACTTTAATCCTTGAGGCTCATTCTCAGGAAATAGAGTCCTTGACCACTGAGATGGGGGAACACATGAGCAGGGGGTGTTCACTTTTGCTAGGGTAGACAGGTTATCAGTGCGTTGAAGTTCATTTGCCTTGGGTTTAGCACTGCAAGAGTCATTGGTTTAAACGACACTCCCCATGCACCTGGGAATACTTGCCCACTTGGACAGCAGGTCCCGAGCCCTCCCCGAGCCAGGTTACAGTGACCGAGAATCTCCCTGCCTTGAAGGGAAGGCTCTTCCCAACAATTCTCAGCATGGCCAGGGAGGGACAGAGGAGTGAGGTTTTCAGAGCATCCCCAGGGAAGGGGACAGGGTCAAGGAGGGTCGCTAGGTCAAGAAAGGGCACAGGGTGGTGTGTTCTTAGCAAAGGTAAGCAGAGGCAGGGAGTCCAGCAGGGCTTTGTGGGAAAGGAGAAACATGAGACAAGCAGAGGACTTCAGAAGTCTGGAAAGAGTACAGAGGGATCTTCGAGAGTCAAACCAAAAAAAAATGGGGAGGGAAAAAAAAACAGGTAAATTATCAGAGCCCTGGAGAACATTTGACTGCCATGCTTTCACTTAATTTGGTATAACCTTGTTGTGTTTAAATCTCACGAATTTGTGCTGCCCATCAGTTTCATTTTATTAGATCCTACTTTTGTGGTTTTGACAATCAGGACTAATGTTAGGAAAACTGTCCTCAATATATAGAGACCCCTTGACCACCAACCGCCTGCCCTCCCCCAGCAGACAGCTGGGGAAACAGGCTCTCTGACAGCAACAGTAATACTTAGGTGCTGGACAATGACTGTGTCTCAGAAGCCACTTTAAACACAATTTTCTCTAATTTAAAAACTTGTTGGATGCTTTGAAAGTTGATGTCTAGGTTTAGTTTTAAAAATAAAATAAACTGGACATGAATTTGGAAACATAGTTTTTAGTTTTTCTAAAAAAAAAAAAAAAAAGCCTCTTAAAACCTGGTTGCTTCTCCCAACTTCACATCCTCTTCAATTAAAAAAAAATAAAATAATCGGGATTTCAAATCATGCACATGGAGTGAGTAGCTTTTTCAAGTTCAGTTCACGAGGTTGCACTTTGCCATGCTTTTCAAGATTTGAATATTTTGATAAATCATGATTATGCTACTGTTTAACGAGAACAGAAGTGGAAATAGCATCTGTTTGTCTGCCGAGCAGCGTCTCCAGGCCCGGGCGTGCTGTCTGTGAGAGCGCTGGCCAGCCTGGGGAGAGCTGATGAGCGTCCTGATGAGCTGAAATTGCTTCCTGCAGTCGTTTGGGGCGGCAGTCCTGGGATGAACTGGGTCATGGTGAAGATCTGGGACAAAGGAGTCACTTGGAGATTCTGAGTGGCCGATGGTCAAGTCAGAAATCTCCAGCTCTTCCCAGCACGGTCTTTCAGGCCAGCTTCTCCCCGTTCAGATTGGGATCTCAGGGTCTGTTCCTTGCTAGGCCGTGTGCTGCAGCAGGGTGTAGCAGGGGCCCATCCAAGTTGAATCAAACCTAACTGTAGCCACCGCTGAAGGTGGTGTGGACACAGGCAGATCCTCTGGGTGGGGGATGGAGACAGCCATAGACAACCAGGGCCATGGCTCTGCAGTGTGGGCACCCAGGGCAGGACTTCTGGGTTAAAATGCTTGATCCATTTATCACTCAGTCCAATCACTGATGTTCAGGTTTAAAGAGTTTAAAATAATTGAGTGTTCTTTATTTACTGAAGCTTTAAAGTGCTATAGTATCTTAGTTTTCTTTCAAACTAGTAAAACGGAAAATGTTTTGCTTTTTAAACTGTTGCTGTCCTTATCTGGAAAGGCAATTGATCGGGCATTCTTCACCAGCGCTGACTGCCTGAAGCTTCTCTCTAGTAGCGTTTTTAACATAACTCCTGTACAACGAAGCGTCCGGGTCTTAGGCGTACAGTTCGACCAGTTTTGCACGGACTAGTGCAGACCTCTGTCACCCATGTCCGTCTCAGGAACAAGAAGACCACCACCACCACCCTCCCAGCAAGCCCCATCCAGAGGCCGCCACTGAATGGTTTGTTTTAACATGCATTTTTAATGTGGTGAGGTCTTTTAAAATACCACCTGCATTTTGAAACTGAAAAGGGCTGCCTCCTCCCGGAGGGACTGCAGTCGCCAGGCCAGGGAAACGTCCCAGGCTGTGGGGCCCTGGTTCAGAGCGAGAGGTTGGGAAGTCGCGTCCCCTGCTTCGCCCCACACCTGGAATTCAGACATTCGCCAGACCCCGACAACAATGGGTGACAAGAAGCTCACTCCGGGACTTTTCCAGGAGGCTGGCTTGGTTGTGTCTGCTGAGCAGGACTCCAGCTTAGAGGGCGAGAGAGGCCCACTCATCACCTGCTTCATCAGCCCCAAACACAATTCTGCCCCAAGACAAAGTGTGTTCCTGAGGTGCTGCGGGGAGCTCTGGGGCTCCCAGGTGGGCGCTGCTCCTGGGAGGGAGGTGGATTTTTTCAGCAGCTCCCCCACACCTACCACCTCCCTTTTCCTTGACCCCAGACTTCCTGGCACCTCAGGAGGGCACCACTCACTGGGGGAAGAGCACAGGGATGGCTTTGGCTTCTGTGTCCCTTCATCTCCTGACCCCCAAGAAATAAGACTGCAGACCCATCATCTGGCCCATTGTTCCCCGTCTGTGTTCAGCCCTTCCAGCTGGGGTCTCCAGCCTCAGGCGGTCAGTGGGTATTCAGACCACCATTTGGCCCCTTTGCTCATCTCTTTGGATGATGTGCGTCGTGTCTCCACGTTGCTGCTGACCACTGCGTGTTCTTACTCTGGCTGTACCAGGCTCCCACCTGCACCCTCTCATCTGATGGCCTGTCCAGCTCATCTGCCAGGGGCACTGTGCTAGCCACCGTGGACACTTCCCGATGGAGCAGCCAGGCTGCAGGCTGAGCTCCTCCTGGGCCTCTCCCCTGTGACCCTCCGCAGCTGACGGCTTTGATTTGGTTCAAATCCCACCAGGGCTTAGGTGTGAAGTGGCTGACCTTATCATTCCTTTCTTCCTTTTTCTTTTCTTCCCTCTTTCTTCCATTCTTCCTTCCTTTTTTTTTTCTGTGCTTCTCTTTTTCACAATTTTATTTTCCTCTTTCACCAGAAGGATTTTAATCAGAAAAAAATAACTTTAAACTGTGTGTGCTTTGTTTGAATGTCACAGTTGTACCCTTTATTAAATTACCCCAGGGCATACGAAGGAGAGATGTAGCAATTAAAACAAGTCGGACCGCAGCAGGGAAGGGCAGAGGCAGGCGGGCGGATGCAGGGTTCTGCCCTGGGCTGGGGCTCCTCGCTCTGTCTCTGATGTGGCTCTGACCTTTGATAGGTCATTCTCTTGCCTGTGCCTCAGTCACTTCATCTGAGCCAGGGGGTTGGAGTAAATGGCCACTAAGGTCACTTCCAGCGTGACCACCTGTGGCTCCATTGGTCCTTGTCTATTTGCCATGATCACTGCTGATCGGACTGGAAACCCTTCGTGGGTTTCAGACACTGGGACTGGAAGATGTAGAAAAGCCCAGCGATGTTGGTGCTGTTCTGTCGGTTGTGTGTGGTTCGCCTGCACCTATCAATGTTGCTGCCACCGTCTGACAAGCAAGACTGCCGCAGCCTGGGTCATCCAGGATGCGGAACCCTGGCCTGGAGTCCCCTTCACTGTTTGGTAGAAGCTGCCCTCCATCTGGTCTCTGGCTCCCACCCAGCCCCTGGGGGATAAAATAAGGCCATAGGGGAGAAAAGAAGCCTCAGACCCTAAGCAAAAGCAGCTGCCAGCAAAAGATCAAGGAAAAGGACAGAAGATCTCTGACCCAGCTCACAGTCCAGCTCACAGTCCCGCCCACCGGCCGTCTCTGCTTACACCGAGGAGGGTCTATGAATTATAGAACATGTGCTGTGTCTTCCCTTCCTGTGCAGGGAGCCTCTCCTTCCAGCCCCAGTGAGTCCACGGGCTGGCAAGACCACAGAAAAGCACTCTCACAGGCTGAGAGCAGATGCCAAACTGCATTCTAGGTGTTTCCTGAGGGCCTAGTCAGGCTGATCAAGGAAGCACTGGGACACCCTGCAGGAGCCAGGCAGCTCAACCAGTGTCAGTGTCCTTTAGAACAATTCCAGGTCATCAGGGGCAGTGAAGGCATGTTCCAAAAACTCTGTGCGGGGGACAGACAAGGCCTGATACATTTCAGAAGTGTTTTGCATCCAAAATTGTTTTTTTTTTTTTTTCCATGCTAAGGACTGAATTCAGGGGCCCTCCATCTCTAAGCTACATCCCCAGCCCTTTTTATTTTTTATTTTGAGATAGTCTTGCTAAGTTGCTGAGGCTGGACTCAAACTCCTGCCTCAGCCTCCTAAGTCACACTGGGAATACAGGCATGTGCCACACACCCAGGCCTCCCTCACACACAAATATATATGTAATGTTTTTAAAAAGTAAAGACACAGATGTTAGACATCTGGAATTTTCGCATTTGGACAAAGGTCAAGCAGAGGTGAGGACTCCGGAGGCTTATGAGCCACATCTTTTCACAGCAGGACCTCGAGGCACAAGGAGGAGCTCCTGGGAAGGGGATAGTGACCTGGGCATCTACACTGGCCTTCCCACTACCCACTGGGGGCTCTTTCTTCTATCCTTGTCCTAGCCCCGGGGGTGAGGAGCCTGGAGCTCCAGGCAGGACACTGTGATCTCACCAGCAGTGAAGATGGCCAGACGCTCTGAAGCCCCAGCAGCCACCCCTAGGGTGGCCACAGTGTCTCCATCCAGGGAGACTGGAGCTAGGAGTCTAAGTGGCTAGAGCTGAGGCCCAGCCATTCCTGTGAGGACCATGGCTTCTGGGTACACTCCAGGAGGGAGGGCTGTCCTTGGGCTGGCACGTGGCTGGAAACCTATGCTGGTGGTGGCCACGACCTGGTCTCCTCCCAGGCAGCCCACCCACAGCTCCCCGGGCGAGCTCTGGGTGGCTGATGTGCTGACCTACCACCACGAGGACACGGTCATTTCCAGAACACCCTTTTGCCTTTCCTCTTTGCTGGGAACAAATGCCCTTGGTCCCCTCCCCTCTGCCAGGACGCCTTGTCTTCCCTCGGGTGGACTGTCATGTGTGGTGGTTGAGCATTTCCGGCCCTTTGAGGTTAAGTGTGGTTCACACTGTTGTCTACCTACTGCTGCTGCAGGCACCTTTGCAAGTGGGGAAACTGAGGCTCCTGGCACTGAGGAGAGAATCGGGGCTCCATAACTCGGAGTATCCAAGGACCCTGCCCCAGAGTGTCCACAGCCCCCGTGATGCTCCCATCACCTCCGAGGAGGTGTGCCCCCAGGGTTGTGCTCAGAGGTTCCGTCCCCTGGATGGGACACGGGGCTCAGCTGGCCACTTTCCTGCAGACACCTCAGTGCTTCTCAGTCCCTCTCCCCTCCCCAGCGAGGGTGCTGCTCCTCCCTGCCATTGATCTCCTCCCCTTGCTTCTCCAGGTAGACCCTGCAGTTGGGTTGCCTGGGTGGCTCTCAGTGCAACTGGCACAAGGATGCCCCATCTCACACCCACAGAGGCCTCCCAAAAACCCAGCCCAGGTCTCTTACCCAAGTCCCCCCCAGATATCTCCAGAAAAGCCACCTACAGGAAGTTCCAGAGAACAAAACGAAAGCTTCTGGGTGCTCTGAAGGCACGTGTCCGCGGGTGGCACATTCGCACTCCCAGGACAGACCTGAGGAGGGGCCGTGGGGGGTTGAGGAGGGAGCCAGGGCAGTTGGGGCCCGTGTGTGCTATAGGTTTGCGTCCTAAACACCTGGGCTTCCGAGGACACCTGACCCAGTTCCAGAACAACTTCTCGGGCCTGGAGGTCTCAGAAGAGGATGTCACTGCCAGTGCCAGGCAGCTCCTGGCCTGGCTAATTAGGTCAGCCTGCCCCTCCTCACACAGCCGGCCGCCGGCCGCCAGGACCAGGCTGGGCCTGAGGAAGGGCTTCATTATGCAGCTCCGTGCCAGCCTCGCCGCAGCCACAGGAGCACTTTGGGCTGAGAATCCCTGGAATCCTTTCATCTTCTCTTTTAAGAAAATGATGAGAAAACAGGCAAACTTCCCTGGGAGTGGTGGGCGGGTCCAAACGTATTGGATGGACGTGATTGGGCTGGTTTTCCTACAGACCCGCAGCCTCGACTTTGTTCACAGGCCCCGTCCCACTGTCAGCAGTGGCCCCTGGGGAGGTTGAAGGAACGGGAAGGCTGCGTCCTGACCTTCCACCACGAGCTACATGCTACATCACTACGACAGGCCCGTATTGCACACCGATAGCTGCTTGCAGAGAGCAGGGGACCTCTGCATGGGGAGGGACAGTGGGACGTTTGCCCTCAATCCTGCAGCAGTCCCTCATTAATTTTTGTCACTCTACCCCTTGTCAAGGACAAGGACCTGACACTCTGGTCTTGACCGCTCTGGCCTAAGTGTGGGTCCTCTAGGCCATTTCCTTCTCTGTGGCTGCTGAGACGATGCTAGTGCTAGACGTGGCACTAGAGGCCACGGAGGGCAGCAGAAAGCTGAATGCAAAGAAGAGCCCAGAACTGAGCATCTGACCCCCGCGCACACTCTCCTCTCCTCTGGGAACCGCCGGCTGCTGCTTTCTTGGGTCCAGCTGGAGAGTGGGCTTAAGGACCCAGGAGAGCTGGAGAGAGGCCGAGCACCTCAAGCCTGCCTTGTGGGTCCAGCCCTGCCAGGCCCTGGCCTCCAGCCCTTGTGGGGTGGAAGACATCTCCCTTCCAGGGCTTCCCAGAACAGGATTTAGGGAAGGGAGAACACAGAGCTGAAGCTAGAGAATCTTCCACATTCACGTCTTTGACATTCTTTTTGTGGAATGGGGGGAAGCTGTGACTGAAGCCAGCAGAGGACTGACTCCAAGGTCCTGGGCAAAGTCACGTGAGGCTGTGTGGGTGGCCGCACAGGGCACACTGCTGCTCTTACTTCTGTGCAGGAGATCAGCTTTCTTGGTACAGGGCCTTGCCTGTGAGCACGGTGAGTGTCGGAATCCCATGGCATAAGGGGCAGGAAGGTAGCAGAGACCTGCAGGATGGTTCAGGTGAAGAAGAAATCGGCTGCAGGGGAGCAGTCTCCATCCCAGGGCCTGTTCGTACGACTGACCCACCAGATCACAGGTCGCCCTCTCTTAGCTCCACCTGGGGGCTCTGTGCCAGCCCCAGACTCCAAGCTGTGTGACAGCAGGACACACATCTATCTGTCCTTCCTGCTCTTCCTTTACAAGCGTAACAGCAGCAACTTGCTTTGGGGGATCCCACAGCACCAGGGACTCGGCCTTGCTGACTTCACAGAGCACAGGGTTGAGGCTGCCTTCCTTACGTCACATTCTCCAAGTCTGATCTGAGTGTGACTTCACCCAGCACTTGGCTCAAGAAACCCAGACTGAGGAGCCAGGACGTGGCTCTGTGGGCGGCTTGGAGGGGCCAGCGCACTTGGGCCCACCTTCGGGAATTTAGAGATTCATCCAGAGCAGCAGGCCGCATCCTGCAGCACTGTCCGTCTGTCTGTCCAATCTCTGTTGGACCTGACTTTCAGCTTCCCACCTAATTCTCAGCTCTGGGCTGGGACAGCCATGCAGAAGACAAGTTGAAAGCCATCAGTAGCCAGCACCAGGGACGTGGTGCATGGTTCAGCACCCAGTCCAGCTGTTGCCAAATTCAGGGGCGCAAGGAACTATTTCATATGGTCCCAGATTCTGTGGGTCAGAACTTCAGGCGGAACACAGTGGGGACAGTCCATTTCCACCTGCCTGGAACCTCAGCTGGGTACGCTGGAGGCGGGGGTCTGCCTGCAGAGGTCCAGGACCTTCAGAGGTGTCTTCACTCGTGTGGCTGGACAGTGCTGGCCTTCCAACAGAGCTATGCTGCCGGGGCGGCAGGTGGGGCTGTTCGCCTCTGAGGACCTGGCATCAGAAGCACACCTGTCACTTACACTCTATTCTGTCAGTTACAAGAGAATCGAGCCCACCTCAAGTCAAGAGAAGGGAATGAGACTCGCCCCTTGCTTAGAAGCAGTGAGGTTCTAGAAGAACCTAAATTACAACCTGACCACAAGGCCTCTGCCGCAGGTCCCTCCACCTTGAAGGTGAAACCTGAAGCATTGACAGAATGCCTCTTGGGTGAGTGTGTTCCGTGCAGACCCCTGGGGTGTGACCACTTGAGGATCCCATCCTGGGTTCCCATGGTCCATGGACTCAAAATAAGTCATCCAGGAAATCATTTCCCAGCAGCTGTCACTTTTTGCAGGGACAGTTAACATAAAGCACAGCCTAGTGCAGTGAAAGCCCCTTCCCAGTTGTGCAAACAGCAGCATGCTGGAGCTGGTTCTACTCTTGGCTCTGGCCCTCCCTGGGTGTCTTTGGTTAAGTTACTTAAACTCTCTGTGCCTCTCTTCTCTCACCTGTTCCGTACAGGTGATGAAAAGTTGACCTCTGACCCTCCACCGTGAGAATCACATGAACTGCTGTCCTGGACACCCCTGGTATGGTGCTAGGCATATGGTTTCTGCTGTAGAAATAAAGGGCCTCTCAGCTCCTTCAGGCCTGGAATGTGTGATAATGGGTACTTCTGACTCTCTAGCCAAGGAGAGGGCAAGGGCAGGAAGCAGCTGCTCTGGGTCCAGGGGGACAGGAGCTGGTGGAGTCCTGGGGACATCCTCATTTCTGGCTGTGTTGCAAGGACTCTCGTCTGTTGTGAGAACGGCAGGTCACACCCTCATGGGCTGCAGTGTGCAGATGAGGGTGGGGCGATGGGGCTGGTGGCAGGGTCCAGAGTCTGCGATGGCTTTGCCCTTCCCCTACCTTTGTGTGTGTGGTTTTTTTTTTTTTTTATAAGTTCATAACTTATTCTGATCCACGGATTTGGGAGAGCGCGGGAGAGGAGCCCGATGATGTCTTTAATTAAATATTGCCACTCCCTCCTCCTTAAGGTCATTACAGTCAATAAGGGGGAGGAGAAATATCTCTTTAGAAGGCCTTTCAAATGAAAAAGAAAATGAACTACTGAATGCAAAAACATCCTTATCTAGCCAGCATCCTTCCCTCGGTTGTGATTTAATATGTGCACCGTGCTATACAGAAATACAAAGCAGCTTGGGAAGAAGTCTCAGCCCTAAGAATCTTAGGGTATTAAAACTCTAGTAATCCCACACAAGAGAAAAATACAGCAAAGCCTGAGCTTGGCCCCTGCAAACCAGCGCTCTCCGCCCCCTGTGACCCGGGGGCTGTGGGGCGTCTCCAGAGAGCCCCGCACGCTGCTTTTGACAGCTGGATTTTATTAACTGTTTTTTCATTACTCCTGGCGGACTTGACAATGAACTCTTATCAGTGTATTGTGGCGAGTACAAGTCAATTAATTTCTTTTAAATAACTTCAACTGAAATCCTATTTGATTTATATTCCAAAAATGATTTCCATTCTGCTCCTTCCTGAGATTATAGTCCCGGTGGAGTTAATCACATGGCTGCACGGTCACCCATACCCCTGGGAGAAAACAGGATCAAGGAGCTGGGGGAATGAGAAGAAGGTAGAGCTGAGAGCATCCCAAAGACCTTTTATCCAAGGGAGGCCCTGTGCTCCATGACAGGAGATCGCGTTTACATCCTGCCTTCAGAATAGCGCCTTCCTACTAGTTGTGATGGGGACAGTTGAAGAGCACCACACTGTCCAGAAGGTGGGGAGTCTTGACCAGGAACCATGACCGACCGGGGCCGCTGGTTGTTCTGGTCAATGCTGAGCCGCCCCCTGTCTGGTACCCAGAGGTTTGGGGACTGGTGCCCAGAGCTGTCACTGTGAATGGGTAGGGCGGTCACACCTTCCCAGAGGAGGTGGTGTGAGCTGAGTGGCATCGGGCACAGAGGGCAGAGCTTAGTGAGCAGCCGATGACAGTGACAGGGTTGGAGCTCTAGAAGGAGAGTGGCACAGACGAGGGTCTGAACAGCAAGTGCATCTTCTCACAATCCCAGGGGTTAGATTGTCCAAGGTCAGAGGTCCACAGGGTTGGTTCCTTCCCAGGGCTGACAAGTCGACTGGCCTCAGAAGCTTCTAGAGCATTTGATAAAACATGTGAATTCCTAAACCACCAAAGCAAAACCTTTAGAAGTGCAGCCCAGGACTTGTCATTTACACAACTATGTGAGTTCTGCAGGAGACTCTGGTGCCCACCAGGCTCTGCTGTGCACAGAACACCATGGCCTCAGTTCAAGGCCCTGTGATGGAGGAAACAAGCCCACACGAGACAAGTAGGAAAACATCAGGCAGAACGTGATCAAGGGCCCAGCCAGTTGGAGGGCAGAGGCTTAGGTACCTGGAGGAGGAAGGAGGTTACCATGTGGGGAGAGGTGGGGAGAGAGTTCCCGAGGGCCATGTTCGCACGTCTCCTCTACACGGAAAGCATCCGGGCCAAGCGTTACAAACACGCAAGGGCAAGATTCTGGAGGATGCGGCGACCTGTGTAAAAATGTATCTTGGTGTTGAGAGCATCTTTGAGCCGTATCGCTTTTGTCTTTATCAAAAAACGCAGTCTGTGTTTTCTGAAGTGTCTGTTGGCTGTCTGGGCATGCGATACCCGTGCCTGACACCTTGACATCCACAAAGGCCTGCGGCTGGGAGATTTGGAAGTTCTGTTGGTTGGGGGCTGAGCGGGCCCTGTCTCGGGAGGGAGGAGCGGAGGAGGGAGGAGGTGGGCAGACCAGCAGGTGAACTGCAGCTGAGCAGGGCCTGGGCGCCACTGGTGACTTCTGACTCCACAGGTGAGTGTTGCTGCTGTTGTTTTAAGTGGCATTCATCCTACCCGTCTTCTTATACATGTATTGATCCTGGCCAACACAGACATGACAGGAGACCGGACGGCAAGAAATATGTCAGGGCTCACGGTGGAAAAGAACGTGCATGGAGATGGCAGACGCCCGAGTGCGTCCTGTGAATCTGGAGGTGCTTTCCACACACCAGCTGGGTGACCTGGGCAAATGAGCTGCCTTCTCTGTGCCTCAGTTTCCCCATCTTTCAAAGAAGGATAATAAGAATAGTGAACACACAGTATTGCAGGGGATTAAATAGATTAATTATGAAAGGAGTTTAGCATAGTGCCTGGAATATGCAATAAATGTTAGCAATCAATATATATTTTTTCCACCTGGATGAGTGATGTTCTGCGCATTTACTTCAATCAAGATATCATGGCTGCTCTCGGAGGACTGAGTAGTCACTAACAAATCCATTTTCCTTATCGCAATCTGTATAGCTCAGTGAGCTTTCTGCTCTCTGCTCCAAGCCAAGAACAGAGAGCTTTGCCTCCCAGACTGAAATGATACATCCGCAGGCACAGGGCTCTGCAGACTCCTCTCAATCCAGGGGGGTTGCATGTTAGTTAAAGGGTGTCTCTTCCAGCCCCTGGAGATTCCAGGAACTAACAGCCTGCTCTGCTCTGGTGACAACGGTGACGTGCTGTGCTTTTCTGTCTGCTCAGCAGGGGCTTTGCTTCCTGTGAGGAAACACTCCTGATGCACACTCTTTACTCTGCCACAATTTCCCTTAAACCAGGTCCCTGGAGGCACAGGACCTAGGGCCAGAGAGCATGGCCAGAGTGGCATGGTGCAGGTCAGTTACCCTTGATGGGCCTCACACGTCAAGGTTTCCAGGAGAGTGGGTGACACCTCCGGAGAGCACGTCTCTTCTCAGGGATCCCGCGCCGCACCCTGTTGGAGTGGGCTCAGCTTCAGCCTGCACTGCTAAAACCGTGGTGCGCGTTGAATCAGGGAGAGGGGAAAGGTCAGAGGCAGAACTTGCTGAGTCCTATTTGTGGATTAGTTCTTTAATCCAATTTCTTTTTCCTAAACAATTGTATAGAAACCTGCCAGCAACAATTTAACAAAAGCAGGGCTCCCTGGTTGGAGCAGAAGTGGCCCCTTCAGGAGCCCCTAAAACACCCACCTGAAATCCTAGGATTTCTCTGAACCCAACTTGAAAACTCCCGCTCTCATCTGGGAATCATCCTTACCTTCTACGTCGGTACCTGGCTTCCAGGCCTCTGTGCCCTGCACAGGGAACAGGGTGCAGGGGAGAAGGGACCACGTAGGTCAGAACAAGGCAGGTTTCATTCTGAATGATCCCTGCAGACCTCTGGGCTCAAATGCACTGTGTGAACTCGCTTGTCTGCACTCCCCCATGTCTGACTCCCAGAGCTACCTGAGGCCTGAGTGGGTACGTTGAACAGCTTGGTGGGTTAACGCAGACTATCTCTGGGCCCACTCTGGTTACAAGTCTCCTCCTCCCTCCCACGTCACTCAGGGGACAAGAGGACAGAGGGATGAATGGGAAGCGCTGGGCCTTAGAAAGTGAACAGGAGAGGAGCCGGGGGCAGGACCCACTGAGGATACCTGGGTTTGTTTTGCCAGGGGAACCTACAAATCCCAAAAGGCCTCATCTGTAGACTTTTGCTTGTAGTCCACAGCCACCCAATTTTCTATTATTATTATCTTAACACCACATTGGCCCTATTTTTAAAATCTGCTGCACTTGGGCAATTTTGTCTGACGTCAGCTAGCTGCCGGCAACGCTGCTTGAAAACAAGAATAACCAAATCTTCTAAGGAGTAATGCTGAACCTGCTTCAAACGCAATAAATCACAAAAACCATTGTTTACGATAAGTGGTATCTGATTGCTGTTAGAACCTGTGTTTATTGCTTTTGTGCGTTATGGTCTCTTGTAATTTGGACAGCCAGAAATTGTATTCCTTTATGCAGCGCGTAGGAAGGGTTGGTAAGGAGGGAGACATGTGTAATTATGCTGCCAGGGAGTGGGGCTGGGGAGTTGCCTGTTTCTCGTATGGGGAGCGGCACACCAGGCTCTCCGTGTTCCTTGTTCCTGGAACCCTCCTGGCACCTTCCGAGACCTGGGCAGGGGAGGACAAACAGGAGGCAGACTTGGAGCCACCGTGCTCCATCAGAGAGCCCTTAAATGGCCTCAGGGAGCCAAGTGCGGGTTGGGCAGGCAGCCATGAGCCCAGCTGGGCTGATGGTTTTCCCTAGAAATTGCCTTGGACGCCCCTGCAAGTGTCTTCCCTCATTCTAGCCCACTGGGCTTCATGGGTACGGGCTGACAGCAGAGGTGCAAGGACAGCTGATGGAGGGATTCTTTGGCACCTCTGTTGCAAAACTTGAGAAGAAACTATTTGACCATGCAGCCTGGGTCTCAGCAGAGCGTCAGGTAGTCAACTGAGGACGTCGTCTCTTGGTTTCTTTGAGGTGCTGTTGCCAAGAGGGGTAACGACTGGGCATGGGGCTCTGTCATTCTCATAACTCAGAACCTCTGGCCTCTGAGAAGAGGATCTGGTGTCTTTGACATCGGCCCTGCTCCATCTGTCCTGGCTACTTTGCTTCAGGGCTCCCCCGACTTGGAATGCTCACTCGTGTCGATTTTACCTGGGCAAGACCTGCCGATCCTTCAAGTTCCTGCACTACCATCAAAGACGGCCCCTGAATTCCCTCCTCTAATATTCTCAATCTCCACAGAATTTCTCCACCAGCTCCTGCCCCACCGACGCCCCCAATCCCGCAAGCTCAAAACTCGAGTCCCTGCAACTCATGGTTCATCCTGGACAGGCCTCTTTCCCTGACCCCAGCACTAACTCAGCACACAGAGGCCCTCAGAACTATTTATTGAATGAATGAACTCGAGAGTCACTCAACTGTCAGCACTTCACCTTCTGCATATTTCTCCAAGTCATCCCTCTTCCCTGTTCCTACCATCCTGGCCCCTGGGAAGGTCCTTATTGATTCTCAGTAGGCCCTTTCTGAACTGCCCATCAACATCCGCCACCATCCTCACACTCTAGGAGCTGGTGTCTGGGGCCATGTCTTGGTCTCTCCCTGCCCCCCACCTCTTCCACTCACCTCTGCCTGTTTTGCTTTATTTGCCCAAGTCCCTCCCCATTCCTGAGCACACCACTACTACCTGTTTTTAATCACAAAAGATGTGTTCTACACACACACACCCCCACACACACATCCTTACCCCTTCTTTACCTGGCTTTCCCTCTTTGGACTTGACTTAGTCCCCATCAGCCTCCAAAAGCCGATTCTAACTGTGCCTACAGGCCTTGCAGGGGCTGGGGGAGTGTCTCTCCTCCCACAACTCCTGTGTTTCTCTGTAATAACTCCTCTGTTTCCTCCTAAAGGCAGGAATACTGCATAGTCTGTCTTAATAGCCCCAGCACCCAGCACAATGCCTGGCCTGTAGATCGTCCATGAATGAGGCTCCAAATGGAACTGACACTAATACTCAAATAGCACAAGAGGATCAGAGAGTTTATTTCAGCACCAAATCGCACGCAATTGTGTGTTGGCTTAAAGCAAGTTCAAAGATGGCTCCCCAATGGACGTGCACTATAGGGGACACGCCGTCCATCAGTGCCTCCCCAGCCATCCTGTCTCCCCAAGGACCTGAGTCCTCACTCAGAACAAAGTCTCAGCCTGAGGGGTTGCAGCCTTCCACGGTGTCTGAGCCCGGAGCACTCACTCCTCAGTGGCGGCTCCCGGCGCGAGCACAGGAGGAGCCCGGATGACATGCTGACGGGTAGTTACCCCACAAAGCCTGGGACTGGCGAGTCTGCTTTATTAAGGAGATGAATGGGTCATTCGTGATTCCAAAGCTACGGGTTCTAGTCTGATCACCCAGATCCTAGCATTAATTAGACACTGAGCTGGATGGCAGCATCCCCCATGTCCCTTAGTGCTTAGGAGGGTTGTCTGAGACTCCTGGCCTGCAACCTGAGTGTGACCTTGGATCCCCCTCTCCAGCCCTCCCAGGGCTCCACTTTCAGGAGACCCTCACTTCTGGTCCAAGAGCACCTACTGGGCGGCTGATCTGCCCCACGGGGCCCACTGAACTACTGCGCAGGGCCAAGTGTCAGGATTTCCACATCTATTTTAACAAGCCTCTCTCTCTCCCTCTCTATCTTCTCTCTCTCTCTCTCTCTCTCTCTCTCTCTCTCACACACACACACACACACACACACAGGTCAAGCTCACCGTCAACACCTACAAACAGGTGCTTCCTACCCAAACTGCAGAACCTCAGGGGACAATGAACACAATTTGGGTTTTTGTGCCACGGCTCAGCAAGCTAGATTATGACTGTGTTGGCTGCCATGGTCTGGCTGGGCGCCCCACGATTGGGGGCAGCTTTGTCTGTGCAGGAAAGTACCTTCTCAGACAGCCAACTGCATGGCAGACTTTTGGGAATTCACGCTGCTTATGAACAAGGGCCTGGGATGTGGACCCTCAGGTGGGTTGGCCAATCAGCAGGTCCTCTAGGGCTCTGGTTTAGGCCCAGGCTAGGCCTTGGGAGGCTGAGGAGGGTCTAGTGGACATGCCCCGGCTCCCCAAGCCCTCCCGGTCTGGTAAGGGGTGGGGCAGGGTAGAGGGCCCCTGTGCAGACGAGACCAGGTTTTGTGTTCAGCGTCCACTCAAGAGGATCGAAGGCCAGTAGACAGCTGACTCGAGGGAACGAGAAGCAGCACGGGCTTTGTTGGGCTAGTGACCAGCATACCAGGAGCAGAAGCCTGGCTGCCAAGGTGTGGCACAGAAACTACGGGGCTGGCTTCTGTCAGCTGCTTCACAGCACGGAGGCCACAAAGCCCAGAGAGAAGGCTCGTGCAGAAAACGTGTGCTTCTCAGGCCACTGTTGAGTTGAACGGCAGAGTCGGATCCTTGCTCAGTCGCTCTCCTCTAGCCCGGGGGCCTCCCATCTGCTGACTTCTTTTTTCTTGAAACTTAGACACATAGCAATTTGACAGAAAAAAAATGTAAATGAACCTAGTTCATATGAAATTAGAAATCATCAGTCTTTCCAAAATCTCTTTCCTTCTCTTCAGCAGAGCAGATACAGGACTGTCATGGGTTTTCTACTTTTCTCCTAAGGGAATTCCATGTCTGAGTCTCTGTGCGTCATCAGAGCCCATACCAGGTGTCCAGCTGACCACCAAGGGGCCCTGGTTCCTAGGCCTGAGTGGACACACCAGCTCCCCACTCCCTCCATTGGAAGAGCACATCAGTGCTACATCTTCTTCCTCTGGAGAGACTTTGGCTTTCCAGGTGCTGAGCCCTAGGAGGAGACTGAGATGCGAGAGTGAGGGGAGTGGTTTTGATTAGGCTTCTGTCAGCAACTACGTGGATAGTTTATTTTTTACCTTATCTCAGTTTTCTCATCTATAAAATGGAGACAATAGGAATTTGTATTTTGCAGGGTTATTGTGGGAATTAAATGAGATAATGTGTGGCTCATAATAAATGATCAATAAAGGGTAGCTTAGAAGTAGGAATTACAAATACTATTTTAACTATTACTCTTGAAGAGCAGGTGCCATGTGTCTCTTTACCAGCACACCCATGACTTTGAGGCGCATCCATTTAGCTTGTGTAAGCTCTGGCCTCAAGTCAAAATCCTCAGCCCCGCTGTGAGGATCCAGAATGGAGGAACTACGAGAGATGCCTCTAACCCTTTTCTCACATGACCTTGACCTTGAGTTGTACAACATTCTCAGGGGCTTTTCCTATGACCCGTTTTTATTTTTCGTACTTGGAGTAAGGCATAAAAGCTGAGCCCACCTGGCAGACTGGGACCAGATAGAGCACAGTGGCCCTCTGGGGCAGGCCAGCATCTGGGCCAAAGAAATTAGGTGGCACAGCTGTGAGAGGCGGAAACCCCACTGCTACATCGGAGGCCCCAACGCTCAGGCCTGACTGCCTGTCGGCTGAGCCCAGCACTCCGACTCTGGCCCGTGTTTCTGCCACTTCCTTAGCCCCGAAAGACAACCCAGAAATCCTGCCAAGATAGGTCCAGGCCCTGCCATCTCTCTAGGGAGCCTCTGTGTGTCCTCTGTCCTGATGTGGGCTTTCTCTCCGCCCAGTCCCCAGCACTGTCTCTCCTGGGGTGCATCCTGGCACCCTCTGGCCTGCACCAAGGCCTGGGACACTTCTCGGCCATCCACGAAGCTCTGTCTGTGCTCAGCGCTCGTCCTCATTGGACCCAGCAGACAGCTGCCCACCCAACATGTCCATGGTCCTGGGTCACAGCCATACTCTGCCCTCCATAGTAAGTCCTATCTCCTGTCCCCATATCATAAATCAGGTGGCCATCCCCCAAGAAAGTGGCTCTGGATGCCCTGACCAGGCATCAAATGCAGCCAGTGTTCTGTGTCCTTCTGAGCTCTTGGAGAAACACTTTCTTTGCAGTAGTGACTTGCCCCAGGCAGTCCCCAGGCCAGATAAAGGGCCTGGTCCGTGGGCCTTGGGAAGGCTACTGCTACATGTGGAGACCGTGCTCGCCTTTGGGATCCTGCACAGACAGACTGTGGCCTGAGGTGCACCTTCCAGGCTCAGCACTGTTCTAGGGCTCCCTGGAGCCTATACCCAGAGGCGGCGGCAGGAGCTGCGGTCACTAAACAGGCCTGGACCTCCCTGGGGATACTGACCCTGACCGCCTGACCTGTTCCTCCTCTGCCCTCAGGCCAGTGCCCACCCACTTGCTGGGCCCCTGCCCAGGACACTTTTGCAGCTAGCTCCAGCTCCCCCTTGCCAGCCTTGGAGACCCCTCCAGGGCCCTGGCCACAGCTCCCACCCCATCACATCCACTCCTCCTGAGCATTCTCACCTGCTAGCTTAGCCCCAGAATGCCGCTGTCTCTAGTACCCCGCTGGCCAGTGCACCATGGTCTCCAGGCAACTGCTGCCACCCCTCCTAGCCCAGGCCTGTCCACAACAGAACCTGACCCTAGTCCAGAACGGGGTGACACTCCAAGTGGGGACTTTCAGCAGGGGGGGGTGTCAGCATAAATCCCTTTGGGGTGTCATCCACCTATGAGGGAAGCCAGGTAAGCAGTTGCAGGCAGAGCAGGGTGAAGCTCAAGACCTCTCAGCCTCGTTGCATGTAGTCAGGGACCAGCTCCGGGGTGGTAAGGCCCTTGCTAAACAAACTGTAGCCCAGGCAAGGCTAGAAGTGGGGTGCTGGTGGGATGTATGCTGAGTCGTTTTGTCAGGTTTGACATCGGTAGTTTTGCAGGATCTGGAGCAAGTACCCAAGCTTCCCAGGACCTCAGTTGCCTGACCTGGGCAAGGGAAGGCTGCAGGGAAAGGAGCTGAGGGGGCCCTTCCATCTGGCTTTCTGAATTCTGACTACTGAAAGCAAAAGCAAGGCTCTCAGAGCAGGGTGCAAGGAAAGAGGAAGAACAAAACTCGCAGCCATTTGCTTGTGCCAGAATCCAGGAGCAGACTCCTAGAATTCCCCACCCCTGGCCAGAAGCCAAGGTCAGGCCACTGCCTGATACATCTCCTTGTGCCTGAGACCATCAGAACCCACAGGGAAGGGTGGGTGCTGGTGATGAATCACACAAGCCTTTTCATCCCGTGCACTACTTACACACCCCATACTTCAGGAGGGGAGGGGACTACTCCTGTTTCATAGCATATTCAAGTTTAAGGTCACTTTTTCATACGTTTCTTCTTAGTACGACACAAATCCTCATTATGGATACTTCTGTGTTTTAGCAAAAGGACCCACAGTCACAGTGCTGCGATCCTCAAATAAAGTTCAATCCATTTTCATCTCTCTTTCCTTCCGAATATTATTGCCGGAAATGTTACATTATCATAAACCAGAGTTCAGGATGCGTGTAGGGTTTCAACAATTGTCACTTTTCTCTGTTTACAAATTCTGATTGCTGCCCACATTTTACAAAGGCAGAGTATTTCCATATTTGTAGATAGTTTTTCTTTGGCTATCCCTAGCTCAGACACAGCCCTGATGGTTAGGATGTCCTGTGTGATGCTGTCCCATTTCTGCCTGGTATGTAGGGCAAAGAGCCTGGGTGAGATGTTTGTAGGGAGTGAGGTGAGATGGGACTGCTGCAGGGGGGCTCCCCCAGGGGACTCTCCCTTTGACAAGCCTGAAGGACCCCGGGAGCAGGCTCTGGGCCCAAACCCTGATGGCTAGCCTTACCTGCACATGGAAGGACAGATTGCTCCCACACAGACGTTCATGCATTGGAAATCTTCAGGTAGTTTTTCTTTTCTATTATCCATGTCACACACCTCTGGTAGAATGGATGCCCCTTCCCAAAAGGATCTGAGAGTCCAGTGTGCTGGAGTGTGCTGAAGCCACAGGTGTGGCCTGCCCTTAGGCCCATCTGCTGGCATCAGGGCCAGCTGGGTAGGCGTGAGCTCCAGGGCTACTCAGGCCAGGCTGCTCTCTTGCACCCTACCTGGAGAAAGAACCCAGCTTTGGAGCAGACAATTCTGTGTCTGAATAGCACTTATGAACTATGTCAGCTTGGAAGAGGGTCTTTACTCCTGTGCAAGATCTATCCTCTGCAAATGGAGTTTATAATAGCGGCAGCCAAGCCAGGAGGGCAAAGCTAGATCAAACACACCAAGCCCCTCCCCGTGCTTGGCACCTGGGAAATATTTGTTGAGATGGTGGGCTGTGCCTGCCTGCATTCCTCACCTTCACAGTTGCTTCCTTTGGCTTCTCCTCTAGGTCTTCCTCTCTTTGGCTTTTAATCCCATCAAACCCTAACCTTCTTTTCTTTCAACTGTTGGATAAATCTGTCTGGAGGGAGCCACTTACTCTCGCCCTTCTCCCAAGGCATGTTGGATGAAGGGTGCATCCTCCGCTCAGCCCAGGCACTAAACACCTTCTAGGCATCCTTCCCATAGCTAAGAGGAGGAATCACTTGTTTCCCCATTTCTTGGAAGGGATCAGACCCGAAAAGTTTAAGCAGATTGTTTGAGGACATGCAGATGATAAATATCAGAGCCAAGATAAAAGGCACAGTTGGGTTCCAAAGCCTGTGCGTTAAACTGACCTGAGCCCTGAGGGTGGTGTTTGTTCTGCAGCTACAGGTCAGTGCTCTGGTCTCATAGAGCTAGTTAGGCCATTGGCCCCTGAACAAAATGACCAAAGCTCCTGGTTCTGGCTGAGGTTATGCACCTGCTTTTCAGTCTTTCTGCCTCCCCTCATTCTCATCCACTAAACTTTCCTGAAACAACAGCACCTCTCCACACACACACACACACACACACACACACACACACACACACACCCGACATGCTTGTTAGAATTGTGTGCAAAGGAGCTCTCATAGGCCATGAAATAGACTGCTGGGGCTCCTCTGTGAACACTGAGCTTCTGCACTGTGATGTCCTCAGGTTTGCTCTAAGGCTTTGTTGGATGGCTACTTGAATTTTGGTTATATTTTGGAATAAAGGAAGGATGGTTGTTTGGGGGGTTTTTGTTGCCCTTTCTTTCTTTCTTTCTTTCTTTCTTTCTTTTCTTTTCTTTTTTTTCCAGCACTGGGGGTCAAACCCAGGGCCTATGCGAGTTAGGCCAGCACTCTACCACTAACTACACCCTTGGCCCCAGGATGTCTATTCTTATTTCTGGGAAGATTTGAGGAAAAACTTTTACCTATTCTGAAGTCTAATCAGAAAAAAAAAAATGTCCAAGTGGGGCAGGAAGGTGGGGTTCTCTTCCCACCGAGTGGGCTGGTAGCACCGAAGGCACCCAAGGTCTTGAAGGACCAGATTAGAAACTCAGGATCCAGCCCCTGGGGAGGGAAGCCACACCCTGGGTCCAGACATCTAGTTCTTATTCCTAAGTCCAGCGGCAACATGCTTCAGATGAAGTAAAGTCATCTACCATCTTGAAGCCAAATCTGCCATCACGTGGTTCCATCTACCATCGGATGGACATGCAGCATTCTCCCCAGCCACCCACAGAGGTGACAAGTGCCCTTGTGAACATGTGGACTTTTGTGGACTCAACTTCGCCATGCTGACTGCAGGCCCCAAGGGTCTGTCCACATGAGCAAGTGTTGCAGCTGGATCTGGAGGGCTGGGTCAGAACCCTAGCATCTGGGGGGAGGGGCACAGCTTCCGGAACCGCAGGAGGTAGGAAGGCAGAGGCATTGTAACTTCCACTGGGTCCTTTTCCAGCACCAGTTTACACTTTATTCAGCAAATTTCCAGATCCCAACACATGCCCCCTGGGTGCCAGTCAGTGGTAACTCAGGGCATGTGGGCTGGGGCAGAGGGGAGAACAATAACGGAGCTCAGGTATGTGCCCCAGAGAGTTTCCCAACCTCCTAGGATCCAGCCTCCATTCTAAAGCGAAGGACATAAATGCTAAACTAGGGGGTTCTTGTCGGTGCTGATAAGGAAAACCAGAGAATGCTGGAGTCTCGTGAAGAAAACCCTAAGATTGTAGGCTTATCGCTGCTGTAGCATAATACGGGAAGTGTGTTAATTCTAACCTCCGTGGGTTCCCCCTGAATCCCTTTCAGCTGAGGCTGGCGGGGTGAGCTGCCATCCTGTGGAGACTGGAGCTTGGACTGACTGGTTTGGATTTCTTCCCTTACCTGGGCTTCACATATCCAATCTCCAATTTGAGGGGGGACACAGCTTTGTCCCTTTCTCCTGTCCAGCTGCCTTCTCAGTTATTCGGTCCACCAAACAATGGCCAAAAGCCTACTGTGTGCAGAGTACAGTCGTAGGAGCTATGAAACGTCCGAGTCCAGCCAAGTTCATCTCTGCAGAGCCAATACGCCAAGGAGAGCATAGTGATTTATAGGCCAAGCCTGCCAGCCGACCTTGTCCCCAGCAAAGTCTCATTTCAACAGGCTTGTCTTCTAAGCGATTATTCACTGTTTGTCCTGCTCGGGCCTGGCACGCTTCTACAATTCCTTTTACCAAAGAGGAAGCAGGAAGCTTGAAGTAAGTACTTATTTATAAAGAGAAGGTCCGTGGGGCAGGCTCCTGCCTCTTTGGGGGGCTTGCCTGGACACCTCGGTGTGGCTCTGTAACAAGAATGGATTTGTTACAAGATTGACTTTTCTGAAGCTCCTCCCCATCCGGGGCTTTTTTTTTTTTTATCCCCAACCACCCCTGTGAGGCAGATGAGAGAAGGCCAAGCTCAGGGGGAGGTGGCATGTTGGGTCTGTGCTGGAAAGTGTCAGAGTCCGCCCTACCCCAAGTGCCCAGCTCTCATCTGCATCTCTTTCCACTACACCAAACCCAGAGCTGGAGGGAGGGCAGAAGAGATGGCAGGGGCGCGGTCCCCACGGGGCCTTCCTCCCTGACTCCGAGTGCTGAAGAAGGCTCCGGAGGCATGAGGCCCGGAGATGCTGTGCCGACCTGCCCTGGACTCCAGAGGTGCCGAGGGGAGAAGCAGCTGCAAGTCACGGTGACGGATGTTCGCAGCTCACGGGTGGGTGACTGTGTGGGCCCTGGTGCCAGGGTGGCCACATGGCTGGCAGGAGGGAGCAGGGCGTCACATTTCAGCAACATGATCTCGGCCCGGTCCCAGGAGGAATGTGTGCACAGGTGTTTGTGGTCTTCAGTTCAGAGAGGGGCTGGGGACAGTGGAAGGACCAGGCGGCAGGGGGGACCTCCCTGTCTCCGTGGGTTCTCTTCACTGCCTTCGCCAGCCCTTTGGGGACAAGCAGTGCTGTGTGTTCTTTCCAAGTCTCCAATAAGAAAGCCGGGTTTAAAAGTCCCAAAGTTGCTGAAGGACTTCACAGGGAGAGGAGGGCATTTGGTATAAAAATGTTGTGGAAAACAAAAGCCTTGCACTTCTCTTCTCAGCAGAATGGGAGTCTTGCTCTAAGTGGGAAGGGAGGCCACTGACATTTGCTGGAGATCTTACTTGAAAGTAGGTTTTCTTCCTGTAACTGTTTATCCAAACTCTCTTAGACTTTGGTTCTCAGCTGGATGTCTGAGTGATCTCCAGAATTTGATGACATTCTGGCTCATAAGAATACATACTGTTGCTTTTGATTAATGTGATTTATTTTTTAACGATTTCTCTGAGCCAGTTGAGCAACCCAGGTAAGCCATGGTGCTGGTGCCGGGAAGGGAGGCCAAAGGCATGACTTCAAGGTGCTGGGAGCTAAGTATTCCTGCCTAGACACGTAGGAGGGAGGAAAAAAACAAAAAACAAAAAGAAACAAAGACGACCCGGCTCTGAGGATACGGGTTAGGGCCGGGTCTGTGCCTGGAAGAGAAGAACTTTCCCTTTGTTCCGTGGCCCACTGCTTGTCCCGAAGCTGCATGGTCGGGAGGGCAAAGGCGACTTTTGGGGCTTGGCCCAGAGGATCTGTTTCCTCTTTCCTTGTTTTCTGCTCCACCACGTGGCTACAGACCATGACATTTCTGTTCAATGCTGTCAGAGCCTTGGTCTGAGAAGAATGTCTGTGTACTCGGGTCCCTTGGCCAAGAAGGAGCTGTGCCCAGGGCCCTCTGGCATCTGCTCATGCCCCAACTCCTTTCCTCTCCCACATGACCAGCAGCCAATGGACAGTTCCTCCCGGCCAGGCTTGAGACAGAGCTGAGGGGATATCGATGCACAGCCAGGACCTGGACCCTGTCTGGGTCTTGCATGTCCAGCTGAGGCAGGGCATTGGCTTTGTCTAGGAAGGGTAAGGTATGGAACCAGGACTTGCCTCCCTTCTCTGAAACTTAGTGGGCCATGAGCCCCAGCCCCTGACCTACCCAAAGAGATCCTGCAGAGCCAGCCACCGACCGGCCAGCTATTTTTAGAAAGCTATCAGGTGCACAGGATGCCCAGTTGCCTTTTCCACCTGTTGGGCTCAGTACAGTGATCAGTGTCTCAGCCCCAAGTCTGACTGCAGCCCGGGGCCAGCACAAAGCTCCCTCCCAGTGCAACTTTGCCATGGTTCTGGTCTGGCCTGACCATGGCAAGTGACGCCTCCATGATCCTTGGGCCCTCGGCCATTTTGTCCTGAGAAGCACAGGTATTGGACACTAAAGCTTGCCCTCCTCTGCTTCCTTGAGAGGCAGGGAAAGGCCTGTAGGAAAGACAAGTCAGGAAGAATCTTGAATTGTGAGCTCATCATGAGGAGTCTAGAAAGTTCTGGAGTCATCCTTCTACCAGGAAGGTGCACAGAGTGTGCAATGAGTCTGGGGCATGCCCATGTGCACTTAGTAGTGCATCACCCACAGATGCAGGGTGGCCAGGACATGCCCAGGAGAAGTCACAGAGGAGGAGGAGCAGAGAGCAGCCTTGAGGGACACACAGGTGCGGCCAGGGACTGCCGAGGGCAGCAGAGGGGCTTCGAGATTTTCACTCAGCTGGAAACAGGGACAATCCACACTGTACCCAGGAACCTAGAAAGACATGAGGCTGGTGCAGAGGGCTCTGCAGGGACACGGGAGGTAAGCCCGGAGGGTGCCAGGTAGCACTAGGTGTGAAAAACCACGAGTGTCAGGGGAGGTGTCTGATGATCAGAGCAGAGACAGAAGAGCGTGGTGATCTGATGGCCAGTCACCCTGCTCTCTGCCCAGCAGAACATCGTGGGGTCCCCCCGATCATAGAGCAGCAGCAACAACAGGTTTACAGCAGCATCTTCATCCCCCAGTTCACAAGTGAACTGCTCAGGTGAGATGAGCGGGGGCTGGAACTGGCCTGGCCCAGCATCGGGAGCCTGTTGTTAATGTCTCTTTCCAGTCCCGCGTTTGGTGGCATCGTGAAAATGGTTGCAGTGGGAGGATCTCTACAGCCGAGTCTGGCGAGCACTGCTCATCAGGGTCTGGGTGTTTTTGATTCCGTCTCCTCGGGCCCAGCCACCAAGCCAGGCGTGAAACACTTACCAGCACAGCTCTGGGTACTGGGGAGTCCCTGAAGGGTTTTATGCTGAGGTCTACACTAGTCAGATGAGCAGTGACCACGCACACGGTGCCTTTGCGGACACGTGTGATGCCTTCTTCCCTGTGGAGGAGCCTGGGGACTGGGAGCGGGGATGGGGCCTTGGACCTTCGTTGGCCTGTTCTGAAACCACTCTCCTTTGGACTCCCAGGCCTTGGACGCTCCTCACCCAGAGCAAACTTGCTTCCTTCCTGCCTTCTGCTTCATCGCCTGAGTAGACTTGGCGCCAGCCACACAGAACTTCTTTCAGCTCCTTAAATAGGACCCATTTCTCCTCTCTTCCAGGGTTGGCTCACGCTTATGCCTCCCATGGAACCAGAGGAGTCCCCCGAGCACAGCCCTGGAGGTGGCCCTTGGTTCATCAAGTAGTGGCTGAGGGCAGGCGCTGGGGTGCCACCCGGTCCTGTGCACGCATGTGTCGGCAACTCCGTGGCCTGCTAGCAGGACAGAGAGTCTGTGGCCTAGAGAGCATCTGAGTGGCTCTCAGAGGCTGCTGAGACAAAAGCTGCTTAGTCCCGACCGGTGAGAGCGGCAGAATAGCCCACAGCAACCTTGTAAAACAAGTAGCCCTCCCATTGTAGAGAGGAGGAAACTGAGGGCCCCGTTGGTGAACTCACATCCCAAGGTTCCTCAGAGCCCAGGCCTTGAGCCTGAGCCCCAGGACCATAAATCCCAAGCCGGCTCTGAGGACCTCAGCGGTTGATACAGAGTGAACTCAGACACCAAGAGCGGAGCAGGCCCCTCTGGGAGAAAGGGGTGCCAGGCCTCTGTGCCGCTGGCCCACTTGACTCCAGAAACTTGTCCGCACACCCCGTCACTACTGTCTCTCCAGGACTGGCTTCTCAAAAATGGACATTAACCGTGGCCATGAATACAATGCTGCCTTTGTTGCTCTTTTGGAAAAAGAAAAAGGCTGGCTTCTTGGAGCTGTTGTACTTTATTTTTCTGTAAAGAGGAAATTAATTTTAGTCTTTCTTTTTGGTTTAAAATGTTGTTCTTTGCTTTTCCGCCCTACAATTTAAAAGGAAACATTTGTCTGTTGAGAAAAGAAATGATAATTATAGACTAAAAATTGTTTCTATTCTGATTTGAAAAAGTGACAAAAAAAAATTTTTTTTCCATTGCACAGATGGGGCCCTGCTGACAGAGGGTGTTTAACAATGAGGCCCCGGGCTAGTTGGGGGCTCAGAATGGCACTGGAGGTGTCTTTGGGCTTGAGTGTCACGGGGGTAAAGTGCTGTTTCCAAGGCTGGTCTTCATTTCCAGAACTGGTTAGTGACTCACTGCATGAGATTGGGACACACCGGGCCCTCCTGAGCTTCACCTGTGGGAGACAGAGGGGGCCTCTGAGTGTCATGGCCCGTGTCAAGTGAGCTGTTTGGAAGACGAGGCCAGGGGCTCCCTTGTGTGGCCTCTGAGTTCAGAGAGTCACCTGGCTTTATTTCCTTAGCTGACAGTTTTACCTTTCAGCCTCACAAAATTACAATTGCTCCAAGTCCTTCGATCAATAAAGCAGGAAACTGATTAGACTGTGAAATTAAACTAATAATGCCATGCTATTAACCCTCAATCAATGGGGAATGAGCTTGAAGTGAAGGCTATTTCCTAAACCGTATTACCCCTGGATACATGTATTTACTTTCTGGAAGAAATCCTAGGGGCACACATCCCCAGACCATCCTTTTCTGCAAAAGTAGTGTGATTTGCAGTGCTGTCGTTGGCCACTGAGAAAGGGCTGTCTGCAAGTGTGGTGTGGTGACCAGAATATTCAGGGAGAGCTGAGTCTGAAGGCTGGCTGAGGCAGGGCAGGTACTTGAGCCTTGGAGTGACTGAGTGGACCCCAAAGTGTCTGATGTGGACGTGATTCCCATGGGCCTCTAACCCGTGCCTGCCTGTTGTCTCTAAGAACTTTTCTTTGGAGTTAATACCTAGTGTCTTAGTTCGTTTTGTGCTGATGTAACAAAACCCCACAAACTAGTTGTTTGGTAAACAATAGAAATTTAATTCTTATGATTCCAGAGACTGAAAAGTCAAATGCCGAGGTGCTGGCACTTGCCATATCATCCCATGGCAGAAAGCACGGGAGCAAAGAGAGAGGGGAGGGAGCGAAACCTATCTTTTTCCAGGAGCTCGCTCACTCAGTGACTTCCTTGTCTCACGATGACATTAATCCATTTGAAAGGGTGGAGCCCTTGTAACCTCAACACCTTCCAATACATCCCTTCCTCCCACCACTGTTGGGAGATAAATACCTAACATGAATTTTGGATCCCCTGTGGCTGGATCAGGGACCCAAGTACATAGAACTAGGGTGGAGAGCTCCTTTTAGTCTCAAATGGCTTTAGGGTTCATGCTACCACTGTGGACACCACCATGTGGTTTTTCAGAATCCCTGTATGTTTGACCCATGAGAAAGGGGTCAGTCTGCTCATTTTCCTCCCCTTCTCGTCCCTCCAACGTTATCGCCCCCAAGCATAGGCTCAGGATGAGCATACTTGAGAGCAAGGGCAGATGTTGGGGCTGTTTTCTTGTATATCTTGATCATCGTCAGGGCCCAGTTTCAGGAACAGTGTCGTTATAATCTAGAGACACACAGTGTCTAGCTTGGACTAGCACCACCTGGGAGCCTGATTCTGGGGTCATGGAGTCTGGGCCAGGCCTCCCATTCCTAAACTGACCTCTGGGCCTGTCCATCAGGACAGCCTCCTGAGGCCGCCTGGGTAGCCAGCATTTGCAGACTGGGCTCTGGTCACAGTATAAGGAAGGCTCATTTGTCACATCCCAGGCACTGCATCTCAGGTGTGTCCAAGTCCTGAGAGGCCACTGCCTCTCTCTTACCGAAGTGGTGAGCATGGGTTAAGCTGGGCCTCAAATAACTCTCAGGACCAGTTCACCGCAGAGCATAGACCTGGCCCTTTTCCATGTGCTCCTGACTGCGTAACCCCAACCCTGCAGAGCACTGAGGGCTGTGACTGTTTCCCCATTTAAGGGATGAACAAATCAAGGCTGGGTGATCAAGGACCTCAGGTGGTCACACAGCTAAGACGCTGAACCAGCTCCGGAACCCTGGTGCAGAGCTCTTTGGCCGCCAGGGCTCTCTCCAGGGAGTTGTCTAGGAATTAGCATAGGCTTGTCCTCCTCTGCCTTTGCCACTGAGACGGAGGAACTAGCATGTCCTGCCGTGGACCCTCCCCAGGCTCTGCCTCCCACCCAGCCTGTCAGTTCCATCGCAGTGGAATGTTGCCAAAGATCAGACCCCCTCTCTAAAAGTGGTGATGGTATTTAATAACTAATTACTCTAATGATCCTGCAGAAATGCTGGAGACCTGTTTTAGGAGAGATGTCAATTAGAGCCATCTGCACGGTGAATAAAGGAGCCCTACCCCAGCTGTACTGTTGAAACATGTTAGCGTTTTCCTACCAGCGGCCATATGGTACTTAACGAAAGTGAATTGTTCACACTGCACAGCCCGCGCCTCCTGATGAATACTAGCATTTTGTTTTGGAAAATAGTTCCTCCATCGTGTGGAATATTTTTCAATGCAGTAAGCAGCAAGTTGGAAGCCAGTGAGCCCTAGAATACAAAAAGACTCCCATCACCTTAAGAAGCCCTTCCCTCGGCCCTGCCCAGCCCCGCCCTGCCCACTCAGCAGCCCACCTGGGCCCAGTTCTTAGCATCTGTTTCTGAATCTGCTCTGGGAGCCAGGGCCACCTCTGCTTTTCTGGCAGGAAGTTAGAAGTCAGAGGTCTGAAGCTATGCAGACAGGGCACTGAGCTCTGTCTGGAAAGGCACAGGCATGGGCAAAAGTCCCCCAAGAGTTTAGTACAAAGTGTTTCACTGGGTGTGTGGCTTCTAAGAAGGGGGGATTTTCTATCTGGGGTCTGTTCATTTGAACAAGTGTAATGTACAGATTGCCTCCAGGATGCTCAGTGAGGTGCAGAAAGAGCTGGGACTGTCTCAGGACCAGGTAGAAGCCTGGCTGAAAGCCTTTCTGCTCCTTGTTACCAGTACAGACAAACCTCGTATAAGTTGTGACCCAATGCCATGGACACATGGGAGCCAGACCTCTGGGGCCAAAGCCCAGCCACTAGGGGCTCTGTGAACTAAAAACGTGTGTGCTGAGCTTTTTGCCCTGGATATTGCACAAGCAGACAAACTCAGGCCTGTCTGATCCTGAGGCTCAACACTGCCGTCCCTCATCAGGACAAAAGCCAGCCATGGTGTTCTGCCAGCTGGTGCCAGGCAAGGGACCCTTCAACACTGGGGCTCTATGGCTCTAGTGAGCTGAAGGCCCTGCCATCAAAGCCACCAGGAAAGAGCTGCTTTATCGCAGCCTGCTCTGGGACCAGTAAGATTTCACTAGCCAGCAATAACTGTTCCGGAACTTTCCCTAGAACTGAGGACGCTCATTAAAGCTTAATAGAAAGGCAAGATTGACTGCAGTTGGCTATAGGGACGATCTGGTACAAGTCCTGACACCTGAGACGTTCTTCACAAAGCTGAGGTCCCATAAATCTCACTTATTTCCAATTTGGCAGCAACTGATCCCAAGTTACAATAATGATCCTAAGTTCAGCCGAACACGTCCTTAAAGGAAATCCTTCTGGGAAAAAATAGCAGAAATGAGCTCACGGCCGTCCCTCATCCCCGGGCTGTGCTGTTCACCTTCACTTTTCTGCAGGGGCATTTCCCCATGTCCCATAACAGACGTGGACCTGACAGAACCAAGTCATGGTGACTCCCTGGTAGCACCCCAAAAAGGGACCTCAGCAAGGTGACAAAACAGGCCAGAAGCTGTGCCATTTGGTAAGCCAGGTAGTTACCTGAAGGGTTAACCTTTCCTTTCGAGTAGGGTGGGGGCGATCAGGGGCCAGTGTGGCATGTGCCTCCTGGTCTGAACACGAGTGCTGTGCTCAGACGCTGAATTTGATCAATTGCATTATAAAATTTAAAAACAAATTTAAAACCCTATTAGCTCCCTGTAACGGCCTCCGCCTGCAGAACCCAGAGAGCAGCAGCTCCCTGGCAGGCAGGCAGAGTAACTCGGGTTGCGGTGTGCTTGGCTCACAGCGGAACGGAGTCTGGGGAGCCTGCGCGGCGTGTGGCGGGCCCACACACCCTCTGTGTCACAAGCTGCTTCCTGCGCCCTGGGCGAGACCCAGGCCATTGCCAGCGGGTGTTGGAGGGATCACATCACCAGGGTTAGCCTCGGTCTCGTTCCAATGTTCAAATCTCGATTTCATTTTCTTTCAAGGCTGAATGAGACTCTCCTTTCAAGAATGAACCACAGTAGTGACAAGACCGTGGGATCATCTTAATTTGGAACTGAGGCCTGGGGGCAGGGAAGCCCAACAAGTCTAGAGGTTCTGTGGGTGGCCCGAGAGGCAGAAGGAGGCGTGTGCCCAGTGTCAGCCACCCCACCCCTGCTCAGCGAGGAGGCTCAGGGCTGGGAGGCTGTTTTCGTAGGCCTTTGCAAATGGAGGAGCCCTGGGAGGGAAAGAGGAGCTTTGGCCTGGTTCCAGGTGCCAACTGCAGAGAGCTGAACTTTTGCTGAGAAGGGAGGCAGCCCCCGCAGCTGCGTGTGCACGTGGGCAGAGGCGGGACCCAGCTGGCAGTAAGAAGGTCCCGGGAGCAAGGGAGGGCCCCTCTCTGTCTCTGCAGCTCAGAGACCCCTGAGCCCAGGAAGCGAGGTGCTGCATGGCAGGTCTTCTGGCAGCTCAGGAGGTTTTCTGCCAACCAGCGGCCAGTCCTTCCCAGGCACAGAGTGGTTTGGAGATACTTGGGCAGAAGACAAACACCCGCCGCAGGCATGGCTGTCCAAAGGCAGCAGAGAAACCGTGTGTGTACGTGAGTGTGTGTAGGGTGAGTGTGTAAGAGGGCACATGGGTGTGGGTGCAGTTGTACACACATGTGTACAATACTGTCCCTTCTGCTGTGGCTGCCCACTGGCCATTCCAGCGTCTGTGGGGTGATGTGGACCCTTGGATCCAGGGGTATCCATCTTTCAGAGAGCTCCTTTCAAGAGAGTAGGAAAATGAAAACTCACTTAAAAAGTGGGCTGGGGTTCTCCCCACTTTGGGGAGCCAGTCAGCAGGTTCTGGGCCAGGTTCCCCGCCCAGCAGGACACGTGGCCTTTGGTGTCAGAGAATATGTGAGCTTCTCCCAGGAGTTAGGCGGCAGGCCAGGGAGTCCAGAGCATGGGCACAGCTTCTGTGTCCCTCTTGGGTACCTGTGCCCTGGCCAGCAGGTAGTAGCCAGAGAGACCTGGGTGCTCCCAGTAGGGAGGTGCGTTTGGGCCTGGTTGGGTAAAGGCAAAGGAGACAACGTGTGTGATAGTCTGAGGACTGCCCTGTCTCAAGAGGCCAGCTGTATAAATAAGAATTGAGGGCATTTACAGAAATGGAAAGAACAGAATTTCCTTATGATCACCCGCTGTCCACACTCATGGGCAGTCAGGATACTAATTACAAACCAACTCTGCTTTCAACCTTTGTGAACCTAGTTTAGGCTATTTTATATAAATAAGACTGCTTTTAGGAGGGAAAAAAAAACAATTTTCCTAATTAACTTTATTTTAAATACATGAGATTTTCCTAGGGCATTAAAGGAAAGAGAAATCTGTGTGTACACAAGGCAGCATTTTCACAGGTCTTTTTGTGTGTGTAATACTGCTCCTGCTATTTTAATTAAAATTTGAACAAACTGAGAAAGCACCCGTCACTGAAAGACCTCAGTTTTTGGAATGCCACCAGGGTAGCCGTAAGACCCTTCCACCTCCCCACTGGACAGCACCTAATTCTTCCGTTTTAGCGCACTTCTCCCCCCAGCACGGTACACAGGACAACGTGGAGTGGGACTTGGCAACCATCCAGACCTCGGGCTTTGTGAACCTGGGATGTCACTGGCCACACTGTGCTAGTAGGACTTCTCTGTAGGGTCCACCTCATCAGCATCCCCTGTGGATTCAACAAAGCCGTGTACCCACAACATCTAGCCCAATGCCTGATACTTGATAGGCATTCGAGAAATCATTGTTCTTATTCCTGGTGTCTTTCTTGACACCCCATGTCTCCCCAGTCTTCTGTCGAAATCTTGTGCGTGCTTTTTAAATGGCCAGCTGGAAACCCCATCTCCAAGACACCTTGTTTATCAGCCTCAGCCAGAGCACGGGTTTCTTTGAGGCATCCCAAGATGCTAACTTGTGTTCCAGCCTGGAGGTCGTTCTCCCTTCTATTCTGCTCAGAATGTCCCCTGCCGCACAGAACCTCTTACCTTTAGGAACCACTTCCTAAAGGCATTTCCCAGCCCCATGCGTGGCCCAGAAAGAGAGTTTGAGCCCAACTTGTAGAGTAAATGTGTTTTGAGTTACTGAGCGAAGCTGAGGTCACCTCATCTGCTTTGGGATCCAGGGCTTCAAGCCTTCCCTTGCCAGGCTACTGTGGGTGGCTAATCAGTTGCAGAAGTAGAAATTAAAAAGTGTCTTTTGTGGCCAACTTGGAGATGAAGGCATCTTGGATTTCACAGCTTTGAACCACCAACAGGTTTCTTCAGCCCTTCAGCCCTTGGGAGCTGCAGCGCATCAGCCAGCTATAAGAGAGGCTATGGAAATGCAGTCTGGCACAAAGGAACCTTCTGGAAACAGTCTGTATCTTTCTTAATTGGGGTGGTGGGTACATATGTTTGTTAGAACTCATCAACTATGCTCCAGATCTGAACAGTCACCTTATACAGATTATACCTCCATAAAATTAATTATTTAAAAAGAAAAAGAAAAAAAAAGTGCAGTCTAAGCAGATAAACTGGGCACCGGGGCCTGTTCTGGTCTTCCTGTGGTCTTGCCTCTTTAGTGGGAGGCTAAAGCCAGCGTGTCCTGTCCTTTCCTGGACAGCCCCTGTAATCCCTTCGGTCCTGAGCTGGGCCTAGTGCATAAGGTACCTCCCCGTCTTCCCCTGAGACCCCGCCCTGGCCTGCCGCTGAAGACGTCAGAGTCAAGCCTGGAGGGGTTGAAGTGGGGTCTCCTCCCACCAGAGGGGCTGAGCTTTAAATCAGTGTGAAACTCAAAGCCACTCTGAGATTGGTGCACCCATCCGAGAAGCCAATAGGGAGAAAGAGCCGGTTTTCCATCAGTATAGGAATGGATGGATAAACACATGTGGCACAGAGACACCTAGGAATATCATCCCGCCTCAGCAAGGAAGGATAAATATTCACGGATAAACATCATAACAAAGATGACCCTTGTGACGTTAGGCTAAAGTGACATAAGCAGGAAAAACGTTGTCTGATCTCCCTGACATGGGGCACGTGGAAAAATCAAATTCATGGAGATGGGAGCAGAGTGGCGGTGGCCAGGGCCTGGGGAGGGAGGGTACAGTCTACTAAGCGAGGACATTCAGCTCCAGAAGATGCAAAGTCTCCAGAAATGGGTAACAGTGATGGTTGCCCGGTATGGAGAACTGTGCCCGGGAATGAGTGCCCCTGACATGAACGTTTAACATGGCTAGGACGGTGACATTCCCCATATATATATTCCACCCCAGTGAAAATCCACGTCTTGAGCCTGCCTTCCAGCCCCCTGTAAAATTTGACATCATGTGCCCTGTCGGGCCAAGGATTTCGTTTCTGATCCTTAAGACAAAGGTTTAGAAAAGAGGCTGTCTCCGAGTGACGCCCCTTTCAGTGACAAGTGTCCTTCCTGAATGCCCAGGGTCCTTTTGTCGAGACAAAGGCACAGTCACTCCACTGGTTAATGTGATTTCCTCTTGTTGGCTCTCGGGCGGCGGCTGGCCTCCACCTGACGACCGAGGGGTGAATCTTACTTTATCGCTCCGGCGACTCCCAGCATCATAATTGGGGTGACCCTGTCCTCGAGACCCAAGGGGCTGCGAGCTGCAGAAATCAGAGCACATTCTATGGATGGCAGCCTGGCTGTCAGGGTGGGTTGGCTCTTGGCCTGTAATTCAGAGTGACACGCGGGCACTTGTCACAGCAGGGAGCCGGGTACCCGTGCTGTCAGAGCCATGCTGGGCCCCGTTGAGCACAGGGTGGAGGGTTAAAAGAGGCTGCTCTGCCACCTTCACGTGGGGCCCATGTTTGTTGTGTTCTCTGAATGAGTGACCTTGCCCCTCACTGCCCCTCACCGGGGTAGTGCTTTGCACGGAGGAAGGCAGGCCCTGGGGGCAACAGGCTGAAGGGGGCTGGGTGGCCTTTGTGTTGGCAAAACAAAACCTGATTTTTGAGTCCCAATATCACTCCATCAAGGTTTACGGCATTCAGGCCTTTAGGAGAACAAAGAGGACCTGTCTAAAATGCCTGCGCCCGTGTTCTGGAAAGGACTGCACACTGTTTACCCCAAGGCTGGTGTCAATCAATACATGCCACACACGGTACGGAAAGACAGTGACGTTCTCAGACAGATCTCTTGTTTCTCCTCTTACCTAATGAAATTGTGAAAAAGAGTGCACACACACACACACACACACACACACACACACACACACACACACACACACCCGCACCACCCCACACACCACCCTTCTCCCTGCTCTGGGGAAAGGACGGCTGGTTCCTTCTGTCTCTGTTTTCCACAGAGACTTGTTCAGACGGTGCTCCTGTCCCACACCAGTCCACCTCTGGTGTCACCTTCCTGCGATCTGGCCTCAATCTCTGCTTCTGTCTTTGTTCTGAGCTTCCTCTTAGAGCTGTAGGTGGCTCTCAGGTTCAGCTGGTGACTGCTGCTGCCACCACTCCCATGAGCAAACGCTGCAGCCTCCTGGAGGCTCTGGCCTTCCCCACGGTACCGCCACACAATCATGCCACTGTGGAGAAGGAAAAGGCGTTTACAGGCCTTTGGGAAGGACAAGGGACTTCTTTTTTGTTTTCCTTGAAAAGCTGGGGGTTGAACCCAGAGCTTGGCACACCCTAGGCAAACACTCCACCACTGAGCCCCAGCCCTTTATTTTATTCTGGGATGGGTCTTGCCAAAGTTCCCAGGCTGCTCTTGAATTTTGGATCCCCCTGCCTCCACCTCCCAAGTGGCTGGGGTTTCAGGCAGGAGCCAGTGTCATTCCTTGATGGGGTTTGTGCTGTAAGTTCCCGCAGTGGGCAGAACCAGGCACTGGACCACAGAACAGGACAACTTGTTCTGTGGAACACACTCAGACGTCTCCAGCAGACCCAGAGCAGGCGTCCCGTTGAGCCACTCGCGGCCAGCAGCGTGGCAGCTGCATTAGCCTCAGAATGCAGAGACACAGCCATATGATACACCAGGAGTCAGCTGTGGGCCAAATTTGGAGCACAGAACTGTGGGGCTGAAGGAAGCAGGAGGTCTCGGTTGAGCATTTGGGAAGCGTTGCTTCATAGGCTCTTGGCTGAGGTTTGGGGCATTTGGAGTTTGGCTGCTTGCAAGAAGCTACAATTCTGATACCCTCTGGGCATGTGACACTGGGGCAAACAGAGGCTAGAGAGGAGAAATGACACCTCCAAATTCACACCACCAGTCGTGACAGAACAAGGCTAAAACCCAGGTTTCTTCCAACACCTGGCCCAGGAGTCTTTCCCCCACCCCCTTTTTTTTTGGCTCGGGGGGGGGGGGCCACCGGGGATTAAACTTGGGGTCACTCAAACACTGAGCCACACCCCCAGCTCTATTTTGTATTTTACTTAGAGACAGGGTCTCACTGAGTTGCTTAGCACCTTGCCGTTGCTGAGACTGGCTTTGAACTGTCGATCCTCCTGCTTCCAGCATCCTGAGCCGCTGGGATTACAGGCGTGCACCACCATGCCCGGCCCAGGAGTCTTTTGGCCGTCCTGAAACAGAATGGTAGAGTGGGGAAGGCAGCACGGCCCCGCGGACTCTGCATTTCTAACCACCTCTCAAGAGCTGCTGCGGCGTCAGCTGCTGGGCCTGGGACCACACTTTGAGAAAGATGCAAGCCGTCGGCTTCATCTGCAAGGAGGCCAGTGACCTTGGTGCAAAGCTGGATTCCTGATTCCACTTGGTCCACTGCTGTTCTGTGTATCTTTACCTAGATATCTAAAAGCAGTTGACCTAGACCCTCAGCAAGGAAATTATCTGTCACCCTTTGTCAACTCCTTGCTATCTAGATCCCAGGTGCTCTCTGGCATGCAGGAGGCTGGAGCACAACTGAAATGTGTATTTCAGATACTAAGAGGGTGTGTTCACGGCTGTGAGGAGGGCGAACATGAGGAATGATCTTGGTTGTGAAGGGGGACATTGTGTTACTTGTCTGGGCTGCAGCCAGGCTACCTCTAGTGTAGAGTTGGTCCTCAGAATTTGGGACAAAGGGACAATTTGTATCATTTCTCTCTTTCAAAATAAGAGACCCTCGGTGGCAAGATTATCTGGGCGCTGCCTTTTCCACCTTGCTCACCGATCTGGAGTCAAATCTCCCAAAGTTTCAGAGCCCACATTGAGAAAATAGCAGATAATACCTCTGAAAGATTGACAGCATAAGTAGGGACCCCCACATGCATGCACCCCAAATCCTCTTCTTTCTTCACCATTTCTCAGACTTTAATTCAGAATCGTTCTTTTAATTTATTTTTTTTTTTAAAAAAGCGCAAATTGACTGTAAGTTTGATGATCTGGGTTATAAATTCTGCAAATTTCTGACCTGGCAGGGGTAAGGAGAAGGGCTGGGAAGGATAATAACAGTAAGAAACTCTTGCTAGAAGCTTGTCCTGGCCCATTTTCTGATGCTTTAACAAAATACCAGAGACTAGGTAATTGATAAAGAAATGAGGTTTATTTGGGCTCATGATTCTGGAGGTAGGAAAGTCCAAGAGGATGGCACTGGTGTTTTCTCAGCTTCTGGTGAGGGCGTCTGTGTCACTGCGAGGTAGATAAGCAGAAGAGACAAAATACAGGGCTCAGACTTGCTTTATAACAGCCTGTTCCCGAGGTAAGGAGTCTGGTCCCACAGGGAAGGAAGGCACAACCTTAAAGGCTCCACCTCCCAACGCTGCCACAGTCACAGTCAGATTCCAACATGAGATTCAGAGGGAAAAAAACATATTCAGATCATAGTGAAGCTGATCAGAGGTGACACCTGCTAAACTCTAGGTCACTTACACACTTGGAAAGCACAGCAGCCCGAGGCCCAGGAGTATCGGGACGCTGACTCCTTCAGTCCTGGGGACCAAGCTGTTGGACAGCCCGGGTGTCTCTGTGACGTCACATTCTATTCAGCATTTTGCGAATTTTGCTTCAGAGTATTTTGTCTTTTAAATGGCTGAAATGTTTCTGTTCTGTTTAAGACTGGACATTGAGAGATATAATGTCTTTATCTCAAAAACTTCTCTGTACGTGAGAAAAACGAGGCCTTTACGGATGATCCTAGCCATGACACTGCACTGCCCTCAACTGCCTCTTTCTGAGTCCTTCCCGGGTGCGTTGCCTCTCGTTTTTCTCTTCTTCCAGCGTCTTCATGGTCGTATTCTGCACAGTCCAAGCCTCGCCTTACTTTTTCTTTAGTTTGACTGATTCTCCACTCAACCCCAATGATTCCAAAACCTCGTGTGTCCAACTCCTAGCTTCCTATGAAACGTTTGTCCTAACGTCCTCCTGCCTCGACTTCCATATATCCAAAAGCAAATCTTCCATTTTCTTCTGGAACCTACCTCCTTTTCTGCATTCCCTACTTCCGCGGGTGGTCACACCAGCCCCCCAGCCCTATCTTCTCATTTCCGGCTCTTTCTGTTCTCTTCTGCCACAGAGCAGACCGTCTTCAGGAAAGTTTTCTGAGTTCCTATCAGATCCCAGGGATCTGGATCTGTTTGGCTCCCTCATTTTGTCCAGGGGGACAGAACACACTGACTTGTCTGAACTGGTCATGTCCTTGCCCTATTGGTGGGTCAGAACCCCCCCAACCATATTGCATGGGTTCACATGGGGGAGATCCTATCATCAAATGAAAGGGTGATGGATATCAGACAGGCAACAGATTTCACAACTGGATTCTGTTGGCTCTTTCTCACCTTTTTCTTCTGTCAGTAATTGACCATGTGCTTGGCAAAGTATCCAATCAGGTGCTCCACAGCATTTGGTGTGTTAATGATGAGGAGTGAACCAATGGGCGGTGGGAGGAGGGGGAGTGGGGAGCCAATGGTTGAAAGATGGAAATCTTTCCACCCAGCTTCAGGGAAGGCAAGATGGGGGAACCAGGCCCAGATCTCAGGGGACTCACACCCCTGCTCAGCAGAAGCCGATTACTGTCTGTGGTCCAATGTCCCCTTGGGGATGGTCCAGCCCTCAAGGGCAGTCCCTGGCCAGGCGCACCTGTGCAGCCCCTCCCAGCCCCTGGCACAAAGTTGAGTGCCATGCAGGCCTGGCTGGTGGGCTGCGAGTCAGACAGCAGCTCTGTTCATCCCCTTTTTAGCCAGACAGTAGGAGCTGGTCAGGAACAGCTAATACTTCTGGGTGACTGAGGTCGCAGCTCTCCTGGATTCCTGGTTTCAGGAATAGCACACCCACCCTTCTTACTCAAGCCATTTGCAACTGAAGACACATCAGACTTGTAAAAAATTAAAGCCACAACCAAACACACACACACACACACACACACACACACACACACACACACACACACCAAAAGAAAAAGGTCCAAGCCAAAGGACTGGTGCCTTCTTTTCATGCAAAAGGATTTGTGGAGTTTGGGCCCCCGTCCAGAGCCTAGATACATCTTCCAGAAGCTCCTGTTTCTGGCAGTGACCATGGTGGTCGGCTGCTGGAACTGACTCGCAAACTGAAGAATTCATCCTGGGAGGGGCTGGGGCACAGACTGCCTGGTATGACATTGTCCTACACCCGTGGTCTTGGGAGGCAGTGTTTTCTTTTCCATCCCTGTCATCTCTTGTCTAAAACAGCCTCTCAGAGTTTGGCAATCATCTTTCTTCCTTGGTTGTTCCTTTCCTCATCCTTGCTTTAATTGCTTCTTTCTCTATGCATGTGTTTATTAAGGAACAAAAATGAGCTGGGCATTTAGAGGACTTATTTCAATCCCATTAGACCCGCCCGACTGGAAGATTGGATGCCCAGGGCGGCTTCTGCGGATGAGAGGGCGCAATCGTCGCAGGGATTAGCCTGTTGGCTGTCCCCTGGTCTGACGGGAGGCCCTCCTCCTGGGTCTCTGGCTCTCTCTGCTGGACTCTTGTTCATTTCCTGTGGGGCCTGTGAGTTCTGATGGAGGCGGCCTGCGCTCAGGGTTGGGCTATTCAGGGAATTGCTGAGTCTCCTGCTTTCTGGACCTGACCTTTTCTGCAAAGCACGTGCTGTTCTTAGGGCTTGTCAGCATTTGGAAGGAAGCAGTCCCCTGGGAATCAGTGTCCAGCCTCGGTCCCTCTTGATTCTCTCCCCAGGAAGGAGGCAGGGAAAAACCCAATCATGTGGTGACAATTTCCATCCTGAATCCTCACCTGGCCAAGATATAAGTTGTTAGGACCTGAGGAGTTGAACCTGGAAGATGGACTCAGAACAGCTGCCTGAGCTTTGCACCTGGGAGGAACCATGTCTAGTTACCACTCAGACAGTGCTTTCTTGGATGGATCTAGGCTCAGACAGTGCTCTCTTGGATGGATCTAGGCTCAGACAGTGCTCTCTTGGATGGATCTAGGCTCAGACAGTGCTCTCTTGGATGGATCTAGGCTCAGACAGTACCCTCTTAGATGGATCTAGGCTCAGACAGAGCTCTCTTGGATGGATCTAAGCTCAGATAATACTCTCTTGGATGGACCTAGGGTCAGACAGTACCCTCTTGGATGGATCTAGGGTTGTTGTGACCTGGGGCAAGTCACTTTCAACTCTTGGTCTGTATTTCCTCATCTAAAAAATTAAGATTGCCTAAATCAGGGTAGGCTAACTCTAGAGCAAAGAATCCCAAATTGTAATGGCTTCATCCAAAATAGGAGCTTCTGTCTTTCTCAGTTTACAGTTTGGGGTGGCCCAATGGGAAAGAGCTGGGCTCCCTACATTAGCCCAACAGGGACCAAGGCTCTTTCCGTGGTGTCGTCCTTGAAGCAGGCAGGGAAAAGACAGGGTGAAGAGGACACCCCTGCTCTAACCAGGCAGGCTTGGAAGGAACCAAGTCGCGTGTGCACCCATTCTGTGCACACTGACAAGAACATGGCCCCTGGTGGAACCAAAGGACTCCATCAAGTTGTCCAGCTATGGTCCCCAAGAAAGAGGAGGACACGGACACGGGAGCTCCAGTCTTCTCTGCCTCAGAGATGGAGATGCAGTGCCCCTCCCTGGGCTGCGTGCTAGGTGCAGTCACCCTCCAAGCCCCACGCCCTGCCCCTGGGAGGCTCAGACACTGCCATTTTTCTTCTCTTTCCCCCACTTGAGGTTTATGCAAATAACAGGCCAAGGCAAGAAATTAAATATATGTCCCTCACCTCTGACGTTCCTTATTTCCGTGTTCCTCATAGTGTAACATTTCATTAGACCTTCCAGATGGGGAAAGAACAAGCAGATTACAAGTCAGATAGTGCCTAGAAGCCTGCTTCATTGGTTTCGGGGACGGCTGGAGCTTCAAAGCTATTTGGTATTTCCACTGCCGAAAGGCTCCTCGGGAGCAGTTGTGTTTTAATAAATGGCTGCTTGAGTAATTTTCCTCGAAGGAATTGCATTGCGGATATGTGCGCTCCTGGGTGGGGGGCAGTCCCTCCTGGCGCTCCTGGTGCCGATAGGTTGCAGATTGGATGCTTGGGGCCGCAGGAGCCTGTCGAGTCTGCCCACCCTGTGCTGGTGGGGTGGGCTCGGCTCTGGGCCCCTCTAGACGCTCCAGGACTCTGTGGAGGTGCTGGACAGGGAGAGTGGGAGCCTGGCCACACCACATGTGGGTCTTGACCACGTTCAGAAGGAGCTGATTTGCCCAACCAGCCCCACCGAACTCTCCCTGAGAGCCACCGGCAAAAGGAACCACTTTAAAACCCAGGGAGAATTCATTCTGAACTATTGCTGCCCCCACCACCAGTGGGCAGCGTGGTGGGCATGGCGGGTAGCAGGGCAACAGAAGGCCGATCCAGCACGTCTCCCCCTTTGGGAGTGAAGCTGGGCTCGGGAACTATGCTGAGGTGGGTCTCGGTGTTCACTCACTCACTCGGTATGTGCTGAGCTCCCCAAGAGGTCAAGGACTGTCTGAGCTGAGACACAGCAGAGAGCAGAACCAGCAGAGATGGGGGTAGGCGAGAGCGGGACTCGAGAGCCACGTTGCCCGGACCCAGATTCTGTCTCTACCGCTTTTTAGCTGGGTGACTTTGGGAAAGTTGCTTGACCTTTCTGTGCCTCAGTTTCACCATCTGGAAAATAGAGATCGTCACCATAGAGCTGCCTCATAGAATTGTCATGCAGATTAAATGAATGTCAGGGTTCACAGGACGGCCCAGCACCATGGCAAGAAAAGGGAGGGTGTCTTTATCTCTGATCACAGCGGAATCCACCAGGCGCCTACTTTAAGGCAGGAAGCCCTGGCGCAGCACAGTGGGGAGGCCTGGCATGCTGCTCCTGGGCATGGGTCACTTCCTGTGTGACCAGAGAAAGGAATCCAGGCTGGTCCCCTCCTATGACAGGAGGAACACTGAGCTCCTTTTATGCTAGCCCAGAAGGACGTCCAATGGTACCAGGCTGGCATCTGACACCAGAGTCCCCCAGCCTCAGGCAGGGGCCATGGCTTTATCTGGTCTCCCCTCCTCCCTCCCACCCGAGGTCAGATCTCTGCAGCACTCTTTGTTGAGCCCCAGACAGTGGGATCAGTCCTGCTGTGGGCCCGCCCTCTGTAAATGGACGGCTTGTGCCTGCAGCCTGGGCTGCGCTGAGCCAGAGCAGATGGTCATCTCCCCCGCTCTCCCAGGGGCTGCTGGGGCTGAGAGCTGGCCTATTCAGCTCTCATTCAGAGGCCCCGACCTGTCATCCCAGTCCTCCAGAGGCCTCCCTCCCCTGTTCCCTGGGGAGAACCCTGGGGCTGAACCCTGTGTAGCCAGGACCGCACAAGTGTCTGTGGGAAGCGGATGTGACTGACGGCTGTGAGTAGGACTTCCACCCAGGAAACCGTGGGGTTGGCTAGTGCTGTGTTTTCTGAGCTTGGTATGTGATCAGGCACACAGGAGCCTGCAGGATGAGGGCTGGGAGGGATGGGGGCCTGGGGCCACCAGGAAGGCTTCTTGGAGGAGGGTCCACCACTCACTCACAGCAGAAGGTCAAATGCCATGTTCTTGTTGCCCAAGAGTCTCGGATGAGGCCTTAAAGAAGCTGCCAGCCCTGTGGGGTGGAAGATAAAAATGACATAATGACATAATGTCAAGAGAGTGTGCCGATTGCTGAGCTGGCGGGTACCACAGAGTTCAGAGGAGGGTTCGGCCCAGCTCAGGGATCCTGAAACACACACACACACACACACACACACACACACACACACACCTCTCCCTCTTCTCCCCTAAACCATTTCTCCTTCTGGGCACCTGATAGGGTCTCTCTTCCCTATAGGTTCAAAGTTAGGTGTCGCCATGGGGCACACTTTCACCAGTGACATGAGGGCAGAAGGGATGGGCACCCATTCCAAGGGAAATCCTTAGGAATCAGTGTGTGAGCCCCTAAGCCTAGTTTCCGTTTCCACAGTGGCCAGCAGTGCCCGGGGGTGACCACGCTGGCAGCTGGGGTCTTGAAGAGAGAGTGCCCAGGAGGAGGACTGCCTTTGACCAGCAGTGCACAAACAGCAAGAACGGAAGCAATGTCATGGCCGAAGCCACTGAGACCCGGGGGCTAGTTCATCACGGTAGCACCACCCACCCGTCTAGGCTGAGGCAACCATGATGGGGTCAAGTGTCCACAATAGAAAGCAGGCCTTGCTTGAATCTCTGAGCCATTGGCCCTTGTTTGTTGGGGCCCCCAGCCCCAGGAATGGAGATCTAGGCTCTCGCTCACCTCCGCTCTGGCGCTCACTGGCTGGGTTGTGCCTGCGGTGGAAGGGGTAGCTGATGACTGCCCAGCCTGCCTCCAGGGCTGCCCTGAGGGTCCCGCAGGAAGTCTTCCAAGCCCAGAAACTGGGGAGCAGCCTGCTTCCCTCAGCTTCCCTGTCTTGAGCCCTGGGGGTCATGGCAAAGGTCCCCCTTGTTCAGAGCCAGGTGGAGGCAGGAGAGTCCGGGAAGGGAGGACCCAAGGAAACGGTGCTGATTCCTGCTGGTGTGCCTGGGGCCCGCGGTCCCAGGCTGCTCGTCAGGGGTGGAAGTGGCAGCCTGGAAGCAAAGTATCCCTGCTTGGTTAATCTAAAAATAAACAGAAAGGCAACAAAAATCTATGTTTCAATTACTGCACACAAGCTGTTCAAACAGCCAGCTCTGCACTGGAGATGTGAACTTGTCAACAGAGGCTGCCTCGTTTGCATGCTTGGGTGGTGACAAAGCACGCAACCTCGCAACAGGCTGCCCTCTGGTCTGGGCTGCCTTTTTTTTTTTTTTTTAATTAAATTAAAAACACGGACATGGAATCAAGACAATGAAAATGTGAAGCAAGTACATCAAGATAGACACAAAGACAAAGAAGCCCCTGTGGTCTCGAGACAGCCTGGCACTGGGTACTGAGGTCAGCAGGAGTGTGGGCAAAACAAGAGGCTCATGGCCAAGACAGGGGACAAAAGTCTGTCTCCCAAGTGGCCCAAAGCACTCTTCCCCTGGGACTCACTGCTCCTCCCGGCGGAAGCCCCTACAAGTAATGTGGGTCTTTGGTTCCCAAAGCCAAAATGACAGTTTGGGAGGGGTGGGGACGCTCCCTCTGTGGAAGGGAGATGTCTCTGCTCTCTGCATGCCTGGCCCCGGAGCTGGGACTTCCCTCCCTCTGCATTTCCTCTCACTAAACACAATCTCCTCTCTAAAATTAATGCAGCCTCAGGAAGCTGCACAGCCTTAGGGCTCCAGAGCCACCCTGACCCTCCCTGCCTACTCCAGCCACACTGGCTGCTCGCTGCACAGCCTTAGGGCTCCAGAGCCACCCTGACCCTCCCTGCCTACTCCAGCCACACTGGCTGCTCGCTGCACAGCCTTAGGGCTCCAGAGCCACCCTGACCCTCCCTGCCTACTCCAGCCACACTGGCTGCTCCCTCCCCAGCAGCTCCATGTTCCTCGTACCCTATATTGATCCCTGTGCACTGTCCTCCTGAGCAGCTGGGTCCCCAAAGGCAGGAACCAGCCGTGCCCTGTTCGTACTTGCCCCTCAGTGTCTAGCACCGAGCTGGGTCACCATGGGGAAGGACATGGTCATTGCACTTGCTGTGATTTAGCAAACATGAGTTAGCTCAAGGGCATGCCTAAGGGTTTGCCTGGGTGGGAAAGGCAGGTGTGAATTCCCCACGCAAGGGGGTAGGGTCTCAGAAGAGGAAGTCAGAAGTTGTGATTTCCCAGGCAGAGATTTGGATAAGCAAGAAGCCCCCCCCCCCAGGTCTCACCAGAGAGGAGACGAAAGCTGGATGCTAGCACTTAATGCGGGCGATGGTTCCACAAATCCTGCGTGCTGAAGTGGCTGTCGGTTCCGCATTTGCTCTGGACAGGGATTTTAATGTCCCCAGCCCTCCGAGCAATTCTGCAGCCATCAGCCCAGACGCTAGTTACTTGGTGAAATAAAAGAGCAGTCGAGTCTCTCCCAAGGAAGATAATATCCTGTCACAGGCAGTATGATCTGCCGGCCATGTGACGGCCGTTCCCTAATGTTTCCAAATAGACTTTTGAATAGACTCTTGTCTAGAAGAAAGCAAATTGCAAGAGCATTTTGGCAGCCAAATAGAGAGCACGCATCAGTCTTTCTTCTTTGCAGCTCTTGCTGCTGGGTCTGGCTCCAGGCACCGAGTAGGATTCATTCATCAGCTTGGGTCACTGACGAACACCATTTCCTGTGAAGCGGGAGCCGGTTGAATTAGTCAATTCTGCAAGATTCAGAATAATCAGGCATGTCTGCGAGGCAGCCCTGAGCCACTGGGAGGCCCACTTGGAGGAGGGAAGTAACTGCAAAATTCAGCTCCAAAGACTTTGATCCAGGGTTTGCAGGACTGTCGGGACACAGGGCTCCAATTTCAGGGTCTCCATCCTCCATGGAGCCACAAGAACAAGGAATCGGAAGGAGCCAACCATGGTTATTCATAATGATAACTCTAGCTAATTCTCATCTAAATGATCAAACCCTACCCGCCATAACTCCCTCATCGATCCTGTTGTTTACGAGTCCCTAATTTATACACGCCTCCCCTCTTCCCTCAGTTTATGCTGATATTATGTTGCCAACTGTCATTTCCAATATCTTTTTTATTTTTCATTATCACCATTATAATGATTTACACCAGGAGCAATAGCACAAATGCCTAGTCAATTAGTCCCGTGAGAAAAGTCTCTGAATCGTGTGCTTTTTTGAAAAAAAAAAAAAAATCACTACATCGAAACCCACAGCCAGAAAGTCTCAAAGCAAAGGTGCTCATGGGAAGGAGGGGTCTGGGAGCCTTGTTCTTTTAATATTGCTCATCTCAAACAGGTATGGGATACCACCTTTCTGAAGCAGGGAGATTGCTTTTTGTGAGAGAAATTGGGCCCAGAAAAGGAATCGGTGACATCTTTCCTGCAACCTATCATCAGAAAAGCATTTTGAACATTTGTCATTTTAGGTCATGTATTAAGCCCTGTAATTATAGAATATGAGTTTTCCAAAAAATACCCTGACCCCCAGGGCCATCCAGCGTATTGGAATGCCTGATTCTGGGTGGAGCCCCGACCACATCTCAGACTGTGTTCAAACTACAACCTGTTAAAAATGCAGATTCTGACTTGAGGGTGCTGGGGTGAGGCCTGAGATCTGCATTGATAACAAGCACCCAGGTAGTAGGAACTGCTGGCCCACCCACCTCAATTTGAGGACGCAGAACTAGATCATTGTCCCCGTCCCTGAGCTTCCTTTTGTTCCTCCTCCTTACTTACAAAATTCCATGTTTCCCTGCCTACACCATTGGGATGCTGTCAAGCAAACGTGTGGTGGCTTCGAAAGACACCCATGTGGATGAGCACTTCCCGTGGGCGCTCGCCTCTGAGCACGTGGAGAAGTGCATATGGCAAATGCCCAGTGGTTATCTTGGTCCTGTCTTGGGGTAGATCCCCAGAAGTTGATTCTTTTACGTAACTGAAACTTTGTAGCCTTTTTCCATCCCTCCCTATTTAAGTGTTCTTACTGTAAAAGGAAAAAAGAAAAAAAAGAAGGCAGAGGGAACTTTTGAATGTGACAGGTATGTTGGTGGCCTGGATAGCGATGGGTAGATGGTTTTGAGCATGCACATTAGATCTCTGAACACATCAAGTTGTGTACATTAAGTATCTACAGCTCTTTGTGTGCCAATCAAACCTCAATAAAGCAGCTAAAATAAATAAATTAATAAGAACTGTGCGGAGGAGAAGAGCCATGGCCCCCTAAGGCCAGACAGCTGTCATAAATCACCACTGCTGGACGTGTGACACAGGGGCTCCCTTCGCACTCCCTGGGGGCCAGTCTATTGAGTGAGGTCTCGGTTTGCTGGGTTATTTCCCTCCAAGTCCAAGGACAGACTCAGGCCGGGCAACTCTGCAGTTAGCTGGCATTGGAGAAAGAAAGCTCCCCGTCTTTTTCAAGCAACGAAGATGATACCCTAAAGCCTCTGCTACAAAACCTTGGGTCACCTAGGGGTCCCGGGGTGGAAGCAGAGGTCAGAGGGATGGCTCGGGTTCCTAACTGCCTCTGTGACATCCCTGGCTCCCCTCTTCTCCCGGCCTGGGGAAGGCTGCTTGGCTGGTTCCACACCCTGGAGCCTGTAGCAGGTCTTGATGGAAACTTCTGGCTACTAAGCCAAGGGCTAGGCTGAGCCACTCCAGCCTGGCACCCAGATTGGACAGTTTCCCACTGGCCTTGATGGTGGGGTGGTCCTGATGATGATGACAGGAGAGAGTCACACAAGGTCCCTTGTGGCTGGACAGGGTGATATGGAGGCAGAGGGCCCTTTCAGAGCAGCGCTATGCCCCCCTAAGGCCAGACAGCTGTCATAAATCAGCACTGCTGGACGAGTGACACAGGGGCTCCCTCCCCACTCCCTGGGGACCAGTCCACTGAGGGAGATCTCAGTTTGCTGGGTTATTTCCCTTGATATGTTAAGGAAGGGAACTAAAGATATAACCACCCCACAGGTTACTCACCCCAGCAGAGGGGCAGGCGGAGCTGGCACTACCTTTGGTACCCCAGAGCTTCCTTGGCTTCTGCTGACCCAAAGGATTTAAACATGGGGCCTAGCCAAAGCAGGCACCTGTGTGTGACCCACACATTTCACATCCACTTGGAGGCCTCCCCCTGCCTGGAGAATAGCTCACTGGTTCTTAGGGCAGTGTGCAGGGCCAGGACTCGGGCCAGGCAGGTATATCAGAATTCAGGAGTGGCTCCTGTCAGGGCTGTGCGAGTGCAGGTGGGCCCCAAGGACAAGCCCTTCTTAAATCTTGACACCATACTCCTCACTCACTTCAGCCTCACCCCGCCATGCCACACGCTCTGTGCCGCAAAGGGCTAGTCCCCTTGGTCTGGCCAGCCCTGTGCTCGTCTGCTGCAGTGGAGGAAGCAGAGGGAGAGAGCTGACCCTGACATTAGGAGCAGAGTCCAGTCTTACATGGGAAAGTGGAATATGCCAGTCCATCGCTGTGTCTGGCTTCTGGCGCAGGGAAGAGAGGGTCGGTCAGAGAAGGCCTCCCGTGAAGAGGCCAGGTGGAGCCCACCTCAGCCTCAGCGGAAGGGAGTCTTCTGAGTTTCTGGGGGCTCTGCAGGGATGAGGGTCCGTGAGGGCTAACCAGCCCCTGGAAGCAAGGGGCATCCCCCAGGGGCATCCCCAGCTCCCACCGACAGCCACACCAGGCCGGCTTCTCCAGAGGCACGCGGAGAGTTCCTTTGTGCTGCATTTGCCAAGATGGTGTTCTGGCCGCTGCGTAATGTTTTGTTCCAGAAGAAAAGCTAAAAGATGCAGAGAGGGAAACGAAAATAATAAAGATGGGCACAGGCTGTTCCAATTGACTTGGCAGCACGTCTCCCCCAAATGAGGCAATCATCCATTTTCCAGCCAGGCCCGGACTCCGCGGCTCATTCCTCAGCCAGCCTCCTCGGCTCCCCTGTCTGGAGGCAGCGCGGGCTCCCTTGCCTTCCTGTGGATTAATCACGCCTTCGGGGCCTCACAGCCGGCAGCCCACTCCTTCGGCATGTCTTAATGATAAGAACGAGGAAAGGGTCATTAGCCACCTGTGATCCTGTGTGCAGCGCATACACATGGCGCATGTTAATACGCGTGGGCATCGCCCGCATCCCCGACACACAGCGCGTCGCTGGACCCAGACCACAGTCATTCTGCTCACACGTTCAGGTGGACACAGCAGCCTGTTCCTGGGCAGGGCCTCTCAGGGCCAGTGCCCTGGACTCATGGACACTGTCCCCGGGCTCCAGCCCCACATGGATGACACAAACACTCTGTGATTCATAATTATTTATTGATGAATTATTCATGTTGAAGGTTTTCCAGGCAAATCTGCAAAGCAGGGCTGCTGATCGGGTGTCTAGCAAGTGTCCAGGAGACAGAGCCCTGCGGCCAGCTGGTAAAACATCAGAGACGTTGCTGGGTGCTGGGGCTGAGCCTGGAAGTCAGCTGATTACCCTCGCGTGGCTGTCCTCAGGCCCGGGGAGCTCAGACCTTCCCCAAACCTGAGCCGGGGCCATGGTGATGTCCCTGAGCTGCTGGATGAGGCCCATCCGTCAAGGCTGGCTCCGGGGTTAATGACACGAGGTCCCATGACATGGGTATTTAGCTGGGGCTGACCTTCCTCCTGCTATCTGGCGTCTCCTAGTGACTAGGTGAAACCATCCGACGAGGTCTCCGGCTGCCTGGCACAGGGGCTCTCAGTAGCTCTGTGTGTGCCTGCAGATACCAGGCAGAACCATGCCTCCTCGACAGTCCCCTGGATGCTCATTGTGGGAGGGCCCATTCCCGCTGGCCTTGGGACTGCCGCCTGTCCTTTTCACCTGAGCGAGAGGATAGGACCATTAGCCAATGACAGCTCTTCAGCCCGGGCAGAGGGTTCACAGCAGGCATTGCTTGATCCCAACAGTGATCCCGGGGGCAGACGGTGTTGTGGATCCCATTTTCCAGATGAAGTAGAGCAACAGGGACATCAGGGGTTAGGGACAGACCGTGGGTGAAATCTTGGGAAGGCTAGAGGTCAGGGACCAAGGCTACTTTGTCTTCTCCATTTGATTCTCCTTAATGAGCTGTTTCCTCCAAGGGAATAGAAGAGTGTCTAGGGACAGGTGGCCCTTCCTTCCTTCCTGCACATCCCAGGTACCCTGGCTTCTAGTGGTGCTAGCCACAGTGACAGCTTGGCTCTCCCTGCCAACAGAAGGGAAGCCACTGACTTTCATCCACTCCTGGTGAGTGGAGTGCACCACTCCTCAGGAGGGGAGGAAGCAGCAAGAACAGGCCCTTCACCCTCCCCAGAGGCCAGCATTGGAAGTGGAAAAGACCCTTCCCACAGGGGACTGGGATGCTAATAGATTCACCCACATAGTGGCCTCTGGGACACTTCTGAGAGATGACCTGAATTTTCAGGTAGTTGGGCTTCTTTTCTTCAGAGCTAGTCAGTGTGGTGCTTTGCATTTTAGGATACTGGGGAACTTTATCCTTAGGTTTGGGCGTGGGCCTGTGCTTGTAGAGGCCTCTGCAGGTAGCTGTGAGCTGGGGGCTGGATCGCAGTAGGATGGATGTCTAAATATTCAGGGAGGCACTTTGGCCCATCGGGAATGCATCACAGTGACGTGCTGACCCCAGTCTTTATATATGCCCCAATTCTGTAAGGAAGAAAGGTGCATCCAAAGAAAAGGAAGTGGAGAATCCAAGGCCTGACCTGGCTTCCCAGCTGTGTGCAGGACCCAGCCTCCGGCCTCTCCTGGCACATCCTGGGGACGTCCCTGAACAGGCTGCTGCAAGGATGAGCATGTGTGATCATGGGCACGTGCCCATTCTGCACTGGTGGGCCCTACACACATGAGACTCCAGGAAGCAGAAGAGGAGGTTCCACCCTCCCCCGGGAAGGACTCAGTCTTCCCCCCCTTTCTCCCACAGACCAGCATTCCTGGGACAGTTCACAGGACAGACTGCAGTGGAGAAACGGTTTTCTGAAAAGAGGATCCCACAACGCAGAGCCAGGTTGCCCTGATAAAATACTGATCTCTGGGAGGCCTTTCAGCGTCCCCCCAGGACCTGCACAACCATCTCTACCCGTAGGTACCCAAGGCCACGCCGGCCTCTGTCCCAACACCAGAGTTTCTGGATTCCAGGGCTTTTTCTCTCCACAGGTGCATGTCAGGTACAAAGGCCCTGGCGGGGCGCTACCCACACAGAGGCTAAGCCTGGGTTCTCTAACTGTCCTCTCCACACCAAGGGACAGCTGCTGCCCGCACCCCCTCCCTTCTTTCCCGGGCAGCCCACCAGCGGAAGGTGCTCACCTGGACAAGGGGGCATTTTTCTGTGTTTTAGTCTCTAATTGCCTCCCCCGTCTGGTTGGAGGCACCTCGTCCACTCAGGGCTTCCTTCCACCGCACGTGCGCTCCCTCTGCCTCCCCCGGCACCACCCGGGGCACACGTGTGCGCACACTGGACCTCTGTGACTCGCTGGCTCTGCGCCCAGCAGGAAATACTTAGGTTGCCACCTCTGGAGCTGGCGCTCTGCCGTCTCGCTCAGAGTAAACCGTGCAACACATTTCTTTCATTCGTTTGAAAGGGAAAATTAAACTGAGGAATGAAGTCTGACCCGAGCACTGGCATGCAAGCCGTTGACCTTTGTTTTGAATACGTTTAATGAGACTGAAACCAGATTGTGTGGCCTCCAGCTGCCAGAGGCTTCACCTCCTCCCTGGCATTTGAAGGAGATGGAAAAGATGGCAGTGGGCTGAGCGGGGAGGGCCATGTGGGTTGCCGGGGCCCGGCTGTACCTTGAGCGCTGGAATAGAGCCGAGGAAGTAGAGCCATGGAGATGTCCACAAGGTGGTCCCCAGTAGCCACCGAGAGGGCTATTGGCATCTGAGGTTTTATTGGGGCCAGGGGACCTGATCCCAAGCACACCGGGCTGCGTCTAGCATGTCTCGGGACAGACACAGCCACCCTGAATGCTGCCCAGCATCTCCAGCTGGGAGGAGAGGGGTTCACCTGTGAGGCTGTGTTGTAGGAAAGAAGGGACCGACGGAGCGTCAGACCAGACGAGGCAGTGCCAAGGGAACAGACTTCGATCTCAGTGCCTCATAGAGTGAAGACCCATGTCCCAACTTGGCAAAGCCTGAAGTGGGAGGCAGACCTCTTCTGAGAGATAACAGCTCTGCCTGGAAGGTGTGGCCTTCAAGGTCCCTGAGGCAGGCAAACAAGCTACAGCACCATAGAATGCTTTTAAAAAGCCAGATCTGGAAGCCATCCCCAGGGTCCTCACTCATTATCTGCCAGATCCAGGTGGATTAGCCCAGCCTGCCTGCAAGTGCTGTGCTGGGAGTGGTCTTCCTGATGACTGGACAGACATGTGTGGTGGATACGTAACATCAACTTTGTCCATTTAGGATCTAACCTAGGGAAGCAGAGTCCTTGACACAGGGACAGTTAACAAGAGTTGTGCCTTGGTGGTGAATCTTGGGAGATAACCCAAGCTGTAAGGTCCAGCGGACACTCAACGTGCAGAAATTCTCCTCCAGGGCCGTCCTTGGAGGCTCAAGTCTGATTTCCTAGGAAGACAGGACATCTTCCCACTCTGGTGCCTATGAAGAATCGTGAGTCAGAAGCTTCAAGGTTTCCGTGTCTGAGGTCTCCACATGTTCGCTCTTTCTGGAAATGTTCAGCAATTAAGAAACGATAAATGTTTGAAATGTTTGATCACAACTGTGCTGGGCACCCCTCTAGGCCAGATACCCACTGTGTGCTGAGTTGCAAAGACAGTAAGGACCCGGACCTGCTGTCAAGGTGGCACATACAGTAGGCATAGACGCTGGGATGATGGTGGGCGCCCAACACTCAGTGGCTAAGAGAAGGGCCTCTCACTTGACCAGAGTGGACAGGGTCAGCACCTGGAAGACCTGGTGCTGAGCTGTTTTAGAACAGGCCTTAGCCAGGGGGAGGGAGTAGCATGGACGTGGACCCTGAGCGGAAAGAGGGTGTGTGGACTGCAGGATCCCTAAGGCATTCTGGGTGGGTGGGCATCGCCTCTGGGCTGGGAGAGTAAGAGGGTGTGTAGAAAAATGAACCAGCCCCATCTTCTGGGTCACGGGAAGAGCGAGAGCCTTATCCTGAAGGGTGGGAAAGTAAATCCTCATCAGACTTGTGATTGTAAAAACTCAGGCAGGCAGTGGGTGGAGAATGTATAAGAAGTGCCAGCAGGAGAATTGAATCAGTCCTTGTGGGACACAATGTATGAGGGATTGGGGCCAGAGTTGAGGGCCACCGGGGCAGTGGAACCCAAGACCTATTGACAAATAGGGGATGGAGATGGGGAGACAGTTTGGCCTCTCTGAAACAGGAAATTCCTGCGGCTGGATGTCTGGGCCAAAAATCAATGAGTTCTTTGGGGGACACGTGTTTGTGTGCCTGAGGAACAGCCAAGTGAAGGTGTGCGGCAGGCTGCAGGATCGTGGGGAGGTGTTTAGGAGGAGAGCTGGAAGCATAGCCCTGGGAGTCCTAGGTAAGGAAGGGGTGCTGCATGAGCTCAGCCCAGAGAAGAATAGAGGGAAATGTGTTACCCGAGGAGCCCTGACTTTCTGGGAACAAGCAGGATGCCATAGAAACCACAGAAGAGGGTTTCAGGAAGAGAGAGAGATCAGCTACAGCACATGAAGAGAGCCAAGGGCCAAGGGGGACAAGGGGGACAAGGGCATGAACAGCCACTGGATTCAGCAAGCAGGTGGCTCATGCCCTCAGAAAGCACAATTTTCCTAGAGGGGCCAGAGTGAGCGGCACATCACAGCAGTGTCCATTCAGAACAGGAGGAAGAAAACTGGAACCAAATTTAAACAACTCTCTCAAGAAGTCCCCCTGAAAAAGTATGTAAGGGGTGGTCAAAGGAGGAGTTGATTTAATTTTTTTTTTTAAGATTTTTTGTGACATCGTGTGGGCCAGGAAGCACAACACTGGACTAAATGGTGAGCCCGCATTCAACTTCGCAGGTGATGATCAGCTCCGCCTCAGGTGGGCTGCAGGCTCAGCCCAGGCTGCAGGTTAGACTCGGGTCTGCCTCATGTGCGTGGGAGAGCTGGGCCAACCCCACAAGTAAAGTATGGTAGCAGGCGACCTAGGCCAGGCCCTGGCTTCATGGCCCTACTAATGGGCAACTAAGGATGTGCAAAGGCAGAGGAGGATCAGGTTTTATAGACACTTAAAAAGTAAAGTGGCCTGTCCACCCACTAGCCAACAATTCCAGAGCTTGATTGGCAGGACAGGAAAGGAGCCAAGAGATCTGATCTCCAGGAGCTCAAACCCACCACAGACTGGAAGTGGTTGGAAAATGAAACCAAGGAGAACCGGGTTGTACCTGAACCCTGGCCAGGGCTGGGCGTGCGACATTCGGGGCAGATCCCAACTCTAAGCCACTGCCTGTGCCCTGTCATGCCTTCCCCCCTCCACCACTGTCGTTCTGTGATCGAGACAGCCTCCCCATGTCTTTCCCTCTGTCTTGACCAGGGTGGCGTTGGCAGGAGCCAGCCAAGTCATGGTAACGCTGAGCAAGACGCAATCTCGGTGACGCAGATGGCCCTTCCGATGCCGTGGTGTGTCTAGGTCTCCATGACAACGCTGAAGGGCCTTCTGTTCAGACACTGGGAAGCCGCGTAGGAGATGATCTGGTGAACAGGGGCCAGGGTGCATGGGCCCAGGTGCCCTGGGTGGTGGTTTTAAAGGAAAACTCAGCTCCTGGAGGGTCAACTTCTCAGAGGCATTGAGCCAGGGTCTGAAGGCTAAGGGTCCTGGCCTCTTCTCAATTTCTAGTTCCCCGACCTCAGGGGATCACTTATCCTCAGCTCCCTCGTCCACAAATTGGGAACCATCTGTGTCCTGCCACCTCATAGGATCAAATCAGGTTTCTGTCCAGGGCTTTTTGCACTATGAAGTGAGTCTACAGCCGTGGGTCACATTACCTGTGGTAGAGGAATGTGTGGCCTGAGGGGTCGTGCGGATCTTTTTGCACAGTGGGAAGGGGAGGGATAAAATCCCAATCCCAATTAAGATGTGCACACCGTGTCGTTCAGAGCAGTGTGAACTGCAGTGAAAAAAGCGTCACTTTAAATCGTGGCTGGGTTCAAACCCTGCCTACCATGCTTGTGCCACGTGATCTGGACAAATCATTTCCTTGTTAGTGAAGTGGGGCTAATGAACGGCCCGGCTTTATGGACTCGCTGTGATTCTGAAATGAGCTACGTTTGAAAACCCGTCATTGAACCCAAAGCAGGGGCTGAATAGATGCTGCGGTGCTGGCTGCCTCCCTGCCTCGGAGCAGGGCCGCTGTTTGTCTAAACCGCCTTCCTCTCCACTCTGTCCCCTAGGTCCGGGCTCTGTTTCCCTTCGAGAAGCCGCTGCGGCCCACCGAGATGTCCCGGCACCACAGCCGCTTCGAAAGAGATTACCGGGTGGGCTGGGACCGCCGCGAGTGGAGTGTCAACGGGACCCATGGGACCACCAGCATCTGCAGTGTCACCTCAGGGGCCGGTGGCGGCACAGCCAGCAGTCTCAATGCCCGGCCGGGCCTCCTGCCGCTGCCCGTGGTGCCCTCCCGGCTGCCCACGCCAGCCACCGCCCCGGCTCCCTGCACCACCGGCAACAGCGAGGCCATCACCAGCCTCGTGGCCAGCTCTGCCTCCGCGGTCACCACCAAGGTAAGACCTAGTGTCCTCTCTGGACATGAGCCCGGCACAGAGGTCCCTGCCTCTCTGCAGGCCCAGGCCAGCCCTGCAGTTCCCCCAAGTCTGCATTCCCCAAAGTCGTGGCCTCCCTGGAGTGGCCTGCTGTGGCTCCTGGGACTCCATGCACTTTATTTTCTATTGAAGTCGCTCTCCACGACTGACTTGTAGGAATACAGGCAGGTGCTGAGAGCGCTCATTGTCCTGCGCTCAGGCTATTTAATGAGTAAAATAGCACTGGAACTCCAGGGTGGCGTTGCAGGTTCCCTAAATAGGAGACCCGGGCCCTGCAAGTCTCCACGGGGCCTCAGTGGCTGGGGTTTGCAAACAGACCCAGAGCAGCAGGAAGGGTCACCCAGGGTCACAGCGTAACATTGGTTTGCCACGGCCCTGAGCATCCTCACACCCAGGGTCTCCTCCGAGCCTCACAACTGGCCCGTGAGGTCAGGCTCCTGTCACGCCCGCCCTTCTGTGGAGGATCCTGAGGCACACCGTGCTATGAGACCTGCTCCAAGGATCTGGGACTCGCCCCAGAAGTTGCCTCAGGAGTATTGGCTCCAGGTTCTGTTTTTTTCTGGAAGAGACAGCTCCAGCCTCGGGAATGGCCGCAGAAGCCAGTCTGGGTACTAAACGAAATGTGGACCCGGATGTTGCCAAGGCTCTTCCCCCTCTTGCTCTCTGCTCAAAGCCCCTTAGGCTGCCTGAGTCCCAGAGGGACAGCTGGTGGCCAACACAGGAAGCCCATTCATCCATCCCACCCCTTCAGCTGAGCAGGGGCTCCACAGGCCAACATTGCCTCTGCCAGCCATTCAGAGCCACCTCGCAGGAACCCTCTCAGGGTGTGTGTGTGTGTGTGTGTGTGTGTGTGTGTCTGGTCTTTTCTTTTTCTGCTTTCACAAAAGTTGTGGGGGAAATTAAAGGCGGGAAACCCCGGGCCCAGCCATTGTGAGGTGGCTGTGGTGGTGGACGGATGCGCCCCAGGTGTGCTGCGCCTTTGTCTCTGTGATTTTCAAAACCCCTTTCAGCCCTGCTTCCCATTAATAACTAGAGTGCTGCTGGCTGCAGCGCCCGGCGGAGGCCAGAGACAATGGAGCCGTTGGAGGGCGGCTGGCGGTGCTGACATCTTGCTGCGGTGCCTTATTGATTTTATTTTCCTGTTATGAAAACACCACCCCACTGAGGCGGGGAGGGAGGAATGTCGGACAGGAGAGGAGATGAACGAGTATTTGGGTACTCTGCCCCCAGGCCAGCCAAACACCTTCTGCCCTGGGCGCCAGGCCCCGGCCTGCTCCAGACTGGTGACCTCTGCCCAGCTGCCGGCCCAACCACCACATCTGGCAGGCACTCTGCAAAGCCAGCTGTTGGCCATATGGAGAAGGGCAGCCTCTGGAGCTACCAGCCCAAGGGCTCCGGGGGAGAGCGGCTGGACCCAGCAGCCTACTTAAAGGCTTCTGTCCCCTCCAGATGGGTGCCTCTTTGGGGACAGTGTAAGAGTATCCTGAGGCAGGGGTTGGGGCTCTGCCAGGCAAGGGTCAGGGCTGACCGCTCTCTGCAGGGCTGCCCTGCCCTGCCCACGTGGCTCCTGGTTGGCTCCAGAGCAGCTCAATATCCACCCTCCCTGAAAGGCCAGGTCCCCGACACAGACAGAAAACAACAGCTTGGACAAAGACTGAGCCCCGTGACCAGGAGGGGCAGAGGGGGCAAGAGTTCAGGCCTGTGAGGATGGCCAGAGGTGACCACAGAGGAATCAATTCCATCTCCCTGGGTAACCATCTGCAGCCCAGTTTCATTCCTGCAGGGGCTTGTTTGTGCCTGATTATGCCTGGATTCTTCAGGGCACTGGGGGTGGACTGCATGCAGGGGCAGAGGAGGCCATTGGGCGGCTTCCCCCAGGCCACTGCCACGTGATGTGCGCCATGAGGCCTCCCGCCATTCTGGCCTTGCTGCTGCCCACCCAGAGTCCTGTCCTCCTAGTCTATATGTCTAATGCCGTGCCAAGACCACCTTATATGACAAGCAGGCCCAAGCCCCGGTTTGGGTCATTTCCCCGGTCAACCAGCCAGGCCTTCACTAAACAGCCAATGGCTGGCTCTTGCCCTCAGGGTGCTCCCTGGTGAACAGCGTAAAAGCAGTCTGTGGCCTGGATGGTGAGAACTGGATGACTGACAGTGCCTCTTCTATTGGAGTTATTGACAGAGGTGGCCAAGTGGGATGCAGGAAGCCAAACCTTGAAGACAGACTTCCCGGATCTTCATTCTATTGCTTGTTTGCTGTGTAACCCCAGAAAAGTTACCTAACCTCTCCAGGCCTCACTCCTGTAAAATGGGAACAGGTGGCAGTGCCTGATTGCCTGAGTTGTTGTGAGGACTGTGTGAGTGGAGGTGCTCAGAACAGAACAGGACCTGGCAGGTGGTGGGTCTTCTCCAGGTACCAAGATCACCATTGTCACCAGGTGTGGTCCATGGGACCAAACTGTGGGGACAGTGTTCCCGTCTAACCTCACCAAGAGGAAAAGGTCCGTCTTCCGATAAGAAGCAGGAGCCTGGCCCCACACAGGTGGGGAGGAAACTTGTGTCGGAGTGGCTGGAACTCAAGGTGACTTGGAAGCAAGAAGGAGCAGAAGGGAAGAGGGCAGCTCAGGGCCACAGCTGCAGCTGAGTCAGACACCTGGTAGCCAGGTGAGCCGGGGAGATTTCCAAGCGTTTTTCAGCCATGAGGCCCTTGTCTCAGGGCAAATCCCAGGAGGCATGCAGGATGGAACCCCTCTCTAGCAGAGGGTAGGTGGGAGGGAGCCACGTGGAGCAGAGCTGTATCCCTGCTGCCCGGAGCATGTCAAGGCCACTTGAGAGACCAGCCTGGCTTCCCTGGTGAAGGCTCCCATGCCCTGAGGAGCCAGGACCACCCCAGGACTCAGGTCCCCAAGAAAGCTGATTCAGGGACAGGGATTAGTGCTGTTGGGCCTTGGCATCCCTCTTCCTTTGCTTGGGCAAGGAATAGGATGAACTGCAAATGCCCTGGTGTTCGGGAGCATCCCCTGGCACCCTGCACCATCAGCCTCCCCTGCCAGCCCTGGGCCTGGTTGCCGGCTCGTTCCCGGCACTGGGGTGTGTGCTGCCAATCCAGCTCTCTGGAATGGAGAAGGCTGGCCACGCTCCCAGAGGCTGGTTAGTAAGGTGAGGACAATTCTTTTTGGCACTGCTGCCCTCAGGCCTGAGTTGATTTTTCGGTTTCTTCATTTCTCTGTGGCCTAAACATGTCTTGCATGTTTTGATGAAAGGCTAGTTGGAGAAGCACAGACTTCTGGGCCACTAAGACACCAGGAGGGTCAAAAGAGCTACCAGGACCTCCATGAACCAAGTTCCCAGAGCCCAAGAAGAACAGAGGGAACCACACGTCCAGACCCCAATTTTGCAGATCAGAAGAGTGAGGCCCAGAGGAAAATGCAAGTTACCTATTTACCAAGGCCACCCAGTGAGTTAGAAGCAGAACCACCCTGGGCCAGCTCTCCCCACCCCAGGCTGCCTGGCAGCTTGCATTCACCATGGTAACCATGATCACAGCATTATTATGGTGGCTTTGCCATCTCTCATCCACCTAGCTGAGAGCAGACTCAGAATTTCAGGCCAGAAAATAGATACATTTGCCTCTCATGGTATAGGAGGGAAAATTTAAACCAAAGATTATGTCAACTCACACTTTACAGCTGGTGAGAGCTTCAAACTCCTGAGCCAGACAGAACTGGGACTGAATCCTGGCTCTGCCACATAAAAGCTGAGCCTCAGTTTCTTTGTCTATAAAATGGGAAGAATAACAGTATCCTCAGAAGGATGATTTAATAGGTATAGAAAAGTCTAAAACAGTATCTGCCGCTTGGCAAGAACTCAGTCAACCAAAGTTAATTTTAAAAAGTAAAGCTAGAGATTGAGTCTATCCAAGGGTCTATGCATTTGGGAAAAACCAGCCCCTTGACCCAGTGATTGGTGCTGGCAGGCCAAAGAGAGGCTCCCTGAGAGGTCCCCATGACCTTCTAATGTGGCAGGAGGTAATGCTGAGGAGCTGGGACAGCTCCCGGTTCCTGGCTCCCCGCTGGCTCTCTGGACTCCAAGCTTGAAGTCCCCAAGGGTGGGTGCTGCCGAGAGGCAGAAGCAAGACTCCGTGGCCAGGCCTGTTTGTGGATGGAAGGAGGCACCAGTGCCCCGCAGTTGCTGCTGCATGAAATTTAAATTATTCTCAGCAAACCCGCTTGACAGATGAAACAGAAAAGGGACGGCTTCATAAAATGCAATTTTGTTCCTGAAAGAATGGACTCTGCAGATTCCTTGCAGATGCCTGTGAAATGTATTGGGGCCCTTTCCTCTTCGTGGTCAGGAGCACTCAAGCTGAAACATTCCCATCGGCCCTCAGAGCTAAGCCCTTGGAAATAAATCTGGCTGGAAAGCAGAACAACAGAGCCCGCATCGGAGACCCAGAGAGCCCAGAGGGGCAGGGAAAGCCGCTGGCTCCATCCACAGAGCAACCATCACCCGGGGGGTTGACATTTATGAGCACTGGGGGCTACTTGTGGATACTTGTCCTCGGGAGACAGCGATTCTCCCGTGGACCTCAGCTTCTCAGGGAAGGAGATCTGGGACCTCCAGGGGGTTCTTGTGACTCAGTACACGGCCCAATGCATAGCGCCCCCTGCTGTCACATGATTCTGGGGTCCATGAATGGATAAAGGAGTTTTGCAAACCCCCGGTTCCTCTTGTATTCACAGTGAAAATCCAAGGCTGCTGACTGAGCTTGGTTGGGAGAATGATTCCAACCCTGTTCCGTGAATTTCCAGACTGAGAGCGATTTTATCCAGAAGGCTGAGATTTGCTCCATGAACAAGTATTTGTGATTTCCCTTGTGATAAATTATCCCTTGTGATAAAACATTGTGAGACAACTTGTATGTGTTAGCACTGAGCTAATGGCTTTTGCCTGTACTTTAAGTAGCAGTTACACTTTGGATTGTATCTTCATTGACTTAAAACTCATCTGTCAGTCACAAAGTTATGTACGAAATTGAGAAATGTCACATTTACAAAGCACCCATTTCAGAGCCTACAGTTGGAGGAGGATAGACCTGAGCAGTTGGAACTTCAATTTCTGATTAAGGAGGGGCGTCAAGGGGAGAAGACTATGTATTTTTCTACTTTCATAAGAGATAAACCATAATCTAGACAAAAGACAGCAAAGAATTACAAAGCAAAGATGTCAGAAGGCATCCTGGACCGGAGCTGGCTGGGTGTATAAGTCGCTTTGCTGCATAACAATCGCCCCAAAGCTTTGCGGCTGTCTACATCACAACTCTCAGTGGGTTGGCTGGTCACTTCTGGTCTGGGCCGGCTCAGCTGGTGTCTGCTGGGTTCTCTCATTTGTCTGTGGTCATCTCTGTGCTGGCTAGTGGCCTAATGATTGGGGACAGTCTCACTCACACATCTGTGGTTGGCTGGCAGTCAGCTGTGGCGCCTGGGTTCTCAGGGTGGCCTGTCATTCTGCATCTGGCTAGCTCCAGTTCATTCGCTTGGCGGCTCAGGGTTCCAAGAGCAGCAAGAGAGCAAGGTCGATGCACAAATGCTTTTCTAACCTTGGCTTGAAGCTTGTTGGCTGAAATCCCATTGGCCAAAGCAAGTGGCAAAGCCAAGTCAGATTTAAGGAGACTTGGCCTCTGGATGGGAGAGGCTACAACACCACGGTGAGAAGGGGAAGCAGCTAAGAACAGGAAGGATGGTGGTCATTTTTCCAGTGTGCCCTCCAGTGTTTCCACCACACTTACTTAGACACAGTTATTCCCCTGCAGATGTCAGCCAAGGCTCACACGTCCCAGGCAGAAGGGATAGGATCCACCCACTACTCTGGCCAGCCAGCCAGGTACAGGGAATCAATCGGTACACACCGCTGTGTTACACTCGTCCCATCTGCACAGAGCACCGTGAGGGAGGTTTCCAAGAGGACACCTGGCGAGGGCTGTGGGGCTGGGGAACAGGCTGGCCAGCGAGCTCTGGGAGACCTCAAAAGTGTCTTTACTTTCCAGAACCTACTGTTGGTCAGGACTTGTCCCTCAATCCTAAGGCTACACTTGACCCTATCATCGCCCCAGAGTTGGAGGAACTAGGACACCACTGTTTCCCATAAATACAAAGAGATATATGCCGACTTACAGATTTAGAATCAAAACTCACTCCTCCAAGGAGACCACCTTCATGGCCCCTGGCCAGTGAATCTCTCCCTGTGAGGACACACATGGGAATATGAAATCTGGTTACTGAAGAGCCTGGAATCAGGAAAGGGAGCCAGTGATGTGACACAAATGTTTAGTTAGCCACCAATTCAGATGGTCTGCCGCCTCTTTCTCCCTAATAGGATAAATCCCATGCAGTTTCCAAAAACGCCCTCAGAAGGGCCCCTTCTCCAATTAAACTAGGTTTTCCGCAAACAGCATCATTCAAGATCAACATAAATCCACTTCTTATTCTGTTGTAATGGTTTTCTCTGTTTCATTTAATTACTCATGTTGAAATTAAACAATTTTTTTTTCATTGTAGAAGGACAGTGTTTTAGCTACATTATGGGTTAAAGAGGCTTTGGAGAACTAGTCTGGAAGTCTCATCACCATTTATAACGTCATTTTTTTAGACGGAAAGTAGACTCCAAAATCTAAACAGCCAAATTACAAATGAACTTGCAGAACCCAGCCCATTTGTTAGAGGAGCTATCTGTAGTGCTAAAAATAACTTGGGGAAATAAACACCAAAATAGAAAAACTTCATGCACCTCACTATCGTTTGTTCCCATCAATCCCATGGAGTTGGTTTCATGCCAGCAAGGGGAATGTCATTCAAACCCAGGCTGACCTGTCCCTGTTCCACTCACTCCATCTCACTGGCCTGAGCCCTCTCTCCCAAGGCACAATGCCACCAAGAGACACTGCAGAAGTCCTTGCCGAGAGGAACTGATAGTTTAGCAGATTACCGACTGGTTTCACCACTCCATTCGCTGCCATAAAAGAAAGGGTTTAGGAGGATTCCATGCGCTACTTGGGCTGCAGTCTCAACCAGTGGTGGCATGTTGATGCATGCTGTGAATTTGCCTCTCTAGAACCCATCAGCCAGAAACCCCGTTTTTCTCTGGTAAATAAAGAGCCCTGAGAACTCAGCAAAGCGTGGGGGCAGCACATCTGTACTCACTCAGAGCCTGCTGCTGCACACCTGTCTGTAGATGGGAGGAGAATTCCTGCTTTCCCAGGAGAAGGTGGCTGAATACCTCGCACCCCTCTAGCACCGTGCAAAGGGCACCGGGGAAGGAGCAAGGTGCAGGTGCTGGCCAGTGGCCGAACTGTTGTGGCTGCCGTCTGCCACAAGCCCTGAGGAAAACACTCCTGTTGGCCATCGAGACCTGCTCCTGATGCTCAAGTGTCTCAGGTTAAATTTGCTGTCCCCTACTCCTACCCTCTTTTGTCCTCAGAGAGCCATCGATAGGCTCCATTTCCCACTGACTGTGATGAGTGGGCCGGCACCTCCCACTCCAGAGGGGTCCTTCCTTGGTCAAGAGTGGACTTTCCAGCTCTCCCAGCCCATGGCCAGCCCTGGGCAGCTCCACTGATGCCTCCGTGGTCATCCCTGCAGTCCTAGAACAGCATCTGTCTTGAGATGACTCCAGAGAAGCTTCTCTGGCAGAACGTGGGAACCCTCTAAGCACAGAGTCCCCTTTTTCCAGATTAAGCCAACTCAGGGCCAGACTGACATTGAACAAGATCCAGATTCTTGACGCTCTAGTTAAAGAATCCCTGCTGTGAGTCAGAAGCAGCCCTCGGTGGCAGTTGGTACAGGGTAGGCCTGGGGAGGTGAGGTGACCATGGCTGCCGTGAGTCACAAGCTCTCAGTGGGGGAGCAGAGCTAGAGAATGGGCCAGGCCTAGGAAGCCACCTTCAAGCCTGTGGCAGGTGTTGCTGGCTATCTGCCCAGGTCCATTCTCTCCCTCTTCCTTCCTCTTGGAACTCCTTTTCTGTTCAAGTATCTACCAGCTCCCAGGTGTCCCCCATCACTGTGTGGACCTGAGCCACGAGTTCACTGGGGAGCTTCACCCCCGTTCGCACTCTGGTCAAGCCACAATTCCCCAAACACGTGAGGACCTCTCAGGCCCCGGGGCCTTTGTACTCACTACTCCCTTTTCCTAAAATTTGCATTCCCTTTCTCATCTCTCCAGGAAAAAAAAAAAATCCTATTCATCCAACACTTGACAACCCCAACATTACCTGATCTTTGGTGGGAAAAATTTTTCTTTGCTATTATTTCTCTTATTCCAATAACACTTCCATTTATGTCCCTACTATAAAAACTATAATACTCTATGATACTTAAGCAATTATTCATTTGTCTCCTTACTAGGCAGTGAATTCCATATGAATAAGCACCAAGTGATGCCCAGCTGACAGAGGTTCTCCGTACCTGTTTGAGGACAGAATGAATGATTTCATTCAGATGAATATTTCGTTATTCACTTAGCCGCTTCTGTTGGGTTAGGGAAGATGGATGCTTTTGACATCATCTTTACCTGCCTGCGACTCAGGGAACAGGTGGAGAGCTGCCAAGTGAGGCATTGCTGGGGCTGCCCGTGGTGAGGATGACGGAGACAGGGCCCACAGGGTGAGCCTGAGTGGAGCCCTGTTGGGCTCACTGTTGGGACCTGTGTCTAGATGACAACACGTGAGGTTGGCAGGACAGATTTTATACCACCAAAGCCCTTGCTATATTTAGGCCCTAGACCCCTTCCCATAGCATTTGGGGTCTTGGTATCACAAAATTACCCTTCAAAGATCTGCATTCCAGATTTTTCTCCAACTTGCCTATGAACATCTCTGCAGCTTTTTGCTTGCGTTGATTTTATTTAAGGTGCACATGCAGTCATCACAAAGCACCTTGTCAACACTCCCTTCTTGAACCCCTGGTGCCATTATTTTTACTCCCCTTGCTTGAAACATGAGATGCAGTACCTTACCCAGAACCACCCAGCAGGGCTGGCTGCACCCCTGGGCAGTCTTGTTCCAGCACCCAGGGGTATGTGGCTCTGTGAAGACCCAGTCCAGAACAGCCCTGGGGAAAACCTATTGAATGAGCAATGAACAGACTTTTAATAGCCACCCCCCCCATGCTGGTGACATCACCTAAGGGCACAGTTACAGGATTCCCCACACCCATCAGCAGTGTGAAACAACCACACACATGAGAACCAAAAGGTGTGTGGTACCCAATTACAGCACAACTTTTCATTTCTCTGGTTGTGATGTAGCGCGCACCCTATGTGCAGTCACACATATACCTAGGGTGATGATGTCCATCTCATTCCACCATCTCTCCAGCGCATCCTGCGCAGGATATTATAATTATTTATTAATTAATAAATAATTATTTTTTTAAAAAGATGCTATAGGACATGGTCCCGCCCCCACCTCCTAGATACCGGCTACAGGTCTCCTGGCAGATAACTTTTTTCCTTAAAAGACAACCTTGGTGGAGCGGCACCGACTCTGCTCAGGTGCAGGATCCTGGGAGCGCTGAGCTGGGGCCTCACCCCTCTTCTTCTTGAGGGCCTCTTCTTTTGCTCCAAGACACAGTGCAGGGCTGACCACTGAGCTTTAGCAGCTGCTTTCACCTGCTTTGACCTGGTTCCGTCCCAAGTGACCCAAACTCACCACAGGTATCGCCAGGGTGGCTTGGACCCACCCGACTCCAGGGAGCAGCTCCCTCTTGTTTGTCTCTGAGCCATTCTCAGTGGGTTGACGCCTGCGCTGGGAAGTGGGGGTGTCAGGTCAGAGCTCCTCCCGCTTCCTGCCATCTCCCCTGTAAGCTCTGCACTGCTTGGGGGCAGCTGGAAGAAGGAGCACTGTGGTTCTGGCTTTTATGTCCACACACCCCCTGCCTAGGGGCGTGTCTTCCTGCGCTTCCTGTGAGGTGGAGGCCTTATTTGAAGAGGTTACTTTGGGTGGCAAACTGGAGATTGGGGTTCAGGGCCCATTTGCACACCACACCTGCTGAGCCACCTGAAGGCTGAACACAGAAGTCCTCTCCGACTCATGTCCTTCACCTATCAGCTGGATGTGAGAATGCCCGCTGTCCTGGGTCTTGTGAAGCATGAAGCAGGAGCGCTCTGTAGCCATCACTGCCCTGACCCATGGAGACGGACTGGAGATTCGAGACTACCAGAGGCTGGGGCAGCCAGGGGAACTTATTGCTTAATGGGTAGAGTTTCTGTTTGGCGTGATGAACCAGCCTTGGAAATAGACAGAAGTGATGGTCACACGACACGTTGAATGTAATGCATGCCACCGACTTGTACGCTTAAACATGGTGAAAATGGCAGACGTATAGGCTCGGTATATTTTACCATGGTGAAAAAAATTAGAAATCAAACATAAATTTAAAAACAAATGCTCTGCTATGGAAAGAAAGAGAAGGAATATCAGTGTAAATTCGGGGAGAGTTGACGCATCAAGAAATTTCCTGTTAAAAGAAAAGGCAGTGCCAGTCACAGGAGCAAGAACGGAGGCCAGCCAAATAATGGCACTTCACACGGACCAACATGTGCTTGATGGGAATGTGGGGGAAAGTGACGAATGGGCAGGAGGGCGGCCCTGCCCCAGGAAGGCACTCTGGGTACCTGTGGGATTAGTGTCGCTGAGGGAGGAAGCCCCAACAGAACTCCTCAGGTAGCAGATGGTGGAGAAAGGCTCTGCCATTTGTCCTTCTTCCCCTGGTGACAGCAGCTCCACAAGGCACTGGGCCACCTAGGCCCATGGTCCTGCCAAGCACAGTGGGAAGCCCAGCCCTGAGCAGGAGGGTTCTGGTGAATGCTGAGGTCATTTAACACCCCCAAGAGCTGGGCTGTGTGCACCAGCCCTCCCCCCGGGAACTCTGAAGCTAGAACTGTGGGTCTCCCTGCCACGGGAGCCTGGGAACCCCCTGCCCTCAGCAGCCATCATAGCCAACAAGTCAGGACTGCCATCCAGCCAGGACCCTAGATATGTCTGCGGGTTTGCCACCAGCATCATGGCTCTCGTCATCCCTGAAACTAGTGCTTACTGAACGCTCAGCAAGAGGCAGCCCCAGTTCTAAGGGTTTTTACCTGCTAACCCACTTCGTCCTCATATAATCCCCAGGAGGTGACACGACATCCAGCAAAGGGCTGTCTAGCTCTGGAGTTGGGCTTGGGACCTCTTGATGCTGGAAATGTGGGGATGAGGCCTGCCTAGTTTGGGCTGGAGACTGCCTTGGCTTGGGAGTCCGGTCAGATTCTGAGAAAGCAATGGAGGAAGACACACTGGTGGTCCAGGGCTCCTGCCCCCCACCCCAGGACCCCTGACCCCAGTCAGGAGCACCTGGCAGAGGACCCACTCCTGTGCCACCACCACCTCTTCCATCAGAAATATGCTGAGGGTGTGATTTTATCCCCTCACAATATTAGGCTGAGGAGATGATATTGGGCAAAATATATTGTACCAATAATTCATATTAATGGGAATTCAATAGTGGCAACTTGTCATGTGCTGAGATTAGAAGGGAATATTGTGAATATTGTGTTACAAAGGCATTAAAGAGACGTTATGAATTAGATTTCTTTGTACCACATCGTGTTCCTTGTAAATAATTGAGGAAGAAGCTGGTGCTCAGGATTTGGGATTATCCATTTTTGAGATTGCAGCAGTCCGCTCACCGGACTCGTGGGGCCCTGTCGACCTGACATGGCCAGGGGAAGGTCCGTACCTGGCAGGTCTGGAGGCTCCACAAGCATTATGCTTCCTCCTGCTGAAATCAGTAACTGCCACATCAACACTAGACTGTGATGTTCTTGCAAAACCTTCCCAAGTCCAGCTATTCTGTGTCCCTCACCTCCCACCCCTGGAACCTCTCTTCACAGCTGGAGCCCAGGCAGGCTCTGGTGGCACCACCGTGTGGCAGCAGCCTTCCCAGCATTGCTTGCACTCACCTCTGATCCCCTGGGGGGCAAAGACTTGAGCGCCAGCAAACCCAGGATCAAGCACAGCCGCCTGTCCCTGGCACAAGAGCCCTGGCTAGATGACACTCAGCTTCAGCTGGGCTTCTCAGCCCTGGTGTCCTGTCCTGAAGGACTCTGTCACCTGGTGCTGGGGGTTGAGCTCCTCTAGGCTGCAGGATGGAGGATCAGCAGGATGGCCTGCTGTGGTTCCTTCCTGCAGTGCAGACACTGTCGTCACCACATGGCCCCTGCAAAAGACAAACAGAATTTCCTGGCTGGAGCCAGGTCCTGTCTCCTGTTACAAATTCAAGAACTCGGCTTGGAGCAAAGGAATGGCTGCCCTCAAGGAAAATCTGAAAGGAGAGCAGGGGAAGAAGCACTGCAGGTTCAGGCAGAACAGGGCAACCCACCTCCCATCTCTGGCTTTGAATCTCCTCCATATCTGACCCTGCCCCTCTAAGGACTCTGCAAGCTGAAGAAATGCTCCTGTGACCAGGGCCAACTTCAGGGACCGCTCTGAAGGAACTGGTCATTGGTAATTGGCACGATTCTCCCTTGTCACTTGGCTGTGTCTGTTCAGGATTTCCCATTGACTTCTGTCCTATGGCATGCCTGAGGGCGACAAGACAAGAGGCTGCTGGGGTCGGAGAGGCAGGCAGAAGTGTCTTCACACGCAGGGTGAACCATCAGTCGGCTAGTCGGCCACATTAACCCATCCCAGCAGGGTACTGAGTGCACACCAGACTCAGGAGTACTTAGCACACTCCTTTGCCAGCACAGTGATGGGATTAGGAGCCCAGACTAATCGGATGACCCAGATTTGAATTCTGACTCTTCCACTTTTTAGCTATGTGATCTCTACCAAGTTACATATCCCCTCTTCTATAAAATGGGATAATAATGCCATGTATTTCCTTGAGTCATGGAGGAGATTAAATGAATTAACAATGCAAAGCACTTACAGTGACACCTAACATCTAGGATGTACTCCAGGAGCGTGATCTGTTGTTACTTTGACCACGACCTTCATTGCATGGCCTTCTTCTCTCTACTGACTGTCTTCTCCCTGGAATGTGGTCCTTGAGACAAAAGACCTTATCTTCTTAGGTTTTAAACTGCTAGCACCTCACACTTGCCTGCTATATGTTCAGTAAATATGTGTTGAATTACCAAATTGAATTGTGGGTAGAAGGTGTAGTCATGGAAATCCACTAAAAACTAGCTGTGCGCTGTTGAAAATCACATTCCGCTTTGCCACGGTGGTGTATTCTCATTTCAGAACAGCTCTGTAGCTGCCTCTTGTTCTCCGTGTGGCATCTCAGTGACAGTAGTCAACTGTCTACAAACAAATTAGATGTATATTGAAATGCATGTAGCACCTCACTGATTAAAGGAATCCCAAAGTAAGGCGTTTTGCAAAGCACTCGCTACGCTTGCATGAAATGAGAAATCACCTACTCCATCTCACGATCCCAAACCCAGAGCCCAAGCCCTGAATAGTCCTGGGCTCCGACCCACATTCTGTTTATTGGCGGCTGTGGTTATAGTTGTGTTTTTATTGTCCTTTTCTTGTTTTGTTTTGTAAACCATTTATGGAGGGCCAGGCACTGTGCCAAGAGCTTTACACATTTTGTCTGAGTTCTTTCAACAACTCCATGTGGTGAGCCGACATTGTCCCCGTTTACACATGAGGAAAGTCAGTCCCCATGTACTTTGGAGAAGGTTGCTCAAACTCTAGCTCCTAAGTGGCAGGAAATGAGACCTGAACTCAGACTCATTCCTTCCAAGTCCACGCCTCTAGCTCCCAATTCTCTTCCCTAGACGTCTGCCCTTATATATCCACCAGGCGCTTGCAATGCAAAAGGCCAGAACCAAGTTCTGTAGCCTCAGCCCCAAACCTGCTGCTCACCCTGCATGCCCGGCTCAGGGGCCAGGCCACCAGAAGATGCCGCCCACCTAGACTCTTCCCTCTCCCTCACATCCTCATCTAGGCCCGTCTGTATCCAAGGTCCACCTGCAGGTGTTTCTGGAGTCAATCCTTTTTCCCTCCATTTCTCCTTCTGCCACAGTCCGGGCCCCCATTGTATCTCACCTAGGAACAGAGATAGCCTCCTTGCCCAGGTTCCCTGCCCCACCCCCAACAATCCGCTCACTCCCTGACTTCAAAAAAATGTTTTTTAAAAAAACATATAGGTCATTCCATATTTGCCCTGAAGATGGAGTGACTCGAGGCCCTTGGTGATCCCCCTTCCACTGACCTCACCAAGCCTTATCTCTCACTCCTGCTTCCCGCCCCCTCTGGTCCTGCATTCGGGCCACACCCAGTCTGACACAGATGAGTCCAGCTGGAGCAGGCGTGTGGCCCTGGGGTACTGTGCAAGGCAGACCATGGCTTGGAAAGAACGCAGACCTTCAAAATAGGCACCTGGGGTTTACATCCTTGGCATTCTGTGGCTTCATTTTCCTTATCTGTAAAATGGGGACAGCAACAATACTATCTCACGGGAGTTAAATGTGAATTAAGGAAATTCCAGGGGGTGGGAATCTAGCGCAGTATTGGGCAAACAGTAAGAGCTCAATAAGCTCTGGTGATGGTGGCAACAGGATATGAAATACAAGGTTTGATGTGGACACATATCTTAGAAAACAGAAGGCATAAGCATTTGAGCAATAAGGACTCTGGTTTCTTCCCAGGGTGTCGGACACCTCCTGCATTGTGGCCCTGCCAGCATCAGCTCTGGCTTTTTAGGGTGCATGGCTGGTCCTTCCTTCTAGTCCCCACCACCCTGCCCACACCCCTCTCTCCACCTCCTTGCAGAGCTTGGGTTCTCTTTTATTTAGTCATTCAACGAATATTCACACTTTGTTGATTTAGAAAGTCCCCTCTGGTTTGGATTGCGATTCTGTGACCCTGTTGATGATGAAGGATACACCCAGACCTGGGCAGTGGCTGTGCATGTGCCTCATGCTGGGCCCACACGTGTTGGGCTGCGCTGTGGTGCCAGTAGACCCATGGGGCTGCTTCCTAGTGCCAGGACTTGCCGCCTGAGCTCCACCTTTAAAATGCTCCTAAGTAGGTTGAGTCCTGATTACCTTCAGGGAAGCGTGTCCTCCACCCTCCTCCACCCTCCTCCAGCCTCCTCCAGCCTCCTCCAGCCTCCTCCAGCCCTCTGCTGCTGCCCTGGTGCCAGGCCAGGGCAAAGGAACCAGAGCCTCGCTCAGCAGGAGCTCACTTGCTCCAGCCTCTGCCTCCAGTGCCTCCTTCTCCAGGAGCTTGCCGGTCAGAGCAAGCCACAAAACAAGGAAGAAAAATCTTTTTAGACTGAAAAAATAGGGCTGCCGCTGTTTTATGGTGGGGTGGTTTATGGTTTTCAAACATTTTAATTAGTTTCATTTTTTAATACAAATGCACCCTGATGTTTTGTGCAGGAAGGGCACCGTTCTTAAAAGCTCAGAAATAAAGTAGGAAAATGACAGATGGCCTATTAAAGCGTCACGTTCAGATGTGTTATTATTATTATTGTTATTTAACATTTCTAAGCTCCAGCACTTTGCCAGGAGTGGGGTGGTGGTGAGAGGGCCCAAGGTCCCTGTAGCTCAGGGAGGTGGCATGAAGGGGAAGAGGGGGTGCTTCGAGGAATCAGGATGCCAGGAACCTGGTCTGTAGACTGAAGGCACAATGGATGGTCTAGGCTCAGTGCTCCACCCCCACCCTTGACTGGCCCAGGAACTTGGGAGGTTTCCCAGCTCCCCCATGCCACCCAGGTAGGAATTCAAGCTATGTTTTAGAATAGGCCACTTCCACAGGAATCACTCTTCTTTGAAACATTCTGTTTTAGTTAAATTTTTCACTGCTGGGACCAAAAGACCCAAGAACAATTTTAGAGGAGGAAAAGTTTACTTGGGGCTCACAGTTCCAGAGCTCTTGGTCCTCAGATGACAACTGTTTTGCTTTATGTCTGGGGTAAGGCAGAACATCAGGGCAGAAGGAAGCAGAGAGAGACTAGCTTGACTCACCAGGGACAAAATGTCTACCCCCAAAGGCACAGCCCAGTGACCCACCTCCTCCAGCCACACCCCACCTGCCTACAGTCTCACCCTGTTAATCTCTGTCATCGGATCAGTGCACCGATTAGGGTAAAGCTCTCATAACCCAATCATTTCACCTCTAAACCGTCTTGCATTGTCTACACACATGAGCTTTCCAGGGACACTTCACATCGAAACCATGGCACATTCCAGTCAATGAGGAGGCAGGGTTTTACTCTGGGGGTACTCTCCATGTGGTAGGATAAGAGTAACCCGCGCCCCCACACACATACACACAAACCCCACCCTGGCCATATACATCCACCTGGGATCTCTAAATAGGACCTTGTTTGGAAATAGGGTCTTGACAGATATAATGAAGAGAACGCTGGAGATGAAATTGTCCTGAGTCGGGGTGGGGCCTAGGGTGGGGTGACGGTCTTTATTAGAGAAAGGTGAGAGAGTTTCGTAGACACACAGAGAAGAGTACACGTGAAGAGGCAGGGACCCGGTGCTGCCATAAGCCAAGGAGACAGGGGCACCAGAAGCTGCCAGAGGCAGGGGAGGATTGTTCCGTAGGGACTTTGGAGAAACGCCACCTGGACAACACCTTGGTTTTGTACCTCTGGTCACGGGGGCACACCTGTCCCCTCAGAACATGGAGGGGCCTCGTCTCCATGCTTGGCAACCACAGAGACCCTCCGCACGCCCTCATTTAAAGGGAGCCCACGGTGGGCCTCTTGTTTTGCTGGAGGAAGAAGACGAGGAGGGATGTTCTCTGCTGGTTTTTCCCCCCCAAGAAGGCCCTCAAGGGAACTCCAAGAACAGGAAGGAAATTTCTTTTTTTTTTAAATTGATTTTATATTTTTAAATACATGACAGCAGAATGCATTACGATTCTTATTACCCATACAGAGCACAATTTTTCATATCTTTATATATAAAGTATGTTCATGCCAATTCATGTCTTTATACATGGACTTTTTCTGCATTGCAGTTCTTATTTCTCATATAGACCACCATTTTTCATATCTCAGGAAATTCCTTAAATCAAAACACCACACAGGCCCAACGAAAGCGCCCCGCAGAGGCCCCGCCCCTCTTCTCACCGTCCTTCATTCAGAAGAAAATTCTCTTGGCTGCCATCTGTGCTCTTCTCCGTCTCATTGGAGCTGAAAGAGGGAAGATGTATCCGTCTATGGACTCGGTCACTCTTCCTCTTCCAGGACTGTGCTTGGCGGGCTCCTTTGCAGCAGGTCATTTCAGAGTTACCAGAACAACTCCTGTGGTCCAGGGCCTGGCCTCTCTGCAGGCAGAAGGCCTCAGCACACCCATACACCCGCCAACAGGAAACTGTACCCAAATGTCGGCAGGGCCTGGGAGCCTATTTCTGAAGCCCAGGCATCCCAAGCCGACTCAGTCGGCCTTTCAGGTCTGCACTATTTTTCCCCAGCGCTCCCTGGAGGCTGGGCATGAAATTAGCCTGCAGCCCACTTGTTTACCCAGCTGCTGCTGCTGCTGCAGCCCAGCCCCATTCTGGGGCAGGCCTCAGCACTGCTCAAAGGATATTTACTCTTTGAGCACTCAAGGACTGGAAGCAATGCTGTGTACCCTTCCCCTGGAGAAAGACACCCCCTCCCAGGTTTGCCCTCTGGGGTTTAGAATGTAGGAACACAGATGTAGGGACAGCTACGCTTGGAAAGCATTGGCCTGCCCAAGATCATGCTGGTCATTCACATCCTGGGAATGAGTTAGCCACTTGGATTTCATTTCTTTGGAGGAATATGTGAACAGTTTGGGCCCCATGTGGCCTTTGGCTACGTTGTCACCCTAAACTGGCCATGCTAGAGGGCTTCCTCAGGTTTACTCTGAGCCTAGAGGCAGGGTGGCAGGGATCACTAAGGAGGGCAAAGTCAGAAGGCAGCAGCTTTGGTCTAAAGTTACACTCAGCCTGGGAAACAAGGAGATTAAGCAGCAGACGAAGTCTGTGGAACCACGCCCCATCAAGGAAGCCGCCTTGAGGGGGACACACGCCCAGAGGACGCTGAGCAGGCCCTCCGCGGAGACCAAAGGGAGGAAAGAAGGACCGGGCTGGATCCTTCTAACGGGCAAGGGGCTACTTGGGGAGGCGACCTGTGGAGGTCAGGGCGGTTCTCCCGAGGGTTCTGCAACATGGCAGCTGAAACGGTATAAGAAAGGAGAGAGATGACAGGAGGTGGAATCCGTTACTGAAAGATTCTTGGAGTCTGGCGGTGATAGCTGCAGCTCACTGCTAACCGGGAGATTTATGTGACAAGATTATCGATGGTATTAAGCACATTTAGAAGAGAGGATTATACCTACTTCTGGGTCACTTCTGTGCCACCAAGCCCCGGTCTGGCCAGCATGTTAACAGATGGACGGCCGGCTGCACGGCTGTGCAGAGGTGAAGCTAAACATTCGCACAGTCCCAGGAAGCGGGGGGCTCAGAGGAGGAGTTCAAGCCTGGGTGGCTAAGTTCAAATCCAAGGGAGGGATCGGGCTTTGGGTCTCTGCCCGATCCTAGGAAAGCTCTTTCTATTTCCACCTCCTCCCTTTCTGCTTTCCAGTCTCCCACCCCCGCCCCTACCCCTGCCAGCCTCCCCAGATTTTTGGCTTGGTGAACTCCCTCACCAAGAAGAGGGACCCATATGTAACTGGAAGCAAGAGGAAGGTTTCGGGAGGCTTCGAGGGGTGACAGGAAGGAGACGATGCCAAGCCCACCAGCCACCCTGTCAGAAATGAACTTCAAAGCAATGGCAAGAAGGGGTGGCATTCTAGTGGCTCTGCCACAGGAAAGAGTTTAATATTAGACCAGGCAAAGCCCCGGGAAACAGGCTGTGGCGAGCCATTCCTGGTGACCTTTGGAGGGGACAGCTGGAATGTGGCCTGATGGACTTTGTCTCCAACTGAAGTTCATTGGGGAGCCGGGAGCATGCAGAATCCAAGTGCGTGGCCAGCCTCCAGGAAGGCTTACCTCTAGGGGACCCCCACCGAGGGCTCAGGAAATGTTGTAGAATCCTTGATGTTGAGGAAACTGTCACGAGAAAAAAAAAAGAATTGTGGTAGACGGTACTTCACATAAAATGCACTGTTTTAAACGTACAGTTTAGTGCATTTTAGAACATTCATGAGATTGTGCGACCGTCACCACTACCCAGTTCCAGAACATTTCGTCACCCCCAAGGGAAATTCTGTACCCATTAAGCAGTCACTCCCTATCCTCCAAGTCCTTAAAAGCATGGCTTTTTAAAAGGATAAGTGGATGTCCACTTTGCCAACGTGGTGGGAGAGAAAAGCACCCTGTGCTTGGGATATCTGTCCCCTCGGTGTCTCGCAGCCTTTGCCCAAGGGGTGGTCCTCTCTCTCAGCACACAGGACGCTGGGCTTAGTCGTCTGAGCCTCTCTGTGGACCCAGCACTGCCACAGCAGCTGGCACCCTGCAAGCCTCGGCCACAGCTGTCCCGCAGAAGGGTACAAAAGCCACTGGATCAGTAACAGCTATGCTACTTCCTGTTGTTTTGGGGGGGTAGCTCCGTCCTCACACTGCTGTACTTTTGATCCCTGCACAGAAAGAAGCAAAACCCAGAGCAGGAAGAAAAGGCCTTTCGAGTTCCTCCTTTTAATTAGACGCCCGGTTAAACTGCAGCAATTTTTGCACCGTGCCTTCCTCTCGGCACGTGGAGGAGCTCCGAGGACACTGCTCACCGAGGACGCCACGAGTTCATTTTATTCTTTTCCTCCTTATTTTTCTTTTGAAGGCCAGTTTACTATTTTTGTAGACCTTCTTTTGCTTTCTGCCCATGCCGTTTGTAGAGATTTGTGTACGTAACAATGCTGCGTTCACAAAGCCGGTTAGCGGGGCGGAGTGGGTTCCCCCCACCCCACCCCCTGGGCCCCCCACTAATCACTTTTGATGGAGGAAGACTTGGAGAATCAATGATTCTGCCTCAGAGTCTGAACAGATTCGCGTTCTCACGCCCTCTTACATGGAGACAGAAGCCACGGGGGGAACGCAGCCCCGGCCCCCCCTGCAGCCTCCCAGCCCCGCCTCCTGCTCCCTGGCGGGACCTGGAAAGATCAAAGGGACAGATGACAGTGCTTGGCGCCCATTTGTCACTCCATTGGAGGGAACCATTGCAGTGTTAACAGTCAGGCCTGGTCCCATGTTTCATGAATATTTTAGAATGTTTGCTGGCAGAATTCTAACTGTGCTGTGTCCTCCACGGTGTACGTGCCACCCATGTTCCAGGGTTTAATCGGAGCTCTGGGGGAGGGAAGAGCCACTTCTCCATTAGATTCCTTTATTATCCTAAAACATGCCGGCTAAGCTGCTCCGTGTTCGGGGTCTAAAGTCAGCCGAGTCCTTATCCCTGCTCCTGCCGGAATCCTGACGCGTGCTCAGGGAAAGTGGTTTTGTTTCCAGTGACTGACAATTCGGGGGCTCCAGAAGGAACAGCCTGCGTTGCACGTCTTTATTGGATTTCTCTGTGGGAGGTTGTCTAAAATGGGCTCCCACCCACCCTCTGTCCTCCGCGTCCCCTGGTGGCCCAGCCATCCCACCAATGCCGCAGTGACCATTGCAGTTCCGGAAGGCCTGCTCCCTGCTGTGCACTTTGGGCTGGCCCATGCACCTCTAGAATGTTCTGAGGATTCCCTTATGTGCCCCGTGGGAGGTGGCAGGATCTGCTCCCTGTGGCCCGCCACCGCTCACCTGGGAAAGGCGAATACCAAGTGGACTTCCGGAAGGAGGCAGAATTGGTAAGAGGCTGAATGAGGCCCTGACTTCTCCTTTGCCCAGTGGGAAAGGACCACCCCCCCCAACTTGGGAGCTGGCCACAGACACCTCCTCATCCCGCTCAGTTCCCACGGTGCCTCCCACCTCCCTGGGCCTGCCCTGGCCTCCCCGTGGGACCTGGGCCTTGGAGACACGCACTGCAGATACAGAGGAGCCTTTTAGTCGTTCTTCTGGGCTGACCTGGCCTCTGCCCCAGGGCCCACATCCAGAGTCCAGCTTCTTAGCCTGTGGTCAGGGAACTCCTGCTTCCTAAGCCCCTGCTTTCCTCACAAGCAGGTTCCCAGACATGGCCTCTCCCACCAGCGCTTATTGATTCCCAGTCTCCAGGGCTCAGCCTGGATTTGCATTTTTAACTAGCTCCCCGGGGGACTTTTCCTGCACTGAGGCTTAAGGCTGAGCTTGTTCCAGGCTGGACTGCCAGGTGGACTGGAGACCAGAGAAGAAGCAAAGAAAAATTGTGCTGGCCGGGAGCCCGTACCAGCCCCTGGGTGGGGATGCCCCTCCCCGGGAACACGGGCCAAGCCTGGTGATGGAGAGGGCTGGGCCTGGAGGTCCGCATTCTCAGCCACTGGCCCTCCTGGCCTCGCCCCGACTGTCCCACTTACACATCATCCTGCAGCCCCGGGTTTTCGTCTGTCGCTGGCTACACGTGTTTTCCCCGAGGCCCAGGAAGCATCCTATCCCTCCTTCTCTCCTGCCGCCTGCCGGCTCTGACGTGTTGAAGGTGCTCAGTGAAGGTCTGCTGGTCTCATATAATCAAATGGCCAGGTGGAGGCTGGAAGGCCCGTGACCTCGGTGCCCCGGGGCGTGGGCCTGGCCAGTGGGAGTGGAGGAGGGCCTGGCCTGCTGTCTGCAGACCTCCCCTGGTGAAGGAAATATTGATTCTGCTGTTTGTTTTGCAAGGAAGCTGTCCCCACAGGGACAGCCAGATCTAGTGCAAGTGACATGGAAACTCGGGAAGAGGCAGCGCTTGCAGCCGCTCTATTAATAGGGCAGCCCGAAAGGTCCAAGTGGAGGAGCCAGCCTGCGCCTATCAGGCAGCCCCTGGAGCTGGGGCCTTGGGGTCCAGGGTTACTCTGGAACCCCACACACCTGCCCACCAGCTCTGCCCTGCTGCATACTGCCATGGAGATGGGAAATGTGGTGGTATCATTGGCAGGAACCTTTTCAGTGGAGCAGCCCTGGCCCCAGGACCCCAGGGAAGAACTCCTGTCATAGCACAAGGGTCAGCAGACAGAAGACACATTTGGGACCTGCAGAGAAGGAGTCTTTTCCTCTTTGCCTCGGAGGAAACTTTGAATGAGCAAAGATGGGCCAAGCCAAGCAGCCTTCTAGATGTTACATAGTCTAGAAGCCAAATCCAGCTCCCCAGTTACCCAGAATAATTTTCTGAGGGCCCTTCCCAAATTTAAGACTCAACAGCTCTTAAGGGAGTGATGGTGTCTATAAAGGAAGGAGAAGTGGGGTTGCCACATTCAGCTTTCTAAGCTGTGCACTGAACAACAATCAACATCCTGATTCCTGCCATTTGATGACAGCCTACAAAGTCATGCAGCTGGCAACCAGGGAAAGCCCAGCTAGCCCTTCTAAAGAGAGTCTGCCTGTTGAAACCCCTCCTTTACAAACAGCCAGAAACCCGAAGGGGGCAGGAGTATGTCCAAGCCATAGCATCTAGGGCAGGGCTAACTGCACGACTGGCCCACTCCTTTCTACTCCTTGTGGCCCTTTCTCTTCTATCCTCTATATTTTCCTTGCCCTGGGACCAGCAAGGGCTGTAGCCTCGAAGAAAGCCCACATTCTGCAGTTTCTGCCTCTTCTCAAGCAGCATTCTGAACCCACCTGTCTGGTTGGGCTGGCCCTTGTCCACGCTGTTTCTTCAGGCTGTGGCCCATGTGTTTTGTCCATTTCATGCCCCACCTCCAGCTCTCCCCAGATTGTTTCCTGCAGGCTTGGGTTTGACTTTGGAGGTTTTTTTGTTGTTGTTTCCGGGAGTTTTTTTTGCATCTGCCCTCGCCAAAGTCCGTGGGTTGCTATTCAAGACCTTAAAACTCAGAGACTCTTTGGTGCCATAAATTCCATCCACACTCCAGGCGGGCTGCCCAGACTCTGCATCCCTCTCCAGATCTATGCGAGAGCCCTGGATGGCCAACTATGTCTGAGATCCCCACCCACGGGGAGGCTGTAGCCCCTGGATTTCAGGGGCCGTGTCTGAAGTTGTCGAAGGCCCCAGATAACCTTTCTAGGACTCAGTGATTTTGATGGCCCTGGCCTTCCAGGTAGAAAGATATGCCCTGAGTTAGCAGCAAACTGAATTGTCCTTATTCTCCAGAGACGGAGGTGAGGCCACTCATTTATTCATTCATTCACTATATATTTACTTAGAACCTACTGTGTGCTAGATACTAAAGGAGAGAGGGAATCAAAACAAATCTCTCTGACTTTATGGAGCCTACCGTGCTCATGGGTGGAGACAGATAATAAACAAGTAAAGGTCAGATGGGGAAAGGGGCCTGAGAGATAAAGGAGAGAGTGGAAGGTGGGTGTGTTGGGATTTCAAGCAACGTGCTTAGGTGATGTTTGAGCAAAGACTTGAAGAGGTGATAGGGAGCTGCATGGATATCTGGATGTCTTAATCTATTCCTGCTGCTGTAACAAAATGCCTTAGGCTGGGGTCACTTATAAATGGCGTAAACTTGCTGCTCACAGTTCTGATCAGGCCCTGGTGGATTCAGTGTCTGGTGAGGGCTACTCTCTGCTTCCAGCATGGCCCCTTCTCACTCTGTCCTCACATGGCAGAGGCCAGAAGGGCCAAACAGGGTCCTTCAGGGCTCTTTCATAAAGGCCCTGATCCCACTCAGGGCCTCTTCCCTGTGACTTGACCACCTCAAGCCCCACCCCTCGTAATCCCATCACCTTGGTTAGGTTTCAACATGGGAGTTGGAGGGCACGCTCCCATCATACCACTGTCCAGAGCATCACAGGATGTCCCAGGCTTTCCGTGTAGACTGAAAGGGGCGAGGACTGAGCCAGGACTCCGTTCACAGCCCTCACATCCTGTCCCTCTCTGGACTCCCGACCCTTACAACAGCCACTTCCTGCACCAAGCTCTGTCTGCTAAGGGCACCTGACGCCCTTCACCTCTCCCATGGCCTGTCACTCCTCAGCCTTCCTGAGTGTGCTATCTCAGAACCCACGTCCCAAACCAGTGTCATTCCTGTACACCCCACACACACAACCGATGACTAACCCAAGTCCATCCGATCTACTCGCTCATTCCTCCGTGTTCACGCTGGCCTGCTGGTCTGGGAACTCTGATCTTGACCTGAAAGTCTTTGTTAGGAAGGTTCTCACCGTTCGGCTCTGGAGGGTTTGGTTGGGTTGGAGTACTGGAGACTGAACCCAGGGCCTCAAGATCACGCCCTACTGCTGAACTACACCCCGCGCCCAGTTTTGTAGGTGAAGACTGTTTTCTGGACCACTCGGCTGGTCTTCTCGGGGCTCTGCTGACCTCCACCTAGCACTGGGAGACTTTGTGTCTGCCATGAGCTCACACAGAAATGAGCAAGCCGGGGAAGGAAGGACACTCAGCACCTCGTGGAGCTGGAGTGGACTAGAGCTTTCTGGCAGGAGGGGTGCTGCCCATGCTCCTGGAGTCCAGGGCAGGAGACGGTCCAACACAAGCTAGTTACAAGACTGGTGTCTGAGGAGGGGCAGCCGTCCCAGGTGGGAGGAACATGCTCTCGTCAGGGTGACTCTCTTGGGGGCTACTGACTGTCCAGTGGTGTCTGGTGTCAGATTCAAAGTGAGGAGTCCTTCCAATCGCTGGGGACATGGGTGGGTTTCTCCACTCTTTTCTACCTGGGAGAGCCGAGGGTCATGTCCCGAGAGTGAACATGAAGTGGGTTCAGTAGGTGCCCAGGCCTTTCACTCTCCCTAAGATACAGGAGACCCAGGGTCCCCTTGGATAGCAGACTGTAGGAGACCATTTTTCCCATGGTGGCACCTCCCAGCCCTGCTTTCGGCCCGTGGTGAAGGGCAGAGGTGATGGAAGGACATCAGATTCCTCAGGGGATATGGGGTCAGGACCACAGTGAGCCAGGAAACCTGTCCCCATCTACTGTCCCTTTGGCACTTAAAACCCAGACTCTGAAACAGTGTCACACCCAGGCAATGTCCCCCGTGGGCGTAGATATCTCAGTCTGTGCTGCTCAGAAGCACCGAATTCCAAGAGAGGAAACTCATTTTAAACATAAGGGACAAAGAGAATCAGGGCACACTGTGGCCCGGAGTGTTAACAGGTGCCCGTTGCCCACAAGCTCTCCTTAGGGCCCCCTCCCCACTGAGAGGTGCCTGGAGCGGGCTTCTGACCCTTTCCTGCCTCTTCTTCACTGTGAGCCCTGGTGCCTCAGTTTCCCACCTGCCCAGCCACCACACAAGCTAGTTACAGGACCGGAATGGGAGCGGGGTGCGCAGTCCTAGGTGGGAGGGAGAAAGTGGAAGGTTAGCTGATGAGGGTATCAGGCAGAGCAGTGGACGGCACCTGGTTTTCCTGCAGGACACATGGCCCTGTCGTCTACCTAAGTGGCCTTGTTCAGGGAGCCCAGGGGAGCCACAGGCTTCAGGGAACACGTAGTGATTTCTTGGTAAAGCCAGGCGCTCAGCTGTCCAGGGGTGGAGGTGTCCCCATCTGGAACTGATTGGCATTTTCCTGAAGTCAAGACCACCTGCAGATTTCCTGCCGGGCTCCTCTGGGCCCTGGACCAGCTCCCACCTGGACCTAAGACCAGGGACATTTTGTTCCCCCCTGGATGGCTCCCACTGCAGACACTCAAGAGGCCCCCCGCCACGGCCAAGGCCAGCCGACGCCGGCTTCCCATCCTCTTTCTGTAAACATGTTAGAAATGCCTTCCCGGGTGTCCGTTCTCCGCGTCTCCTGCCATTTTCTGGCCTCCCCTGATTCAGCCTCCAGGAGTGACGTTCTTCTCCGGTCTCCATGAGGAATTGGTGAGACAGAAAAGGCAGGAAATTAACGTCCCAGCCTCAAGGCTCCACACAGCATTAGACGGAATTAAAGTAGAATAATGAGTCGATCCACATACAATTCTGTTGTTCTTTGATTTTCCTTTCAAAATTCATGTAGTGAACGCTCCCGCCATTCCACACCGTCTTGGGCCGGGAGACGCGCTAGCGTCCTGAATGCATTTACATACCAAATGGGTTTTAATTTCATATTTTTGCTTAAGGTCAGGACATTTATTTATTATCATTATTTATTACTGAAGCGCGAGTGGTTTTAATTATTTTAGTGTTCCTCCTACAAAGCAGGATAGCTGCTAGCTACGGAACATTTTCCGTTTCCGCTCACATAAATAATATAGTTTTTAATTTCATGAAGATTTAGTATTCATCTGCTTTGTAAATTAAAGTCATCGTTTACCACAACAGAGATGGAGCGTTCGGAATGTCCTGGTGGACGTTCCCCATCAGCTTTTTCTCGTGATCACTTTTCCCTAAGTTTAGTTCCCTGACAAGATGCGCCAGGCCTGGAAAGGGGTCAGGTACCTGCTCTACCCAGGGCTGGTGCCAGAGGCTGCAGGGGTGTGACCAACTGTGGAACACACAGAAGCTCAAGGAGGAGCAGACAGGAGGGCAGTGGCCACCAACCACTGAGGTGTGACCGTGGACATGCAAATGGAGGAGAGGTACCCTGATCTCTTGGGGGAAAGAGTCCTCATAAGAAGCAATGTCCCCCAGTACAGCCAGGTGACTTGCCCAGATACGTTGGAGTCAATCCAGCCTGGAACTGCATGGAATCCTCTCCTCAGAGCCTCTCCCATCCATTCCCACTTTTCCTTCTGACCTCCTTGCTCCCAGGGAGGCTGACCAGTCAGTAAATGGGGAGCTCCTGGGGGTAGGGAGCACTCCCCACCGGTACACCGTGGCTGCCTGTCTGGAAACCCCTCTCCCTGCCTCCCTGCGGCCCTCCCTGGCCCTCCCTGGGCTGGCTTCATCCTCAGAAGCAGCAACCAGATGTTTTCACACTTCCGTTGTTTGTCACGAGGACACCGTTTCATGGCACCAAGTCCACATTCGCTGCCAACGTAGCCTCTGGAATGTTCAGGCTGTTTGGGGTTGCCATGGAGAAGCTGGGCCTGTTCGTGGTTTGAACTGTGCTGCATATGCTAGAACACCCCTGCCCACCAGCCAGGCAGCAGCCTGAGACAGGGCAGGGCAGCCGCCTCACACACGGGTGCCCTTCCTGAGCCACAGGCACCCTCGACTGGGGCCCAGCTGAGCAGCTGCATCCCATCCCTAGGGCTATTAGCAGATTAAAAACATTAGATTTAAATGACACCAGCTTCATTCTGTGCAGGTTCTGCTCCAGACTCCAGCTACCAATCAGCCCTTGTGAGACACGGTCTCCAAGCAGAGGTCTTGTGTCCTGGTGACTGTGACCCAGGGGAGAGCAAAGAGCCTGTGTCATAATGGCACTCGTGTTGGAGCAGAGCCGCTGAAGCTGCTGGCAGACACACGGGTCTACCAGGGGCCGTGGCACACCGTCCTTAGCACACTGTGGCTTAAGTTTAAACAGAAAATAGACCTCATGTTGAGTCATCCTTCTCCATGACAGAAGAAGAGATTGTGTTAGCAGGAACACGGCTCTTTTGGGAGGTACACCCCCATTGTGGGAATGTGCCTCTTTAGCACGTCTCTGATCCTCGGCATCTCCCTCTAAATGAGGGAGGCAGAGAGACTGATGCGGGGACAAAGCCGTCTCTCGCGCACAAAGGCAATTTTTTTTTTCTTTGTCTCAGAACCAGTCTCCCGGAGGAGGACACAAATAAATAGGAGATTCCTGGTATGAACTTTACCCATTTTTCAGATTTTTCTTCCTTCTTACTCCTGGCACTACTATGAGAGTTACTTCTGGATTGTACCAGCCAGATAGGTGCCTGGGGATGCAGGGAATCTCAGCGCTGTCTTTAGAATCAAAGAGAGAGAATGGCGAAGTCTCTTCCCACTGAAACAGGAAGTAAAACACCCTTTAGAGTTCCATTGCTCTCTTGCTTTGTACAGGGGCCTGCTTTTAGGAGATGGGCTGGCCCTAAAATCCAGACCCACATAAAATAAAAAGTCTCCAGGGGAAGCTTCCTGTACCAAGGTGCAATTTGGCATCCATTTACCATTTTCCCTGCAGCACAGATGAGGAGGTTGAGGTCACGTAGCTGGGGAGAGGCAGCAACTCCTGCTGCCCTCCCTGATGAAAGTACCATTTCTTCTGCTCAACCCAGCACATGCCCCCAAGGACCCTGTGATCTGGCCACAGACAGAACTAGGCAAAGGAAAGGTCAGGGAACAAGATAAGGCCATCTATGATTATACTTCCTGTCCCAGCAAACATGGTAGCCATCCTAAAGGAGGCTGGGAGGGCAGAGACTGGCACGGACAGACCGAGGGAGTGAGGGGCAGTAGGATGGCTTAAAGACCAGCATGCAGGATCAGAAGGTGCCCAGCCAAGAGTGGGGAGGGCAGAGCTGCAGAAGGGAATGGGAGGAAAGGGCAGGGGCTCAAATACCTGGGGGACATTACAAGGGAGAGTCCACAGGTTTGGGACTCCTCCAGATGCCATTGTAAACTTGCTGTGCATCCATGCATCCATCTTTAAAATGAACATCCAGCTCTAACATGCTGACCATGCTGGGCAGGAAGTGGGGAGCCCTCGTAGGCTCTTCTATAAAGCAAGTGCATCTTCCTACCCCATTCCCCCAGCCTTCTGTAGGGCCCTGGGCCTGTTCTCCTCTAGGTGCAGGGGTGGGCATGAGCAGTCTCTGGACCTGGTACTAGAAATAAGTCTCCTTTCCCATCCTGGGAGCACTTGGTTCTGCAGGACTCAGAGGCATCAGAAAGACAGCAAGAGATGAGGCTAGGCCCCTCTGCAATTCGAGGTTTGGAAATGGCATCACAAGCAGCAACAGTCACCAGACTGAGCCATGAGAGATTGGTAATAAGAGCAGCAGTAAAGATGGTTGGCATTTATTGAATCTTTACTACCTGCCAGGCATGAGTGAGTGCCTTGCACACATTTTGTATCAAATCCTGTGGTGCAAGTATTATTATCCCAATTTTATGATGAAAAAAAAAATGAGGGGTAGGGATATTCATTTACCAAGACCACTTGCAAAGTGAGTGACCTTACAAGATTTTGTAGGCAGGACTATTGTATTCCAACACAAATTGTAGCAGTTTAACATCCTCGTGTTTGCCTCAAACAAAAGAGAAAATTCAGTTGGCATTCATTGTCCATGCGTGCATGCACGTACACTCACACATGCTGTGCACGAGCATGCACACCTCTCCTACCTGTGCCCACTTTCCCTGAGGCACAGAGCTCCCTGCAACCAGAGATGGCTACATAGGAGCCATCTCTACACAGTCACAGAAAAAGCCAATTGCCCCTCTCCAAGAACAGAGCACAAACTTGCAAGCACAGCAGGGTCTACCATTGAGCCAACTTGCAGTCAGTCCATGCAGAGCCAAGGCGGCCAAGGCCAAGGCTCACTGGGTTGTGCTTGCAGCTAGGGTTTTCCATCATAGTGGGCTTCCCTCCCTCCAAAATTGGAATGGGGGACTGGATGGCTCAAAATGAACAATATTGCAGGGCTGGGGATGTGGCTCAAGCCTTAGCGCGCTCGCGTGGCATGCGTGCGGCCCGGGTTCGATCCTCAGCACCACATACAAACAAAGATGTTGTGTCAACCAAGAACTGAAAAATAAATATTAAAAATTCTCTCCCTCTCTCTCTCTCTCCTCTCTCACTCTCTCTTTAAAAAAAAATGAACAATATTGCGACTAGGATTGAGGGTATAGAAGTGGAGTGCCTATGTCTGCCATGTCATGGGAGCGGGGGCAGAGAACATGGGCACGGGGAAGCCAGACCTGGCATGGAGCTTGCTTGGAGGTGGGTCACAGGAAACCCCTGGTTTCCTGTTCCAGGCATTCTTTCCTATTTAAGGAGTGCTGTTACTGAAGCAGCCATGTTGGTGCAGGCAGAGGCAGAGAAGCAGGCAATGTTGGTTTCCAACTTCAGAGAACAGTGAGTTTAAAAGTGCATCCTGCCCAATCTTCAGAAGCTTCCAGCAAGGATGCTGGGCTGGCTTCACGCATGACCCACGTGTGACGCACTTTTGCCTAAGTCTCCAGGCATGCCTTGGTCCCCATTTCCTCTTCTATTAAGTAGAGAAAATAATCCTCACAGGGGGTTGTAGAAAATGCCCACTCTTTTCCCAAATGAGGGAACTAGTCTTTTCTCATCAGTGATACAAGAAAAAAGTCATGGAAGGAAATGTATATTTCCTTAGCTGCCTTTTCAGTTATCATTGACTCCCAAAGTCAATGATATATTTAAATCATATTGATTTTATCTTTAAATATTTCAAGATAAAATCGATATAATTTAAATATATCACATATTTAACATTAAAAATATGAATGTTTATATCTTACATACAAATATGTATATTTAGTAAATTATTATTGACCTATATTATAAATATTTATACTTAAGTACTTTTATGTACAGGGGCTCAGTCACAGAACGCATGTGTTTTGGAGAAATCAGAACAAGAGAAATCACAAATGAGGGTACAGTATTCACTCTTAATAGCACACATGAAAAAGCTGGGCGTGGTGGCCTGTAGTCCCAGCTACTTCAAGCCCACTTGAGCCCAGGAATTCAAGGCCAGCTGGGTAACATAGAAAAACCCCATCTAAACAACAGCAAAAATAGCATACATGATTTTTTTCTCTCTCACATTTCTGCTCTGTGGTTAGGGAGTATGGGTGTTACTGTCTGTGATTTTAAAACAAGGGATATTCAAGCCCTGCCTCTTTGCTGGGCACCTAGGTTCCATGTCCCTTCTCGATGCTCCTTCCAAGTTACCGTCGCATAGAACATCTCCAGGTCCCCTGCAGCTGCCCAGGTTCTTCATCCCATGGCCTCCCAGGGTGTCCCAAAGACACTACCCTCCCCTGCATTTTGCAGCGTGTGTACATGCATGTCAATCAAGGGACTGCACCACATTTACCGAAAGGTTTCTTTTCATTTTAAGCAGGGTTGGGGTAGGACCAAGAGGGAATTTGTCCTCACACATTAGCTGGAACACAGCCCAAGCTGGAGGTCGGTGACATCGAAATAATTGGAGGTAAGAGCTGTGAGGCCATTAAGATAAATTTTTGACATAAAAATGTAGGCTGGTTCATAAAAGGTTGCAGTGACAATAGGTTATAGTGACAACTTTTCAACAACTGTATAAGCTTCCAGATGGAGACGGATTCAGCATAATGAATTACGGGCAGTCAGGATAACACCATGTTCTTTTGTAGGCACAGATCTAAGGGGAAAGACGGGCCTGTGCTAAATAACATTATTGGAGAAAGAGCAAAAGGATTTGAGACTTAGGGACTCAGGCTCTGAGGCTGAGACCTGGGTCTTCCAACCTGGGTGCAGGGTGCTGGTGGCTCTACTCTGGTCTAAGAAGCATCTTCGTTGCTGGATTCCAAGCTGACCTCCTAGCAGGACTCCCAGGCCTTCCCGAGAAGGGGGCCTTGTTCCTCCGCCAACTCAGCTGTTGGTGCAGTTCTGCCCTTTTGGTGAAATGGCCCCCAGATGAGAAATGTGAGACCTTGTTAAGTAAGATATTCTCCTGAAACTGCACTAAACACTTTACATCTCTTATTTAAACCTCACAGCAACTCTGTGGAGCAGATACTTTTTCCCATTTTACAGATAAGAAAACTGAGGTCTAGAGAAGTTAACTCTATAGCTAGCACATGTTCAAACAGTTTGGAGTTCAGATTGGGATCTCTGTGACCCCCAAGTCAGGGCTCCTAACCACTCACTGAGCCATACTGACCATGAACACACCCACATTCAACATAAAAAGCAATCATGGAAAAGGGAGATGGGGGTGTGAACACCTTCCAAAGCCTTGAGGGGCTCAGCAAGTGAGGATGCAAGATTTGTCCAACTGCTAACATTCACTTTAAATGGGCTTTGGTTGGGAGTAAAGCATCCTTGATAGTAAAATATCTACATTCAGTGCCTGCACTCTGGGCGTGGGAATTGATATGAATTATTTGCTAATGGCAGTTAGAAGAGATGAAGTCATTTACAGGGCTGTAAAGGAGCAAATCCCACCCTGTAGCGGGAGATGTATTCCAGCCTCCCCTCTTCAGTGGTCTGTCATGCAAAAGCATGCAGGTTTGGGGTCTTACAAAACCATAGTTGTGATTGTGAGTGACCCCTTTAGGTCCCTGCCTAAGATGACAGCAGAGCCTTCAGGGACCACCTTGGGCCCCAGGGGGAGAATCAGGACCCAGCCAGACTCACAGCACAACTATGTTCCCCACAAGCTGGGATTTCCTTACAGCTTCTGCGGTTCTGGAACAAGAAATGGTTCCTTTAGGTGAGACCACTAGAGGGACGGTGGGAGGGATACTCTTGGCTCTGTGCCAGTAAAGAGCATGCGTGCACCTCCCCCACCAGGTAGTGCAGCTCGGTGGTTAGGTTCTTAGGCTAGCCCACCACAATGGCTGACTTGGTGTAGCCCAGTGAGACCCAGGGTTTTCCAACCCCTACCCTAGCAAGTTATTTTTTGATGTCCTTCTCATGGGGCATGCCCACATGCACACCGAGCCTTCCAAGGTCCTGGGAACAACATAGGCTCAGTTAATAGCTGCTGTTTCCATATTGAGAAGCAAATGGCCCAGGACAGAGGCAGGGTAGAAGGAGCAGAGTGTGGTAGCCATGGCAGTCACAGCCACGAAGAAACTCACTCACCCAGGGACTGGGGCAACAGCAAGGGCCCCCAGCTGTGTCCCTGGTCCTCCTGTGTCTTGCTAAGCAGAATGATCGCTGCTCTAGGGCCCCCAGAGGCTTGCCAGGCTGTGCCCAACTTCCCCAGAATTGAAAACAACCAGAGCTCAGGGACTTTTTATACTAACAAATCAGGGGGCACGGCAGAGCGGCCAGCCAGTGGGACTTGACGTGGTCCCTGTGTCTCCTGAGTCATGCCCCCTCCCCCCACACCCAGCCCCAGGCTCAGCAAGGCAGGCGTGTGTGATCTTTCTCCTTGGGCTTTTCTTAGTAACAGCACTGGCTGCTGCTGATCACAGAGCCTCCTGAAGACATTCTGTCCTGGCTGACCCCAAAGGCTGCCCCTGAGTCAGCGAGTCCACTCCCACCCAGCAAGCTCCTCCTCCCCCTGCCCTGGATCCGGCGGAGGTCAGGGGGTACCTTTAGGGAGCCACGAGAGGGTCAGGAAGGCCATGACTTAAAAGCAAATAAAAGTCCCTTCCAGCCAAGGGACAGCTCCAGGATGTTGTCCTAAGTGAAAATGTTTATTCAGACCCTTTGGGTACCTTCTGTCTCAAGGATCTAGTTCCTGGGTTGAGGAAGGGACGAGTTTGAGGCTGGTCTCAGGGACTGCCCGGGCTCAGCTGGAGGTCCGGGCTGAGGGTACCAGTTGGCTCAGAGAGACCCGGAAGCTGGAGGGATCTGCCCAGCCTGGGTCAGCTTCCACCTGCCCCCAATTCCACAGCCTCTGGAGCCGTCTGATTTCTTGGGAAAGATATTGCAGCTCCGGCCCTGAAAAATCACTGAGGAGGAGCCAGCAGTCCCCGTGCCTGGCCATATGGTGGGCAGTCAGGAGTGAGGTCCCAGGCAAGACTGGACTTCTCAACTGGGTGACTCCCCTCCCCCAGGGCTTCAGTAAGAGCTTGAGGGAGCAGACCCCAGGTCTAGGCAAAGCAAAAGGCTCAGGACCTTGGAGCCATGGGACACCCCCAGGCTTTGGGAGATGCTAGGGCTGCTGGGGCCTCAACCTGTAAACCCTCATCGTCACCTTGGGTTTGGCCAGAGCCTCTCCTCCAACCAGCAATCAAGGAGTTTCCTGGGTCAGATGCTGAAGACCAGGATGGAAGGGGGTCTGGACCCCAACTGCATGACAGGCCCATTGGCCCTGAAGGTCAGCCTGACCCTGGACAGCTGAATTCTCAGGACCTCCGGCTCGTCTTGATTCTGCGTCTCAGGGTAAACCCCCTGGATCCCAGAACTGAAGGGCCTTTGGGGGTCTCACACCCAGGCACTTGCATGGCAGGTGGGGTCTGAGACCCAGGCCTTTTCAATGACTCTGGGACATTTGGAACAAGAATTCTGAGAACTGAACTTCTGAAAGAGGGAGGGGGAGGAGGCGCAGCCAGGAAGACTCTCCTTTCTGTGGTTCTGGCACAAGAAAAGCCATAGCACACCGAGTCCCCTCCCTACTGCCTCCCTTTCCCAGGCCAGCCTCACTTTGTGCCTATCCTGGGGAGCAGCCACCTGGCCAGGACCTGAGGGCTCGATGTCAGACGCCCTGGTGCAGCTTCACACACAGTCCACAGAGAAAGAACGCCTGCAGGCAACTCCTCACAGAGCTCAGTCCAGGAGCCATTCGAGGGGGTCCCCATGGTCACCCAACATTGTCACTGTCCCCTCTCCTCCTGGGGAACCATGCCCAGAGGAGGTGCCCAGAGGATTTGTGGCGAGATGGTCACAACACGATGAAGTCGGTTCCATGGGATCAGGCCTGAGTGCCTGGTGGACAGCCCTCGTGTGGGCCTGATCCTCAGTACCCAGGGGCTAGAACAGCCCCAGAGGAGCCCCTGATGCTGTCCAGCATGAAGTGTCTACAGAAAAGACCACTGGACAATTGGAAGCGAATTCCTCTTCTCCAAAACTGAGGCAGGTGTTGCCGCTAACAGTGCTTGCTGATAAGTGGTCCCATTGGGACACAAGTGTCACCGAAGGAAAGAATTGACAGGATAAAAGTGGCCGATTTCCTGGGAGACGATGTCCCTTCCAGGTAGTAGCAGGAACCCTGGAGGTGGACACTGGGAGCTTTTCCCTTCTGGACATGCCCTGAGATCTCAGGCCCCTGGAGTCCCGAGTGCCCATCTAAAATGGGAAGACTAAGTCACCGTGGGTCATTTTAGGGCAATTGGCAAGAATGAGAAGAGAAAGGAGGGCATTAATCCATGTACACTTTCCACGCCGCCCCTCTGAAGTTTGAGGGTTCCCCTTCCTAGAACGCTGCCTCCCCCTTCTTGCCTGGCTGCCTCCTCTCTGCTCCCTGGCTGGCCCCTGGCCTGAGGACCCATCCTGACTGGTGCCCTCTGCCTTCACCTTGGGCTGCAGCCAAGGCCTGGTAAGCAGAATTCATCTCTGCAGAACTGGCACCTCCGATGCAGACACAGCAAGAGCCTCCCTAGTGGTCAGCTCACCCCACCCAGCCCCACCTGCTTGAAGGAGGCCTGGCCCAGCCTGACCTGCCCCCAGTACCATCACCTATGGTCTTACTAGACCCTGCAGTAAGTCCTCAAGCATGGAGAGGACAGCAGGGCCCTGTCCCTTGCTGGGTGACTTCTGCCCCATGTTTGAATCACTGCTGGAGAGGCCTCAAGGGGTCCAGACACGGCCTCCATGGCAGAGGGTCCCTGGCTCCCTGGGGATTGTTACGTGGTGAGGGACAGGAGGGAGGGAGGAGTCCCTTGCCCTTTGGTTACCTTAACCAAAACCAAGATTTGGTCACGTTTTCCGAACATGTAAATCCTTACTGACGGAACTGTCCGTGAAAATTGACACGGATCCCAGCCTCTGGGCCTGAAAGAAAGAGGATTATCATAAAAGCAAGAAAGTTATCCAAACCTTTCGTCTTCTCAGGTACTTTGGCATTGCAAAGACTTTCCAAATCTTCAAGAAAATATTCTGTAAAGGACAAGTTAGAAAATATGGGAGTGAGGGGTCAACCTGTGATAGCGTGTGATGTATGTGTGTGTGTGTGTGTGAGAGAGAGAGAGAGAGAGAGAGAAAGAGAGAGAGAAGGAAACAGTGAGCAATTGATTCCAGAACATTCCTTAGAGGCCCATGAAGGTGGTGGAAGCAGAAGCTACTTCCTCTGCATTACAGCCTTGCACACAGTAGGTGTCGGAGCTGAGGAAGGCTAGAAAGCCTGTTCCCTGGCTTTGTGGAGCTGCAGGGGTCTCTGAGGTCTCTGGTTGGGGTCTCCTCGTGTGATTTCCTGTGGTTCCCTCTGATTGCCTTTCCGTTAGCCAACTTTAATTCCCTAGAGCCAGAGGATCTAAGGCATGGTGTGGGGCGCTGCCCAAAAGCATCTAAGGGATATGCCCAAAATTCTGTGTTCGTCGTGACCAATTTAACAATTAAAGCTTCACTTTATGAAATTCCTTTTCTTATAAAATGCAATTAGCAGTTTTAACCTCCTGAGGGAACAATCATTTGCTGCTTGATGTGAGTCGGTTTTAGCACAGTTTTTCTCCTAAAGCTAGACTGAAGTAAGAGCAGAGGGGAAGAGGAGAGTCACTCGATGAGGGGCTGTGTGGCCACAGAGTGGGCACTTGTGGGCATGTAAGGGAGGGGAGGAGGGAACGCGAGACCCACTGAGCTGATGCCACATGGCAGACTCTGTGCCAGTATCTTAGAGGCCCAAGAAGTAGTTAGGGCTTGTCTTAGTCCCCACCGACTGCTGTGACAGAACGCCACGAACTGGGGGCTTTTAAACAACGGAAATTTGTCACAATTCTGGGTGCCGGGAAGTGAGGACCCATCTCCTACTTCATGGACAGCCCCGTCTCACTAGGCCCTCGCTTGGTAAAGGGGTCAACTCTGGACTCTTCAGCACCTTGTGGAGGGGCTCTGTCCTCATCTTTTCATGAGGTCTCCGCCCTCATGAGCGAGTCACCTCCCAGATCACGTAGGGGATCAGGTTTTGACGTGGATTTCGAGGGGGCTGCAAACATCCTGATCGTCCCAGGGCTTCGTCACTCTCCAGACAAGGAGCCAGTGGCCCGGACAGGGGCCACACACTGCCCCAACACACAGGAAGCTGGGATGAAGATTTACAAGAAGGTCACTCTGACCCCCCAGGAGAATTTCTGCCTTCTGTCCCTGTAGGGTCGGCCGAGAGGCATGAGGTGGGAAACCCCGGGAAAGGATGGGGAAATGCCAAAAAGGAGGCGGAAGACGACCTGGGATCCACTTCACTTTTTCAGTCTTGGGCCAAATGGAAAAGTTACTTTTAATCAAATATCTGAGACCAAATCACATCCTATCACGCACAGGCTTGCCGTCTAATTCTTTAGAGGGCTTTGGATTTCTTTTGTGAACAAGGTTTTCTCACCCCACAATTTATGCGTTTGGTCAGTTTAGACTCTCACACCCTCTTCTCCTTCCAGGTCCCCTTGAATTGACCCAGGACAGGAGGAAGAAGGATGTCCCAGCCTAGATGTTATCTCTAGTAGTTGGCAGTTGGCTCAAAGCATCACCTTTTGGTGTCCACCCAAAGACGATAAAATCCATCTCCGTTCCTGGTGTGATGGGGAATAAAAAGCCAGGCCCAGAAATCTCTTGGAAGGTGTTCCTGTGTGCAGACGGGAGTGTAATGGTGTCTGTAAACATTAGAAAAGCAGTATCTGCGTGGGGAGTTTCAGTCTTTTGCTTTGTTTCCTCCTGGACATATCTATAGCGTACCATCTGTACCAGGAACTCACGCACATCCCATGAGGTCTCTTACCCACTGCCCTGAATCACAGCTGAATGCTTGGGTTTTGTGTACATCCTTCTTGCCCAGCAAGACTGCCGTCTCCTTGGACGTAGGGTCCAATCTTCTTCCTCTTTGTCTTATCTTCAATGCCTGGAATATCATAGGCGCTCAGAAAGGTTTATTGTTTTGTTTTCATTCAAAGTTCAAGCTATAATTCACAAAATACACACCTCACATTTGCTCTGGTAAATACATCCGCTAATTGAAATGCATTCGTTTGGAGAAAGCAATGCTGATAGGAACCAGATAACTGGAGAATTGATGATTTTCTAAGTGCTGTGAACCCCTTAGGATGTAAATTACAATATGGAGCATTTAGATACCAAAGCCATTGGGGGTGGCACCGAGGCCCATCCATTCTCACACGCAGCACTCGGTGCAAACCCCAACTCATATTAATTAAAAATTCTAAATCACACAATTTTTTTCTGCAAATACTTTTATGCTTTGTTTTATTTATCACCATTAATAATAACAATAATGATAACAATAATAATAAAACTACTATGTGATTAAGGTGCAGATAAGCAATTAGGAAACAAAATATTTACAGGATTTTAGGGAGCTCTGTGCTACAAATGGAAATAGAATAATTACAAAGGAAGTTTGTACGAGCACTGGTTCCGGAAGATTCTCCAACTGGGAGTTGAAGTCAGTCACCGGGTTCTATTTTGTCTGTAATTCTGTTGACCTGTTCCCTTGACATCGGTCATTAATCATTCATTCATTTGACAAATGGAGTCCCACTCTGGTGGTCTGGGAGTGGTTATAGACAGGTAATACATCCATTACGGCAGGGTGGGCTCTGGCCAGCAATGGCACTGGTGGACAGTGTATGCTTTGGGGCAACTGTGGATATTTTGTCTAAGCCAAGACCTGTAGAGTAAACTGGAAATATCTAGGTGGAATTGGACGAATGGAGGACAGAGAATTCCCTAGAGAGACCCAGTGAGGAAACTGAGCTTGGTACTTATTTTTTTCCTTCGGTACTAGCAGCCGAACTCAGGGTCTCACGCATGCTGGGCAAGTGTTCTACCACTGAGTCACATCCCCAACCCAAGCTTGATACTTTGGAAAACTGGAAAGTAGTTGGATCTTTTTACTGGAGAAGGTAACCATTAGAGAGGAGGAGTTGGAGATGCCAGTTGGGAGCACATCTTGAGAGCAGTGGGGAACCATGGAAAGATTTTCATGAAATAGTGAACAGGTGTATGCTTCAAAATCCTCCACTGGCTAGTTGTGGGAAGAGGAGGCAGGAAGCAGGGGGTACAGTATAGAACCAAAGGGAGATGGTGGCTTAGATACCAGCAATGGCAGTGGGGAAAAGGGAAATAGAAAGATTTGAGAAATCCAGGACAGGTAACAACAGGCATGACAACAAATACTTAGTAAGATCTACACTATGTTCCAGGACCTCTAGCAAGCACTTGGCATGTTTATTGGGTCAGTCTCTAAACAAAACCAGTGAGGTAGTGTCTATCATCCCAATATAAAGGTGAGAAAACTGAGACACAAAGAAGTTAAAGTAGCCCAAGACTGTGCCACTAATCTTAGTGGCAAACGTCGGTCAGACTCCATTTGGATTCTGTTTGATTCTAGAGCTCACAGCCTGAACTACTGCATTCTGTGACTTGGGGATGGCAGGTTCAGCAAAGGAGAGTGGACTGAGCATCAGGTTGTTTGTGTGACAAGTAAACCTCAGGATTCACATGTGTCGGATGCACTGGAAAGTCCTCATCCCTTGCTGGCCATCTCCCTGCCCAAGAAGCCTGTATTCGTCAGCTTTCTGTCACTATAATGGAAAACTGGAGATCATTAGTTTACAAAGAGAAATGGTTTGGTCTTGCTCATGGTTTGGAGGTTCCTGTCCATGATCAAGCAGACCCATTGCTTGGGCCCATTGTCAGGGTGCCGGTGGCCACAGCAGGGAGCACATGGCAAGGCAAACTGCTCACTAGTCACCAGGAAGGAAAAGAGAGTACGGGAAAGGCTGGAGTCCCACGGCCCCCTCTGGGGAATGGTTCCCGTGATCTAAGGACCTTCCAGAAAGTCCCTCCTCCTAATGGTCCCAGCACCTTCCCAAAGCACCGCCCCAGAGACCAAGCCTTTAATACATGGGCCTTTAGGGGACACTTATCCAAACCATAGCGAAGGGCTCTCTCACACATTTGGAAATGCAAGCCTTCTACTGGATGCTAGGGATCAGAGTCTGGCCTGGGCTGGGGGTGGGCAGATGCAGTTGCTGGGCTACTGGACCCGTGGCCTGACCTGAGTGCCAGGCCCGATTCCCACTGCCCTCCCAGTGCTGAATTGCACCCTGATGTATTTGCTCTGGTGTGGTTTGGAGAAACAAGTGACTTCCCCGCTTCCTCTCTCGTCCCAAACTGTGTGCGCTACTGTGTAGAGTCTGCTGCTGTCCGAACAGCTTCATGGATGTCTTCTCCATCTTTCACCTAGAATGCCACTCAGAGCTTGAAACTTGAGAAGGTTACAGAATGGACTGCACAAACCGCTAGTTTGCAAATATGGTCATCTCCTCAATTTCCTACTTCCCCTCAGCCCCCTGTGTGGCTTCTGATCCTGGAATTCTCAGCTGCATCAGTCATATCATGAGAAGATTGTTCTTTGTCATCACTCCAGCTTTGGCTTATGCAGGGCTTGGTCCTCTTGATCCTAGGCCAGGAAAGGTTAGCTCTGTGGAGTAGAGACAAGAGCCCTGGAGTGCTATACAGAAGCCCTGACTCTGTCCCAACTCACCATGGAGATGTGGCCCAAGTCCCCTTCCTTTTTGAACCTCAAAATGTCCCTACAAAGGCCGAAATTCCAAATCTTGCTTGTTGGATAAATCCTTGTAGCAGTGGAGTCAAAAACTAGATTCATGCACTCGTTCACCAGCTATTTATTGAGCATCTAGGATGTGCCAAGTACACTTTCATATGCTTTGGAAAGACCAGTAAATAAAACACAAAAATTACCGCCCTTGTAGAGCTTACCTTCTAATGGATAGCCAGACAATGAAGAAAATACTTAACAAAAATATATAGTATGTTAGTTGGTAATAAGTGCTAGTGAGTTCTGTGTTCAAAATAGTCAATGAAGGAATTCAGCCCAAGCCTTCCACTGAAAACAAGAAAAGTTGGCAATGTGTAATGGCCACCATCTTGACGGCACTGGAGAACTAATGAGATGGTGAAATGCTACTGAGTTGGGATCTGGGGAAGGAAAGCGACCCATGGAGGTAAGCTTCAAGTTTACAGCCAGTTATCCCCTAGGATTATTTTCTAGTTCTGAAGGGGCAGTGGCAAGCTGAGCAGGACTCCTTGCAGCAGCCTTGCAGTGTCAAAAGGCCCAAATTGGGATCCAGAGTCAGCCAAGAGGCCAGTGGGTACAGTGACTCCTCCACTTGCTGTGGGTTGGGGCTCTGAATGCTGCATGTTGGCTTTCTCTGGAGCTGCCTCTCTGTATCAAGTCACTCTGAATTAAGATGATCCCATATTGCTAACGTATCCAACAGAAGTAAACAAATAATCTTAGGAGGAAGATAACATCATTCGAAGTATGAAATTATTTTACAAACAATGTGATGAGGGCTGGGTTGTGGCTCAGTGATAGAGCATTTGCCTTGCATGCGTGGGGCACTGGGTTCAATCCTTAGCATCACATAAATTAATAAAATAAAGATATTGTGTCCATCTACAACTAAAAAATTAAAAAAAAAAACAATGTGATGACAGAATGTGGAACACAACAGAAAATAACCAGACATAAGACGGCAATGTTAACAACCACCCCTAGATAAAACCAACAGAGCTTCAGATATATTGGAGTTATCAGATTATTTTAAAATAGCTACACTTTACCATGTTTAGGAATTAAAACACAAAATTGGAGTTTTCAGCAGAAAACCAGAAACTATTTTTTTTAAAGAACCAAGTGTCAATAGTCTCACAATACTCCTAAGCAACTCAACAGTAGTTTTAGCAAATGCAGCTGAAGAGAGAATCACAAACTGAAAGACAGATAAGAAAAACATCCAGCATTAAGTACAGAAATACAAGAAAAATACAGAAAAAAGAAGCTAAGAGACACTAGAGTCATGACAAGAAGCTCTAAAATACATATAATAGAAGTCCAGATAAACAGGAAAAAGAAAATTAGCAAAAAGCTATGATTCAAAAGACAATAGCCGTTAAATAAATACATCAAGACCAACCTGTTAAATAAGACATCAAGTCACAGATTCAGTAAGCATTAAAACTCCAAGTAGGCCAAATTAAAAGAAATCTACATCAAGGTTTTCACAGAAAGGTGAATAAAAACGAAAGACAAAGAGAAAAAAAATTAAAAAGTGGAGGAGAAACACAGATTACTTTAAAGATACAATAACTAGACACATTACTGACTTCTCAGCAGAAACATCGGTCATCCAAAGACAATGGAGGGACAATTTTAACGTGCTTAAGGAAATTTCCAGCTTACAATTTTATACCATGTGAAAACAGCCTTATAACAATAGCAAAAAAAAAAAAGGTTTAAAAAAAAAAATGATCAGACAGGGGCTGGGGCTATAGCTCAGTAGCACAGTGCTTGCCTAGCACATGTGCAGCACTGGGTTTGGTCCTCAGCACTGCATTAAAAAAATAAAATAAAGGCATGCCATCTACAGCTACAAAATATATATATATATATTTATTATAAAAAAAAGATGTTCAGACAAACACACACTGAGATAATTGGTCAACAGACATTCTACACTAAAGGAAATACTAAAACGTATCCTTAAGGCAGAGGGAAACTAATTCAAAGGAGGAAAAGTTGTAGTTCAGGGAAGGAATTAAGAACAATAAAAATATAAAAATAAGGCTGTTCGTAATTGTATGAAGCAATGCAAAAGAGACTCTACACAACAACAGGGAGAAAAGTAAATGCAAAGTAGCAAAGAAATGAGGGGGTGGTAAATGACGTTTGATTACTTCAAGGCCCTTGAACTGACAAAGAAGCAAGTTTAAGCATTATTAGGTTTCAATAAGTCAAGGTTGAGAGTTATTATGTCAACGGATATTACAATGAAATAACATAAAATACTTAATCCAAAGAAGGCAGATTTTTAAAGGGAAGCATGAACAAGTGAGGCAAACAGAAAGTAAAAGGATAAACTTAAACCTGACTGTACTAATCATTACATCAGATTCTATGCTCCGACCAAAAGAAAAATTTTAAAATTCTAACTGTACGCTATTTTAGAGGGGGAAAAAACATTAAAAGCAAAAATATACAAAAAGATTAAAAGTAGAAGAATAGAAAAGAGGATATAACATGCAAAATATCAGATGTCGCTAGCTACATGAATATCAAAGAAAATTGACTTTAAGACAAAAGAATATTCCATAATTATTTTTAACAACCCACCTCGGTTCACCTGGAAGATACAGCAATTACCCACATCTGGGAACGTAGCACATAGCCTCAAAATAGATGAAGCAAAAATTGATAGAATTACAGGGGGAAAAAATTTTAACTCCACAATCATAGTAGAAGACTTTTAACACATTCTCTAAATAAGAGAACAAAAAGAAAGTAAAAGTAATAAGGAAAAGCAGACAAGATTTTAAAATATAATATGACTTAATGGATACATACAGGAAACTCTACTCAAAACAGGGAGAAGGCACATTCTTTGGAATCACACACCCTAATATTTATAAGCACAATAAAGAATGTTGGGTGGGCAGTTTTAAATAATAGGATCAGGAACAAAGTCACTGAGGTGACCTTTGAACTGAGACCTAAGGAGATAAGAAAGGATGACTCACATGTAGCAGAAGAAAGGACCTTGCAGACTCAGGCTGAGGCAGGCATGGGCTGGTGATGGAGCAAGTAGCGAGGAGCCACGTGACTGCAGCAGAGCCAGCCAGGTGAGAAGCTGTGACAGTGCACATGCACAGTTGAGGGGCCCCTGAGCCCAGGCACTGACGACCGGAATCAGGGTCCATTGCTGCCTGCAGATGTAGGCCAGCCATGCCTCCATCAAAACAGATTCCTCCAAAATTCTGCTTAGGCCATCAGGTCCTTTCTGACCCTGTTGCTCAGCCCTGGAATATGCACTTCCTTTCTCAGCTCAGCTCTTCCTCCGGGTCCCCTCCAGTCACTTTTCTGAGAAGGCACTGGCGTTGTTGGTATGGTAAGCACTGTGGGCCTGCGGGGCGCCAGGCCTTCTCAGGTACTAAAGCTCGCCTTCACCGCCTGGAAGTGGACAGCATCATTCCCATCTCACAGAGGACAGGAACCGTCTGGGACTCTTGCTCTTTTTGTAAACACACTCCACGCTCTCTGAAACTGGACTCTCTGTGTGTGACCCTGATTCGGGAGCAGGCAGCTGTGCCCTCTCCTGCCCTCCCTGTAGCTCTGGGCCCATGTCTGTCTGCTGTGCTTGGCTGTGAGAGGTGCCCAGAGAAAGCAGCGTTGGTCATTGCCTGGGGAGGTGCTGGACTCCTACCAGCAGCCACGCAACCCCTCGAAGGGGCACACGAGCCACGTCTGGACCAGGGGTTCTGGGCGGAGGGAAGTTGCTGAGGCAGCAGCTCCTGTGGGCCCGCTGAGAAAACCCATTATTCCGGTCTAGGTGGCTTCATGCCCGTAGGTCACTGCACCAACAGGGCTTGTGCTGAAGACACTGGATTAAAATGACCACATCAGTGTGACTGGGCCCACCCACCAGCCCTGGGGCGCTTCGACGTCACTGTTCCTCATGTGGCAAGCCTCTGCTCCTTTCTGTCCTGTAAGCAAATATCCCCACCCCTGCTGCTGGGTCCCACAGGACCCCCTCTGCTTCTCGTTTGGGAATTGGGTTCCTGGTGACCTCTGCTTTTCCAGGCTTGGTGCCCTTTGTTCCTTCTCTTTAGGGATTGCAAGGGTCAGTCTCCCTGGGCAAGAATGGGCCTCTTAGCTGGGTCACACACGCACACCCCCACGCTACCCTTCTCCCTCCCAGCTGCAGCCCGCACAGTGGCTCCCCCACCCTCTGCCTGGCCGCCCCAGGACCAGACGGCTCTGTCTCCTGGTGAGCCCTACAGAAGTTCACACCCCGCCTGGCGTTCATGCTACCCTCCAGTTCCAGGACAGAGAGGCTGCCGAAGTTGCTAACTCCCATTTTACCCAAACTAACCTTCTTACAGCAGGAGCCAGGGTGAGATGAGAGGGAAAAGGCAATCATAGCCACGTAAACTAAAGAATGAGAGATTTAATGAGTCCCTAAATATTGTCCCCGACACACTCCCTGTTCCACTGGATAAAGAAAACAGAGGTGCCCGCAGGCCTTTTTTAAATCAAGATTTTATTAAAAAGAAACATGGTTTCAATCATCAAGCAAACAACTCACAAAGACATTTTCTAGAATAACGAGAATAATAAAAGCTATCACTTTTGGAGGTGGGTCTGTGCCAGGCATGTGGTTTTAGCGTCCATCATCCTTATTGATCCCATGAACTATTTACGATGGGCACTGTCAGGAAACAGGTTCAGAGAAGTCTAGCAACCTGCCTATGGACACAGAGCACATGAGGGGATGGTTCCCTGGTTTGCATCAGGTCAGTATGACTCTGGCCCTGTTCCCAGGGTCACTCATGGTAAGGCCCACTCAGATCTGGGCAGGCAGCACATAGGAACTTCTGTCTTGTTCCTGTTCTCCATTTCCGAGTTTTCTGTCTTGGTAGGAGTCACAGCATATTTGCCAGCCTCCTCTGAAGTGGAAGCTGGCGAAACAGAACTATCCTGTGAAAACAGGAGCACAGTTTTATTTACCAAAGGTAAAGGAAACTTCACTTCCTGGAAGGCTTCTGTTTCCTATCTTTGTCCCCTCCTCTCAGCTCTCTGTGATTGCCCACAACATTAACCTTCAGAAAGAAACGAGGATGAATAACGGCCAATGCATGTTTTCCGATCTCCTGCCGCCTCGGCCTGGGCCAGGCAGCAGCCCCTGATTCAGACCCTTGGGGGCGTCACAGGACACAGAGGTCTCCGCCAGCCTCTCGACGACTGCGGCTTGTGCTGGCTGGCTTTAGGTCATCGGAAGCCCTTAACAATTCATTTAGCTCTCCCTCTGCCCAGCTGGCTTTGCAAAGCTCCTTGCTCGCGGCTGTATTAGGAAAAAGGCAGGCAGACGCATTCCGGGCAGGGCTGGTTATTGCTTTAGAGACGGGCGGTGTTATTTTCAGGGCTACTGTGTTCATGGGGGAAGGCTGTTTCTTGGAAAATATTGCCTTCAAGTCCTGGGACTCTTTTCAGGTTATATAAAAGGGCATTAGGCAAATACTTGGAAATTCAACAGCTTCCTCACTTGGGAGTGTGGACGGTGGGGGGACGGATGGACGGGCCCTGCACCTCCAAGCAGCAGCCACGCAGAATAAGAATTGTCTGCAGTACCTTCCTCGCCAGCCCGCAGCCTGGATAGCATCAGCAACACTAAAGGTTACAGCTTTTCCTGTGATATATTGCTTCTTCAGAGAGTATGAAAGATGTTTTGAATCTGTTTTTTGAGGAATCTTGAAACCGCCAGTGGAACATTTTTGATGTTGTGGGTAATGCGTAAAACAGCAGCGTGGGAAGGCTGGGCCTCCAGAGGCACCCGGGGGCTGGAGGCAAGGAAGACACTGCCCGGTGTGGTTTTAGCAGTTAGGAAGCAAGCTAGGCGGAGGGAGCAGATACCTAGGTGTGGGAGCAGCTGTGCCTGGGGAGGGAGCGATTTCTTTTATTTGCTGGGGGGGGGGGGAGCAGGCAGGGAAGAGGCAGACACTGCGTCTCCAGGGAGTGGGCAGGCTATATGGGAAGGGAGAGCCAGAGGAAAAGTCCTGTCATGACGGAAGGAATGCTCCAGTCCTGCTTAACATTCTTATTGTTTTGGCTGCCCCCCCCCCTGCCTGCCTGGACTCTCCCTGCCCAGACCACAGATTCACATAAAAATTGCCACGGGAGGCCATGTAATTGTAAGACTTGTACTACATGGTGTGGTGGTTCCTTTGATGTGTCCACTTGACTGGGCTACCAGAGTCTGCGCCCTGATATCTGGCCAAACATTATTCCGAGGGTGTCTGTAAGTGTCTGAGGTTGAGATTAACAGAGCAAAGTAGGTTGCCGTCCCCAGGCCTGTCATCAGACGGCCCTCACAGGACATCAAGTGACCGCTGGGAAGGGGAAACTCCGCCCGCTGAACTGTGACACTGAGGTGCTGGTCCCTCCCTGCCAGGGACGGAGCTGAACCGGCAGCCCCTGGGTTTGGCCCTTCCTGTTTTCACACAGGAGTTTACACCTTGGTTCTCCTGGGTCTTGGGCCCTTGGACCTGCACCATCAACTGTTCTTAGGACTTCTCAGTCTCCAGTTCCTTATAGTAAACATCCAGAGATGATATCAGCTAAGGCAGGAATTGAAATCTTTCCTGAACCCGTAGCTTGACCAGATCAGCCTCGTCCTCTCTGAAAGGAGAGGGTCACTGGATCCCCAAGTGCTCAGAAGGAGGCCAGCGTCTCCAGAAAGCTCTGCAGACTCTCCACTAAGAACGTCAGAGGCTGTGGACTGTGTGAATGCAAATGAGAATGCTTTACACAACAATCCCCTTCACAGGCCAGTGCTGACCCTTCCCCTCCAGGGCACCAGGACTTGGGACCCCTCAGTCTCTCCCCCAAGCACAAACCTTTCAGCCACAGGCTCCGTAGGGGAAGGTTCCAGCCACAGCCTCTGCCCCTTGCTCCCTCTCTGCTTACCCTCTGCTAGAAAGTGAAGGAAAACATGAAAACATGTTTATCAAGTCTGTGACTGTCCCCACATCAGGCGAGGGTGTGGGTCTAGTATGTCCCCCAGGGGGCATCTGCAGCACTGGGCTGAGAGCCGGCTTCTCCTGTAGTGTCAGGAGCTTGCTTCCCATCTTGGGCCTCTGAGTGATCCGGGCTTGGGTAGAAACAGATCAGGGAAATGGGTCCCATCAAATAGGCCCCAGCCATGACTCCTCTTGAGTCCGGAGCACCCAGTGATGAGGACTGAGGCTGCTTTTAGATCAGGGTCCAGTGGAACCCACATAGGAGGTGGTCTGTGATGACAGAGATTAAGGTCTAGAAATACAAACTGCAGGGAGGGAGAATGCAGGGGCGGCCTCCTCCCCTCCATGAAAACTCCATCCCTGGTGTCAGGACTCCCTATCGACAGCTGCATTAGGAAGGACTCAAAATTTGCTTCGCCCTAGAACCACACCAGGAAGAGAGGCGGAGGCACAGCCGGGGTATGGGTGAGGCCCACCACTGCGCAGTCCAGACTGGCTGGCCGCCCTCTCAGAACCCCGCAGAGAGGCTTCCCTGTCACGGCCCTGAGTTCACACCCCAAACGTTTACTTCCCACCTGCTATGTGCTAGGCCCTCCCGTGGAGCTAAGGCACCATCTCTATTTCAAGGACTTCAGTGTCGTGGAGGGACAGATGAACAAGCAGGAATCAGCATCCCGAGATGCCCGTGCAGAGTACTGAATGGCCAGAGATGTGTGGGACCCGCTGAGAAGAAAGCCACCCAGGAAAGGCTTCTCAGGGGATGATACCTCAACTGAGCCCTCAAGGACCAGAGGGACAAGCCACATGCTGCAGACAAGACCTGGCAAGCTGCATGGGTGTGTTGGAAGAGACACTGTGCCAAGCTGGAGTGGCAAGAGGTGACACCAGGGAAGCCTGCAGGTCACATCAGGGAGTTCAGACTTGACCTCTTAGATTAGGGGATCCTCCAATGCTGTGGTCATATTTACATTTTAGAAAAATAATAATCACAGAAAAATGATTTTTGCAACATGTAGAATAGTTTAAGGTGGAGCCCACAAGTGATACGGGGGGACCCAGAAAGCAGATGTGACAGACAGGGTGGCCACAGCTGCTAGAAGACATGTAGGCATCAGCAGGGTGACTGGGGGGGAGGGTAGTTAAAGCTGAGTCTGGGGTTCCTGCTTGGGGCCAGGCAGGAGCAGCTCTGGGACAGACGGTGCAGCACAGGGAGCAGTTCTGACATGGAGAGGGAGAGATCAGAACCCAGTTGAGGACAACACACCGAGCTGAGATACAGGCAGAACATCAGAGTGGAGATGCCACTAGCTGTTTGGATATGTGAGTCTAGAATGTCAAAGTGACAGCTAAAAAAATCAGCAGTAAATCCAGCAGCATGAGCAGGATCCCGTCCCAGGGTGGGAGAAGGGGCAAGAGAATGTCCAGAACTCTGAGAAAAGCCAGTACTTAAGCACAGAGGTCACACCACCTAGACGGCTGTATGACCTGGCCAAACGAGCCCCGTGGACGGTGAGCACTGCAGCTTCCTGCAGGCCCAGCGCTGCCACTGCCTTCCATCCACGTGGCAAGCCAGAGTCCTAGAACAAAACCTGCCTTCCGGAGCCAGCAGGACCGTGTTCCACCACGCCCAGGCTAGCTGCTGGAGGCACACACTCCCAGGGTAGGAGCAGCCTTGACGGGGTCCAAGCACAGCCAGCCCTTGTCCTCCCCCCAAACCCCCGCAGGAAGGACCAGTGTTTACCAGTGAAGGAGCTGGTCTTGCAAAACAGCCAATTCATGGTCTCAGCCCGCTCTCACCCAATAGCAGCAGCAGGAGCTGAAGAACCTGAGGTCTTGTCCAGATTAGGCCGGGCTTCCAGAATCCCAGGCTCTTGCCCTCTGGGGAAGCTTGGCAGAGGTGAGAAGCAGCAGCTGTGAGTGTGTGGGGCTCCTGGGAGGAGGAGGAGGAGGAGGAGGAGGAGGAGGAGGAGGAGGAGGAGGAGGAGGAGGAGCAGGAGGAGAAAGAGGAGGAGGAGAAAGAGGAGGAGGAGAAAGAGGAAGAGGAAGAGGAGGAGGAGGAGGAGGAGAAAGAGGAGGAGGAGGAGGAGGAGAAAGAGGAGGAGGAGGAGGAGGAGAAAGAGGAGGAGGAGGAGAGGAGGAGGAGAAAGAGGAAGAGGAGGAGGAGGAGGAGGAGGAGGAGGAAGGAAGAGCGTGCTCAGCTCTTATGCTCACAGGACAGACTCCTCCAGGTGGGGAAATGTGAAGATGCTGAGCCCCCCAAGAGAACAAGCAGGGGCGTCAATATGCTTTAAGCTGAACAGAGGGAGCTGCCAAAACAGTGCACAGCAGAACGCCACCCCTTTCCACTTTAGGGGCACTTCCAGACAAGCTGGTGGTGGCACGCCCCGGGAGGGGTGAGGAGGGGGCTAAAGCACAGCCCGCTCTCCTTCGTCTTGGGCCTGCTTGATGAATCCAGAATGATGTCCCTTTATGGCAGCCACAGCACATCCCCAGGGGATGGGGGGCTCTGCAGAGGACCTGGGGTTGGAGCAGTGGAGGTGGGTGCCAGCCTCTGTCAGGGTGCATAAGAAGACAAGGGGTGTGAACCGGTGGGGACGCCTGTGTGAGGATATGGTGGCCTCAGGTGTGCAGGGCTCTGTTTCTGCTGCGTGAGCGCTCTTATGCAAACGTGTCTAAGACTCACGCACCTGCAGAATAGCCCTTCCAAAAGGCAGGCACACAGCAGCCTCCTGCAGTGCAGGAGGCACTGGGCTGTGCTAGGAGCCACATCCTTCCAAGACCCTCATCAGGCCTGGGACATAGAGGATCAAAACTGCCTGAGTGAAGATGAGGAGCCTGAGCCTGGAGACCTCAGACACGGTAATGAAGGAACAGGACTCTGGCCCCTCACTCCCTGGGCCTGTGGTTCTGACTCGCTGACCCGCAGAGGCACTTTGCTCCTATGCCTAGAACAGCACATGGTCCCCTCCTCTCAAGCTCACACCCCTCATCCTGATGATCTGCACTCTGCTCCACCATGGACCACATGGCTGGGTAGGATACTTTCCTATCATGGCACTTGGGCTCCCTGGGTTGCACTCAATTTCTTGCCTGACGCTCCACCACCTGATCTGCTGGAGAGCAGAGCCTCATCCCACTCCAACCATAAAGATGGACATACGACGGCAAGTCCAGGAGGATGGAGCATAGCAAACTGCAGCTCAGGACCCTGCATCCTGCCTGCCTGCCTGTCCCTCAAATCTCCCACCCCAACAGGGTTTATCCTCTCAGCACTGGTTCAGTGGATGGCACCTGTACCTGGAATGGCCCGTGCATCCTTCCTGGGCAGCTGAAGGCTGCCTCCCAACCCTTCACTCATCAGGCCTTTAAGGAGCACCAGGAAAGAAGCCAGCCATCCATGTGGGCAGGAGCAACCATTGGAGGTTCTACATGCAGCACCCACCAGTTCTGGGCTTGGTGCTGAGTCCTCTGCACATACCAATCGATGGTCCATGGTTGGGTATTAGAATTATCTCTGGGGAGGTGAGATAAGGAGGGCACACATAGGTCCCTTGCCTCATCCCAGCTCTCCCCACTTGTCAGTGGCAGAACTTGGACCTGAACCAACAACCTGGCTCAAGAACCAGCTTACAGATGGCCCCCAGACTGATGAGCCATGCCCTGCCCTCAAGAGCTTGCAGTCTAGTGGATGAGACAGGCTTCCGCACAGTACTGTGAGGTGGCCAGAGCTGGTCACAGTTGGCCCCGAACACAGGGAGGAAGCTGATCTCAGGTCTCTAGTGGCATGTTGGGGACAGGCCCTGGGAGCCTCCCCCCCCAGGTTTACCCAGGAGTGTCCTGGGGAAGAACCACTGTTGGGGGAACAACTTGTTTGCCTGCCCCTTCTAGAGGCAGCGGGCTCTGTTTTCTCCCGCCTGTAATTGTTACCATCTGTTTCTCTGCATCGTGTTTGTTGATGTTTTCTTGTTTTAAAACTGAAATGAGTCAGATTGGAAGCTGATTTAGGAAAAAGTGTCTGGGAGGGAAGCTCACAGTGGCCTTGGGGGACTCCATGTTTTGGAGCCGTTGGAGAAGAAAAGATTCCACAGGGCAAGCCAGGGGTCCGCCAGCTACTCCTGCCCTGCAGGGTGCGCTCTCCTGCAGCCACGGCAGGCTGGGGCTTGATGGGCCTGTGTGCAGTGTGCGTGGGGGAGCGCACGTGGCACCTATGTGCACGTGTGTGCACCTTGAAGGAATGCGTGCGTCATTTGGGGGCGGGCCGTAGAGCAGGGTGGAGTGGGGGTGTTGTTCAGAGAAGGCAGCAGCTGGAGAAAGAGCTGCAGGCTGGCCAGGCCCAGGTGGAGGTGGGGGAAGCTGCCGTCTCTGCTGCTGCTTAAGTGTGATCTCAACTAGATCCACAGACTAGCTCCCCAGGAGCGATAGAAAGGGGTCGTGATGCAGATGCCGAACTCACTTACTCAGGGGTGTTTATAGATGAGTAGGAGGGGACAGTAGCCCCCCAGAGTGATCCCCAAGCTCTGCAAAGGTGGTATTCCAGGTGAGCTGTGTGTGCTGGGTTCTAACAGTGACGGCCTGTGCTGGCCGTCTCTGGGGCATTCATGGATCAGAGCATGTAGGTCTTCAGCCTCCTGCCCACCCCTACTCCCTTAGCTGAGCTCAGGGGCTCTCTAGGGGCAGGGAGGCTTCCGTGTACTGGAAGAACCAGGTACAGAGCAGAATAAGACAGGAACAGGCTTCCCGAGCCAACAAAACGAAGGCCCTTGGTGCATGTCTTTGTCAGAGATTTAAGTCAGTGCCTGGGCCACCCCACTCCCATTTCCACATCAATATCCACCTGTCACTTGTACTCTTTCGTCATTAATGTGGTAATTTAAGCAAAAGGAAGATGCCCTGAGACATTGACCCTGGACATCCGGGTCAGCAAACCCACCACTGTACGGATACTTGGTCTGCAATTCAGCCCAGCCACCACCAGAAGGTGCAACAACCTAATTTTTGGCCCCATCGAGGACCATCCTGTCTGAATGGGGATCCAACCTGCTTTCCACCTCTTTGTCCTTTCTTGATAACCCACTGCCTATGGGAGATTCTCTGGTGGCAGCAACCAGAGAAACTAATGTGAAAGAAAGATTTTAGTCTTCAGCACGATGGCCTTCTTGACAAGGCTCCTTAGTTTATTCATGTTCTTGGATCCCCCCAAAAAACAACTGCCCCTTGCTGAGCCCCCTGACTTTTGCCAGGTGCTGTGCAAAGCCCTGCAAGGAAGAGATTTCCGCTCTTCACTGAAACCCATCTTTCAACGGAGGAAATACTGTGCCTGTTTTATAGAAGGAGAGAAGCAGGGGCTCAGAGAGGTCAAATGACTTGTGCGAGGTCACAAGGCCAGTTAGTGGTAGAATGAGCCTCAGAGCCAAAACTTTTGCTCAGAGCACGATACAGGGGGAGGCAGCTCTGTAGGAGCATCCAGGTTGCCTGGGTTTTCACCAAAACTTCTTGGATTCTGTTCATGCCCTTGAACATTTACTGGGTCTTCCTGAGAAGCCACATGATCTGGGCTCAGCCTCACAGCATGAGGCAGGGTGTGGAACCCTCTCCATTTACTGTGATGTTTAGGAGCAAGCAAAGGAAACTTCTCTTGTCTGCATATTTAAGCGCTTTTATTAAGTGGAACAAGCTATTTCTGAACACGAGAGTGGCCAACAGCCTTAGAGGAAATTAAAATGAACCATGACAATGGAAAATTGCACAGGGGCACGGCGGATTCTCCGGAGATAAATACAACAAGCCTTTCAACAGCATTCGAGAAAGACTAGAGATCATGGAGATTATGTTGTGAGGGGGGGGAAAAAAGCAAACCATCCGCAAATTAGAGTTCAGGCTGGTGGGAGAGCTGATCAGTATGCTAGTCAGGTCTCTGGGTGTCTCTCTGCACTAAACACACCCCCAGGGTCTGGTGGACAAGAAGGAGCCGGAGAAACCTCAAGCAGATAGATCAATTCAGGCAGCGTTTCGGAACACCCACAGCGTGCATGGACTGAATCCTGCCCCCCGAAACTCCACAGGTTGAAGTCCTCATCCCCTAACGTGATGGTATTTGGAGATGGGGTCTTTAGGAGATAGTGAGGTTTAGATCATAAGGGTGGGGTTCTCGAGATGGCATTCGTGCCCCTCTAGGAAGTCCATGTCTCTTTTTGCCGTGTGAACACACGGCCAGAAGGCAACCAGCCACCTGCAAGCCAGGAGGAGGGGTCTCACCAGACCCGGCCATGCTGACCCCTGATCTCAGGTGCCCCAGCCTCTAGAAGTGTGAGAAACACGTTTCTGTTGCTTAAGCCACCTGGTATGTTATTTTGTTATGGGAGCATAAGCTGACTAAGACATGGGGGAACAGAAATAAACACCCAGGCCTTGGCCTCAAAGAACTCGCAGGCCCTGAGGGGTTGTAAACTGGCCCATCTGAAGGTTCAATCGATATCAGTTATTAAGATTATGATTGGAATTCCTCCATAGCCTGTGCACTCCCTGAGGCCGGAGAGTACTCACGACTGTATCTCCAGCACAGGAAGCTTCTCTGTGGGCCCGGGGTGAGGGGTGGGTGGGTGGGTGGATGGATGGAGAGATGATTCAACTGAAGGTGATGAGCCCCACAGAGAAGATGAAGCTTGGGTGGCCAGGCGGCACTGCCCTTGCAAGTGAGGAGATGGATGCCTGCTAAGGGGGGCGGGATGTCAGTGGATCCCTCTCCTGGACCCTGGAATCCACAGCAAGCAGCCTCAGACAGGAAGCCCACGTGCCTGCCGTCTCTCAGCAGTCTCCAGTCTCACCGCAGGAGTCAGCAGAGAGGCTTCCTCTTGCAGAGCAGAACCAGAGCCTTGCAGTGACCTAGACACTACAGTGGCACGTGTGTGCCTACTCCCTCCTGCTCTTCTTCAGTGTCACTCCCAAGGAATCCAAGTCCATCTGTCTATCCAACAGGGCCTGCTTCTCCTGCCCTACCCACTGCCTTTCAAGATTTTTACATAGTCCCTCTTGCCCCTGGGCCTCCTGCAAGTGTGGACAGACGCTCTCTGCCTCGCGCGCTTCCCAAAGCCCAAAGAGATAGGCTGGTGCTGAATGATGCCATTTCTTAAAAAAAAAAAAAAAAAAATCATTTAACCACCTCAACTCAGACCCAGGGATCCACAGCTGAGCTGGACCAGCCGTTCTCCCTCAGCACCTGCCTGGCCACACATTGCTCTCTTTATGGAGAGACTGGGCAATCAGAAAGCAGAGTGAGTGTCCAGGAGCCAGGAAATGTCAACTGAGCCCTTCCTTGCATGCCTCTGGAATATTCCATGGCAAGGCTGGTCGGTGCACCCAGTTACAAGCCCCACACTGCAACGGAACCCAGACTTGGGCCCTGAGACTCACACTGGGACCCTGACTTGCTTCGGGGAGTCTTTAAGTCCCTGCAATAAAACTGTCTCCGCTGCCTCGCTCCTTCGGCTGTGCCGCTCTGTCTGAGGAGCTGCCTCACAAGGACATTTGTGCTGCATTGTTTGTCTCTTTGTCCTGTCTGCCCCTCGGTGTGACTCTGCCACAGTCCCCTCTCTTGTGAGGCCTCTAATGAGGTCGCTGAGGATGTCTGTGTCAGGATTGAGCTGCTGGGCGTTGGAGTTGCTTTCAGCTGACTTCCTGCTCGCGGAGCCAGTGCTGTGGAGTCACACACAGAGGGCTGAGAGCTGAGGACCGGTGCCTCTCCCCGGCGCGAGTCTTTGTAATAAAAAAATAATAATAATTACGTTCTGTGGAGGCCCACAACTAGGAAAGGGGGACTTCGGGAGGTTTGATAGTGTGTGGACTCAAGCTTGGAGTTCCTCCCCGCTAGGAAGTCTCCTAGGCACCAGGGCGGCTTAGTGGATCCAGGCTTGGCACCTGGCAGGGGACCCAGGAATCCCTGCGGGGGACAGGAGGCCAGGTCAGCCCTCCCACCCTCATCAAGCCATTCTAGAGGGCTGCCTCCCGAGGTGCTTGGGCGCTGTCTCCAGGAAGGCCCCAGAAACCCGGTTCAGAATTAATACTGGGTCCAGGCCTCTGAGAGCCAGACCCCATCAGTGGTCAGTGGGTGGCTGGGTCAGGGAATTAGCCCAGCTGCCCGGGACAGGGGGCTTTTCCTCCGCAGATTCACTGCGGATTTCAAATGTGAACATGACAAAGGATCCCGGAAGCAGGTGCTGTCTAATGTGTGACTGAGAGTCGGAGGCTGACCCTGGGGAGGGCGAGGGGTGTTCTCAGAGTCACTGCCTGCAGGGCCGGCTTTGGGGAAATGTCCCATCAAAGGCCGGAACAGGAGCTACCCTGGCCGCGCCTACCTACACGCCCACTTTGGGGACAAGAATGAAGACCGTGGCCAGGATAGAGAGGAGCTAGCTGTGTGTCACCATTGCTGAGTTGAACGGGAACAGGCAGGTGGCGGGCCTCTGAGCAGGACAGGCAGGTTGCGAGGAGCGAGGCTGTTGGGGGCACCGTGAGGGCTGATTGAAGGGGGATGAAAGGCCCGGCCCCGCTCCGCAGCAGCTGCCCGGCACTCTCCCCTCATCCCGTGTGTCCGTCTGGCCACTCCCTCCCACATCACAGGCGGCTCCTGAGGGCCAGGCCTGCCCTGCACCTTCCACAGAATGAAAGGAAAACGTATCCGAGGGGAACCGAAGCCCAGGAAAGGGCCTCTTTCTTTTCAAAGACTTTCGTTTGTGATGGGCTTTTTTTTTTTTATAGGTGATCTTATTTCAAAGCCCCTTTGAAAAATTTGTGGGTTTTGTAATGGATGAAAAGTTACTTGGAAATAGGACTAAGAAGTTTTCGGTTGAAAGTTGTTAGAGGAAAGTTGAAAGCGTGGAGTTGTAAGGTTCTGCCGGATTTATCATTTCCTTTGTCCACAGGGCCCCTCCACTGGGAGAGTGCTTATAGGAAGGGACCGGGGGCCTGGACAGGGCACGTGCCAGAGAGCGGTGCAAAAGCGAGCCTCATCCATGGCTGGCGCACGTCTGCAGCGAAGGCCATCTGTGCTCAACTTTGAGCATAAACGTCTCCGAGGAATAGACTTTGATGTTGGACAAGGGAAAAGCAAATATACTTCCAGAATACTATAGAAAGCCGGGTTCTATCAAAGACAGTGGCTACCGCACTGGTGTTTCGTATCAGGAAAATAATTATGAAAGAAGATAGGGCCCCCGCAGGCCTGAGAGAGGGAGGGGGCCCAGTGGGAGCCCGGAGGCCTGTCCATGTTTGGCAGGAGGAACCAGCCGGGAGAACAAGGAAGGAGCCCGGACATTTGGGTGAAGAACCAGGAAAAGCTTAGAGGAAACAGAAACAGGAGGAAGGAGGGAGCTCAGAGTAAGCGGGTGGGAGAGGTACCTGGGGATGGCCAGAGCTTGGTCATCTAAAGAGGGTGGGCCCACTGAAACGCAGGGTAAGGAAGAAGTGGGCAGAGGCAAGTGCCCAGGCGCCCAGTCTCAGGGAGGGGTGGCCACGGAGGAAGGGGTAGAGGCTGATAGATTCTGGAACGGCAGGTGAAAGACTTTTCTCAGCCCCCATAGTGGGAAATCAAAAGCAGCTCATAAGAGAAAGAAAGAGAGGAATCAAATGCTAAAGAAAGAGAGAGGGATAAAAAGAGTGGGCCCTGCAGTGTGCCACCAGCCCAGGAGCGGGTAAGGTGTCAGATTGTGCATCTCTGGCTTGAGACTGAGGGACTGGCCCCGCCAGAGAGAGCCCAGATCAGGGGAGCACATCGGTGGTGGCTCAGAGTTTGGGGTCTGAGGGAGCAAGATGATGGAGGACCCGAGCCGGCTCCGGGCTCCAGTGTGCCATCTGGGTCAGCGCAGGTGACCCAGTTGGGCTGGACACAGTAAAGGAAAGGAAGCAGTGTCCAGTGTCCCTGTGGGCACCCATGGGAGGGTTCTAAGTGTTGGTCCAACAGGGTGGTGTGGACACTGCCTGGATGTTAAGCCCACTGATGAGACGGTCAGCCACAGAAGGAGCAGGCTGAGGAGGTGTAGCTTGGGCATTTCTGAGGGGCTTAGTAGTGCTATGGCTTGGACATGATTTGTCCCCCAAAAGTCACATGCTGGAAGCTGAGTCCCAGTGTGGGGTAGTGAGTCGGGAACTCTGAAGAGGGGGACCCAGTGGAAGGCTTTTAAGTCATGGGACTCCGCTTCTTGAGTGGAGTAATGCTATCTCAAGGGATTGGGTCAGGAAGGAGTAGATTCGTTCCCTGGAGAGCAGGCTGTCACAGAGTGAGCTGACCCCTCCCCAGTCCCTGGCTTCCTGTCTTGCCATGTGATATCTTCCACATGCACCCCTGCCATTATGATGCCGTCACCATGAGGCCTTCACGAGAGCTGAGCAGATTGCAGACGCCATGCTCCTGAACTAGAGAACTGCGAGCTAAATCAATGTCTTTTTTTTTTTTTTTTATGTATCCAGGCCCAGATATTTTGTTATAGCAACACAAAAAAGAACTAAGACAGAAGAGACATGGGTCAGAGTCCCAAGTCTGGCAGACCCTAAGTATCACTGAACCTCTCTGGGCCTTCTTACTCTCCTCTGTCAAATGAATGGATGAACACAGAATTCCTTGTGGAAGGAAATGCATTCATGCCCATGCCTGACATGTGGCAGACAGTGGATAAATTTGAGCTTTAGGATGATGGCTGTCTAGGTAGCCCCATCACATCTATCCTGGCACCCACTTATAGCTGGGGTCCTCATGGTGTTCTAGGCACAGGAAATGGTTGGAGGTTTCACCTTAAAGTATTTACAGATTCCCTAAGGGCTGTCCCCAAAGCCTGGGGTCCCAGGGTAGGGTTAGAGCTGGGAGGAACCCTGGAGAGTTCTGTATCCCACTCTAGCCAAGGCTGTCCCTGGGGGTCTTTCCCTCCTTACCCAGCCCCTCCCTTAGCCCCATTATATCCTTTACCCCCACCCAGGCTCCCAGCAGGATCATTTACTCTCCAGAGACATCATCATATTCCCTAATATGATTGGAATCTGAATATATATTTAAAATGACAAGATTGAAATTAAAATTTAAATAAAGAATTACTTTCCTATAAGTTGCTCTGAAAGCAGTAATTTAGCAGCAAATTGATAGAGAAAGGTAAGCACTGGTCCTTTAAACCATCATGCCGTTTCCGGCGTGCGAGCCAGAAGTGTCTCAATTTAACACATCATTGGTCAGTATTATTAGAAATTTCACCAGGCTCTGGAGCACATTATGGAAGGGCTCCGAAGGGGAGGCCAAGGGTGCCAGCCTGGGGCCAGGGTCCCGAGAGGGCAGCCTGGTTAATGAGGACAGGAGGGGCTCCTGAGATTCTCCCTCTGCACCTAGTGGGGTTTAACTGCAAGTCTCCTCTTGTTCGCAGTTCAGTTTCCACCGTGAAACAGGAATGGCGAGACCCTAAAAGGTCGTTTGCTCTTACCGGAGACCATAGATTGGGAACATTGCTGTCTGTCAATACATCCTTCTGACCCCTCCAAACCTAGGTGCAGAATAAGAATCTTTTTCTCCCCAAGGCGCTGGCTCCCATGAGCCACGTAAGCAAGACTCCAAACTCTGCCCCAGTCAGAACCTGTTGAGCAGCTACAACCTCTAGGGACCCCAGACTTGAACTTGGCTTAAAGACTGTCATTGCTCTACAGATTAAGGCCATGGGCTCCCTGCATCAGCATCACTATAGGCTTGTTAAAGAAGCACATTTGAGGTCCCCCTGTCCCGGACCAGCTGAATCAGAACCTCTAGGAGTAGGGTCCAGACACCTGCATTCCTGACACGTCCCCCAGCTGCACTTTTGTGCACTCGCATTGGATGTGCCTTCGGTGGTGGTGGTGGTCGGATGCTGTACCTTCGTGCTCCTGAAATCAGCGCACTCAGCGACCAGCTGCCACCTCCATAAAGTCCAGCAGTCCAGGTATAAACCCATGGCCTATCAAAATGTCCCAGACGCCAAAAGATCTCCCAGGCCAGAGCTCCACCAGGGGAATGCCATTCCTTTACAATAAGAATTGCCTTGGGGTGGGGTTGTGGCTCAGCAGTAGAGCGCTCGCCTAGCACATGTGAGGCCCTGGGTTCAATTCTCAGCACCACATAAAAATAAATAAATTAAATAAAGGTATTGTGTCCAACTACAACTAAAAATAAAATATTTAAAAAAAGTTAATAACATAAGAATTGCCTTTCCAGGCTTCACTTTTGTGAAGAGTCCCCACACTCCACCTGAATATGACTGCATTCACCAAAATCTGGCCTCCACCATCCCCCACAGGTCAACCTGGGTACCAGGAGGGCCCTAAGTTCCTTGCAGGGGAAGAGACGCAAAAATAAAGGGAAATGTCCCCCCTCTGCAGGGGAAGGCCTGCCCACTATGCAGGGCTGGCAATGGTAACCGCTGTGATGTGATTCCCGGGGGCAGCCCAAGGCCTGGTGGGTAGAGGGGCCTGAGCCCTATTCCCTTCTGCCAGGTACAAGCACCTGTTCTTGGTTTCTCAGAAGAGCTGTGGGAACGGTCACCCTCCAGAGAAAGAAGAAAAAGTAAATGACAGCACTCGCCCTTCATGCTGGGCTGAGGACAGCAGAGCCCCCCCATCCATGTGCTCCTGACTCCGTGGGCCTCTGCCACCAACCGCTGCAGGGCATAGGTTCAGAGATCGCTTGACCTCCAGGCCGCTCTCTCACCCAAGTGTGTTTGAGTGGCAGGTCACATGCCTGTGCCTCGGCTGCAAGGAAAGCTGCAGAGCGAGTTTTCTGACGGAGGGTGTTTAAAATGTGCTGGGGCAATCAGAAAACGAGGCAAAGATTCGCAGCAGGGCCCAGGCCAGATCAGCGTCCCTTATCCCTAGGAGGCTGCTGAATCCAGAGATCCAGAGCAGGGGTGTCGGGGTGGGCCGGGCAAAGCTAGGATTGCCCAAGCTGAGCGGATATTGCAGGGAGTCTTGAGACCAAAATGAGGCTGTGGAGCGAGGTCAGGGTGCAGTGAGCTCCGGTTCCCCACTGGTGCTGTCTCTGCTGCAGCCTCAGCTTCCAGGCCTTTCCTCCAAGGCCACTCCACTCCCACCACCCCCTCTGGAGGATGTGCTTACTCTCGTTTTAGCATTTACGCAATTACAGTCCCTCCAGTACCTACGCTACTCTCACAGAACACAGAGGGATGCAGACAGAACAGCAGAGTGTCTGCCAAGAGCCACACACCAATGACTTCTTGATCTTTTGCTATTTTACAATATACACAGTAGACTGCATATCCTACTGTCCCCCACCCTGCTTTTTTTCTCTTTTTTTTTTTTTTCCTTCTCTAGTGACTTTAAACAAGAACATTTTCAAATATCTCACAAATTTGTGCATGGAAGCTCAGAGAACTTGTGGTGCTGGTGGTGTTGATGACAGTCACTTGGTAGTGATCACTAATAATTAATCTGGTCTCCAGGGTCCAAGAGACCAATGCAGAAGCTCTTAAAAGGATAGGCCAGAGGACTGGGGATGTGGCTCAGAGGTAGAGCACTTGCCTAGCAAGTACAAATACCCCAGGTTCAATTCCCAGCATACACCAAAAATGTGTGTGTGTGTGTGTGTGTGTGTGTGTGTGTGTGTGACATAGTGGCACATCTGCCTGTCAAGATAGTCACAGGCCTGAATACCCACATTTTTATTTGATTGCTCGGAAGCTCAGTACTATGCTAACGGCTAAGAGCCCCTTGGCCTGCATGTCTGCAATTTTCTTCTGCGCAGCAGTAACTCTTCGTTTTCCCTGGTCTCGTCTTCCTTTGCATTTCATCATGATTTTATTGTACCTATTCTTGTCTGTGGCCTCAGTCCCTCTATTATCCAGGTGGGAGTGAGGCAGCACTGTGGGTCTGTTCCCTGCCGTCTCTTTCAGTGTGGTCCTCGTGTGTCCCTGGTGTAGGAGTCTGATTGTGCTTGCTGTGAATCCCTCCAGGGCAGGACTTTATGACTATCACTGATCCCAAGTGTCTGACAGCGCTTCTGGCCCAGAATAAGAATGGAAATAAACTGAGGCAAGGGCAGAGAGGACTCTGGGAGCCCTGATGGGAGGGGCTCACAGCTGTGAGGGATGAAGCTAGCAGGGTGACTGTCATGCTCAGTGGCACTCAGCAGGGGCAGCCTCTGCCTACTCTGACACTGACACAGTGTCAGGGCCTCAAAGCCGGCAGGTCCAGTCTGGAAGGCAGGCTGATGGCTGGTAGAGGATCATGAGCACAGGCACCATTGTCCACCCATGTGACCCCAGAAGTGGAGCCCGGAGCTGGACCCTGTCAGATGTATGTAGGCTGGAAATGTACAAGTGGCTACAGGACCCTTTGGTGCTGACCTCAGCCCCAGGCTGTCTGCCTTTCTGAATCTTGCTTAGCTTTCATGGCCCAACACCAGCCCATCTCTTCTGGAGGCTTCTCTCTGACCTCCAGGCTCTGTTAATTCACACTTCTCTGATGTCTTGGGAAAACAGTGGAAGATGCTGTGCTTTGTCCCCTCCCCCCTCCTCCGCCTTTCAGCATCTCACACCTTCACCATACCAGGCGCACAGGAGGTGGCCATAGGTTCTGGGCATCAGTCAGTGGATTGGGTCAGCTAGGCCTCCAAGAAGCTTCCAGAAACATCCAGGGAAGTAGTGTTAGGGGTCCCAGCACAGTCTGGAAACTTAAGGAAGGGAGTCATACTATGTTATGTCTCTGCTCCGTGACCTGCGCACTTCCCTCCTCCCAAAGTGAGGAGCATTCACCAAGCAGCAGTGCTGAGCACTGCGATGATCATGGAGTGGAGGGTGAATCAGCAAGGCCTAGAGGGCCCCAGGAGTCTACATCCCTGTCATCTTTCCAACCTCCCTGATCACCTCGATGCCACTAGCCTATATAGCACTGTGTGCAAACTAGGGAAAAGTGCTCCCTCTGGGTCGACAAATTAGCAAGAGCCTTCCCCTGTGGGTATTGCACACTTGTGGGTGCAGAGTGGAGCACGTGCCTCCCTGGCCAGGGGTCAGCCCCCACAAACCCCTCTGTCAGCATCTTTGCATGTGGTCCATGTGTAACTGGTTCCCCCAAACTAGTAAAATGTCACCCGTATGTCCTGTGAGACTGCTGCAGGTGGGTGGTCCCCTGCCCCCAAGACCAGCAGACACCTTCAGCCTGTGCCACCGCCTCACAGGGAGCCTCAGCCGTAAAGGACCTGGGTCTTTAGTGTTCATCAGTCGCTGAAAGAAGCAGGATGCTGTCAGCCACCGTAAAAATGTGACCTTTGAAAATTTACAAGAGCTTGGGTTTAAAAAGCTGCTGCGTTAATGATGCATCCCATTAGCATCTCATTAAAGAGAAGCCGAGAGAACTGTTCAGGCCTGATGATGGGCAGATAGGGCCACTCTGTGGGACTGGGCAGGGGGAGGGTCTGCCTCTGCTCTGCCAAGCACCACCAAGTCACAGGAGCAGAAGCCATGCCAGGGATGCTAGGGAAAGGTACAGTCTGAGTGGCTTCCCAGGAAGCGAGGTGAGGCCTGCTCAGCCCCTTCTTCCCCCTGCCCAGGGCTACCTTGTCCTGGTTGGGTTTTGTGGCTTTTGTGTAGGGAAGCCCTCCTTTGGGGAGGTCTGGCACTCGGGCTGGGGTGGAGCCTGGATCCACTTGTGGGGATTCTGAACCATTGGAGAGAATGGGTAGCAGGACTTGAGTTCAGAGCTGGAGCCACGAACCCATTCTTCATCCCAGAAACCTCCAGAATCTGAGGTCTGGTTGGTTTTACTTTGGGCCTGGAGCCCTTGGCAGGAAGTGGGAGCCCTGCCTTGGACAACATGCACCAGTCCATGTATTGCCCACCTGGAAGCCAGGCTCCTCATAGGACATACCCCTGTGCCCAGGCCTTTTCTGGAAGAAGTGGAAGGAATGTTCATTTCATTATTTTAATAAAATTAAATCCCCGAACTGCAAGTTGCTTGCAGTTTCAGATGTTGCTAGCGCAGTGTGGAATGTGAGTAGTCTTATTTATCTTTCCTAAAAGAAAAAAGACTCTTTTTCTTCTCACTGCAGAACTGCTTTCTTGTACATAAGAAATCGCTTGTAGAATGAAGGAACTCTGGATTGTTCAGAGGGGAGCCAGGGGAGGAGAGGGGCTGTGGGGATGGGGAGGATGGCAGAATGAGACAGACATTATTACCCTATATACATGTATGATACACTACGGGTGTGACTCTGCACCATGCACAGCCAGAGGAATGAGAAGTTGTGCTCCATTAGTGTATAATGTGCCAAAATTCATTCTATCATCACCTATAACTAATTAGAACAAATTATATATATATATATATATATATATATATATATATATATATATATAAATAGAAGGGGATCAGGGGGAGGGAGGGGAGCAAAAGGGGAGGTACTGGGGAATGAAATTGATCAAATTATACTGTTTTATTGTATGCACGTATGGATAGATTATAACAAATTTTTAAAAGAGAGAAAAAATAAATATACATATATACACACATATACATTTAAAAAAAGAAACCGCTCATAGTATTCATGAAAGACACGGCCATGCAGGCCCCTCGAAGCCCCTGCGATCTCCTCCCAGCCACTCTAGGCCCACCTCTGCCCCCAAGAGCTCCTGGCCTCTGTCCAAGGTGTCACACGTTCCTACCATTTGTGCACCGGAGTTCTCTGCTCCACTGGTGCAGCCGCTTGAGGGCAGAGCTGAGTCTCAGTCACCTAGGTCCCCACTGCCCTGGCCAGTGCGTGACACAGAACCAGAGTCCAGTGCCGAAGGAACAGACCAAGACACAAAATGAGCAAGTGAGCAAACTGGCAGGAGTGTTTTGGAACCGCAGGCTTGAGTGATGTGTGTAGACGGAAAAGTGCTCAATTTTTCCAGTTCAGAAACTCCCCTGATTGTAAGGCAAACATGGGAGCGTGAAATTTAAGAGGGCAAAACCTGGTGACCCAAACTCGAGAAGACCCCAGCCTCCTCTCCTGGTAGCAATGGCCATTCCTGGGTGAGTTTCCGGCACCCCCACCCCCACCCCAAGTTGCCAGGCGAACCTGCAGGGCAGAAATGGTGGCCGAGGGAGGATTCTAAAAACCTGAGCTGCCTCTTGCCTGGGAGGCCTAAGGGATCCCGACAGCAAAGACAGGCTGCAGCACCCCCTTCTGGTAGGCGGGGGTTCTGAATTGTCAGCGAAGGGGAAAGGAGGCTGGGGTCTCAGCATTCAAACTGGACCCAAAAGAGGGCCCCAGAGTAGGGGGGGCTTCTTCCCCTTCCCATGCCTCTGGTTGCAGGAGAAGCAATCTTTGTGCTTCTGAATCCCCAGGACCTCGGAAATACAGGCTGCAGAGGGAGTAAGCTGGCTTCTCTTGTCAGGGAACACATTGGAAGCTATCTGGAGAATGCTGGGAAAGCCACACTATGTTCCTAATGCTGCTGGCGAGCATGGCTAAATCCCCAGTCCCATCTCACACCCCGGCCCCCAGCTCCCACAGACAGAAACGGGGCAGAGGCCCCTGATGAGGACGCTTGTCCAAGGAATTGTTCTTTCCTCAGGAGAATCTCTCCTCCTTTGTTTCATGCTCTGTTCACAGAAGCGGAGAATCTGAAATGCAGGCCAGAGATAAAGTGCAGCTTAATGCAATCAGCTCAGCACAGCCTCAGGTCCTACCGGGATGTGGCTCCTGCTCCTCCCAGCAGGCCCTAATGCAGTCACCGTGTGCCATCTGCATTATTCAGCAAAGCCCTAAGAAGTGTGGCCGGCCTCCTGGCTCATAGCCCCTGACCTGGGACACAGGAGTCACCCAGTCAGGGGCCCAGCAGGGAGCTGAACCTCCTACCATACATCACTGGGCCTAGTGCCATCAGAAGCCACCACAAGAACTGTAGCCCTCACCTACAGATGTCCCTCGGGGCTTCTTTGCTGTCTGGGACTGTCTCTGGTTGGCAGCCACTTCTGCCCATCATCCCCGTCATGCTCCACCCCATGCCTGGGTGGGCTCTGCTTACCCTCCTGGGAGCCACAGCTGTTCTTCCCAAAGCCACCTCCACAGAGACCCACGGCTCCTCACATTCAGGTACACCATCCTGGCTGCTCCAGCATGTTTTTAGCTTTTTTTTTTTTTTTTTTTTTTTTTGGCTTATAAATAATGGCCATAGTAGAAAACTTGGTAAATACAGCACAGTCCAGAAACAGAACAGAAGTTACCCATTATCCCTACTCAAGGACAACAGCCCTGCTGACATTCTGGCCCTTCCCCTCCTGCACATGTTGTTTGACACGGAGACATTCACATAGGGAGGTCATGTGTGTGTCATTTTGTGGCCTGCTTTTCTCATTGAACATTGCAGTGTGAACGTTTTGTCACCTCATTAAGAATGACTCTTAGTGACTACGAGATTCTTGGTGACTCAGTCATTTCCCATTGTGAGGCTCTCACTCAGGGGGGCCAGTGCTACCCTAATTTCGGAATCCATTCCAAGGCTCATTTTCACTTTAAACTATGGCTTTCCTTATAGAGAAGCCAGAGGTCCCGCTGCCTGGGGAGGGTCTGAACTGTGTCCCAACAGGCCTCAGCTCCCACCCTCCCCACCCTCCTGGGTGGGATTTGCACCTCAGTGGCTGGTGTCGGGGCAGGAAGGGAATGTACAGTGACCCCCACTTCCCACCTGATGGTGGCACTTTGCAGAGAGAGCAGTTGGCCATCGCATTATGAATTCTGAGTAAGTGGACACCTGTCAAAAGGTGGGCACTTGGTGGCTCTGGGGCTGGGCTGGGTACACAGTAGGTGCTCAGCACAGGCCCTGGTAAGTCAATAACAGTTGTGTTGTGGTGGTTTCTCGATGACCGAGGCCTGGGGTTTCCATGGCCCAGAACACGCTCAGCTGTGGTAGCGCAGGTGGAGCAGGTGGCTGCTGAGGGGCCGCGGGGGCCCTGGCCTGGGGCTTCTGGAGCAGTGGCCTCAGCTGCTGCGATTCTACCAAGATAACCTGCAATTCCCGGTGGGGCTGGAAAGCTGGACCAGGGCTCTGCCTCTGGCCCCAAGTTCAGTCGACAGAGGGGGTATGTTCAGGAGAACAGGTCCCAGGCCAGCAACCCAAGCCAGACGGCGCTCACCCTCCTCATCTGTTTCCGCAGGCTCCTGGCATCTCCAAAGCGGACAATCAGTCCCAGGGACTCGCGACCAGCATCCGGTGGGGGCAGACGCCCATCAATCAGTCCACACCCTGGGACACTGACGAGCCGCCCTCCAAACAGATGAGGGAGAGCGACAATCCAGGTGTGTACTTTGTCAGCAAGCAGGGACACCTGCCTGCTGGGTGCCCGCCTCTCCCAATGGGTCCTGCGAGCTCAGGGGGTGGGGTCCCTGGTGGTGTTCTCCCTGCTCTTGCTGCTCTTCTGCTCCTGTCTCTGCTACTCAAGTATGTGGGAGAGCAAGGGTGTGCGAGAAACACCACAGAGGTGACTTGGATCAGCTCCAGTTATTTTGATTAGTCATTCCCAAACCTTGGTACCCTGATTCCTCACGCGGCACCTTCCAGGGAGGCCTTGGCATGTCCATGGTAAGTGGAACTGGGATTGCACAGCCCCAGGGACTGGGAGCTCCCCACCTCCTACTGCATCCCAGTCCTCCTTTGGACAGCTGTGACCAGAACAGATGCCCTCCATTTCACCTCCCACTGGCCCCAGAGCTCCCCGTCAGGAGTCACAGAACATCATCCCTCTGTGCAACAGCCCCACAGATCTCTGAAGACCCCTTTCATCCCCCCTCCAGCCATGCCCCAGAACCCATGGATTCCAGTCCCTTTGCCTCTGGGCAATTGCTCCTCTCTGCATCCTCCTTGAGCACAGAGAACACAATGAGGACCGCCCACAGGGGCACCTCCTTCCTTCCATGTCCCCTCCACTCTAGTCATTGCAGCCTTGGATTGCATCTGCTCAACCCACAGCCACATCACAGGCCGTCTCAGCAATAAAACCCCAAGACTGTCCTGAGGCCACTGCTGTTCACCTCCTCACAATCAGCTTAGGCAGCTGGGTTTGGGGACCCAAGGGCAGGCCCTGTCAATCTCTCCCCATGCAGCTCCTTGGGTCTATAGGACCCCTGCTTTCCTGGCTGCCCTGTTCCCAGTCCTCATGATATTGTATCCTCTGTAGACCCAGTCATGGTGGATTTCAAGCCGTCATTTAAGTCATATAAAGTGGTGATCAGGACCTGCTGCATGGGACCAGAGACCTAAAGGGAGGAGCATTCACCCTTCATCAATGAATCCCTGCAGGGACTCCCCCTCTGTCTTCACCACAGAGCTGCCTGGGCCTCACCAGCTGGGCTCTGGAGTTCTAAGGCACTTTTCCAGGCAGAAGTGAGCTTCGGCTGACATGCTTGGGCCTTGAGACACCCAGGCTGACTCACTGTGATGCCACCTCCTCTGCTTCAGCTTGGGGACAGTCCCCCTTAGCGATCCATTCTTTAGAATCTTGCCAGCACGACTTCGCCAATGTTTTTTGGCTTCCAGTTTTCCCCAACCTCTCTCATTATCAAAATCATAAATATTTCCTGCATATTTATGATGTGCCTGGCTCTGTGTGCCGTCTCAATGCTTGCGGCAATCCTAGGATGTTGTGTTATCGTGCCTGCTGCCAATGAGCAGAGTGACTCAGGAATGGCTTGTCCCCAGGTCACCTAGCTAGGAAAGGGCAGAGCCAGGGCTAGGCCCTGCTCTGAGTCCTCCAGCCTCACCATGCACCGTCACACTGACAGCACCCTCTGGTGTTGGAGAGTCACCCCACCATCTGGGCGCCTGCCCGGCCTCGCCATCCTGGGAGGTTTCTGGGATGGAGTTCCCAGTCCTGCTTTCGACCCTCCAGGACCCCTCCTCTCCAGCCTCAGTCTGCACTGCCATGCCAGAGGAACCAGGGAAACCAAGAGAGCGACTGGGCGACCGAGACCCAGACCTGCTCTCCTTCCATCAGAGGCAACCAGACTGGCCTTCCCTGTCCCTGTGTCCAACAGCTTCACTTGCAAGCCCCAGGGTCACCTCATATCAGCCCTGCTCTGCCTGAGCTGGGCACGGCTGGCCTTCCTTTTGTATCACGTCTCAAAAGGTGTGTCTGGACCCTTGTGTTCAGCCAGAATTTCCCGAAGAGACAGAGTGGGCTCCTCTTGTTTCCCCAGGGGCCGGCTGTGCCTAGCAGCTTTTCCACGTGCCCCACCCAGAGACCCTCCTGGGAGCACCTTGCCCTGCTCCAAGCTCTGGTGTCCTCCCTCAAGGCCAGGCACACACTGTCCCCACCAAGTAGCTTTCTCCCCCCCTCCCTCCCCCAGGGGTTCTCCAGAAAGCGGGGAGAAGCACCAACATTTATAGAACATTTGCCACGTGCCAGACACTCAGCTGGTTTTATTTTTTTTATACATTTTCCTCATTCAGTCCTTCCCGTAGCCCTAGAAGGTAGGCGTTGCCAGTTTGACCTAACCGAGAAGGACGAAGCTCAGAGAACAAAAGCAACTGCTGGGTGGTTGGCTGGTCAGCGGTAGAGCCGAGATTGGAACTCGGGTCTCTTTGAAGGCCTCTGCTTTCTTCCTCTCTGCTCGGTCGCTTGCTGCTCACCTCTCCCAAGCAGCTCTTCTTCCTTCTCTGAGCCCCACAGCCATCAGTGCATATCCCCGTTTTAGTTAGCGCTTTTGTTGCTGTGACCAAAAGACTTGACCAGAACAACACAGAGGAAGAAAAATTTACTTTGGCTCACAGTTTCCAAGGGTCAGTCCATGGTCAGTTGAGTCCGTGGCTCTGGGCCCAAGATGAGGCAGAACATCACAGCGGAAGGATGTGGCCAAGGCAAGCAGCTCAGGACATGAACCAGGAAGCAGAGAGATCTCTTCACCAGGGGCAAAATAAAAATCCCAAAGGCACATGCCCAGTGACCCACCTCCTCCAGCCACACCCTACCTGCCTACGGTTACCACCCAGTTAATCCCTATCAGTGGATTCATCCACTGATGATGTTAAAGCTGTCTAATCATCTCACCTCTGAACCTTCTTGCACTGTCTCACACTTGAGCTTTTGGGGAGCACCTCCTATCCAAGCCGTAACCCCCCTGAAAGCACAGGGCCTGGATCCGTAATCACAGATTCTTAGCTTGTGAGTTTCTGGACCCAGGTATCTCATCCACTGCTGTGGTCCCAGCCCCCAGCTCAGGGCCTGAGGCAGTCGGTGTTTGTTGAGTGAATGTGTCACCAGCAGATAACATTTCTTTTATCTCCCTTGCAGGCACGGGGCCATGGGTGACCACGGTGGCCGCCGGGAGCCAGCCTGCCCTGATCGCACACTCCTATGGAGTGGCCCAGCCTCCCACCTTCAGCCCAGCTGTGAACGTCCAGGCCCCCGTCATCGGGGTGACCCCCTCACTGCCTCCCCATGTGGGGCCCCAGCTCCCGCTGATGGCGGGCCACTACTCGCTCCCACAGCCACCCTCCCAGCCGCTGAGCAGCGTGGTGGTGAACATGCCTGCCCAGGCCCTCTATGCCAGCCCTCAGCCCCTGGCAGTGCCTACACTGCCTGGTGTGGGGCAGGTGGCCCGTCCAGGACCCTCTGCTGTGGGCAACGGCCACATGGCAGGGCCGCTGCTGCCTCCGCCGCCGGCCCAGCCGTCCGCTACTCTCCCCAACAGTGCCCCTGCCACCAACGGGCCCCCCACAACCGACTCGGCCCACGGGCTGCAGATGCTGCGGACCATTGGCGTGGGGAAATATGAGTTCACCGACCCGGGGCACCCCAAAGGTAAGTCCTGCTGCCCACACACCTCCCTGTGTGCCTGTGTCTGTAGCTCCCTGCCTGGTCACCCCAACATAGCCAGGACAGGAGCGTTGGTGGCAGCTTCTTCACTGGCCTCCCCCAAGCTGGAGGCTGCAGTGGGGCCTCCCCCTGCCCAGGAGGGCCAGGCCTCAGACAGAGGAGGCCAGGCGAAGGGCAAGTGTGGAGGGCAGGAAGGAAGGGGGGCATTGCATGGGCAAATGAGGAAAACAGGAGGAGGAAGGAAGGGAGAGCCTGCAGAGTCCAGAGCCCTGGGCCACTCTCCCCTCTGACCCCAGGGCCAGGCCAAGATGCAGACTGAGCAGGAATCACGGCTCCTCTGGGGGCCCATGGAACAGACACTCAGAACACAGACTCTCTGAGACCCTCCAGGGCGCGCTCCCTCCACACAGCCCCCCGATGACAGCAGCACCCAAGACATTTAGACAGGCCAGGCGCCACCCCAGACCACCCAAGCCACTTGAACTTCGGGGTTCAAGGACCTGTGGGTGGCTCTGTGAGACCCTGGGAAAGAGCAGCTCCTTTTGGCCTTCAGTGAACCCTCTTCCCACAAGCCCAGGGGGGGTTCCTCCTAGGGAGCTCGGAGGCAGATCCTTGGGAAGGGAGCACCATGGCATCATGGTCCTCAGTGCAAGCCCCAGCCGCAGGGTCAGAGCACCCGGCATCAGAAGTAGGCCTCGCTCTTGCTGCCTGTGCAGGGTTCCATCCAGGCTGAACGTGTGGGAGGACAGAGGACCGGGGGCCAGAGGGACGCTTTCAGGGTTCATGGGCCCTGGAGGCCAGGCCCTCGCTCTTGCTCCAGGCAGAGGGGAAGCTGTCAGCCCTCAGCCTGGTACACACACACTCTGGGGGCAGGAGGAGGCAGGAGAGTGCACAGGGGGCCGCCTGCCCAACTGGGGCAACCAAGCTGCCTGAGAAAAGGCCCCTGAGGGTCCTGGACGTGGTCCTGTCCCTGTCTGGACACAGCATCTCTGCCTCCTATTAGAGAGCGCATCCCGGGCGTCCTGCCTCTCAGCAGAGCCACGGAACCAGTTAGCCACTCTCCTTCACCCGCGCTCCCAGGTCTTGTCAGGTGTCCCCACCACAAAGCCACGTCTACATCTCTGTTGGGTTTCACTCCCAAGCTGATTGAACCTTGGCTGCCTTTGTTTCGGAAATCAGCACTAGTTTTAAATGACAAAATTATGGGAAATTACATCTAAATTCTGGTAAACTTGCTTTGTTTAAGATCTTAAAAAAAAAAAAAAAACCAGTAAATCAATTTTTTGTTGGAATTGTTTTGGTTAAAATCCCTCTCCCTTTAAAAAGAATCCCCTCTCCCCGCCCCCACCAAAAAAATAAAAGCAGCTCTCAGTTCCTAAGCCACCAAGTCTGACACACTGAGTCACGGGAGTCCTGGCTGTCCCCCGAGGCTGTGCCCAAGTCACTGGGTGACTCTCCCCACACTGCATGGGAGGCCTCCCAAGGTTGGCAGAGGATCTTGCTGGCTCGCCATGTTCCAGGCACGCACTTAGGAATGGAGTTGTTCTGTGTAATTGGTAACTGGCCCAGATGGCAATAGAGTCCCCCGTTGGGGCTCAGCCCTGAGCTGCCATCCGCCTCACCAACGCTGCTGGGCACAGGTTTATCTGAACGTCCTCGTCCTGGCCATGTGAGATGGGGAAGACACCAGGGGTGGGGATAGGGCTGGGCTGCTGGGGCTGGGGCCCACTAGGTCAGCAAACCCTTGCAGAGGTGCTCAGTGGCAACCGTGCAGGGCCTGAGGGTGTGGCCTGTCCCCTGCAGTCCCAAGCCTTACAAAGAGCAGAGAAGAAGAAAGAGGGGCCCAGTGGGATCTGCTTCACCAGGCCCCAGGGGCAGAGTGAGTCTGAGTGAGGGTGGGAAGGAAGGGGGCCCAGAAGTGGCCATGGCCCCACCTTCTGGTCACAATCCTCCAGCTCCGGCCAGTGAGAATGAGTGACCCATCCATGACACTGATTTTCCTAGGTTGCCTCTAAGCCGGCTGTTCCGCCCTCCAGGGCCGACAGATCCCCTCACTCTGCAGGAGGAAGGACCAGGAAGCCGCGCACTAGACAGCCTCAAAACTTGAGCCTCAGTGGGCTTTTTTTTTTTTTTAAGTAATTTCTCCTTTCATTTCTAGTCTTAAAAGCCTTTCTTGCTGAAGCTATAATTTGTCTGTCAGATCTAATGTCAAACAACTCCATATTTTTTAAAATAAGAAGCCCAAATTTTGAAACCAAATCTTTGAAACTTGCCATGGGAGAGTCAGAATCCTGACGGGACCACGTGGGTTTGGATTTGGGTCACTTTTAATTTTGCCCCTAGGGATTTTACATCTCTGAAACCCAATTGATTTCACACTCCTAAATGACAGACAGCTGGCTCCAGGCGGGAACAGGAGGCGCTGCGTGGTGGCATCAACACAAGTTAGAATTCCACTTTAAAAAAAAAAAAAGTCTCCCTTTCTCCGGTTCTCCATTTGAAACCTTGCCCAGCATTATAATAAGATCCACCGGAGAACGCTCTCGATCTAGCTCATTACGGCCCTGCGATTTCTGCCTACCGTTGTTTGACGTGACAACCTGGCCTCTCACGGGGTTGAGTAATTATGGAGAGATCCCCCTCCATGAAGAACAGGTCCTGCCAGCCAGAGGGATGGGCCACTGGTATTTTTAGAGTTCATTAGTGCCTTGATTTAAAATTTCACATTTTGTTTCTTGTAATTATCTTTCAATCGACTGAGCGAAAATTTCAGTCAGGGCTCTATTAGTCTGCTTTCCCAAAAAGGGCGTTGGGACTTTAATTTAAAACTTAACCAATTGAAAAATAAAGGTGGTGTGCAAAATGCCTTTTGATTTGCAATAGGTCAGGCGATTGTCTCTCATCTGTGACTGGAGAAGTTGGCTGGCGCGCCCGTTCACTTTAATGAGTGTTATTTAAATGCATTGAGCACATATAGATTTTCTTAAGAAACTTACAAGATAAATCTTTCTCTAAGAACAATTTGGGGGTGGGAGCAAGCTGTGGGACTTTTTTTTTTTAGATGATATATTGAAAGCTAATTAAAAATAGATTTCATGTGTGCAAAGTGATAAGGGAAGAAAACAGAATTAGTTCGGTTTGAATCTTATTATGAAATACCTGAGATGTCGGTCTAGTTGGATTCAGACCCCAGAGCCAATCCTTGGGGAGAGATGGGGCCAAACTCAGGCCTCCCAAGAGAACCTGAGATCTGATGTCACTGCTCCTGGGGACCCTTGAACCCAAAAGAGTCCCTGGGAATCACAGCAAGGGTGGAAGCCAGGCGTGTGGTGACTTGTGACCCTTGCCTTCCTCCATGAAGGATTGTTGGTGGCTTAGAGGGAGCTGGAGACCTCTGAAAGCCCAGGCCCTGGGCCTAGAGGCGAGAGCAGAAAGGCTGCTGTGCTTTACCTGCGTCTCGGGAGAGGGGCTGGGCTGCACCTGTTCTCATTTGCTTCGGCACCAAAAAACCAAGTCCAAGCTGACCCAAGTGGGAGACACGTCTCTTCTGACTCAAGATTTTGCAGGCCCATTTTCAGGACTTTGCCTCCCTGCCCAGGGGCTGGGGAGCCATAAGTCCTTCTTGTGGTTTCAGTTTCTGCTTTCCTATTCCTGTCCCTGGACCTCCGCCCCACAGAGCTCTGTCCATCCCCAGTCCTGCTGGCATGGTGCTGTCCCTGATTCCCACAAGTGGCCAAGACAGGACCTTGTTAAAAAAAAAAAAATACTTTTGAGGCATAAGGAATACTTGGATGACTGGGGAAGTCCTGATCTCTGAGCTTCCCTTTCCTCATCTTTAAAATGGGGGGACAAACCACCCCCCTCGGGCCTCTAGAGGATTAAACGAAATCATGGACCCGGCCATGCAAAGCCATAACTGAGCTTGCTCATGCCAAAAAATATCTGCCACCGCGGCTGCTGACACGGGCCCCGGGTCTGGGAGGTAGCAAAGAGGGCAGCTGAGGTGGGGTGGGAAGGCAGGGCCCTCCCCAGCGCAGCGTTCCCAGGCTGGCAGCCCCGACGAAGCCACTGAACAGGAGAGAGGTGTGCCACCTCTCTGGCAGGTGAATTCTGGACTGCTCTTCCCAGGCATGGAGGCCAACACAGACCTCCTCTCTCCTGGCCCGTCCTCTGACCTGTCCAGAGCACACAGCTTTGGGAAGGAGCTGACTGCGCCATCAAGCTGTTTGCCCCCCCCTGCGAGGCCACCCTGAAATCGCCCTCCCACAGACCTGTCTTTCTGTGCCTGTGTCCTAGAAGTGCCATCATGAATCTATCCAGGATTCAGAATCAAAGTCACTGAACAGCCTTTAACTGGCCCACGGTGTATCCCTTCAGCCCAGCCTCCTAGGTGCAGCCAGAGTGGTCTTTTATAAGTGCAGGCTTGGTCCTACCATGTCCCCACAGAATGTCCCCAACAGTCCCCACCTCTTTGTTCCCCAGTGCCCACCCTTGCAGAGGAGCGGCGGCACCCAGCTGCTGCCTGCCTCCCACCTCATCGTCTGCTGTTCTGTGCACAGGCTGCCCAGGAGCCGCCCCAAGCCATGGGTTCTCTCCGTCTTTACCCATGTTCTGTGCCTTGAATAGTGGCACCCCTCAGACAGCTTGCCCATTGCTCTGCCCTCCCCGATTATACTGTGAAGCCCCGCATGGTTCCAGCAAGGACTTCATACAATTGCCACTTCACCCCAACAGCCAACCCAGCACCCGGCTCGGTGCACAGGGAGGGTGTGTTGGGTGAGGCGGCAAAGCACTGGGCGAGGAATTGGCGGTGCGGGACCCCAGAGGCCCAGGCATTCCGGTTTGCCAAGTGCAGTCCCTGTGCCCGTCCCCCCCTCTAGGAACATAAGTCCACCAGAGCACATCGGATCTGGAATTCTGCCTCTGTCTCCTCAGATATAAAGGGGAGATCATGATTAGAATCTGATTTTTACCGTCATGAGGATCGAGTTATTTTGTATAAACCTCTTAGAGGAGTTCTTAGAGTGAGATGATCCCTATAAAGTTGTTCACTGTTAGTTCTACCACCAGTATGAGGGGCATCCTTCAGTGCCCGTGGTCTTTTAGGGGCCCAGGTTAATGTGACAAATCATAGACCAATTTGCCTTCCAGAGTCTTAGGAGAGTACCTTATGATATTTAAAGAACCTAGTTCCCAGGGGTCCACTCTGAACAGAAGAAAATCCCCCTTTCCAATTGTAAGGTCCTCCACCATCACCATAACAACTGGAAGGAACCAGCCTGCTGCAGGAGCCTTCCCCATAATTCCAGGAGCTGTATGTACATCCACCCTGTGACCTTCAACTTGACACACAACAGGTGGGTCTTGCTCCATGGCAGCATCAACATATCAGGTGATTGGAATTCTCTGATTTCTACAGACCAACCTACCCAGGCAGGGTGAGCTGGTCAGGAGCATATAGCTGGCAGCATAGAAGGTGGTCAGGAGCCCAGAGTCGGCAACTGTCTCCTTGGATAGAACTCAAGTTCCGCTGCCCACTAACCCAACAAACTCGTGCCAGAAATATTGGTGTCTCTAAGTTTCCACATCTATAACATAGGGCCATTCCACAGGCCTGCTGTGAGTAATAGATAATTTACGTCATCTTAACACAGTGCCTGGCACACAGTAGGCTCACTATCACGTTACCCGTCATTATTGCTACGGCTACTGTAAATCCTAAAGAATGCTAGGGAATAACGAAGGTCCAGAGAGCACAGGGCTCAGGACCTCCCAGGGAGCCCAGCCCACCATCGCCCTAACTCTCCCTCCCGGCCCCACACCAGCCCGCGCACCCTCCCAGGGGTAGGCACGTCCGAGCCTGGGCACTGCAAATGCCCGTGGAGTGTCTCCTCCTCACCTGCCCAGCCCTGCTCAGGAGCCCTCCCCGCTTCCATCGCTCTGTCCTCAGGGTTTTGTTCCTCATTAATTGGAGAGTTGTCCAGGGCTTAACGGTTAGGTTAACAGATCATTTAACTGTGAGTGAACCAGGAAAGCAGCAAGATGCGGTGCAGGCAGCCAGACCACCCAGAGACAGGTCATCCTGGGAACAGGAGGAACCCCAGCCACCCCACTCAGTGACGCCCAGGCCGAGCGAGGCGCCCAGGCCTCTTCTCACAGTGCTGCAGGTGCACACAGCTCTCAGCCTCCAACCGCTGCTGAGAATCCTGGAGGTTACAGATCCTGCTCTGGCCCCCGTCTAGTTTTCTTTTCTTTCTTTTGGTACCACAGATTGAACCCAGGGACATTTAACCACTGAGCCGCATACCCACCCCTTTTTCATGTTTTTATTTTGAGGCAGGGTCTTGCTAAGTTGCTTAGGCCTCATTAAGTTACGAAGGCTGGCTTGAACTCGTGATCCTCCTGTCTCAGCCTCCGGAGCCACTGGGATGACAGGCATGTGCCAATGTACCTGGCTATGAAAGGGATCTTCAGACAGGAGCAAGGGGGGGGGGACATGTCCAGGTATTAACCCATGGTAGGACCTGCTACCCTGGTCCCAAGCTCTTCCATCTCTAACCAGAAGTGACAGGCTAGGTTCATGGTCATTGGCACTCAGAGGCCACAAAAGAGCTTGAGTCCTGTCACCTCCCTCCCTGCTGCACCACCAAGTATTTATTGAGCAACCAATGTATGTAGTCTGAGGCACCTACTGTGTGCAGAGCCCACACTTGGCTTCTCCCATGAGTCGGGCAAAAGGGACAGCCAGCGTTCCAGCTGAGCGCCCCACACAGGTCATGGTCCTACTGGGCAGGAGCCCCCGAGGCAATGCCCAGGGTTCCAGACATTTGCCAGGCCCTGGGAGAGAGGTAGGAGTCGGCCCTGGAGGAGTCTGCACTGGGGAGACGAGAAGGTCCGAGTGATTAGAACTACAGGGACTGGAGAAGACCAGGAGCATGTGGACGGGGCCTCTGAGGCAGCCCCGGTGACGCAGGAGGCGAGGGGAAGGAGGTGATCTGCAAAGGCCGGGTCTTAGGGAAGAAAGCTCGAGCGAAGCACCAGAGACCCTGGACTTTTTCAGTAGATTGGTCTATCGTGGAGTCGCACACACACTCCACTCAGATGGCCCACGGCCTGTCCTGATTTCACACAGGGTCAGCTAGCGATTTTAGCCCGTGACTTCAAGTCCCTGTCTCCGAGAGCTTGGCAAAACCCAGGAGCTGGCCTGGGCTACCGGGCTGCCTCCTTTGCCACCCGTCAGTGGGTAGTGACCCGGGGTCTTGGGCCAGAGTCCATCTGTCTCCAAGGCCATCCTGGTCTTGCAGGGTGAAGACCTTCTTGATCATCAGGGGCTTTGCCTGGGTAGGAGACACCTGGTGGCCATTGACCCCTGACAGGGAAATCGGGGCACATCCAGGGCCCAGAATTTTTTTGTCCACCTTTCTCTCTCCTTGTGTGTGTGTGTGTGATGATGAGTTTCCAGCTGCCTAACTACTGTCCAATCAGCCAGCGTCCGGCCCCTGTGAGGGGAAGGCAGGCTCAGCAGGCTGCCCCCCGAGTTCTCAGCACATCCCCGGGCAAGGGTGTGGCCTACCAGCTCCCCGTCCCTGCATGATGGGGACTGGGAGGACACATCGTGCCCCAAACCATGAAGCAAAAGTGAAGAAAGCAAGGCACAAAACCCAGTTTAATGAGAAACAATTTGGTTGAAATTACATTTCATTCAGGAGGACACTCACTATTCTAGAAATGTAAAAGCTAAAAATAATGCGAGAGTGATATTTTAGGAACATAAGACATTATATAAATTGCTTGAAGAATAAATGGCCAAAAACTTGTCATCTATTGAAATAGTTGTCATTGACTGCTTCCTTAGCGTAACTCTCTTCTTTAAAAAAAAAGAAATATGTATTTTATGCATATGCACGCACCCATGCACGTGCACACACGCACACACACACGCACGTGCACACACACACACATTATATCACACACACCCCTCCCTACCTTAGAGGGAAGCCCATGTGTTTCAGTACATCACCATGCAAAAATGTTCTTTCCTTTTTTATTTATTTACTTATTTATTTTTAGTACTGGGGATTGAACCCAGGGGCACTCTACCACTGAGCCACCCCGGCTAAGTGTTTTTTTGTTTTTTTTTTTTATTTTCAGTCAGGGTCTCACTAAGTTGCTTAGGGCCTTGCTAAATTGCTGAGGCTGGCCTCAAACTTGCAATCCTCTTGCCTCAGCCTCCCAAGGCTCTGGGATGACAGGCGTGCGCCACCTTACTCAGCTCACTTTCTAAATCTCCCAACAGTTGGGTGATGACCAAGCGCAGCCCTGTGAACTGTCTGGTTTTGCCCAATGGTCTCTGCCTGCCTTGACCTCCCCTCTTCCAAAAGAAGTCTCAGCTGTCATGGCCCAGTGCCTCAGACCTGGGTCTACACACAAGGCAAGCAGATTATATTTCACCAACTTCCAAAAAGTCGATGTTGGGACTGTATACGAAGCTGCTGGGGCGGCTGCCACCACGAGATGCCACAGACTGGGCCAGGTAAACTACAGAAATATATTTGCTCCTGGTTCTGGAGGTTGGGGGACCAAGATCAAGGCAAAGGCAAGGTTGGCTTCTCCTGAGGACCGTCTCCTTGGCTTCTCTCAGTATCTTCTCGTGGCCCTTCCTCTGTGCGGGTGCATCCCGGAGGTCTCTTCCTGTGATCAGGGCCCACCCTAGACCCCCTCAATTACCTCGGGAAAGGCCAGCTCCAAATACAACCGCACTGGAGGTCGGGCATCGGCATATGAATTTGAGGAGACGCAGTTCATAAGTCCATCCCATTGGCAGCGTCCCTTGACCCCCGCACAGGGACTGTGTACTTACAGTGCATGACTTACCCTCACTAACGTCACCATGGTTTACCTGCAAACCGCTCACTCTGCTCCCTGCTCACCACGCATCATTAGAATCATTTATATGTGAAGTTCATTTTTACTTCCTATCTCCTTTTGTGGTGCTGGGGATGAATCCAGGGCCTCGTGGGTGCCAGGCGAGGGCTCTCCCACTGCGCTGTACCCCCACCCTGGACCTTCGTGGTGAGAGGGCTCTCAGAAGTCAGCTAGGAGAAGCAGGAATCTGCCCTCATTGTTGGGGACACAGCAAGAGCCACCAATTGCCAGACAGTCTGTCCTGTTAAATGGGCCAGAGCTATCCTCCTGTAACTTCCATGGGGCTGCCGTCTGGGGCCCTCCAGAGCCCAACTGGCCCCTGTTTTACATGACGGCACTTGAGACTCTTGAAGAGGCAGCGTTTCCTTTTCTGCAGACCAAACATCTCTCGGCTGCTCACTCTGGAAAGTCTCCTCCACCATGTGGGTATGCTCCCTGGTCATGTTCCTGCTTGTCAAGTACCTACTAAAGGGACACCAGGTGACAGGATGGGTGGCCCAGGGAAAAGCGACTGTCGCTTTCTTGGACCTGAGCACTGCAGCTATTCTAACTTTCCTACAGTGGTTGTGGATTATCTGTTTGAAACACACACTGCTCTACACACAGGCACACGCAGACCCTCAGGCTTCAAAGTGAAGAAAAGAAAGAAAAGAAAAAAAAAAACTCTCAGGACTCCTACTGTCCACTGAGCTGGTTTTTGGGGATCCCCCTCTCAGAACTGAGATTGTTGGCCATTCCTTTTTACACGGCACCATCTTAGATCATTCCCCTGCCTTTGGCCCAGTTAACTGTTCCACTGAGATGGCTCTCTTTGGTTGTTGAGGGTTTTTTTGGTTGTCTATTTTTATTTGTTTGTTTGTAGCACTAGGGATTGAACCCAGGAGCACTCCACCACTGAGCCACATCCTCGGCCTTTTTTATTTTTCTTTTGAGACAGAGTCTCCCTAAGTTGCCCAGGTTGGCCTTGAACTTGAAGAACTCCTTCATCAGTCTCCCAATAACTGGGATGATAGGCCATTATGCCCAGCATCTCCACCAAGTTGTTTTTTTAAGTTGTTTGCTTTTGAAGTCTGGGAGTTGGGGATATCTCGGCCCGACCTACCGGGGCCCATGCCCCTGCCGTGCTCTCTGAAGCAGCTCCCCACCTGCCTCTCTGGGAATGGGAACTGACTCCCAGGCAGCAACCCATCCCTCCAGCCCCTCCACCCTCCCACCACCCAGGGAACGTCAGAAGAGGATGTGGCCTAAAAGGTCATTTAGCAAAAGCTCAGAGGTTCAGAGGCATCACTAAAATTATCACATCCCCCCAAAACTGTCACTAGAAATTCCCCATGAAACCACCCTCAATCCCCAGGTGCCCTGAGTAATTCCTTCATCTGCTGCTAGGAATTTTCCATCCTAGAAGCCTTCCGTCCTTCGAGAGATGAGGATCACATAGAGACAAGCCCAGTGTCTATGTGACTGGGCTGGGCCCACTCAAGCGCCTCTGCACCCCATGCAGTGTGCCACCAGGTCACTGGGGTCAGAGAAGCCCACCCCTCACCCCCCACCCCACCAGGAGCCCTCTGTGCTCAGGAGCAGCTCCATAAGAAATGGCTGCACGGAAGGAAGAGTGGAGACAAGACACACACATTCACAGAGGAGCCAAGTCCTTCTTGGGGTCACATGGGCAGGACCAGCAATGGCCCAGAGCACGATTTGACTAGGAGACATTGTCCCCAAGGGAGAGAGAAAGATGACAAGGGCAAACTCTAACTGGATGATGCCCCCTGGCCCCATTACTTCCCATAGCCAGGGCTTCTCTGGGAAGGCCTGCTTACTGAACTGTCCTGAGCTGTCCTGCCCCCTAGGTCCCTACAAATAGTGGCTGAGTAGCCATCGATGCTTGTTCGGTAGAGTCCAGAGCCTTTCAAGAGCCAAGCCCTATGGCCCAGTAAGCATGCATCCCTTGCTCTCTATTCAAACCTGGCCGAAGCTGTTGCCAAGGGCATCAGAGGCATCTAATGGGGAGTGCCTTGTGACAATTCAGAAAGCTCCCGATTCTTCTGGCCATGGAAATAGGCAGGTTTCAGAAATTCTGATTCATGCGGAAGTAATTCCTATATTTTCCATCTTTCTTGTACATGGAGATATTCATTACCATCAGGATTCCCAATTTAATGCCACTGGGGTCCCAGAAAGCAGAGAAGGAGACATGTGGCCTCAACCTGGGTCTTTGTAGTAAGGATACCACCCACGAATATGAAGTTGACCCTGGTGAGAGGCATCCGGCTGTTGGTCAGGGATGGCTGGTTCAGGGAAGATGGCAGACAGAGCCAGAAGATGCAGCCTTGCCTTCCAGGACACAAGAGCTGGGGAGTGGGTGTCTCCTAGGTACCTGCCTCTTTGGATTCAATATACATTTATTCTGCATTTATATATTCCTGGGAAGCTGCCCTGCCAGGCAGAGTCATTGGGTGGAAATGCACTTGCCCAGATACAAGTGGTAAAATGAGAGTCAATGTCAAATCTACCTGCCTCAAATGTCCATACCCTTTCCACCACATCACCCCTTGACGCTTCCTGTTGGTCTGTATTGTCACTAGGCATGTTGGGCTAAGAATGGGCAAGTCCCAAAGTGGCTCTTTTATGTCTCCTAGACTCGTGTGTCTATAGCTCTCAATATAAGTAGGTGATTCTTGGGTTCTTACCTCATCTCCAAAAGTGTTATGGGATGGATGGATGGATGGATGGACAGATGGATTACAGGAAGGAAGGAAGGAAGGAAGGAAGGAAGGAAGGAAGGAAGGAAGGAAGGAAGGAAGGAAGGAAGGAAGGAATTCCCAAAGTAAACCCGCAGGGGCACTGGGCCCTCTAGGAGGTTGCAGGCAGAGCAGCGGCCACTACAGAAGCTGCTGGAGCTTGGGAGGCAGGCAGCCTGGGGATTCTTTCCTGTTGCTACACCTCCCACGCCTTCTTCAAAGTATTGCCAATGCAATAAAGTTAATGGAGCCAGTCATCCTATGAAGAAGCCAATTCCGAGCAAAGATGATACATCTTTGAAGTTAATGAGGTCTATTAATTGAGCTTATGCCCTTTTAAATGAATGAAATTCTTGAAATCTACCCAACAGCCGCACATCCATTTAGGAGTAGTTATTGACGCCTCATGTCTCTGTCACCAGTGGATGAGGAGCCACCAGCGTGGAGCTACAGAAATTGGCTTCTTGCCAACATGTAGTACAGCCTTCAGCTCCTGGGAAGCTCACCAGATGTCACGTCTGGCCAGCCATTCTCGTCCTTAGTGAGAACAGGCCTTAGTCCTCGAATTAGTCAGTAGAGCCAGGACCTGGATGACCCCGTGATACATAACTTGGGGAGAAAGGGATCCACCTGAGCCCTCAGCCTCCAGACAGGGGGCTCAGGATTAGCTGGAGAGTACAGCACTTCCGAAGTGGCCACTTCACACTAGGGTGGGTGGTGCCTGGGCTCAGGAAATGAGCCACATGGTTTCCAGGAAGCGTGCAGACTTCGAGACACAAGGCCTTCTGCAGTCTGCCCAGGAGTCTCACCACGTGGCCCCCAGGCCCTCTGCACACACACCCAGGCTCTGCCCAATTTCTGTCTCCTCCCCAGCTCACAGGGCTCACGGTTGCTTTAGAGCACAAAGTGGCACTTGTTGTGCCCACAGAACAGCTGCTGAAGACAAACTTGTGTTTATAGCTCTTCATTTCAAAAGACTGGCCGCATTATAAAAAGAAAGGGACCATCTGTCCTTCTTCTGGACCCCAGCGCCTCTTGGAAGAGATTTCTGTGCAAGAAGGTAGTGAGAAGTCAGCGTCTACTTCAGGGAACTATTTTGGGGCCGGAAAAGAATAGTGCCTCTCCGCAGAGGGAACAGGGCCCACGGATGGAGGACAGCTCTGAGGAGGACCTGCCGTGGCAGACGCCGACAAGGAGGAGGCCAGCTGCGGTCTAACGGAGCTGCCCAGATGTTCATCAGTACAGAGATCCTGAAAGAGAGGACAGTGGGATGCGAAGTCTCCAAGGAAGGGCCAGGAGGTAGCACATCCCCGGGGTGACGTGAGCGGTGTCCTGGGCAGTCTGCTACTGCACACAGCCAGATGTCCTCGGTGGGTGTCCCTCCCCCTCCCCCAGCCTTTCTTATCTGCAGAGGCTCTTGCCACAGTTCCATGTCTTATGACAACCGAGGCTGAGTGATCGCCTGGTGGTGACTTCTCCCAGAGGGCCAGCTGTCCCACACGTCTTTGAAGTCTTTTGGGGATTTGTCTGTCCCGAACCCTTCAGCACAAGATACAAAAAAATGTCACCTGAAAGTCCAGGAGAAGCCTGTGGAAGTCGAGGTGCAGCTGAGGTTAACATGGGTGGAACTTCCAGAGGGGAGGAATTTCCCAGGCTTCCTGGCCCGAATCCTTAAGCAGAGCCATCCCCGGGCTGGAACTCCCCAAGAAGGGCTGGTCTTTCCCTGTCTTCCCACTGCCATTTCAGATCATGGCTTCTGAACAGCTACGTCCCTCTCAAACAGCAAAAACTTGGACTTGTTCCAGAATCTGTGAAGATTCCAGAAATCTGTGGTCTGTGAAACTCTAGGTTTATTTTATTTCAGATCAAAACCTGTTTCTAGCCAGGCATGTTGGTGCACTCCTGTAATCCCAGTAGCTCAGGAGGCTGAGGCAGGAGGACCACAAGTTCGAGGCCAGTCCCAGCAACTCAGCAAGACCCTAAGCAACTTAGTGAGATCCTGTCTCAAACTAAAAAATAAAAAGGACTGGGAATGTGGCTGAGCGGTAAAGTGCCCCTGGGTTCTACAGGACACCCCTGCCGGCTCATCCTGGACCCAGTGAATTGACAGCTTTGCCTCATCCTGGGGAAGATGCACAAGTTTTCCTCACATCCTTAAACGCACTGAATTCCCCCCGTGGCGCACATGCATTTCAATTTTGAGAACAAAGACGGCTCCTAGAGTAGTGTATTCAGGACTCTCAGAATCCTAAAAGGTCACACTCCTTTTCTTCTTGCCTCTTTTCAGTTCTTTTCTGTTCTTATTGATTTCTTTGGGCACATCAGAAAACACAGTAGGCAAAGCCCACCACATCCATAGAAATAAAATATTCTGCAGTCAAACCACACACCATAAAGAAATAATTGCAGTCTGTATATATTGCTAATGGACATCTCTCAGCAATTCCCTGTCTCATAAGCTTTAAACACAGACATTAGTATAAATATGCAGAAATCCCCATTCGGGCAAATTACTCTGCATTTCTGAAGGAAAGGAAGATTAACCATGTGCTGATATCTCTGAAGGCGCTCAGCAGAGCAGGAAAATCTTCTGGCCTTCTCTGGGAAGGAGGCTTGGGACTCCAGGAGACCTGGGTGAGAGCTGGAGGCCCTACTGGCAGCCCCTCCCTCCCGAGGAGGGTCACCTCCCAAGTTGCCATCACTGTCACCTGAGAAGCCTAGTTGGTCCCACTGAATCCTGCCTCCTGAGCCTTCCAACTCCCCAGGAATGGCAAGCGCCAGGGGTGGTCCAGGCCTCTGAGGTACAAGGTGGTGGGGAGCCTGGGGCAGTGCAGAGTCCGCTGGGCTCCAGGCCACCTTCCTCTGGCCTCTCGGCACCCCCCTCCTCCTCCTCCTCATCTGTCTCCTCCCACCCTTTCTCCCTCCTCCTCCCCAATTAGCCTCTCCTACCCTGCGCATGCCCACTGAGGGCCCCATGTCCCCCACCGAGGCCAGCAAGGGTTGGGGTCCTCATCAGCCAACTCCAGCCTGTTGGTGCGGAAAGGCCCCTCCCTTTCCAAAAACACCCTTGGCCCCTGGACCCCAGAGAGGGAGGACACCCGCCCGTCAGCACAGGTTGCTGACTGGAGCAGAGGCCTCAGAGGCAGAGGGGCAGACTCCAGGCCCCTGCAGCTCAGGAAGCCTCCGTCCCCTCCCGTGGGCTCTGCTCAGGCCACGGGTTGCCTTCGTGGTCTCTGGCCTCTGCTCCTCCCCTTAGAGACCAGGGCCTCGGAAGCAGCTGCCCCAGAGGAGGTTGGCACCAGGGGCCCGGACCGCGGCTGAGCCGAGGGAGCCTGGCGCAGAGGTCTCTGGTCATTCATTGCGTGGCCACCTGCCTGGCCCGTGGCGGTAGTGAAAGCAGGGGCACAGGAACGCAGCACCCACACTCTTGGGGCGGAGGGAAGGGAGTCCGGCCTCTCTGAGCTGGAGCTGCAGCCTCGTGGCCGTGCCGTCTTGGACTGGGCACCCCGTGGAGGGCCTGGGGGCCAGGTCCTCGGGAGAGACCCAGGAGGCCCCGGGGCCTGTGACATGGTTTTCTAGAGGGAGTTCTGAGGCCGCAGGAGAGTGAGCCCTCACCTCAGCTAACCCTGGCGCACGGGAAGCCTTCACTCGTCCTCCTCCCTGCTGGCATCTTGATGGGCTATTTTCATGTCTGTCTCCCCCACCCGACTGTGAGTGACTTTAGAACACCCCCGCCTCTGGCCGATTTAGCAACTTCATGTGAAATGTAAAAACGTACCCTTTTCTCAAGACCCGTGCCTACCACCTACCAGAAAACTGTCGGAGTAACTCGAGAAAACTGTGATGCCTGTGGGGTGAGTGGCGCCCCCTGGAGTTGTGCAGTGTGCAACTTGAGCAATCTGTGCCTGACAGCCCTGGGGGACTGTTGAGGTTATTTCCCTGCGGGTGTACTTCTAAGCATGTCCTATGCATTGGCCCATTTAACCCTCGACATTTCAAAATAGGTGCCATCATGACACCCACTTACAGATAAGAAAGTGTTGGCTCAGAAATATGAAGTTCCTTTCTCATGTGTACCCAACCAGTCAGGACAGAGTGGGGATGGACACCAGGCAGTCCTTACCCAAGTCTAATTCTTGGTCCTACCTTCACTTTGCATCCTCAACGCCTTGCTTCCAATCTGGCCACATGAATGCTCAGCAAGTGTACATTCCATGTGAGGACACGAGGGGCCTGGTTTAGCTGGGGTCAACCTCCCCCCGTGTCCCCACCACTAAATCTCTACTTCCCTGTTTGGAAAATGAGCAGTTGGCCCCTGATCAGAGGAGATGCCCTCACACACACTCAAACTGCCCAGCGCTGAGGAGCTGTGAGCTGGAGGCCTGTGAGCTGTTCTTCACCATGACCCTCCAGCTCAGCCCACCAAAACCAGCCTCCTCCAGCCCCAGGCCCCACACCCAGTCTAGTCAGGCACTCTATGGCCTCAGGACTCCCCAGGTGACCCCCTCACCCCCCGTGGCCTCCTGGCCACTCTCCACTCTGCACACAGCAGTCTTTCCAAAGTGCCCTTTGACCAGGACCTCCCTACCCAAAACCCTACAGGGGTCCTGTTCACTGCCCCCAAATCACTCCAGCCCCTGGGGCCGCTGCATGACAGCTCTGCGCCTGCCCATCATGCCCCCACCACACCCCTGCTCAGACCACACCTCTCCCAGAAAACCTCTGCCACCTCCTTCCCGCGCCAGCTCCTTAGCTACTCATTCTTCTTCCAGAGCCGGGGGTCCTGGGAACAGGGCCTACACCAGAGCCCAGCGGGGAGGGCCCCACCATGACTGAGAGGGCGCTGGACACCCACTCAGTCTAGCCAAGGGACTGCTCTGCCCAGCCCCAGCTCCCTCCCACCTCCCGCTCTGCCCACCGGCCCCATTCTCCATAGGGAGGCCTCATCAGGGTCCCCCAACCACCATCGCAGACCCCCTGCAGCTGCCAAGAGGAAAAGAGTGACCTCCCAAGGAGCGGCAGGGACGGCTGTGGATGTGCCCTGGGCAGAGGCCCGTGAGGCAGGACCATTCCAGAAAAGAGGGACATTCTGTCCAACAAGAACTGGTTCTCACAGCCAAAGTGGGAGACGTAGCCGCCCCCAGCCCCCAAGACATGAAGCTCAGTACCTGAGAATCCAGCTCCTCCTGGGGGCAGGTGGTGGCTAGGGCCCACAGAGGAGCTGAGGGTTGAGACCCCAGGCTAGCCTCCCCCCACCCACACCCAGGCAGAGAGAAGGAGAAAAGCCCACACTGGGGAGTCCCTGGCACCCAGGAAAGCCAGTGCATCCCAGGCACAGAAGGCACCTGCACCCCTTGTGCACCCCACTCCTCCACTCAGGGCTGGCCTACCCTGCTGAGCTCTGGTTGGGAGTTGGCTTGGTGCCCCCTCCAGACATGGGGGCCGTGGGGAGGAACATGAGGGCAGATTCTCTCTCCCAGATGAGGTCATTTACTGGAAGGATACAGCCTTACCCACTGGGGAGTAGAGGTGCCCTGACTGACGCTTGTCCTGGGAAGGACCTCAGGGACCATGAGCAACCCTGGCCTCTAAGAGCAGGGAGGGGAGGTGATGAGTCACTGTGCCCAGGCTCTGGAAAGCTGTCTGCTGGGAGCTCTGGGAGCGGCCAAAGCATAAGTGAGGCCCTCTCTGCATGACTGCCCCGTTCTCATGCACCTGCTGAGATGCACCTGCCCTTGAGAAGGAGGAGACACCTGGCAAGTCACTAGACACCCTCTATCTCCACCAGGGCAGGACTTCCGGTCTGTTTTGATCATTACCTATTCCCAGTGCTCAGCACACAGTGGGTGCTCAATAAGTACTTGTTGGATGCATCAGTGTGAATGAATGAGCCAATGACTGAGCACAGCTGAGAGTGATCCCTGCTGTGGGCAGAACTAAAGCATAAACCCCTCAGCGCCACGGGCATATCAGGGAGAGTGGGGACCTGGGGGACCAGACAGTTTGAGCAAAGGCCAACATTAGAGATGGCTCCCAGCTGGGCATGGTGGCCTGTAATTCCAGCCACTCGGGAGGCTGAGGCAGGAGGATCGTGAGTTCAAAGCCAGCCTTTCGGCAACACTGAGGTGCTAAGTAACTCAGTGAGACCCTGTCTCTAAACAGAATACAGAATAGGGCTGGGGATGTGGCTCAGTGGTGAGTGCCCCTGAGTTCAATCCCTGGTACCAAAAAAAAAAAAAAAGAAAAGAAATAGAGATGACTCCCATGTTAGGGCGTCTTTCGTCTTTAGGCGAAAGTCACCCTGAAGAAATTTGTCTTCTTTCATTCATTGGCTTTATGGGTTTGTGTAATTTAATACTCTGCCCTCTCACATCCTCTGTGGTCCAGATAATTTTTGCAGGTCTTAACCTTATTACCTTCTTATTGCCCACTGACCATAGGTCATTCACCTTTTGATGGATCCTCACTCTGTGCAGGGTCACCCCATGCTCTTGAGCAACGATCAAGTGCGCCGCTTTCTCCTGAAGGGGTTTATAGAGATTGTGGGTTTGGGCCAAGATAAGCCCCGGGCCGCAGGCCTTGGCAGTTTCCAGCACTGCAGCTTCTGGGGTCTGGAAGTTGAGCTCACCAGCCCTGTCTGGGGTGTCAGCCCCTTACCCCCCAGTGGGTCCATCTTGCCTTGATCCCTTCCAAAGACCTGAGGTCCCCCAGTGCCTCAAGTGTGAAGCCCAGACCCTCTGATTGGCTCCAGACACCCCTGGATTTTGCCTCGGCCCCTCCCCCTGGGCCTGTGCCCAACCTCACCACTTGCAACCCCTCCTCTGTCTACATTACCACTATTTACTGTGCTGTGAGGGGCTGGGCCTCTCAAGTGACCCCTAAATCTTCCTGAGCCAACCCCTAAAAAGGAGTCCAGGATAAACAAGAAGCTGCAAAATAGAGTTAAACTCTGAAAGCAGAAATTTGAATTAAGAAGAGCTTGATTCCCAGCAGTTCGTGAGGCTGAGACAGGAAGACAGTGAGTTCAAAGCCAGCCTCAGCATCGTTCAGGCACTAAGCAACTCAGTGAGACCCTGTCTCTAAATAAAATACAAAACAGGGCTGGGGATGTGGCTCAGTGGTGAGTGCCTCTGCGTTCAATCCCCGGTCACCCACCCCCCAACAAAAAAAAAAAAGAAGAGCTTGATTCTGCTCAGTTTTGTGCTATCTGTATGGCTTCTGACAATCACTTTCTCTGAATCTCATTGTCCTCATCTGTACAATGGGTACGATCCCTCATAGAGATTGCCCTGAGGATTAGGGGAGTCAAGGGTTTGTGGGGGGAAGCACGCACCATGGGGCAGGCTTTTGGAGGTGCTGGTATCCACCCACCCCTTACCCCCAGCTGAGGACCATTAGGGAGGAGCCACGGGGCACAGATGACCGCTGTGGAGTCAAAGGGATGGCTGTCATTTAAAGTGGCCTCTTTTGTTTCGGGGGTTTTTGTGCCAGGCCTCTGTCCCTTGATTGACACAAGCCCCAGTCCAGCACGTCTCTGATGACAGCGGGGAGGAGGTGGCTGCGCAGGCGCAGAGGCAGGGTGCCCATCCCCGAGCGCAGACGCCCCAGGCCGCTGACGTGCGCACGCGAGGCCGCCCCGCCCCGCCCCTCCGGGCCCCGCCCCTGGCGCCGCCGTCACGTGGCGGTCGGGCCCCGCCGGGAGGTTCCCGCGCGCGGAGGTGGCGCGTCTGCCAACGTCTATTTGCATATGCGCACGCCGGGTATTTATAACTTCTCTTCAGCCAGTTCCAAGTTATTGATGTCTTAAAGTGACTTTAATCTGAGCCTTCTTTTCTTCAAATGGGCTTTTGATTTCCGGAGTGATATTGTACATGGCTGTAAGCTATTGACTGAGCGATTGCCGTTGTGTTCTCAATGTGCTGATGCTGAAAATCTGCGATATAAATAAACTTCCTCTGGTAGAATCATTATAAAGCACAAGCAGCAGAAATTTATGGAAAGAACAGATTAAATGCTTAGACTTAAATTCTTCAGCGTGCGGCTTGCCCTAAACTGCTGTGTCTGGAATTTGGGCTGCTGATTCAGGTGGAAAAAATCAAACGGACACATCGCTTGTCGGTGCATTTTTACTATGATCTATTGTGTTGCCAAAAGAGAAAGCTCAAAAGCTGCCATTGATAATCCTGGTTAAAACTTGGAGCATAAATTATTGAGACGTGTAGTTTCTTTTCCGAGTGGTTGGGGATTGGGGCGGTGGCATAGTAAAGAAATATAACATCAATATGTGCTTATGCATTGTAATGTGGGACATTTTTATGTCCATAATAAAACATTCCGCCTACAACTATGTTTATGAAAGCAACAGATAGGAAGATCCATAATGCCACTTAATAGAGTTAATCACCTCCCATCGGAACGTTTTAAAAGGCTTTTTATTGCATGCTGAAAAGCCCTGACCATAATTAATACTCGGCACACTGTCAGGTGCCAGTCAGAGGGCTGGAGGCAGCGAAGGGAACTTTCTACATACTGGGGTTGAGAGGATTCTCAGGACTCTACCCAGCTGTCAGAGCTCCAAGGTTTAAATTCAGGACTCTAGCCACTGGGCTGGACTGTGTCAAATGCTGGGCTCTCTGGCTGGGACTTGGGGCTCTGAATTATAAGCTCTGGGCCCAAGATGTAAATTCTGAGCTTAGCCTGGTGTCTAGGGTTTTGGCTTTGGGCTGGTCTAGGCTGTCAACTCTAGACTCTCGGTGACCCTCTAAGTAAGATGGCCTCACTGCCGGAAGCCAGAAAAATGGAGTAGGTTAGTCTTCTGTGAGCTAGGTGAATCCTGTTGACCACAGAAGTGCCCCCAGTGTGTTCTCTCAGCACCCCTCACCATTCCAGCCAGTTTTCTACCAGGGAGAGGGAAGCACTGAGCATGCCCGCAGCTGGCCTGCCCTGTGGTCAGTATGAGAGCTGCTCCCTCAAACCAATAACCTGCCATGGGACAGACCCCATTGTCAGGGCCCACAGCCAATCAGCCTGGAAGCTCCCGGGCTAATGACGCACCCTTCTCTTCCCAAAGAGGTGCTTTTATCTCCTTGACCCTCATCCCACACAGCTGAAAGACTAGAACACAGGGAATCTCCCAGACAGCTCAGGGAAGTTGAGGAGGTGAAGGGTCAGCCTGAAATAATTAAAGAATACATCGCCCTTTAATATTGTATTCAAGCCAGCAAGGGAGAAGCGGGCAGGAGGGAGATGGTGCTCTCCCAGGCCTCGGGCCTCACTGAAACCTAGGCAGTGATTCTGGAGCATCTGTTCTGGAGTTCTGGAGCCAGCCGGTCCTGTGGGGGAGGGGGGAGTTCCTGGATGTGAAAACTCTTTGTCTTCTTGGAAAGTTGGGCAAACCGGAACTGAGAGTGGCCTGTGAGGGCAGGGAGGCCGAGCCCTGTCTCCCAGAACTACACGGTAGACTTCTTTCTCTCTCTGGGCCTGGCACCCCAGCGTGTGTTAGGGCTTGGAGGGAGGGTTGTCACCAGGGACTCAGAGACTTTTGTGCTTCAGAGGTTACTGTAACAGGTCTTTGCTGAGTCAGAATCACACCTGATCTGAATTCTGGTACCCAACTGAGACACTGGCACTGAATTTCCATTGTGGCCTGAAAGGGTTGAAAGCCCTCTGCCCCCTTCCCACCCCCAGCACGGCCAACAGTGAGAGCGATGCTTAGTGAATTTGCTTTTTCTCAATATGGGCTGCATTTGGGGTCCAGTGGGGACACTGTCTACCCTTGCCCTCCCGAAGACGAGTGCCTGGTAAATACAGGCCTCTCCCACTCTAGGTTGAACAAAGTCACAGGATAATTGGGGAAATAATGAAGCGTGGGTAATATGGAGGAAACACTCAGTCCTTCCATTAGTCAAAAAAAATGCATTGACACCTACTGGGTAGAACAAACCAGACCCTGCCCTCGCATTCCAGCACCCTGCAGCATCTCAAAGGGTTATGGTGTCTCCCTTCCAGAAGCAGCAACTGTTAAGAAATACCGATTCTCCCAGGGCTGAGACAGGTTGAGCTAGGATCCCCACAACTCTGAGCACAGTTCTCAGGTAGATCTTCCCAACCACCTGGAGTCACTTCCTAACCACGCTCTTTCCCTAGCAAGCTCCCTCCACCCCCCACAACACCTGGGGGAGTGTGCCAACCTCAGGAAGGACACAGTGAGGGGAGTCCTCAGGAAGGGAGAAGCTCCAGGCTTTTCCAGGGAGCAGAGCAGGGAGCAGCCAGCTGCAGAACTGGCTCACTTCCCCTTGAGCAACACAGCAAGGGTGTCCGGGAGTGGCGGAGACTGTGGCTGCTCAGCAACGCCTGGGATGCACAAACCAAGGCAGAGACATGAGAGTGCCATTCTCTGATCTAGGCAAGCTTTCTTCTGAATTCCACTGTGTCCTGATTAGGTAAATGAGCTGTAGGCTGTGGTCAGGCAGACAGCATGGGTGGGGCATCCTGTCGAAGCAGAACAAGTGCCCAGCTACGTGCCAGCCCACCCAGACTGGCACAAGGCTAAAAGCCCTTGGTGATCATAACTGTCCCCTCAGCAGCTTTCAGGCACCTGCCACAGCCCCTCTCCCTGCTCTCAATGCTGGTGGCATTGGAGTACCCACTGGGCAGCTGCTCTGACCCCTCCTGGCCTGTGGCCAGGAGGAAGCCCTGAGGCCTGAGTGCATGGGGGGAGGGGGACTTCAGTGGGCAGAGCCAGGCTTAGTGAGGTCACCTGGGGGACTTCTGGGGTAAGTTTGCTAATAGAGATATTGTTCTGGGAGGTCATGATACCACCTGTCATTAACCCAGGCACCCTGCCTGGGGTTCTCACCAAGAAATCGTAGGTGGCTGCTTGCAGCAAGTGAGTGATTTGCAAGGACCATGAGAATATTTGCATAAACATATGTATGGAAGTGTGTATTTATTTGCATTCATTTGCATAAATTGCTGGCTCTCGGAGCTGTCGAGCTGTCGTTCCTTAATTTTATTTTTTTCGGTAAATGTCCTTGCGCTCTGAGTGCAGATCTGGACACTTCAAGGGTGAGAACAAAAAGGCAAAAACAACAGCAGTACAGAGACTGGAGGCCAGAGGTTTTCAAACTTTGCTACGCATTAAAATCTCCTGGGAGCCTTTAGAAATCCTGGTTCCTGGATCCCTGCCACCCCTCATACTGTCAAATCAGAGCCTCTGGGGATGGAGCCTGGGCATCAGCATTTTTTAAAAGCTTCCAGGGGGATTAAATGCACAGGCCAAGATTGAGAAGCAATGCCCTAGCTCAAGCTTATGTCAGATCAGACCAGCCTCAGATTCCTGCCAGTGGCACCAAGCACCTCAAGCCACCTTTCCAAGCCTTCATGTGCACAAACACTTGAAAACATACATGCATTGAGGGGTGTGAAGTGCTGATTCCAACTAGCACACAGTGGGCTCTCAAACGGGCACCTTGCCCTTCTGCATCATCACGGCCACTGCAATGTCCTCCTCTAAAGACCTGAGGATCCAGAGTCCTGGCTGCTCCTTCTGGCCCTGCCACCTAGCTGCTCTGAACTAAGTAAGCCTCAGGCTCCAACCAGCCCCAAGAAAGCTGAGAGCCAGGGACTGCTCTGTCTGTTCTCCTTCCAGGTGACTATCAGGCTGGTGAGTCCATCACTGCCCAGGTGCACAGGAAGTGTGTGCCTGCAACTGGGAGACCTGGGATTCTGGAGCAAGCCCACCCAGCCCTGCCAGCCTCCCTGTGTTTCCCTCTCTAGGCCAACAGAGAGCCAAGCACAGGGTCTGAAGGCTTAGTTAGCTTCTTCTCTCCCTGGTAGGCGCTGCCTGGGGGAAGAGGGATGCTGGATTTCTGGAAATGACTAAAGTCCTTCAAGGTGGTTTTCGCCAACTATCACATTTTTCTCACTGTTTGGTGCCTTCACCGCCGATCGGTGATCTCGCCGCCCAGCCAGCTTCCCCAGACTGTGTGCTTTCCTTCCCTGCCTTTGCTTGAGACAGCTCTTCCTTCATGACCGATGGCCCAGATTCACCCACCCAAGACCCAGCTCAGTGCCTTCCACTGCACAGCACCCTTCTGCAACCCAGGAGCATGTCTCTCCTCCCTGGGTCACTCGTTCAAACTTGACCTGAAACTTGTTTGAGGCCAGAGCTATGCCAGGCCCTGAGGACAGTAGGATATGGGCCCTGCTTTAAAGAGCTCTCCCCTTCCCCAGCACCACAGAAACAGAAGGAAAACAGAAGGCCTTGGTCTCCTGCTGGGTAGGTGCCCCCATTGCAGGGTGCTGCCCAGGGCTGTGCTGCAGATTTAGTAAAGGGACACCTGGGCCATCACCTGACTGCACAAGTTCAGGAGGGAGGGTAGTGTGGGTTTCAGAAGCTCCAGGAGCAGAGGGGAGCAGATGGGAATTTAGAGGGCAGCTTCGGTGTCAGCTAAGGTGGCTGAGTTCACTTCTCACCTGGATCCACCTTTGCTGGGGCAGGAGGGCTCATATCTAGGACCTTGGCCAGCCTGATAGCCTGGTTTGCAGATGCTCCCAAACCCTCTGGCCTGGAAAATCCTGCCCCATAGTCTGGTTGTAATCTCCACTCACCTGGACCAGCAGGCCTGCCCCATTCCCTCAGCACATTCCACTCACTTCCACCCACCAAAAGCAGCATTTGCCCTGAGAAGGAACCAGTCTGGACCTCACAGTAGAGCGCTAGAATCTCTAGGGAGCCTAGAAATGGCTTCCTTTCCAATAAAGAGCTTTGATACAACACCTACACCACTATTCACCACCAAGGCAGAGTTGGCAGGAGGGCCCTAACTGAAGCTGGCAGGGACACTCCAGGTCAGGCCAAGCAGTATCTGACCCATCTCGGGGCCTTGGTCGGGTGCTGTGACTACAGTGTGAGAGAACCTTCCGTGAGTTTCTGTGTGCCACAGAGGACTGTGGACGCAGCTGGTCAGGAGCCCCCACATAGCTGGAGTGCCTCAAGGCCCCCAGGGCCAGAAGGAGTCCTGGCTCTTTCCTTTTTGGTCAGAGTTGTTCACTCATTAAACAGGCATTTCTCTGCCTCACCTGGTGCTTGGTGTAGGGGTCCCTGCCCTTGAGCAACTTCTGATGTGGAGATAAGTAAGTGGACTTGGAAGAGTGGTAAGCCAAGGGTAGTGGTTCATGCTCAGTGACAGACGGTGGCTCTGATCTTGCAGAATGGATAGGTATTTTGGGGAGGGGTACCAGGGATTAAACTCAGGGCACTCGACCACTGATCCACATCCCCAGCCCTGTGTTGTGTTTTATTTAGAGACAGGGTTTCACTGAGTTGCTTAGTGCCTCACTTTTTCTGAGGCTGACTTTGAACTCTTGATCTTCCTCCCTCAGCCTCCTTAGCCACTGAGATGACAGGCCCGTGCCACCACACCCGGTTAGATAGGTATTTTCTGAAGAAGGAATTCCAGGCTGGGGGAGTGGCCATGGAGAGGTCTTACTAGTTCCAACACTCTTGTGACCATGCTCCAGTGTGTGTACTCCTTTCCGTCATGACAAGAAAACTGCATGAGGACAGGGATTCAAGCTGTGAGGACACTTCTGTCTCCCCACTAATGCAGAACCCAGCATACTGTGGTGCTCTGTAAGTGTTGATGCCTTCACTGCCTATCTGTCACCTATGGTCACTGTGACCCATGCTAGACACAGACTGGCCCAGCAAGCTGGGGCTCAGCTTTCCAGCATATGTGTCCAAGCAGGGAGTGGCCCCCACCACAATGTGCCCACCCCAGCCAGCCTTGGGCCCAGGGGCCAGTGACCAGCGGGGCTTCCCCAGGTGTTCAGTCCACCCCAGGCCAAGGCCCCCAGAACCAGGCACACAGTCAAATACACAGGCCTGGCCCCACCAGCAAACCACAGCAACTATTGGGTCACTACATCCAACGTGTTTATAAAAGTAGAACTGGGCATTTATAATAGGGTCTGGTAGATTCCTTGTGTAAATTAGCTCCTGGTTGCTATGACCAAGATACCTGACAAGAACAATTTAGAGGAGAAAAATTTATTTGGGGCTTACAGTTTCAGAGGCCCAGTCCATGGTCAGCCTACTCAATTGCTTTGGGTCTGAGGTGAGTCAGAACAACATGGCGGAAGGGCATGGTAGAGAGTAGTTCACCTCAGCCAGGAAGTAGAGAGAAAGGGAGGGGCCCAGGGACAAGATATAATCCCCAAAGACATTATTTAAGTTTCTTTCATTCACACTCCACCTTCCTACAGTTACCACCTAATATTCCATTCAAATTATTAACCACCAAATGGATTAATCCACTGAATCTTTTACAGCTCTCAGAATCTAGCATAATCTAATCATTTCACTTCTGAACATTCCTACATTGTCTCACACATGAGCTTATTGGGGAATATCTCATATACAAACCATAGCATTCAGCTTACCAGGAAAAACAGACTGTCAAGCTAAATACCTGTAGGGAAGTGACCCAGGCAGAGAGGGGTATCATTAAATCCAGGAGCTCAGCTGAGATAACAGGGACAGCATGAAAAGTCCCATGACAGGGAAATCAATCTAGAAGGTCACGGAGTGCAGGCCCGTGTGCCCAAACAGCCCTCCCCACCTGGACCTGAGGTCTCTGATCGTAGATCATCAGTTGGAGCCACAGTGTCCATGGCTGCACCCTGGACCACTCCTGGTGTGCACCAGCGGCTGCACCAGGGCTCTGGAGATGTAGGCTGTGACAAAAGATGTTTCTACACATCAGAAAATAGAATTTTGCAGGCAAAGAACACATACATGGAAGAAAGGATTGGCACAGGAAGCTGGGATTTCAGGAGGTATAATATGAAGGAGAGAGTGGGGTCCTGCCAGTAGAGCCCACCTGTCAATCCTTCCTAGACCAATTTTGGGGTGCTTCCTCATAGGCTGGGGCACCACACATGCCCATATGATAGGCAGAACAGGTGTGGGGGGGCACCATGCCTTGTTCACAGGGGCATCAAAACAGTGGTCCACCCCAGCTGGATGAGGGGGGTGGCTTCTCCCCAGTAGCCATGGGTTTCCCCCTAGGCCTGCACAGAACCTTGAACCCCCCACACTGTGCAGGGCTGGAAACTGAGTACCAAAGGACACAATCCACTTTCTCTCTTTTTTTGTGTGCTTGGTAGGATTTTTCTACTTTTCCTATAATGATTATAGAGATTACTTGTATGATAATAAAAGATTACTAGTTGCATGAAAACCCAGAAATTACTCCCAGGCTTTCACCTCCCCTGAAATAGCAGGAGGCAGGTGTGTTGCCCAAGCCAGACCCAGTCAGGAAGGCTGGGCCAGAGAATAGGGACAAATGTTCTTTGAGTAGACTATGGAGGGCACAAGGTGGGCAGAGAAACATGCACACACAGATGTACACACACTCGCTCTCCTCCCCTGCCTCCTCAGCCCGCATCCTCCCAGGCCACAAATTCCCCCTCAGTGGGACTCAAAGTGTTCTGAGCTGATATTAGCCCCCAGCATCTGGGGTTTCCATTTCATTTCCCTCTTTACCTGGGTAACTGAATTGATTGTACTCCCAGCTCCAGTTCACTAATTCTTGCAAATCCTTTAAAACTATTGATTTATCTGTTGGGACTGTGGTTCACAGAATCCTTGGGAAATAATGGCTTTTGCTAAGGCAGGCAGAGGAGACCCGTAGCTTTCCCCTTCTGCTGGTGTCTCTCTCCTGCCAGTTCCCCCTCCACCCCTGACAGAACTTCCTCCCACCTCGTCTCTGAGTTGTCCTGACAACTGTCTTTCATTAAATTGCCAGCTCCCCCTCCTGGGAACACATTCCCAGAATGCACCAAGTGCCCAGCATAGAGAAGATGAGATCACCTGAAGTTCCCACAATCTGCCACTGAATAGACTTGGTCAACTGCTCCATGGCAGCCCCTAACCTCTGTAGTGCTCTCCCTACTTCCTGGGGACTTGGAGCTCTCCAGGGTGCTGAATGTGGCTCCCTTGTCTGGCCCCAACTATCTCCTGGCTCCAAAGGGCCTTGACCTCATTCATCACCAAATTCTTCCAAGATCTATCCTTCTCCTGAGATCTCTCAGCCCAGAGCTCCCTCCCCAGGATATTTTTATCCTCTTCTGCTCAGAGTATTATAACTACACCACTGCAGGCTCCATTCTCCAAACAGGGGAAAGAATTAAATGGAAGCTTCTTCACTGGTCACAGGCAGGACCAGTTGATGCTCATGTTGATCTGGTCAGGGCACTTGCTCCAACTGCAGCCTCAGAGTTTGCCCCATGACCTTCCCTACTCAGCCAAGGGGTTTCCCCCCACCAACACCACCCTCTGGCTCTTAGGGCCGGTGCAAGGGTCCTGACTCTGCCCCCACCACCCCCATTTCTACCCAAAGGCCAAGAGGCCATTGCCTTTGACTCCTATCCTCTAGGCAAGGTCTGTCAATGAATGTGACTAGTATTGGCTTGGGTTTGGGAAGATCCTACCGCCTAGGCGGAGAGGACTGACTTTCTCTGGCCACCAGGTGTGAAGGTCCCTGTTCCACAGAGATCCCCAGGGACTCCGTGCTGAACCTGTGCTCAGTGACTGCTGAAGTGGTCACCAAAGCCATTTAGGGCTCTTCAAAGCTATTGGAGCTGAACAGAATAATTAAATCTCTCCTCAAAACAGACCTAAAAAATGAATGTGACAATGCATTAACAACTGTAGATTGTCCTTCAATTGTGGGATTATCACTGCTGTTACTAGCACAGGTGTCTCCTGAAGTCCAAAGGGGCTTGACTTTTACATTCTGCCCCTCTGACTCCATACGACTATGACATTTCATATCATTCACCTGGATCTTGTTTAGGGGAAGATGTTCTCACTGTCTCTCACACCTCTGCGTGTGGTCTGCAACCCATCCTGAATTCCAATCAGAGAGGAACTTTTTGTACAAGACGTGATGCCAGAAGCTCCGGAGGCCAGAGAGGCAAGCCCTCCAGGGGCTCACAGCACAGAGAGGAGACAGGAAGACAGAGGGATGGATGGGGCCTAAGAAACAAGTGGAGGGGAAGATTTTGACCAAAAGGCAGGAAGAGAGAAGCAAAGCAGAGGAACAGGATATACTGGGCATGCAGTTCGAGAATGGGGACGTGAAGAGAAGACGAAACTACACACAAAGGGAAAATCAGGTCACAGGGCAGGGTTGTAGCTCAGTGGTACAGTGTTTGCCTACCACGGAGGACGCCCTGGGCTCAACTCTCAACACAGGAGTGGGGGGGGGTTGGAGTAGCTTCATGAGCCATAGTGAAGAGTTCAGAAATAAGGGATCAAGACCTTCCTTGACTGGTGGGCCCTAGAGGAGGAAAGGGCTCTGGAGGTCACAGAGGGACTGTGGTGACTCTACTACTAGGTTTAGGCTTCCCAGTCCTGCTTTCCCCAAGCCCAAGCTGGCAGCTGTCTCTGGTCAATCTCTGGACGTAAGGGACACACGCACAAATCCAAGGAAAGATCAAGGGAGGTTTCTGTTCATCTTATGAAAGTTTTAAACAATTCTAAGGAGAAAAATACAAGTGACTTTTATGTCATCTTAGAGGGCATAAGAATGTTCCAACTGGAGGGTACACTTCAGTTCCAGCCAGAAAACACCTATGGAGCACCCAGTGTGTACAGCCCTGGGTCAAGGCTGTAGATGCAAAGATGACTTTTGTTGCCACATTTTGCTGCTAACGAACCAGGTCTTGTCCCCCAGTGTTGTACAACTTTGAGAGGTACACTGGTGAGGTTATGGCAGGAGTTTCCATCTGGACAACAGGACAACGGAAGGTGTCCTCATCAACACTCTAAGTCCAAGCAAGAAGTCAGTCTTTCATGTTTCCCTTCCCTAAAGGAGGGTCTGCCTGCACGGGACCTTTGACATCACCCAGCCCAGCAACGGGATCAGGGCCAAGGCTGGTACGATATCCCTCCAGCTCAGGCTGAGCATTCAGCTTGCAGGCAGTTTCATTCTGTCTTACCTAGAAGCTGGCACCCACCTGGCCCTCAAGGTCAATTCTCAGGCCAACTCTTCTTTGGAGAAGAACTTGGGGGAGAAATGCATATCTGATCAAGTCAGGAGTGAGGGAGAGGGAGGAGAGCAGCATTCAGCATGGGAAGCGATCCATGAGACTCCCATCCCAGTGCTCCCGGACTGGTCTGGCCATGCTGAGCATCCGCTGCAGGAGGCTCTGTTTGTGCAAAGCCCCCATTTGTCCCCACAATGTCAGCCCACGTCGGCTCCTCTGCTCCTGGATGAATTACCCTCTGGGAATTCATGACAGAGTCTTCGCTGGGCTTTCTCAGTATATTTCCCAACTGCTCTGAGTTTATAATTTTTTCAGGTCCTTTATCAAATATGTGTCATAAATACCAATGGGACTGGGAACATTTATCACCTCGCTAGATTCCTACTTGAGCTCTGAAAAAAATTATTTGGCCACACAACCTTTCTCAGGGCTCTGATTTAATGGACTTCTCTGCTGCAAAGCCACTGGAATTCTTTGCCTTTTAATATTTGACATCTCTTCCTCTTTATTACCACCTCGAACAGCCCTTCTAGTCCAGCTGGAACGGGCCCATTAGTCTCTGACAAATAACTTGTGTCGTTTGGTGAAAAATATGCAGAAGTTTGGCTGCAACTTCATCTCCAGTCTCGGTTCTGTCAGGGGCCTTGTTCTCTTCTAAACAAAGCATCTGACCCCAGGAAGACCCTCCTCGGTGTCCCTGGTCCTTCTCATGTCCCCTGCTTCTGGGTCCACAGAGCCATTTCACACCTACCACTTATAATCGGGTTGGAAACTGGGGTGGCTAGAAACGCCCGTAACTAGGTGAAAGAATTAGCCTCAGAAGCATCACACACAACAGCTAAAGAGTGGTAGGGACCCCAGTGTCCATCCACGGGTGAATGGATAAACACAATGTGCTATCTGCATACAATGGAATAGTAGTCAGACTTTTGGAAAAGGAAACTCTGATGTGTGCTACAACATGCATGAACCTTGAGGGACAATCCCCTAAGTAAAGTAAGACAGTCACAAATGGATAAATGCAGGTCGGAGGCATGCAGAGCCGTCAAACTCATCAAGACAGAATGGTGGCCAGGGGCTAGAGGGAGCAGGGAATGGGAAGTCGTATGTTTAGTTGGGAAAGATGAAAAGAGTTCCAGAGGTGTGTCTGCACAACAGCATGAATGGACTTAATACCACCGAACTGTACACTTTAAGATGGTTAAGATAGGACACTCTAACACAGTTTTTAAAAAATTAGCCTGAAATCGAACTAGCAAAGAAGAAACTGACACCAGGAAAATTCTGGGAGCACTTGAATCCTTCATTTATTCGGGTCCTCTGTATCAGGCCCTTGCCACATGACAGACAATTCTAAAACTTAGTGGCTTCAAATAATAACCATGGTATTTCAGTGATGATTCTGGTTTGGTGATTTGGGCTGGGCTCAGCTGATCTCGGTCAGGCTGGGCTGGTGTTGGCAGGGGGTAGCTAGTCTAAATGACCCGTCCAGGATGACTCATCTCTGCTCTAGCCAACAGGCCGTCCCCAGTTTGTTCACACGGTGGCAATGGCAGGGGCCTCCAGAGACTGAGCAAAAGCCAGCAAAGCTTCTTGAGGCTGTGGCTCACACTCACACAAGGTCATTTCTACCACCTTGTATGGTCCAAAGCAAATCACAAGGCCAGCCAAGATTGAAAGGGGGGGGGGGGGAGAATGACCTCCACCCCTTAATGGGGGAAACTGAAAGAATTTTTGCAATCGACCACAAGGGCTCTATATATGCCAGTCCCTGAGCTGAGTGATGCAGATAAAAACATAAATAAAACACAGTCTAGTGCCAGAGGCAGGCATGTAAATAAATAATCACAACACACAGCATGCTATATAGAAGGCAACCCAAGAATCTATGGGAGAGTGGGGGGAGGCAGGGGGCAGGCAGGGGGAGGAAAGAGTCAAACAGGCCTGGGCAAAATCCTGGCAGTAAAGGACCAAGAAAGATCTGCGCAGGGGAACAGAGGCTCAGTGAGGGCACCTGTCTGGACGTAGGGAGGCTTCACTGGGGAGTAAAGGGCCCCGGGAAGTGAGGAGGATCTGGGGTGGCAGGAGGCCTTACAGGTGCCTTGCTGTCCCCAACCCCCTCAGCCTTGCTGGGCTCGTGTAAGCAGAAGCTGATGGCCAGGTTCTGTGGAGGTGGCTTGGCGGGGACAGGTAGAAACAGGAGCATCCTCTAAGACAGCTGCAGAGACTCCAGTCCAAGAGCACGACAGTCAATCAAGTGCTCTCTGTCAGGTGCTCCAGCAGGGACGGAGCTCCCCACTATGTGGCAGGGCTCATGGCAGCCACTTCATGGCAAAGGCCAGGGCATGGGACCCCGCAGGCACGGCAGGGACATCCCCACCCAAAGCCAAGGGGACCAGAAAATACTCTCTGATGGCAGTCGTGGGTGGGGGGGATCTTGAGGCCAAGGGTACGGGCCCCAGGTGAGCTCAAGCTGACAGACCCATCACTCATGGTGCCCAACTGAGCCTTCTCCTGAGGAGGACCAAAGGTCTCTGGGCTGTCCTCTCCTCCAGATTCTGGAGCCATTGACTTCTGCAGGAGCAGGGAGCCTGCTTTGAAGACCCAGCCCTCCCCCACCAAGACTTGCTTGTTGGAGGGTTTCTCCAGCAGGCACGGGGAGGTTAAGATGCATGTGAGGCCAGCAGGTCCTGGCTTCCTCCTGGGGGGGTGCTGCTCCCTCTGACAAGCACAGCCGGACGTGGCCCCTCCCGGCAGGCTGCAGCGGCACATACCAACTGATCGATACTTTGAATGCGCCGGGGCCTGCTGTGAGAAGGAATCCCCTGGTGAGCACTTTCATAAATTGAAAGATTCTTCTGGAAGTGAATAATCTTCCCCAGCTATTAAATCCAGATTCCTGAAAGGGACTCAGGGAGAACAGAAAGCACCCCCAGGTAGGACAGTGGCACCTGAATCTCCAGGCACCTGACTCTGGCCCCAGGGTTTCTGGGGCAGCAGCAGGTGGGCTGTGGACAGAGTCATTGCTGGGACCTTGACCCGAAGGGAAGATCTTGAAAACAGCAGAACATGTGGGTCCAGCAACAGGAGCACCAAGTGCACCGTTGGTTTGCCTGGCCCCCGACGCACCCCTCATTCCTCAGACATGGGGCCATGTCTGGCCCTCACTGCAGCATGGAGACCAGGGGACCACAGAGCCGGAGTCTCTGCCCCTTTGTGCATAAAGTGATAGGAGCCCAGCCGGCTCGGGCAACCTGCCCAGGGTCACATAGTCACTTAGTGAAGAGGCCAGACAAGAACCAGGATCCAGGTTTTTGGAATCCCAGCCTGGAATTCTTTCCCCCATACACAGGGTTCATGGTGTGGGAAATTTGATTGGGGGCTGTTTTTGGAGTCCACATGTATGAACAGAGCCCTCCCTGAGCCGTCCCTTCCCTGTCCTGCCTCTGCTCACACCACTGTTCCCATGGCCTCAACTTGTAGCCCAGCCTCTAGCCTCCCCGTCCTGCCTCTCCGCCTCCTCCCACAGGCCCACAACTAGACTCAGCCTCCACTCCCTCCCTCCCTCCCTAGATGTCCCAGGCTTCCTCTCACAGTCCCCTCCCACAGCACCGGGGCCTAGACACCCTTCTCTGTCCTTCAGTTACTGTTGCACTCAGGACCCCCTTCACACCTGGAGCCAGGCGGTCATCACCATCAGCAAGAGCTCCCCGGAGCTCCCGCAGTGAGCCAGGAGCGCTGCCAACCACCTACCAAGCGCCATCTCGTTAACCATCAATAAATGAGGGGACCGAGGCCCTGGGTGTCTGTTCTCCTTCCCAAGGCCACACAGCTGGCTGGAGGCCGAGTTCCGGTTCGCCCTCAGGTCTGGCTCTAAGGCCAAAGTCACCATGTGGGTCCTTCCTGCCTCCCATCCTGCCGCTGTGTAGGATCACTGGACACCCATATCTAACCTCGCCACGACCCCTGCACAAGACCCCCCGTGCTCCCGCAGGCCCCAAGATTAACCTGGATTACGTCCTTGGAACCTGGCCACCTGGTAGCATGTCTCATTGTTCCCCGAGCTGTTCACTGCCTGTGTCCCACATGCCACACGTCCTTGACTTTGGTCTCTGTACCTTGCTGGCCTCTGTCTGGAGTATCTGCCCCCTGCTCCAGGTCCAAGCACGCCCCAGGTGGAGACCCCAGTAGGGCCCCCCCCACATGCCCCTGTGGGCACTCTGCCAAGGCCCCAGGTCAGCCTGTAATGGCGGGAGTCTGAGGTCTGGCACTGCCTGGGGCACTCTGAGAGCACATTCACTACCTCAGTCCCCGCGTGCAGCTTGTTCTCTGGGGCCCGGCTTCCTCGGCCTTCCTCCTCAGCGCGTGTGCTTGCTAAGACGGCCTGCCTGACCGCCAAGGCCCAAAGCCTGGGAGCGGCCCATCATGATTTCCACCAGTCTCTGCAGGCAGAAGCTGAGGCCTTGGTCCCCACTTCACAGGTCTAGAAGCAGAGGCCCGGAGATGCCCAGGGGCTCATCCAGGGACATGCGAGCTCATGGCATGTGGGACAGACTGGGCCCAGGGGGAGTCTCAGCAGGTGGCCAATGTTTGACCCTGTAAACAGCAACAGAAGCAAGGTGCACCAGAGCGAGATTCTTGAATACAAAATGGGGTTCAGCATAGTCCTGGAAGACTGGGGGAGGGGTGCAGGGGGACTTGTAGAGTGGGGCTTGGCTTCCATAGGCCGTCATCTCCCGTTTGCTTGCACAATGGCATCTAGGTTGTTCTGACCCAAGGACCAGGCCTCTGAAGCAGCTGTTAGCCACGCCAAGGGCAGGCTTTGTTCAGGGGTCCTGGGGCAAGCAGGTGGGGAGAGGGTCACCTGAAGGCCCTCACTTTTGCAGAGGAAAAAGGATAAAATAAATAAACCAAATGGGGCAGCCGGCAGGCTCTTCCCTCCTTCTCCCTCCTAAGCCTTGGGTGGGTCTGGGAGAAGCGTCCAACACCCCCAGGTCTGGAGCCCATGTCCTGGGCTCTGTCTGTGCCAACCCCAGGTGGCCAAGATTCCAGGCAAAGGTAGGTGTACACCTGGGTGGGAAGACCCCAGAGGCTACTTCCTGGGACCTGCAGGGGCCGCAAACCAGCTTCCCAACGTTGAACCCCCAAGCAAGAGCGGGAGTCCTAAGAGGCTGGCCCAGAAAATGGGGGGGTGCGGAGAGCCCCTGTCCCTTGCTTGCTCACCTCCCCCAAGAGTCCCTCTAAGTGTGACTGGACGGAGGTGCCCGCCAGGCCCTCACTGGCTGGCCCGGGGATCCCTCCCCAGGAGGCTCACCCTCCACCCCGGCTGTGAGTGTCTAACAGAAGGGAAACCGTTTTTGCAGGTTTTGTGGTTTTTTTCCTTTGAACCATGTCCAGCCCATCTTACATCACAATGCCATGCTTTACTTGGTCTCCAAGACATCGGCACCCATTGGCATTTGGAGAGCTTGTTCCGTAGTTAAACGATAGTACGGAGTCGTCTGTGATGATGTATTTTCTATGTTTCCAATCGTCAGTATGGGAATCTTTCCCCCCAAACTCTCAATTTCTGGGGTTAATTTTCTTTACTCATATTTGGTTTGTTTTTTTTTCTTTTTCTTTTTGTTTGTTGTTCTGTTTTGTTGGGGGTTTTTTTTGTTTTTTGTTTTGCTTTTTAAAGTTGTTATTCCCTTGGTTACGTAGCCCCTCCCAGTGGCTGCTTGTTGACGCATATGTTCGTGACTTCTGACTGTCAGTGTTGAACCAGTCTTGCCAAGAAACAATATCAAGTATTTTCTGTTTCTCTACTTCTTGAAAAAAATATTTTAATTTAAAAATTAAAAATTAAAATTAAAAAAAAAAAACTCTTAATGGGAACGTGGCCCTGTCTGTCTTCTCTGTTCTGCAGAAATGTTGAAGGAATTGAACCAGCAACGCAGAGCGAAAGCGTTTACAGACCTGAAAATTGTTGTTGAAGGCAGAGAGTTTGAAGTCCACCAAAATGTTCTAGCTTCCTGCAGCTTGTATTTCAAGGACCTGATTCAAAGGTTTGCCTTCCTTCCAGCTGTGGTCGGGTCTGTTCCTTTGTAGGACGCTTTTGTGTCGCTTTTCTCCTCCCCTCTCTTGCAGGTTCCTGAAGCGTGACTCCCTGTCACAGAGCCAGTAGCCATCTCTCCTCCTCCTTCCCAGTGTCCTCTCACACACAGCCTCAGAGCAGCCACTGCCCTAGCCCCCACACACAGCCTTGCTGGTCACCAGGGGCCTGCCAGCAGTAGACAACTCCCCTCCTTGCCCCAGGATCCCATGCTCCTAGTGGCTCACAAGCCCTCCCTGAGATTAGGAGGACAATAGACTCCATTTAAAGGACCATTACACACTGCCCCCCACTGGGAGAGCTCAGGGTCCTCAGAGCCATGGTCACTGCTGTCGATGGCAAACTTAATGCCAGGAGAGCACATCGACCAGACCAAACCATCCCCACCGGGGAGCATGAGGCGCCCAAGGGGCTGCTTATGCCCAGCTCGAGTAGGGGAGAAGAGACCTATAGCGGAAGCCTCATCCACGCCGCATGTCTTGCTACCTGCACACTGAGCCTAAACTGGCGCTGTCTGAGCACAGACCAGGTGTGTCCTAAACACGGTCTCTCAGTCTCTGCCCTCCCTTGCCCGGCCCCAGCCCCTCCCGGCTATTTCTCCCTGGATGAGTCTTCACAGGTGCGTGAGCATCTTTTTTTGTTTTTTTTTTTTTCTTTTTCATTATGTTGATTTTTTAAAAACTTGTCTGCTTCATACCCTTGCAAAGAAGTCAGGCCCCTCCTAGCTCCTGGGCGAGGGAGAGCAGCGGGGGCCAGCCCAGCGTCACGCCACGTTTCTCTCACCCATCAGCAGATTAATGCCGCTGCTCATTTTGCCTTGCAGCCTCTCCGGGGCGGACGCTGAGCCGGGACAGTGCTCAGAGGGGGAGGACAGACCTCTGCTTGCTTCCCAACGCTGTCTTGGACTTGCCAACTAACCCCAGAGCGACTGTGTTTTGTTTCAGGACGGCACACTGGCTGGCATCTCCTTTCCAACCCATGTGTCCTTTGGCGTAGATCCGGGTGGGCTGCCCGGGTGCGAGGCCTGTCCAGCCACGCTGGCCCTCAGCCACACAGGAGGGGCAGGCTCTCTGTGACGTCCTGTCTCAGGGGCAACTCGGTCTCCTGCCCCCAGTTCTTGGGTTCTCTCTGTCCAAGCACAAGAGCTAGAGGCACGAGTCTGGGGTGAAGGGCCACATCCAGTGGCTTCTTCGGGCCAGGGAGGTCTTTGTGCGCCACTCTTGGCTCATCTGGTCTCTGGGTCACAGATGAGCGTCCTGGGGCCTTGGCCTTGCTCCATGGGCTGGGGAGCGCAGAGGGGGCAGGCTGGTACCATCCCTGGGCTGGTTATGGGGTGTCTTTCACTTCCTTCAAAGACTGCACGTTAAAGCCAGCTTCTGCCACACAGCAGAGAAGAAGACCCTGGTAGGCGGGAACACTTTTGGAGAGAAAGAGCCTTCTAGATAAGGACGGTAGGGACAGAGATGAGCCTGAGCTAGGGACAGGGGAGGTGGCCTCCCCAGAAGTTGCTAGAGTGGGCAGGCCTGACCCCATGCTAGCTCTGACCTCCTGGCCTGGGTCTGAGGTGGGAGCCCTCAGGGACAGTGGGGACAGGATGCCCACCTGGAAGCAGGGGAACACCTCCGCAGCCCTGAAGGGAACGGACAGGTGTTCCGGGCCACTGGAGGACAGAGGGCAGCCTTTGGGAGCTAGGAGACCTGGGTTCTACCTTTGTTCTGCCATTGTCCCATGACCTCAGGCTAGTCACGTCCTCTCGGGCCGCAGCTTTTCTCATCTGTAAACAAGGATGTTGGCCAAGTGATGTCCAAGTCTGACCCTAGGGTGACAGTCATGAGGTGGGATAAGTGGCATAAGTTTCTGGACATGAGAGGGCGAGGTGTCAGGGGCATCAGAGGAACGAGGCAGGTCCACAGACCAGAGTCGGAGCTGAGCTGGGGAAGGTGACCAACTGAGCATCCGGCAGGTGCAGCTTCAGCAGCCAGGAGGCCACCTGAGTGGTCCAATTGAGGGGCATAGGAGGTGACCAGGTAGATGGATCCGAACCCAGACAGGGCCCAGGGCTGGAGAGTAGGGCTCAGCACCCAGGTCCCGTCACTCAGAGCGGAGGCTGAATCTAGCCCTGAGGCTGAGGCTCTCGGTGTGAGTGTGTGGCCATTCTGAACTTGACCCTTGTCTGGCCTGAGCCAATGATAGTTGGCCAACCACAGCCTCCTGAGGGAGGGAAGCGGAGTCTTCCCTGGAAGCCCATTTCCTTCCTTCATGGCAACGTCACGCTGTCTGTGGTCAGAGCAGCTGATGTCCCCTTGTTGCTTTAGTCCCCTTTGTGCTTGGATTAGCCTTGCGGGGCGTTAGCTCTGTCCTTGGCACTGTACCAGGGGTCCCCTCTCAGGGAGCTATGTTCTTGAGAGGGGAAGGAGTAGGGACAATCTGTGGGACACAGTATCCTGGGGCTTATCTTTTTTTTTTAATATTGATTTTTTTTAACAGAGAGAGAGAGAATGAATTTTTTAATATTTATTTTTTAGTTGTAGCTGGACACAGTACCTTTATTTTATTTATTTATGTTTATGTGGTGCTGAGGATCGAACCCAGGGCCTTGCATGTGCTAGGTGAGCGCTCTCCCACCGAGCCGCAACCCCAGCCCTTGGGGCTTATCTTTGGGGGTCATGCTGGCCTGCCCTGGTGAGCACTGACAGGGCAGGTGATCCCCGCAACTCTGCTGTCCCAGGCCTCCCACCCTGCCCAGGCTTCTCCTCACATGTCCATGCCCACAGTGAGGCCATGGCACCTCCCCTCCCTTTGTCTCCCTCCTCTGACAAGGGAGCCCTGTAGAGAGGCCACCCTAAGGAACCAGGACTATCAGGATCCCCACTTTACAGATAAGGAGACTGAGGACAGAGTTAAGTTACTAGTCGATCTGTACTTCAAACTGAGGACTGATGCCAAAGCTATCATCAACCACTTGCTACTCCAGAGAGCAAGAACATAGCTGCAAAGTCTGAGAAGAAGGAAAGCAAAATCCCGGGGCTGACCATGCCAACAGGGACTCAGGAAGAAGGAATGCAGACTGTGTGCGTGCCTGCGTGCCTGCGTGTGTGTGTGTTCCAAACACTCGTAAACTAGCCACATGACCTCCCCAAGGAAGACAGAACCCTCCCTGGAGACAGGTCCCCACAGACTAGGGTGAGGTCCCAGGGAGGGTGGAGGCTGGGGACCCTCCAAGAGGAAAGATGTCAGGAGCTCAGTGCAAAGCTGAGAACCCTAGGCTTGCCCACGTCCCTTTGTAGACTCATCTGAGTCCCTGAGACTTCAGGGGTAAAAACCCTGAGGGACAAGTTGCTGAGCCCTTAACTCTGGACCATGAGGAGGGAAATTGTGAATCCAACCCTCCTTTAGCCCTGGACACACCCTGGGGGTGGCCTCCCAGATCTAGGGCTTCTCACTCCCAAAGAGCAGGCTGCAGGTCTGCCCTGGCTCTTCTTTTTTGACCCATGATGGAGAAGTCCTTCATTTATCCTCTGAGGACCAGAAAGGATGGCACCATTCTTCAGCAATAGCAGAGTCCCTCCTTCTGCCCTCACCGACACTTCCCAGCACACTCCCCGGGTAGAGCTGTGGGAGAATGTGCACAGCCATGGCCACAGAGGAAGGCTCCCGCAACACACGAGTGGGGACAGAGTCCTGAATCAGGCAAACTGAAACCTGGCAACTGAAATCCTCACCCACAAAGCTGTTGGCATATTTGACATTTGAATTCTATTCCCACTTTATACTGAATGAAAATGGATAAACAAATTAGCCATTTTTCTAAGCTGATTTTCCCAAAGCCCCCTGTCTAGGATCTGGGCTTCTCGTTCCCTCTCCAGCCATGACAAGGGAAGGGAGGGCAGACACTGGCTCGAGGCCCCACATGTGGAGTGGTACAGAAACAGATATAAACCTAGCAGCCAGGATGCTCACCCTGAACCTCCTCCCCCAAGAAGCTGGGTGTTTGTGGGTAGCAGCACCTGCCCTCTTTCTCTGGTAGAATAGACAAGAGTGGCTTAAAAATCAAATACCAGGAAGAGGGGTTCACACCTCTCATGCTAGAAGAATGAGGGAAGCCAGACCCATCACCACCTCCCAAAGGGTGAGCCAGGGCCTGCTTGAAGTCCCCAGAACCCAGTGCGACTTGGGCATGCCTTCTGTGTTTGTGCCCTGGAGCTCAGAACAGGGTGCAGGATGGGAATCACATCAGAGGGCAGAACAGTCGTGTCCCTCACCTGCCCATCTCCCCTCCTCCGACTCACAACTGCCCCACAGTTCCCTCTCCCAGTTCCAATGTGCAAAGTGTAAGCATCTGACCACTGAGCTGTGTGAGGGTGGATGAGGGACGCCACCCCGAGGTCTGGAAAGGGCAACTTCTATTCCAGGGGAGTCCACTGCTAGTGCTGGGATTTCCAACATCCTGCTAATTAGAACGAGGCATTCCTGGCCCTTCCTCGGACCCAGCTCTGCCAAGAAGGGGCTGTGTCCAGCACCCTGGGTTCTCCTGGGCCAGGGACAGACAGCTCTCTGGGCCACACACCAATGCCTGTGTAGACATAACGTGCGTGCCAGGGAGATGCTCAGACCTCGCTGTCTGGGCCTTGTCTCCTCCAGGCCTTGAGCTAAGCTTGGGACAAAGCCTCCCCCTCACTGCAAAGGGACTCTCTGTGGCTGAGTGGGATGATCCACACTTCTGGCCTGGGGCCTCCAGCCACTCCCTGCAGATCCTTTGCCCAGTGGCCTGCCACTCTCCATAGGAGCAGCGCCTTGGCATGCACCCCATGGCCAGGTGCATCCCCCACCTGACAGTACCAGTGACAGCCTTCAGCTCCCGCTCTCCCTGTGACAAGCCCGATGCTCCCCAGCTGTGCAGTTGCCTCCCTGTCCCAGAATCCCTATACCTGGCTCACACTGTGGGTGACACAGGCAGTGCCACTCAGTGCAGGCATGCTAGCCCCATCCCAGCCAGCCTCAGGGCCACGGGCTATTTATCTGCCCAGCGCCCTTCCTCTCTGGGTCAGCCAGGGTCATGTGTGTTTCAGAGAGTGTGTGCACGTGTGTGTGTGTGTGTGTGTGTGTGTGTGTGTGTGTGCACGCACACATCCTGAAGTCCCAACTCTTCACTGAGTTGAGCTCCTGCCTGGGGACTCAGATGCAGACAGCTGGGCTGGCCAGTGGTAGAGGCAGCAGTGACTCTGGGCCTCGAGAGAAGATGAGCTTTGGCCTCATCAGCCCTGCTGGGCTGTGGCCCAGAGTGACCTCCACAGAACATGGAAGGTGGTGGAGGAAAGGCCAGGCATGGCTTGGAGGAATGAAGGCAGAGGCAGCAAAGACTGGGAGCAAGAAGTTGACCAGATGGCCTCTGAGGCCCGGGGCAGTCAGGAGTTCTGTGATTTCAAGTGAGCATATCATCAGCTATTTTTATACCTGGCGAAGCCAGCCAGGCAGGGGATACACCCCAACAGCAGAAGACTAGCTGTGAGAAGTCACTTCAGGAGTCACTGTGTATATCTGGGCGTGGGCGGGCCTCTGCCCATTCTCTATGGCCTGCACCTTGCCTACTCAGCTTCCCAGGCTTGCCCAGGGCTCAGAAGCAGAAAGGCCCCTGGAGCCCCTGATCGATGAGCCATTCTATGGGGAGGGCCCAGTACAGTACCCCTAGGAGGGATCCCCGACACTGGCTCAGACAGCAGGGCTGCGGTGTAACCTTCTCTCTGCTGGGCGGTGTCTGGGTTTTCAAGTCCTAACCTGAGAGAATGTGCGCTAGCAGTAGAAATGCAGGAACTGTCAGGTAGAGAAGAGACACATGGGAAGGGTGTCACCCAACCTCTGTCATCTTAGTTCAGTCCTCTTGTTTTACAGAAGAGAAGGCTGAGGGCCTGAGAGGCCCATGGCTGCCTGCCTGTCCATGGCAAAGCAGGGTACCCAGGTCCCCTTACTCCTGGCCAGTGCTACCCACCCACCCAGGCTCACAGCCGCCAGCTTCTCTGTGGCCAGCCGGCTCTCTTGCCAGACACTCCTCCACCCCCACCGTCAGCCACAGGTGCACCAAGGGACCAGTCACAAGAGTCTTGACCCCCAGCCTCCTGGGAAGTGAGTGGGTGGGGCCACAGAAGTCATTGCCAGCCACACAGCCCCAGGCAGGACCTGGCCTGGTGAGAGCAGCCAAGTCGGGTGGCTGAGCCATGGCCTCTGCGACACCTGCTCCTGACCTAACGTTGGGGGTGTTCTTCCTCCGGCCTCCCTCTGTGTCGGTGTCGTTTTGCTTCATCTTATCTGTTTCCTTCCAGGTCCGGCTTTAGGGTGCGGCTGCCCGCCCTTAGGAGCCTTTGCAATGGTTTTGTATTTCTGTAGACACCAGATATAAACATACTGATATATTTGTGTCCCTCCCCTGCTCCCCCAGTTCACAAGCCCGATGCACACTCTACACGCAGGCCACTCTGACCTCTGACCCCGTGTTCCATGTGGCAGGAGGGCCCCGCCCCGGGCCAGGCCCCAGGTCATGGCTGCTGGCTGTCTGTGGCGGAAGTCCTTGGTTGTTCCCTCTCCCCCTCCCAGCTCTAACCATTCTGTCCGTCTATCTCGTCTCGTCTTCAGTTTCAAAGCAATGTCATGAAGGGCTTCCTTTCCATGCCTAAAAGGAAACAATATGTTTTCGGAAAGCGGTGGGGTTGGAGGGACTTCGGGGACCGCTTGGGGCCCCGGTCTTTGGGCTCTCGGAGGGAGCCTCCGGATTGGTGGGATGCCAGCCAATCAGGAGCCTCCCGAGCCTCTGCCGCAGGGAGCCGCCACCTAGGTGTTGGCGCTGGCGGTGGAGCTGGTCAGCCTGGTGCAGACGCCAGGGCCAGCAGGGGCTGAACGTATTGTTTCCCTTTGAGGCCAGTCCTGGTCCTCGTCCCCATCCACAGCTCATGCTTTTTGATTTGCATCTTTTTTTGCATGGACATGCCGAGTAGTGATAAGCAGGGTTTTCTGTTCTTTTGGGCGCCTCTGGTCAGACTCTTCTCTTTCAGATCCCGTGTCAGGTCATTAGGTTCAGGTGTGTCATTTGCTGTGTCCTTTGAGTCCTAAAACGAAGGGCGTGACCGAGGTATGCAGGGAGATCTGACCCTGTAAGGAAGCGGCACATTAGCCGCAGGCTGGCAGGTGAGGACACCCTGGTCTCTGTGCCTAGGTCGGTGCAGGATGGCAGCCAGGGCGGCCGGGAGAAGCTGGAGCTGGTGCTGTCCAATCTGCAGGCTGATGTGCTGGAGCTGCTGCTGGAGTTCGTCTACACCGGCTCCCTGGTCATCGACTCGGCCAACGCCAAGACTCTCCTGGAGGCAGCCAGCAAGTTCCAGTTCCACACCTTCTGCAAAGTCTGTGTGTCCTTTCTCGGTGAGCCTGCAGCAGGGCACATGCGTACTTTGGGGGCGAAGAGGGCAGATGTGAGAAATCCCCAGAATCAGCGATTATTGAGAGGGAACGGCTGTGTGTGCCCCCAAATCACTCTAGCTGTGGGAGAATTTTGCCAAACTGTTTTCACATGAGCGTTTGGATAACCTGAAAGGGACTGAGGAGCACTCTGTGTCACTGCCTGTAAGCAGCACAAGGTCCCTGGCCCCCAACAGGCCCTGCGAGAACCAGTGATCCAAGAAGCCATGCAAACAGTCTGTTCTTGAGGAAAGCCTGTCCTTTCTGCCCTGACCGCTAAGCCCTGAATAAAGCAGCCACAAAGCCCTTGCTTTCCCTTAAATGTATTAATGCCTGGGCCACCCCAAATGCCCAGACAGTCCTAGACAACTGAACTGTCCCCTCAGTGCTCAGGACAGGCATCTAGGTGTCAGGGGATGCCCCAGGCCACTGTCCCAGAGCATGCTCACTTTGAAGCTTGGTGCTGCCTGGCTGAACTGAGAGCAGGGAGAGGGAGGGACAAGGACAAGTGCCACAAAGAACCTGTAGCCTGGGGTGTGGCATGCAGAGAGAAAGCTAGGGGCTGGACTCAAATGGGAGCAGGTTAGGTGAAGACAGCTAGGGGAACCCAGCAATCTAGAAAGGTCAAGAGCCACAGCCACAGAGTGACGCTCACACACTAAGGGGCCTCCTGGGACCCAGACACATCTAGACTGGAGGAGCCATTAGCCAGATCTCAGAAGAAAAGGCAGGACTCACTCCAGATTCTAGGGAGTCAAACTCGGGGAGGCTTAGGCCCAATGGTGGCTTGTGAGGGAGATGGTGGGTGGTTTGTGACGTGACTTAGGAAGCAGTCTGTGACCTCAGGAATACTGTCAGGGTCACAGAAGACACCATGCCTAGGCCAGAGCCAGGCTTTGCAGCCCTGACCCTCCCTCCACACGCAGTGAGGAGGGACACCCCACCCCCACAGCCTCGCTCCTTCTGCCAGGACCTGGGAAATGAATCTAAGGCTCAGGGACACAGGAAGCGGTCTTCTGGGGACTCTGGGTGCTGGAGACCTGGGCTCAGAGGCAGACACAGTGATGGGGTTGAGAATAAGAGGCAACGTTTCCAGGGCCGTGGGGTCAGTGGTTGTGCACTCTCATCCCCAGAGAAGCAGCTGACTGCCAGCAACTGCCTGGGTGTGCTGGCCATGGCTGAGGCCATGCAGTGCAGCGAGCTCTACCACATGGCCAAGGCCTTTGCGCTGCAGATCTTCCCTGAGGTGGCGGCCCAGGAGGAGATCCTCAGCATCTCCAAGGACGACTTCATTGCCTACGTCTCCAATGATAGCCTTAACACCAAGGCTGAGGAGCTGGTGTACGAGACGGTCATCAAGTGGATCAAGAAGGACCCTGCATCTCGTGCACAGGTGGGTCTGCCCATCCCTGCACTTTCTCTCTGGGTTTGGGGGGCTCTGCAGCAAGGAGGAAGGAAGGTGAGAGCCAGGATCACCTGCCTGACCAGCAGGGGGTGGAAGTGAGCCGGAAGATTAAGGTTGGCCCTGTCCTTCTCCCGCACACATACCAGCCGCAGAGAAAGACAGGTTTAGAGATGAACGTGAGTCATCAGAGGGTCCTTCAGAACTGCCATTCCACCTTGCAGGAGACCCAGGCTGCCCACAGGGCCTCAGGGAGAAGTGGGTGCCTGAGCAGGGTGCTTGGGCCTCCCAGGAGATCAAACTCCACAGGAGGAGCACCCAGCCATGCTCTGGTTATCAAGTGGGTGGAAAGCACCTAGTAGACCAAATGGTACCCACACAAGAGATGGGAGACCACTGCGTGCATGACAGGAGAGAATATAAGGCCCTCAGAGGGAACAGCTGGAAGAAACAAGGGAAGGATGCAGTGTCTGCAGAGTAGGCCCCAAGTCACAAGGAGCCACTGGGTCTCTGCGCACCCCATAAAGCCCTGGCTGGAGGTCCTGCTCAGAGGGAATTGCTTTGGTTCTCATGGATGAGGAACCAAAGTGTCGGCGCAGCTTCAGGAAGCTCTCAGGAGTGTTCAGGAGGCACCCAGAGAACAGCAGGGGGAGCAGTGGCCCAGAAGTGAGGGCCCAAGCAAGAAGAACAAGACGGGAAGCCACACCCCAGAAGAAGCTGAGGTTGAGTGGCAGATGAGAAGGGCTGTGACGTTTCACTGGGAACAAGAAGAAGGACAAGGACAAGAGGGATGGACGGGGTGTATTGGGTGGACAGGGATGAGTTTCCCCCACACCCATCCAGTCATTGAGCCTAGGAGAATGAGCTTCATGGACTGATCAGGTAGGGAGGGAGCAAGATTTATTTTTACAGGAAAGAAGTTAGGTTGAGCAGCTAATAACGTGACTGCCACAACTTGCTACAACTCCCCAGTCTGTCCTTTGCCCAGAGCTCTTTCCTGTACTTCAGACATTTGTCTGCAGTCACCTACTGGGCATTTGAAGCAGGGTGTCCCCAAGCCCATCTCACTCACCAGGTCCAAATCCCACACCTCTTCCCATGTTCCTTATTTCAGTCCTGCTCACAGCCGGAGACAGGGCCTGGGTCCCTCCCACACTGTCCATTCATTGACCACTTGGTGCTCTATTCTGCCTCCTTCCTCCCTCTTCGGTGGATGATTTCCCCTCTCCCCCCGGCAACCACATCTCACCAGGATTGGTGTGATCATCTCCGCAGTGATTTCCCTGCCTCCGTCTTGCTCCTTCCAAATCCGTTTTCCACCGTACAGACTGTGTGCTAAAGAGCAAATTGGATCACATCCTCTCTCCCTTTAAAATTCTTCATTAGTCCCACATCAACTTGCAGGAGACTATACACGGTCAGGCCAGGGTGAGGTCAGACAGGACCGCCTCTGAGGACCTCTGCAGGCTCGCTGCTCCCCAAACTCACAGCTCAACAAAAGCCTTTTACATCCACCAAGAACAAACCCCTGTTACTTCCCGAATGCACCACTCCCTTTCACTCTCCCATGCCTCTATGGGCTTTGAAAGTCCGCCTCCCTCCACCTTCCACCTGGCAGAGGTCACCAGTCCTTGCATACCCAGCCCAGATACCATCTGCTCCATGACGCCTCTCACTCCTGTGCCCATGGCAGCCTTACCCGCACTCAGGCTCCTTTTCTGCAGTGCCTTTTATGTAACTGCACCCAGTTAAACTGTGGACACCTTGAAGTCAGTGATGGAGTCTCACAGATCTCTGAGTCCCCAGTAGTGAGCTTAATGTGTGACACCAAGTGGTCACTAGTTATTCATTGACTGAAACAAAGTGGAGTGGCGAGCAGTGTGCCAGACAGCAGGGGAGATCCAAGTCAGTCCAGAAAAGCCTTTAGCACAGGGGAGAGAGTCCAAGAGCAGATTTGAGATGAGGCAACACCATGAGAGTTCTGTTGCTGGTGTGTGTGGAAACGAGGAGCTGATGACTTGCATGGAGGGTCCACCATGGGCCAACTGCAGCCACCAGGCCGCTGCCTCTGCCGCTGGGTCCCTTGGTCTCTGTCTAGGCTGGACAGGGCAGTGCCTGCACTTCTATGCCACTCACCGACTGGAATTATCTGCTTTGGGGGACTCCACACCTCTTGTTTCCTTCCTCTCCTTACGACTTACAGGAGGTGGCTTCCTCCTGGGAGTCTGATCCCTGTCTCCCTCACCCTGCAGTACGCAGCCGAGCTCCTGGCCGCTGTCCGCCTCCCCTTCATCCACCCCAGCTACCTGCTCAACGTGGTGGACAACGAGGAGCTGATCAAGTCTTCAGAAGCCTGCCGGGACCTGGTCAATGAAGCCAAACGCTACCACATGTTGCCCCACGCCCGCCAGGAGATGCAGACGCCCCGGACACGGCCCCGCCTCTCAGCAGGTATGGAGGGACACGCCCGGTCCCCCACACCCCCACACCCCCGCCAGCAGCAGGTGCTGTGGGGTCAGCCGGCTCTGGGTGGTCCCCCAGAGAGAAGCCAGGCACAGATGGTGATGACGTCAGGGTGTGTCCCAAGGGTGCCCATCCATGTCCCTGCAGGTGTGGCCGAGGTCATCGTTTTGGTTGGGGGCCGTCAGATGGTGGGGATGACCCAGCGCTCACTGGTGGCTGTCACCTGCTGGAACCCGCAGAACAACAAGTGGTACCCCTTGGCCTCGCTGCCTTTCTATGACCGCGAGTTCTTCAGTGTAGTGAGTGCCGGGGACAACATCTACCTCTCAGGTGAGGCCCCTCAGGGCTTGGGTGGGGACTGGACATGGGCTGACCTCTGCTCACATGGCAGGGCTGAGGGAGGCCAAGGCCCGCAGGTATCCACTTTCGGGTGAAGCCTTCTCCCTCTGACCCTGGGAGTGGGCCTGTGGACCTGGGGCCCTTCCTTAGCCCCTGCCTGCTCTCTGTACCCCCGTGCTGCCTACAGGTGGGATGGAATCAGGGGTGACGCTGGCTGATGTTTGGTGCTACATGTCCCTGCTTGATAACTGGAACCTGGTCTCCAGAATGACCGTCCCACGCTGTCGGCACAATAGCCTTGTCTACGATGGGAAGATTTACACCCTTGGGGGACTTGGCGTGGCAGGCAACGTGGACCATGTGGAGAGGTGAGGAAGCCACAGTCCAGCGGGGGCATTCCCTCAGTCACTGAAAGTCACCAATACCCACCCAATGCCAGTGTTCTGCAGCCTGGACTGTCCAGAGGCCACCATCCCAGGCTCTTCAAACAATGGTGGGAGAGGACACAGGATATGAGCTAGAAGCAGGCAGAAAGACATCTGCAGGCACTCCTGTGGCTATCCCATTTAGACAAGATGAACACCTAAGACCCAGTCACAAAAAGGCATGGGATGAGCTTGGCTATACTGTCCAGACAGTCAGGGGACTCCCTGGACCATAAGCACCAGCCTAGAGATTGGCTGGAATTCAGGGGCAAAGCTGGGACCAATAGCCAAAACTGGGACATTCCAGTGACAGTGCCTCCTTGTCCCTACCAAACAAGGATCACACACCAGGAAGCTCCCTGCCTCCCTCCACCCCACACATCCCAGAAATCTGTAGGAATGAAGGGTCACTACACATAAACTGAGTGATTTGGGGGCACAGTCTGGCCAACCTTCTAGAATTCTCCAGAATAAAATGTAAGCCAATGAGCCCAGACTCATGTGTGTGTAAGCCTGCCCTCTGCTGGAAGTTCCAATTTGATTTCCTCCCCAGGCACTTGTGTAGGGTCAGGTAAAGGAACAAGGGACAGAGGTGGGCGCTTCTCTGGGGGAAATACTAAGCTCCTTTCCTCAGAGTCAGGGAGACTGCTCTCACGGAGAACAGACACCTGCGGGGAGCTTCATGAGTCAGCATGAGAAGGGAAGGCCCCGTCCTGCTTTTGGAGAAGCCAGTGCCCCAGAGAGTGACAAGTAAGGCTGACCTGGCCCCAAATTATAATCCAGGAGGTCACAGTGAAGTTCATCAGAGTCCTTCCCCCATATCCCTCCTGCAGTCTGGCCACCACCCCGGCCCACGCCATCAGTCACACCACAAAGCACACCTTCCCATGTGACAGCTTTTGCCTGTGGAGCCACACATACCCCCCCATTCATATATTCCCCCCTTTGGTGGCTAATTGGACATTTGACAAATGTTACAGCCACAGTGGTTTCAGAGTGAGACAGGCTCTGAATGTTCATTGCGGGCTTTTAACTCCCCCAAGTGGAGCCCAGAGATGGCTCAGTAACGACACTTAATCGTCATTGATTTGAAGATAATAGGGAATCCCTATGTGGTCATGGGGGTATTAATACTGCTGTTGGACGTGGACCAGCCTTGACGCTGGGGCCTTCACTGCGACCCAAGCCTTCCAGAAGCATCAGCTTACAATCATTTGTCACCCAGTAATAAACACATGAAGAAGGAGACATTCTCTATGGAGGAGTAAACTGAGCTGGATCCATTTCCCTGTCTTGCTTGCTTTTGTCAGCTATTTTTAATCTCCTAAGTCACTGGTTCCTCATTTTGCAAACTTATACTTGTTGATAAATTCAGGAATCTGTTCGAGGATCAAACGCTCTGACTAAGAGGTAGAGACAAGCTCCACTTCTCTCTGGCCCTGGAGCTCTAAAGGGAGTTGGGGGACAGTCTGACTGTACAAGCCTTTGGGGTGAGGAGGGGGATTGAGCCCAGCTCAGCACCATGTGAGTAAGCCCACCTTGGGAACCCCCGGTGGGTAGAGGAGCAGTCCAGAACAAGAGGACAAGCAGTCCAAGCCCCAAGGGGTGCTGAGCTCTTCCTCAGCCGACAAGGATCAGCAAGCTGTCCTTGCAGGGACAGGATGCACACTTGAAGACCACTGGGTGGTATGCATATGTAAGGTGGGTGGCAGATGCAGGGATAGGGACACCTACTGCTTCCCAAGGAGCGTAGCCCCTTTGGGACAGTCATTTTCTGTGCTACATGGTGGCAGTGATGAGAATTCAGGGTGATAGGAAGGTCAGTGTAATGGGGACAGACATGAGAGTGCTTTGTTCCCCAGGAAGCACTAATGGTACAAATTGCTACTATATTGATAATGAATGAGATCTATGTTGCATTATAATTATATTACATTACTGTATTATAGGAATAGAGCAAGATTATATAATTATAGATTAAAACAATAGTGCCATAGACAAACCTGTGTTACATCATTATATAAATAACTGGGTCTAATATTTTATAGTAATATATTGCAGTAGCTGTGGTTACTGGATAAATGATAGTGGAGCGCCTCACTCGGCGGGGTCATTTGCATGTCATTAGCATATCCTTCTCAAGCAGGAAGCTGACAGATTGAGCTGACGGGAGGGCTCATGGCTTGGCAATCAGCCACCTGGAATAACAAGCTCTCAGGAAATTTGTGTTTGTCGGAATGTGCCATTATACTGAAAGACTGAGGACTAACAACCACATAATCTTCCTCTGTCTCCCAGCTCTTCTGCAGGAGTTCTTTGGATCTCTGCCATATTGGCTTAAAAAATAGATATCTGAACTTCTGACACTGTCCAAAAAGACACTTACTTCACTGCCTATTAGCCACATATCATCCATCTGTGGCTGAATGGAATCAGCCCTGCTGCCCTTTAAGATACTTCAGTCTCTTCTCAAATCCAACCAAGCCCAGTGCTGTAGGCCATGTGGCTGTCCCCTCCCCTACTCTCGGGGCCAGAGGCCCAGGCCACGCAAGACCCTCTTTCTGGGGCACTGAGCTCTGACCACATTATAGGTCCTCTCCAAAGGAGGCTCACAGGGAAAGTGGGCACAGTGTGCTTCCCAGGAAAGTATGCGGGAAAAACCAACTCTAGTGCTGCAGGAAGCTGACACTGGGCCCCACCTTGGGCCCAGGCACACATGGAGCAGTGGACAGCATGGTGAGTGGTAGATCCACCCCACTGGAAGGTCTGGAGTTAGTGCTGGAACGGCAGGAGTCAGACAAAAGCCTTGTGAGGGCCGTCAGCCCCCAGGGAACACTTCACAGTGACCCTGATGGGGGAAAGAAGCTGCCCCTTGAAGAAAGACCTCGAAGATCCCATCCCTTGGCAAGGATGCTTACTCCCGGTTCCGCCCTTCCCTGCAGCTGCTCCCTGCCCCTGTGTCCCTGTCTTGAGCTCAAGTTCCCTCACTTCTCCAACCTTTGCTACTACGGCAGGTGTCTGGCAGATGGGCTCACCAGCTCTTTGCCTTCTGCACACCTCCCCTGGGGCTGGTGGGGAAAATCCCACGCCCTGCGGACTAGCTCCCCCACACACTGAGGCCAGCTCCACCAGAGCTAGATGCTGTGAGGCAGTCTTGTTAGGTGTCCCTGGCTAGCCATGTCCCCCACTCTCAAGAGCAGGCATTTTTCCTCCACACCTCTCTCCTCAAAGTTCTGGCCCACACACCAACTCTCCCTCTCTGACTCCTGCTTCCCAGAGAACACGGAGCCATCAGTCGAGACCTCATGATTTCCTGCCCTCACTCCTATAGATGTGTGGCACTTGTTCCATCACGCCTCCCTCTTTCTTGCCCTTTCTGCATCCAGTCTGCATTTGCCAGATATACTAGAAGCCTTACATCATCAGCTCTGGCCATGAACTTGAATTCCTGGGCTTAAGCAACCCTCCCACCTCCTGAGTGCTGGGACTAAAGGCACACACCATCACACCCAGCTTCCTCTCTCTTTCTTATACAGTTGTCCCTTGGTACCCACAGAGGATTGGTTCTAGGGCCCCTGAAGAGTATTCACATCTGAAGATGCTCAAGCCCCTTATATAAATGGCATAGTCTTTGCATATAATTTACATACATCCTCTCATATACTTTAAACAATTGAATCATTACTTATCATACCAATACAATGTAAATGCTATGTAAATAGTTGCTATACTGTACTGTTTAGGGAATGACAAGAAAAAAATGTCTGTACATGCTTAGGACAGACACAATTTCTTTTCAAATATTTTCTATCTACAGTTGGTTGAATCGTGGATGTGGAATGAATGGATATGGAGGACCAACTGCATATTTAATTTTTCCTTATCCAGTTGGGCTCCTTCCTGTCAGCATGTAAACACAATCAAACCTTGTCTCCAAAATTAAAACAAAACCTGTGGTGTGCTGGAGCTGGTTCAATTGAGAGTCAATTGTTAAAACTTCAGAAACTGCACTAGTTGTCAATCCCAGCTATTATTGCAAATTAAGCTATATACACATTCAATTATATATAAAGAAGAAAGGTGATCCCTACTCCAAACTCATCGCTTCCTAATTATCTACTACTGTCCACTCTTGAGGTTCTTTGTGCAGTGGTACCTCCGTATGGAAGAGAGTCTGGACCGTGGTGGCCACAGTCTGTCTTTTCCCTACTCTGCTGTCCCATGGGTAGCTTGAAGGCAGGAGATTCACATCACAGAAATCAGCAAGTGCTACATGCCAAGCCTTTTTCCACAGAGAAGTGGTTGGTAAACATCAATTGCGGTCCACTGACAGAACCCCCTCTCCACTCCATATTCCTTTCTGGTGCCACTCTCTCCCCGCCTCTTCCCAGCTAAGTTTCCTCCAGAGTGGTCTACACCCGCTGTCTCTACCACTTAGCCACACATAACTGCTTCTACACCTCTCATTTCGCCTAGGTGCCCACCCTTGACCACAGGACACCAGGGACCTGCTTGAGACTTTGTGTCCTCTCATCCCACCCTCCACACCCAAAGCCCATTACCTCTTATTGCACACCACTGGCTATTGATACTCCAGCTTCCCTTCTGAGGGCTCCTCTCAGCTCTCCTCTTCATGGCCAACCCCCTACCCAGAGCATGTCCTCGGTCTTGCACCCACTCACAATGCTGCAGGACACTCCTTAGTTCCGGTTTCCACCTTCACCAGTGATCCCAAAGGTGCTTATTCAATTCAGACCCATATACCCAACTGCCCACGTGACATCCTAACCTATGGCCCACAAATACTTTAAATTCTTTTCAATTAAAACTGAAATCACTTCCTTCCCCAACCTCAGTCCTGTCCTGCCAGTAGTGCCACCTCTGTCCAGTTTTCCGAGGCACAGACCCTGTGTCGTCCTGAGCCCTGGCATCCTGACAGTGATCCTACCCTCTCTCCACCTCTCCTGCTCGCGCTTCCTTAAGCTCTTGTTAGCTCTTGACCCAGGCCACTGTCACTTCTCACCAAGCTTCCTGTAACACATCCGTCTAACCAGTCTTCCTCCTCCCAGCCTCCTCACTGAGGTTCACTCTCCACCCTGCAGACACAGCGATCTCTCCTAAGTCTAGGTTTGATCGTGTTATTTCCTTGCTTAAACATCAGGGCCTCCCACTACCCTCCAGACAAAGCCCAAACAATCCCTGAGTCTGGCACAAATGGCCTTTTAATCTACCCCAAACTCCAGCCACTACCTCACAATGCTCCCAAATGCCTGTGTCCACTCCTTTCCCTTCGCCTGCACTGTTTCTTGAGCCCATCCACAGCTGCTCCTTCCCCCCAGTTGGAGCTCAATCCCCCTTCCAGGCACACCCCAGAATCACAATTGCAGGAGGCCCAACTCCACCTGAACACCGGCTGGGTGTCCCTGCTGCATGCGCTGTGGCCCCTCACTTCATGCCACTTGCCGTCCTGCTGACACAGCAGATGCTCAGGGCAGGACTGCCACAGGGAAAGGCAGGACGAAGCTGGATAGCGCAGGCTGGCGGGCCACAGCCAGTAGCCCCGAGTGAGCAGAGTTAGGAGTCTGCAGAGAGGTTGGGCAGGCAGAGAAGAGGTCCACTGAGGCTCCAGAGGAGGCCAAGAGTGCCAGTTTGGAGTGACCCTGGGAGGTCTCAAGGGACTCACCCCAGAGCCCTGTCACAGGCTCAGGTTACACTGGTGATGCTGCAGGCAGGAAGCAGGTGGCTATGACCCCCACCTTGCACAAGCCCCTTCTCCCTTCTTCTCACTACAGGTATGACACCATCACCAACCAGTGGGAGGCAGTGGCCCCTCTGCCCAAGGCAGTACATTCGGCAGCGGCCACCGTGTGCGGAGGCAAGATCTACGTGTTCGGCGGGGTGAACGAGGCAGGTCGGGCAGCGGGTGTCCTCCAGTCCTACGTTCCACAGAGCAACACATGGAGCTTCATCGAATCCCCGATGATAGGTGCGGACCAGCAGTCTCCTCAACCCAGGCCAGTGTGGGGCCTCCACCTCACTCACTGGCTTAATGTACAGGCCTAGAGTCAGGCTGAGCCCAATAGTTGTGCAGATTCAAGTCTGAGGGGGGCAGGGGTGGGTTCTCCCCAAGCCCAGGTGCAGCCAGGGGTCCCAGCACCTGGAGAAGGGCAAACTGGTCATGGTTCCAGGTGTGCCTGGCTCAGGCCTGTCCTCAGGAAGTCTTTGTAGCTCCTTCCCCGGGGGACAGGGGGCATCTGCTGGGAAAAAAAGGGGAGGAAGGGTTGGATGAAATGACCTGCCTGACCTACTGCCTTCACAGACAACAAGTATGCACCTGCTGTCACCCTCAATGGCTTGGTGTTCATCCTGGGTGGGGCTTATGCCAGAGCCACCACCATCTACGACCCAGACAAAGGGAACATCAAGGCAGGCCCAAACATGAATCACTCTCGCCAGTTCTGCAGGTAAGAGGCTCAATGGGTGTTGTGAGGGAGGAGGAGAGAGATGGGGGATGAGAGGAGAGGTGTGACCACAAGATTTATCACCATTCCAATGCCAAAGGAATCTCCTACCCAGAGCAGAGAGACAGATGTCAGGTCTGGAGTAGGGTGTGGAGCATCCAAGAGCAGCCATAGCAGCCCCTGGCTCAGAAGCCCCAGCCTGAAGCTCCAGCTGAAATTAGAAATGAAATGTCTCCTAGAGGCATGGAGGCCATCTTTTTCCTGGTGAAAGGTGAGGTCCCCCATCCCCTAAAACTGCCTGCCAGAGCTTTGCAGGGATAAGTGGCTTCTTGGGAGGATGCTGTAGTCACATACATGATCCCTGTGCCTCTCTGGAGGTTCAAAGACAAGAGGCAGGATTCCCAGTTACGTGCCTAGTGTTAAATTAGATCAGGCCCTTAACTCTAACCTGACCCAAGCAGCAGGAAGATTCTGTGTGCACAACACAAGAAGATGCTCAATAAAGGCTCAGCGACCTGAGCGGAGCACCTATAAAGAGACAGCTCCTCTCCCAGGCTCATTAGTCAACTGGCAGTGCTGGGAAGGAGGCTAGTGAACATGAACACCTCCATGCTTGGAGGGAGGTGTAGCAGGATGTCCTGGTTGTCCCTGAAGGCGAGGCGTCTTGTGCCAGCCCAGGTCAGAGGGCAGAGACAAACTTTGCCAGAGGGTGCAGGCAGCCTGCAACAGACTCAGTGTCTGGAGTCTTATCTCCAGGTCCAAGTTGGAAGCTTAGAGGCCTAATTCTTTACCGGCTCCCCTCTGACAGCGCCGTGGTGCTTGATGGCAAGATTTATGCTACTGGAGGCATCGTGAGCAGTGAGGGGCCCGCCCTGGGCAACATGGAAGCCTATGAGCCTGCAACCAACACCTGGACCCTCCTACCCCACATGCCCTGCCCTGTGTTCAGACATGGCTGTGTCGTGATAAAGAAATATATTCAAAGCGGCTGACATCAGCTGAGCGCCCGTGACAAAACTGTGGACAACTCTGGTGAGGCAAATGATATACCCAATGATAATTTTTCAGCAACATCAATAAGAGGCCAACAAAACAAAATCAAGGAACTCACTGCGCTAAACATTTTTGAATATTCTCTACATTGAATGTAGAAAATCATCCTCGCCTATTGGGTGAATGGGGCACAGCGCTCCAGGCTGCAGGAACCTGGAAAAAGCCAGGGCTTGCTGGTTCCTGGGGAGGCGCTTGCTCTGAATGGGGGCGCTCGCTCTGCCCGGTGCAATAGTTTCACATATTTTTCAACTGGGAGGGAGAAGCTGTTTTTTTCCTTCCCACAGAGCAAGCTTGATCCCTAAACCACCCTAGATCAGTTATCCTATGACAATATTAGGCATCAGGCTCTTTTGGAATAAGATCAAAGTGTCCTTATCACTTTGATTCCTACTTTTGTTTTTTAACCAATCTACACTTTCAGTGGCCGAGAGAAAATGAGGGACAGGACTGTGCAGCATGAGGCCTAGGAGGCTGCTGGTCCCCACTGGGACCGAAGAGAAGTCCAGCTGCCTGTGCAGAGCCAGGGGTGGCAGCCACAGGGACTGCTGGGGAGAGCCGTCTGTCCTTCATGGGTTTTTCTACCATGTTTTTGCTGGAGGAGGACAAGGTGGCTGTGCTAGCTTTCTCCTAAACAATATGAATTATTTAGATTTCCAAGGCATTTTCTTGATAAACAAAAGGCTATTTTTAAGTACTGAGAGAAAGAGGAGGCCACAAGAGGGAGGATGTGGGAATTCCCAAAGCTCTTTGTGGGTAGTGCCAGAGGGGGGCATTTGCTCTCATTTTTCTATGTGCAGAATAGAGGATCTCTCCTGGGGTGGGCCATGCCCCCACTTTATTTTTGGAAAAAGTAACTCCCAGACAGCCCCGTAAAGACTGTGCCTCATCGAGGCACTGACTGAGGAAGAAGGGTCAGTTCCAGAAGGATGTGGTTCCTGACACCAGTCCAGCTCCCTCCATGAGGTAAAGCTGGGGACCCAGGCTGGGGGAAGGGATGGAGGGAGGGAGGGAGAACAAATGTCTACAAAGCACAGGAGACTATTTTTGATATTATAGCTATATATTAAGGCACCTGCCACAAGAGCTCTCAGGATGGGGACAGCCTTCTTAAGACGAGCCATGACAGCCGAGGCCCGAGGGGCATGAGCAGAATCACTCTTCTTGTCACGTATTAACCCGAGAAAAGGGAAGCCAGATGGTGGGGGAGTCACTCCGAGGCTCAAAAGAAGGCCTTCCAGCTAGTCCTTAGACCCTCAAACCTCTCCCGGTCATCAGTTTCCATTCCAGGGCAGGAAGAAGGCCGCCGCCGCCACCGCGCTGTTTAGTTGAAGTTGGTACCAAATACACATTTACCATTTTTCTATCTGGGAGGTCAGCTTGCCATCACGTCATCATAAGAACTTTTATAAGGAGAAAGAAGACATGCTTTCCATCTTCCGTATGTGATGACACAAAATTCCAGTTCCAATGTCGGGCATCAACTTCCAGCACTACAAGCGTGGCTCCCACTTGGACAAGATACCGAGCTTCGTTATGCAGTTTTTAATATTATTTATTATTTTAAAAAGTAATAAGCACAAAACTACATACATTGTATGTCATTTAAAGTATTTATGTCAAACAGGGTGCAAGTGTGAACCCAAGGACTGGAGCACAAATTCCTAACTGCCTGGGGCAGGGCTAATGTTAGCATTGGTGTGCGTCTGCCTCCAAGGGAGGTGCTAGCGGTCAACAGACTCCACACAGATGACACTGAAATTCCGTTTCTCTCCTCATCTATCACACTGGAGCAAAACTGGCTATTTCTGTGAATGATATAAAACAGGGTTCTCTGTAATGGTATTGTACATAGTATATGTTTATTGTTAAGTTCTTGTTATATTATAATAAATATATTTATAGATCTAGACTTGGAAGCCAACGTAATGTCTTTGTGTGCCATTATCTTTGCCACAGTGACATGAAACCTCTGCCTAGGCCTGATCTTCATTTCAGATGTCAGCAGTCTGGGTTCTCTTAAGACTTTCATGCAGATTTTGATGATTAGAAAGATGGGGCTCCTTAGCAAGGCCATGTAGGGAGCTAGGAAGCCAACAGTAAAGGACAACTGGAGGTCAAAGTGGAAAGGGTATGCACACACTCTGAACAGACTGTGAGGCCACTCCTTTAGTGTAAGTTATCTTCTTATTACACTGGTGCATCTAAAAGCCTCAAAGCCAGCTTCCCACTGTATCACTCCTGTGCCTGGGGCTTTTTTTTTTTTTTAAAAACTGTGCCAGAGCCACATGACAACTCCAACCATCAGCCTAAGAACACATGTTTTCATGAAAAACGTTCGTTTCTCACCCTAAAACCCAGTCAGGGTAGCCTCCCTGCCTTCCTCCATTGGCTGGATACATCCTCGAACCTTCTGCACATACCTATTTACTATGCCATGGACAGCCATGCGAGACTTCCCAGGAAGAGAAGGTAGACTGCCAGATGGGATTGCTCACTGCAGGAAAGGAGTTCAGATTTAATAGACTGCTTCACCAAGGGAGGTTTCCTAGTATTGCCATCCATGCAAAGAGTCTCACATCCTGAATCTTGAAATTGTACCAAGATCCAGTGCCTCCTTGAAAGAAAAAGCTTAAAGAAGGTGGGTCAGGTAGGTGAGAGCGGGGGTTCTCTTGAGAACTTGACTGGGGCCTCATGATGAGTGGGCCACACATTTCTCAATACATAATTGCAATGAAATCCTCAGGAGCAGCAGTCCTAGAGGAAAGGATGGAGACTGTCTAGAAGATGCCCATCATTCAGAGCTAAAATTATAACCCGGGGGTGGGGGGAATCAAGCAATTATTTTGTTAGTTCCTTCTTGTCTACCCCATTTCTCTAAAGGAAGGGAAATGTTCTCTGAGCCTATGAAGAATCTGCATACTTTAGACTTAACTCTGGTTAGTAAACATATTACATTTCATCACAGAAGATGTGTGTGCACCATATTAGCCCACATACCATGAAGAGTGTCCAGGCATAACCATGAGATCTGGCAACAATGCTGAGAAAGTCCTTTGTAACAGCCACAAACAGAAGACAGTTTACAGTGTGTGTGTGTGTGTGTGTGTGTGTGTGTGTGTGTGTGTGTGTGTGTGTGTTTTCATTAATTTTTTTTAAACACATAGCCAAAACAAGAAGTCAGGAAAAATATTTGCAGACCATATGATACAGAATTAATCTTTATTAAAAAGCCCAAAATGCAATAAGAAAATGTTAAATAATTCCAGCAAAAAACAGGTACTAGATCTACATAGGAGAAAATGTGGCCAATAAATACATAACAAAAAGTTCAACATTTGTAGTTACCAAATAATAAAAATCAAAATAATTAGATAATATCTTGTACCTACTAAATTAACTCTCTCAGCCTAAAAGGGGGTATTCCAAGTGCTGATGAGGAGCAGTGAGATCTGCAAGGTCCGAAAACAGCAAGATGGCAGGCACCGGGTTATCAGGAGTCTGAGGGATGTTCATCCCGAGCCAGTGAATCCATTTCTGGGCAATCATAAGAACATAATACAAACTATGGGGAAACAATGCAAACAATTATAATACTAATACCCAGGACTTCACGCATACTAGGCAAGTGTCCTAACATAGACCACATCCCCAGCTCCTGCATAAATATATACATATATTTTTAAAAAATAAGGAACAAAAAGTAATCTCTCCCCTATTTTTCAACCAGAAATTTTCTTTTGTGAAGATCATCACAAAAAATGGAAGAATTAGAAAGGGTTCAAAGTAAAGTAACCAAGAGAATTACAATAGGTTGCCATGTATTTTAGTGCTAAAACTCTGGAATGAGCTACCAAGACCCTTGTGAATGTCTTCTCTAACCAAATCTTAATAACTTTTTATCCTCAACTACCTTAAAAGGCACAGGGCCTGGTCTTCAGTCTTTAAGAAGTGAAGGGAACAACTGGTCAATCGATCTGAGGAAACAATGGAAGCAAAGTTAAGTGACTTGTCCTGTAACCAATAGGTATGCTCCATGTTCTCTACATAAACACCATGAAATTTAATGCTAAATGATCCTGCAGGAAAAAAAAAGAAAAGAAAAGAAAAAATATCCTTCAGGAGTGGCCCTCCTCATTCTACAGCTGAGCTCACAGGACTCCATGACATCAGGCCGAGGTGGTCTACGGTACATCAGTGTTCCAATCGGGCATAGTGAGACTCCAGAGAGCCTGTGACAACCACATGGCCCCCAAGGCTCCCTGCAGTTGCTTAGCTCCTATGACTCCAAGACCAAAGCTCCGTCCTCCTTCCCAAGCTACTTCAGAAAGGTGCAGTAGGAAAACAGAGGCCTCTGTGGATGAATAGGCATTCACCTCCTTTAGAAATAGTACTCTTTAGAAGTAACTATTTGAATGCACACAGTAGGGTTGAGTTTTTGCAGACAAGGACATGTCCTGTATCCTACCATAGGCACTTTGCACTGGTGCATAGCAGCAGTCACATTAGCCAACCCTACTGGCAATCATAAAAAAATATTTTGAGTCATGAAAAAGTATAAGCAAGGCCACAATTTTGCGCATTGCTTTAGCCATCCCTGTTGTCTACAGATGACAGTTTTTGTTAAAGGGCCTTCATTTATTATGTGTACAGTCTGTTCTTGGTGAAGCTAGCAATTGCTCAAATTCAAGCTGTGTACTGGAGCAGCCATTAGTACTGTCTCCTGAGGATTTCAGCCCTGGGGATTTTGTATCCCTGTCAGTAAAAAAAATTAGCCATTGAAGCTCTTCAGCTCACCTCCTACATTCCCCAGTCCCTTTCTATCATAACTGTCTCATTTTAAGCCCTGATCTCTTCTTGCCTTAATTGATGTTATAACCCTCCTTTTGTTTTTAGTAACAGCTTGTTGACATATAAATCACATAGCAAATTCAAGACCAATTTAGTGGTTTTAGCATATTCACAGTTGAACTCATAGCCCTTTAACAAAACACCACCACTGCACCACATTCCATCACCCCAAAAAGAAACCTGCACCCATTAGCAGTCACTGCCCATCTCCCTACCCTGGCCCCCCGCAACAACTAATCTCCTTTCTGTCTCTACAGATATGCCTGCAATGGACATTTCATATAAATGGAATCAAGAGAATATGTGATCTTGTTCCTGGTTTCTTTCACTTAGTATAGTACTCTCAAGATTCAACCATGTTGTAACATGTATCAGTATTTCTTTTTATGATCAAATAATGTTTAATTACAGATATATAAAATGGATACAATATGAAAACTGATTTTCACATGTTCACCAGTTATTAGACATTTGGATAAAATGAATAATGCTGCTATGAATAGTCATATACAAGGTTTTCCTTGCTATAAACTCTATAGTAAAAAATGGAATGACATTCATTTTAGTAAAGTGAATGTAGCAGTTTTTCCAACTTATTTAGCTACAACCCTCCCCATCTTTCTTCTCTTCTAAATTATGATACAAGCTCAAATAATCAGATAGGATTCTCACCAAGTTGCTTAGACCTCACTTTTTGCTGAGGCTGGCTTTGAACTTACGATCCCCCCTGCCTTTACCTCCTGAGCCACTGGGATTAAAGGCATGCGTGAGCCACTGTGCCAGGCCACTCTTTTCATTTTCTGAGACAAGGTCTCACTAAGTTGCTTAGGACCTCACTAAGTAGCTGAGGCTGGCTTTGAACTTGGGATCCTCCTTACTCAGCCCCCAAGTTATTGAAATTACAGCATACACCACTGTGCCCAGCAAAATCAGTATTCTATGAAGTTAACAAAATATTTTTCTGAATACAGCATAAATGTTACTCAGGAATTGAATCCCCCAAAATTTTAGTCTTACTCACATTATAATAATTTTTAAAAATTGGACAAAAAATGAAATGAACACATAGGAACTATTCTACATATTAGCTAAAACACTCAACCCACATATGCAATAATAGTTGGAAAAGTGTGACCTAACAGTTTCTAGGAAAGACTCTTAGACATTTTGTACTATATTGATTTTGAATGGCAGGATAATCTTCTTAAGATGGCTTTAAGAAATAATAATCACTTGTCCTACCTATATTTAAAACTTCAAGTTTTTCACATTAATTTTAATATTTCATTAAAGTATCACATTAAAAACATAAAAACATTCTAATTAATACTTGTGTTTAGTTTAACACTGTGTTAACAGACAAAGTTTCATCCAATTCTAGCCATAAAATCTTGATAATGTGGGTGGAAAAGGCTTTTTGATGATCTTTTCCTTTTTTGTTTCTGTAGATGAAATATTTAAGTTCAAACAATGTGAAAATAAATGTAAAGAAACATTCCAAAGATCTGAAACTGATTTTTTACAGTATGGGCAGTTATTCCTTTCTTTGCTCCATTTTATATATAATCTGTTAAAATTTAAAGTATGATAAACTACAGAGCTGACAGTTTAACTGATGCTTCCTTTAAGTATGTGACATAATTTGAGATTCCCCACCCCAAATAACCTTTATTTCAGTAACATATTTAGTACAAAGTTATTACCTGTGTGAGGAAGGAAGCAGAGGAAAGTGAACAGAATGGGGCTGAGACCCCCAGGTACTCACAGGAATGCTCAGGGGCTCTACACAGCCCGTCTGCAGGGGAATGAAGGCAAGGGTTACATTGTAGATACTGAGCCTGCCCGCTCTTCAGAACTAATCAGGCCAAGGCCCTATCCAGGATACAACTCCAGACTAAGAAAATTACATGGTGGAGAATCTAAACTGAGTAACACAGGAATGAAAGTGACAAAGGAAAATGAGGTCCAGACAAAAGTAGGGGAGGGAAGAAAGGCAGGAGATTGCAGAAGTGAGCAGCCACACATTAAGACACTTAAGACACTTCCCACAAGCAACAGAAGAGAGAGCCCTTGAGCCATAAAACCAGACTTCCTTCTAAAAGTTCAAGATATTTCATATAAAAACGAGCAACTAAAGCATTGAAGGAAAATGCCATATAAATGTATTTCAAGAAAAAAACTTTAAAAGAAGGTTATTCATATGAATAATAAAGGCACTCCAGAAATACGTGCCTACAAAATACATAAAAAACTATAATATCTCAACACAAAAAAGGACTTATTATAATGAGAAATAAAAGACTAATATAATCCAGAACAGCATAGCCACAGTACAGAACAATATAACTATAAGGATTAGAAAACCTCACAAAGTAGTAAAATAAATTAGGAATTATTTAAGAAATATAAACTAGAAATAACATACAGTTCAGTTAAAAAAAAAAGTTAATAATTTATGATAAACAAAAGAGGGAAAAAAGCAGGAAGTTTTTAAAGTAACAAAGAATGAAGACATTTCCGGTCCTGGTTGAAGTGGAGTAAGCACACTCTAGTTCATCTTTACCACTGATTACAGCTAAAAACTCTGGAGGGAAGCCATACTGATCAATTGAAAAGCCTCTACATTGGGTAGGATGACGCACATGGAGGGGACTTTCCTGCATTGGCCCCTTTAGCCCGTGCACCTCCCAGCTTACTCTCAAGCCAGCCAGAACGCCAGAAGAAAAACCCCAGGAATGACTGTGTCTCGTCAGGGCAGCAGTGGCAAGGATCAAAAGTATCCCTGAAAGTTTTTGGCTCTTTCCAGTCTGACCACCAGGAAAGAAGCTCAAGGAGCTTGAGAGCAGGGAAGGGATCCCAGAGAGCAGGAGGCTGGAAAAAGAGGTCCTTTAAATTACTCTATGAAATCCTGAGCTGCACTTGTGAAGAACTGACCAGGACCAAAAGGGCAAAGGCTTTGAATCTGAACTGTGATGTGGACCATCCCCAGGTCCTTTGATTGGCCCCTCATGGTACACAAGGGGACCACCTGTATTAATTTCCTCCGAGTGCTGTAAATAGTTAGCACAAACTTAGTGGCTTACAACAGTATATTTATTATCTTATGGTTCTAGGTGTCTTTACATTAATTAGGTCTACAATGTTCCTTTTACCATGTAAGGTAACATACTCCCAGGTTCTGGGAAATAGGTCATGGACATCTAATTGGGGAGTCATCTAATTATTCAGACTACCACAGGGATACAACAGAAAGGCACTACAACTTTGAGCCAACAGAAAGTAGGCCAGGGCTTTTGGTCTGAACCTACCCATTTTGATTGTCTGCTAAAACAAAAAAGATCAGCATTCTCCCCAAGACTGTAACTAAGCCCAAAATCTCATAAATGTTAAAAATGCCCAGAGCCTCATCCAAAATTACTTGAACAAAATTACAAAGAAGCAGGAATACATTAAATTCTCAAGAGAAAAAACAATCTGGGCTGGGATTGTGGCTCAGCGGTAGAGAGCACTCGCCTAGCACGGGTGGGACTCGGATTCGATCCTCAGCACCACATAAAAATAAAGGCATTGTGTTGTGTCCATCTACACCTAAAAAATAAATATTTTTAAAAAAAGAAAAAGCAATCCATAAACACAAACCATGAAATTGATCAGATGCTGAAATAATCAAATTTTGATAAAAATAAAAATAATTTATGATAAACAAAAGAGGGAAAAAAGCAGGAAGTTTTTAAAGTAGCAAACAATGAAGACATTTCCAGTCTTGGTTGAAGAAAAAAATTTTTAAAATGTCAGAGATTTGCAGGACAATATTGAAAGGTCTAACATTTGGGTTAGGGTTGTGGCTCAGGGGCAGAGCTCTTGCCTAGCATGTGTGAGGCACTGAGTTCAATCCTCAGCACCACATTAAAAAAATAATAAATAAACAAATAAAGACATTCTGTCTGTTTACAACTACCAAAAGAGAGAGAGAGAGAGAGAGAGAGAGAGAGAGAGAGAGAGAGAGAGAGAGAGAGAGAGAGAGAGAGGTCGGTCTAACATTCATTTAACTGAAATCCCAACAGAAGAGGAGAAAGGAATTGATGCAAATAGAGAATTTGAAGAAATTATGACTGAAAATTCCCTATCTCGGTAGAATTCACAAATTTGCAGATACAAGGATCAGTAAATCCTATAAGGAATAATCTCAAAGAAACCCAAGACTGATTTTTTTGCTGAAAAGGAAAAAAAAAATACTGTCTTAAAGCAGCCAGAGAAAATCAACACATTACATAATTCAAATGACTCCTGTGAAACTATCAAGAAGAAAATCATTTCAAAAAGTAACAAAGACTATGCTATTGAGGGACCAGGACTTACGCATGTCTCAAGCTGCTGCCCAGAAATATGGACTCTTAAACTGAACTCAGGAATGTGAACTTCTGAACTGGACCAAGTCTGCAAAAACCACCATCCTCCTTTAATGAATGTTACAGTTGTAATTGTCACCTAGAGATAGGTTTGGCAAGCCATCATATATGTCTAGTGATGTATAGCCTGGAATTAGGTTAACTTCTGCTTCAATCACCTTCCTTTTAAACAGCTTGTACAAGCTGCCTGGAATTTTCTTTATCTTATACTTCTTCCTTTTAAAAGGCCTGCAAAAAAGGGCTCTCTTTGGAACATTCATTCAGAACCATGAGTCTGTGCCTCCTGAACTGCAATTTTCAAGACTCCAAGTAAAGTTATTTTACAGTCTTTGAGCTCAAATTGATTGACATTATGAATCTCTCATCAGAAACTATAGAGGCTAGGAGGCCATAAAATAACATTTTAAAGTGCTAAAAGAAAAGAACTGTCAACCCAGATTCTATGTCTAGTAAACATATCCTTCCAAAATAAAGGTACAATAAAGATACTGATGAAGGAAAAATAAGAATTTGTCATTACTAGATCTTCTTCAAAGAAATGCCAAAGGAAATTCTTCAGATGGAAAAAAATGAAACCTAGAACTTCAGTAATGAAGGAAGAGCAACAGAAACAATAAATGTCTGGGTAATATAATAAATTATTGTTTACCCTTTAAGTTTTTAAAAATATTTGTGATTGTTGAAAGAAAAAATAATAACATTATTTTATGGGACTTTCAATGTATATAAACATAACTCATATGGCAACTATGATATAGGGCTAGAAAACATATATTTTACACAAGGTGGAAAAATATTAATTTTCAGTAGATTGTGAAAAGTATGTGTAAGTACCAGAGAAAACCCTACAAGCAGTGCACAGAGATACAGTCAAAAGTCAAGAGGTAAATTAAAATGAAATACTAAACTATTTAATCCGAAAGAAAAAACAGAAGAGGGGCTTGGGGTTTAGTTCAATGGTAAAGTACTTGCCTAGCATGCCTGAAGCCCTGGGTTCTAACCCCAGCTCCTCTTCCTCTACCCGACCCCCACCCATCATTATCATAATTTTAAAAAGAGGAGATGAATAGATAATAAAATGGTAGAGTTAAATAATTACATTAAAGGTAATCCCATTCATTAGGATGGCTTCTAACTACTCCCAACCCCCCACAAAAACACCATAAAATAATAAGTGTCATTGAGGTTGTAGAGAAATTAGAAACTTGTACACAGTAAATGAGAATATAAAACAGTGTAGCTGCTAAAGAAAACACTTAAAAAGTTAAATTTGGAACTACCACATGATTCAGCAATTCCACTTTGGCATATATGCATAAAAGATATATCTCACACACACACACACACACACACACACACACACACACACACACTCACACTCACAGACAACAACTCAGAAACTCAAAGAGATATTTATAGTATTATTTGCAAGAGCCAAAAGGTAGAAGCAACCCAAATATCAACTGAAGGATGAAGGGATAAACAGAATGTGTTTCGGACAGGTGCTAGTACATAGATGAACATTAAGGACATTAGGCTGAGTGAAATAAGTCAGACACAAAGACAAATATTGTAGATTCCACTTATATGAGGCTCTAAGAGTCATGAAATTCATAGAGATAGAAAGTAGAATGGTGGAGCACACCTGTAATCCCAGCAGCTCAAGAGGCTGAGGCAGGAGGATCTCAAGTTCAAAGCCAGCCTCAGCAATTTATCCATATGCTAAGCAACTTGTCTCTAAATTAAATACAAAATAGGGCTGAGTTGGTGGCTCAGTGGTTGAGCCTGAGTTCAATTCCTGGGACCTCCCCTTTCTAAAAAATAGAAAGGTGGATTCCCCAGGGAATGGGGAAGCAAAGAGTGAGGAGTTATTGTTTAATGAGTACAGAGCTTCAGTTTTACAACATGAAAAGAGCTCTGGAATGGGTGGTAGCACAACAATGTAAGTGCAGTTAATGCCACTGAAAGCAGTTAGAATGCCAAATTATGTGCTACAAAATTAAGCACAATTAAAAATACATATATTAAATGTAACTAACCCAAACACACCAATTTTAAAAGACTGTTAGATTTTAAAAAATAAAAAGCATTCCATCTATAACTCTAAATTATAGTTTATATAAATTATAAGTTTAAGGGGGAGAGAAGAGAGGAGAGAAAGGGGGAAATAATAAGGAATGATACTGGCCAAATTATATTGATATACTGTGTGCATGTTAGCGTATATAACAACACACCCATTATGTACAACTACAATGTACCAAAAAAAAATAGTTATAAATCTTAATATAATAAAGATAAATTAAAAGTAAAATGATGAAGACTGTTAAGAGAATGGAAAAACAAGCCACTGACTGTGCGAAAATAATTGCAAACACATATCTAAAAAAAAAAAAAATTGGTATCCAAAACATACAAAGAACTCTTAAAATACAACAATAAAAACCAAACAACTCAAAAAGGTCTCGGCAAAAGATCTAAAGAGATACTGCACCATCTGCAGAGAGCAAATTCACATGTGGAAAGATGTTCAATTTGTGGGCTGGGGTTGTGTGGTTATTGCCCTCAGTGGTAGAGCGCTTGCCTAGCATGTGTGAGGCACTGGGTTCAATTCTCAGCACCATATATAAATTAGTGAATAAAATAAAGGTCCATTAACAATTAAAATATATAATTTTTAAAAGATGTTCAATTTGTAATTCAATATGGAATTAAAATTAAAACAACAATGAGACACTACTACTACACCTAGTAGAAGGACAAAAAACCCAAAACACAGACACCACCAAATGCTGGTGAGAATGTGAAACAGGAACTCTCATTCACTGCTGGTGGGAATGCAAAATGGTACACTCTGGAAGACAGTCTGGCAGCTTCTTAGAAATCTGAACATACCCTTTTCCATGTAATCCAGGAGTCACAGTACTTGGTATTTACCCAATAAGCTGAAAACATGCCCACACAAAACCTGTACATGAATATTCACATCTTTATTCACAACTGCCAAACCTTGGAAGCAACCAAGATGTGATTCAATAAGTGAATGGCATATCCACGCAATGAGATAATATTCTGTGCTACAAAGAAATGAGCTATCAAGTAACCTAAGTGTATATTGCTAAGTGAAAGAAGCAAATCTGAAAAGACCACATATTTGTATTGTTCTATGTATATAACATTCTGGAAAAGGAAAACCATGAAGACAATAAAAATGTCAGTGGTATATGGGCAAATGCCAATAATCCCAGCTACTCTGGAGGCTAATGGAGGAGGATTACAAGTTCCAGGCCAGCTTGGCAATACAGTGAGACTCTGTCTCAAATTTTTAAAAAATTAAAAGGGCTGGGCTGGGGATGTGGCTCAAGTGGTAGCGTGCTCGCCTGGCATGCGTGCGGCCTGGGTTCAATCCTCAGCACCACATACAAACAAACATGTTGTGTCCGCCGAAAACTAAAAAATAAATATTAAAAATTCTCTCTTAAAAAAAAAAGGGTGGGGGGCTGGGGAATGTAGCTCAGTGGTAGAATGCTCCTGGGCTCAATCCCCAGTAGTGCAAAATAAAAACAAAACACCACAGAAACCCCACAGAACATCAGTGATTACTAATGAGAGGAAAGAAAGAATGCATAGGTGGAGCACAAAGGATTCTTAGGGCAATGAAACTATTAAATGATCCTGCAGTGAGACACATGGTACTATATATTTATCAAAGCCCATAGAATATGTAATACAAAGACTGATTCCCTAATGAAAACTTTAGTTAATAATGATATATCAATATTTGTTATAATAAATGTATCACATTAATAATGTAAGATGTTAATAATGGGGAAGTGGAGGAAGAGATAAAAGTGGGCAAGAGATAAAAGAGAACCCTGTATATTCAATTTTTCTGAAAATTTAAACTATTTTTAAAAGTCTCATAATTTAAAGTATGCAAAAAATTGTCTAGAATAGCTCCCTTTGATATAAGAAAAAAGAGGGGAAATAAATATACATATTCTTGTTTACTTTAGCAAAAGAAAAACTAGACAAAGAAAAACTAATGAGACTAGTTACCTACACAGTGGAAGTAAGAGGGCACTGACACTTGGTCTAACTTCTCTGCCTATGTTAATGTTTTACATACTGCAAAAAATAATCAATGAGGGTGGACTGAAACCTAAAACTGAATTCAAACAATAACTAAAACTATCTAACTCAATTTTATTTCAAAAAGTAACATCATCAGGGTAAATGCAGGAAAATGAAAAGCAGATTAATCCCAGTGTCATTTGAAGTCAGTATTTAGGCTGTTGAAACTCATGTTCATAGAATACTAATGCTATGGCAGTCTTGTGAAAAGCAATAATAAAATCAAGTAAAACCAGAATCCGATTAAGGCACTAGATCAGTGCTGACCCACAAAAATATAATGCACGGCATACATACTTTTAAATTTTCTTGTAACCACATTATAAATAATAAAACAAACTAGGTGCGAAACAATTAAAAATATGATTTCAACAATCAATATAAAAAGTATTAAATAGTACATAGTTTTCTGTAATAAATCTTCCAAATTATTATGAATTTTATACTCACAACACATCTTAACTTGAACTAGACACATTTCAAGTGTTCAATAGCTATATGTAGCTAGTTGCTACCATAATGCACAGTACAGCACATCCAAGAACCAATTGATGAGAAATAAATAGTCAAATGAACATGTTAACCTCACCATAGGGATTAGAACAGCAAAATCCTGACTATGGGAAATTCAATAGGTTTCTTCAACAAATTAATGGCAAGGAAAAAGGTGAGATTGAGGAAGCTGTAGACTAAGAGATTTAAAATCAAAGGAGGAGGAGGAGGAAAAAAAACCAGGAAAATCAGAAATGTAATGTTTAGAAATTCACACAAGTGATAAAAATAATTTAGAAAAGCAAAGAAGTCATTATCACAAATGTGGACTGGTTGCATTTGAGGAAAAAATGGAGGTTTTAATCAGAATGAAGCATAGGAGAGCTTCTGGGCTATCTAATAAAGTGTGTGCATCTTATAAAAGATGAATCCATACAAATCTATACCTTTTGTTTGAAGCAGTTTTCCATTTGTTATGTTACAATTAAAATGTTCAGTAAATACATATTAGATGGAAAATTTTGAGATTAACAATAGCACACCCTTGGGGCTGGGGTTGTGGCTCAAGCCGCAGCGCGCTCACCTGGCATGCGTGTGGCCCGGGTTCGATCCTCAGCACCACATACAAACAAAGATGTTGTGTCCGCCGAGAACTAAAAAATCAATATTAAAAATTCTCTCTCTCTCACACACACTCTCTCTCCTCTCTCACTCTCTCTTTAAAAAAAAAAAAAAACAAAACAAAACAATAGCACACCCTATCCCCAAACTTAACACCTCTATTCCCCCAGTTTCTAATCTTCTAGAATAAAATATCTTTACTCTTATTTGAGACCAACACCCCCTCCAGTCTCTTCAGGACTCCTGGCCCACTAATCATCATTTCTCTTTTCCATCTTTATCTCCACCTTCCTATTGAGGCACTATAGGAAAATGGCAAATAACTGGGCTCTTATTTCAGAAAACCAGGGCTCAAATTCTGGTTATACTATTTAACTTGTTGTCTGATCCTCAACAAGTAACAATCTGTCTGTGATTAACTCTCCTCATTAAAGGAGGAAAATAAGAGTACCTAAGTCATAGGTTTGATCTACTTTTTAATTAATATACATAAATCCCTTTGGAAAGAGCCTGGAATCTAGTGCATTTTCAATAAAGATTAGCTGTTATCGTTATCCTGCCACCTCCACCATCACCTCCATACCTTCAGTATACACATACATACACTCAGGTTTTCCAGTTTCATCTAAATCCTTTCCTTAACTCCATGTCCCTCTCTACTTGTGTACTCCTTCCCTTTTGCCTTAAAGCATCACAGATCACCAAACTGCTATATGTATGGGCAACATTTTAATACATATTTTACTGCCTCCACTGGAGCATTTGATACTGTTGTTTTTAACCCCAATTCTCTCCACCTTGAGTTCTGTGACACTATTCTTTTAGCTGTCCTGCTTTTGAGATGATATGATTATCATCAATTCTAAAATACCCTGTACCTGCAGCTTAGATGCTGCTGTCCTTCTATTTGTCATTTTCATTCCACTTTGAAAGTACTGTCCAAGTGATCTGATTCGTATTCACAGTTTGAATAAGTACCTACAGGCAGCTAACCTAAGTCTTCCAGCTCTGAACTCTTATAAGCTTTAGATAGTATTTACCTAAATACCAGCTGGACCTGGATGTCAAAATGCCCAATACTGCATTCACTTCAGATTTGTTCCTCCCTCCTATTCATTCTCCGGTAATGCATTATTATCTACCTGACCACCATGGCAGAAACCCAAGTGCAATTCTAGGTCTCTTCTCTATCCTTTTCGCCAACATCCAATCATTGGGCTTACTGATTTTACCTATAAATTTCTTAGAAATTATTTCTTTCTCATCTTTACTATAACCACCCTAATTGGGGCCTGCAGCATCTCTCATCTGGAATACAAAAAGGGAATAAGAAGTCCTTGCAGACTTCTAAAGCTACTTTCTTTTCTACTTTATTTTAAAGCAAAGTAGAACTGCCCAGAGTTGCCTGAACTTAACATGCTTGATGTTTGTATATATTGTTATACTGCTTCCTCTGCCTGGAATGTTCTTTCTCAACTTTTTATTAGATTCCTTCATTTTTCAAGATGCTGTTAAGATACCATAACCAGGGAAAAAACTTCATAGCTGGGCAAAGTTGCGCATGCCTGTAACCCCAATGACTAGGGGAGGCTAAAACAGAAGGACTGCAAGTTTGAGGGCTGCCTGGGCAACTTAGCAAGACCAGACTCTCACTCAAAGGGGGGAGGGGGGAGTTGGAGATGTAGCACAGAGGTAGAGTGCTCCTGGGTTCAAATGCCAGTACTTAAAAAAGGAAAAGAAAAAACCTTCATAAAGCCCAGGATAGGTTAAATTCTCTCCCTCTATACCCCATAGCATCTCAACTACATTGTTATTATTGCACTTACCCAATCTATTTTTAATTTTTCTTAATGTCTTCTTCTACTGAACAGTTATTTCCAAGGGCAGAGACTATTTTACTGATCTTTATATTTTTAGTGCTTAGCACAGACTTGGCACGAGGCAGGTATAATATATTTTGTTAAAAGGAGGTAGCTATTTTCCACTTATTACTGCCAAATGAACAAGTTTTAATTTGATTTTCATCACATCATGATGCTGTTCAAAAACATTTAAGGCTTGTCACATTATAAAGTACAAATATCTTTACATTTATCCCCCATGACAAAACTCCACACTATCTACACAGTTTTATCTTGCACCACACTCCTTCCTTTTATTTACCCTTGATTCTAAACTAGTCTACTCAGCTTTCCAAACTGACCTTTTGATCTCTGCCTCCCCATACCTTTAGAACCCATAAAATTCCAGCCCTTTAAAATCAATACTTAGTAACTCCTTAGCAATTAACCCAGGATCTGTATGATATTAAAAGCATTGTAATGGAATCCTGAATTGAACAGTCAGAAATAACTTCCATGTCACCAGCAATTGAGTAGTAGGGGCAAAGCTTAGATAACTTTTGTCCAACTCAGAAAAGATATTATATTAAGAAAAACATTGAGCTTTTATTTTCTGTCTTACCCACCTTTTTTTCCTCCAATCCAGCCTTCCTTCACCTTGAACAGCTTGAAGCTCATCAGAAATGAGGAAGAAAGAAGTGCCTAGTGTAGGATTTCTTTCCCAAAAGCTATGCTGTTTTTGTCAATCAAAATTCTAACATGAATAAGTTCTAGATGGCCAGAATTCCAGTAAGAAAATCAATGTCCTGAAACCTTTGGTGTGTGGTCTTTTGATCCTATCATATTACCTCCTCCTAAGTGCCCCTACAAAGACCAACTATTTGTTTTTGGAAGAAGAGGTGCAATCAGGAAAATAGTAGGCACTAATGATTAGCATTAAGTCAAAAAAAGAAGAAAGTCTGACTCAAACACCTCCAAACACTCTGAAGGTAACTGTGCTACTAAAAGGGAAGGAGAGGATCACCAGTGCAAAATCTTCCAAAGAATATCTAATTCCCTCTGAGTTCTTATATTTATAACATGAGCGACTAGTGGAAGGAAAATTAATAGGGCAAAAATAAGACAGAACAAAAAGTACATGTAGTTATTCAAAAACTTCAAAATCATTTGTAAAAATAATATAACACACTAAGGCACTCCCATTGAGACTTCTATTACAATAACCAACCAAACTACAAAATTTCAGGATTGGTTCTTAAAAGAATAAAAAACAATATTAAAGTATTCAACTTTTATTCAACTTTGCATTAGCCAAATAGAAGCTAGTTAGAAACGGAAGGTATCCTCTGTGTGTCCCACATGCCTGGCACAGTACCTGGGACATAACATATGAATGTAGAGGGAAGAGAGGGAATTTAGATTTTTAAAAAATATTCAATAGATAACTTTGCAGGTGCTAGGGCATAGGGATAACATGAAATACATATTTTAAGACTAACCTCTGATTTTACTGTAGTTTTGAGTCCTTTGGGAACTAAATCTGGATAAATAAAGCTTAACTTCATCTCCAAAGTTCTAAAATCTTGATTGAGCTTCAACTGCAATTATCAGGTCTTTATCTAAATATTCAGATAGAAAAACAAATTTCAAAAGTCATCCATTTGATTCCATTCAATTTGATGTCTAGTTTAGACAATCTTCAACTAAATTAAAACCACATTTTCTCAACAGAAAAAGCTTTCAGCTAAAAAAAAAAAAAAAATCCTCAGGTGTACTCAGAATCAAAAAGAAGCATATAACAAGATTTTCCGAGGCACTTAATACACATTTATATCCTCTAATTGTAAAATAGATGACACCAACAGAAAAGTAGCACAGGATTTGCAGCCAACAGTCATCATAATTAAGCTAAAGAAAACTGTGTTTTTCTTATCATCTTTATTCAAGTATTTCACAGCAGTTATATTACAAATTACAGTAAATGTTCAAATTCCAGAATTCAAAAATTAAATAATTTACTTCAAACTAAGGTAAAATGAAGTCAAATGTAAAACATCAATTTAACACAATTCTAAATTAAACTACAAACCCAAAATAGACCATAGTTGATGAAGTCTACTTAATCTACAAAGTAGACATACATGACTGAAACCAAATAGGACTCCCAAATCTAAGTAACCAAATGTACAAAATACAAAAGATGCAAGTACAAGCCCAAATTCAAGCTTACAATATGATTACAAATAATAATTATAATAACAATGGCATTCAGCTACGGGACCTGACACTGAAGACACCTACTGAATAGCACCATAGCTGAATCAACTTAATCAGAAAAGGGAAGAAATGACCACCCCACTCCCTAAAAGTAAAATCCAGTAAACCTACAAATACATTGGCATATGAGAAAAATCAAGTCATAAAAGGACATTAAAAAAAACTCAATCACAGGTAAGATTCAAGCTCAAAAACACAATTAACTCCACAGCCATCAGTTTCAACCCTAATGTGGTTCTATCATCTTCAAAATGCTCCCAGAGTCCCTACAGCTGAGCATGAACTACTGCTGGGCTGGGCTGTGATATGTATTTTACTGATCTGAGAGCAAGATTTTACACTGGAGCTTATCATTTATAATGCTCACAATAGGAAATAAGAACAGAGGTCAATTTGTACATATTTTTGCCAATGCTATACAGCAAAAATTAAGAACTTACAGAAAGGTAAACAAAATTGAGTCCACTTGGATAATTTCACAAGCTGCTTTAAACTATAGAACCACCAGGTATTTGTAAAATAAGTGAAACTGGTTGTAGTGTGTTTCTTTCTTAGGGGGAAAAGGAGTCTGAAGAGTTGGTACAATTTCAGCTCATTTTTCTCCCCCTGGCATGAAATTGGCTTTCTCTTTAAGACCTAAACTGTTCAAAGTGGCAGTTCCTATACTGAGGTTGCCTCTGATTTCTCCATCTACATGAAGGATAAACAAAAACAAAATCTTGATCTTTTGGAAGCATTTTAATGCCAGACATAAATAAATTTCCCTTGTCAAACTCACTGATGGCTAAAATCTTAATTAACTTTTATAAATTTAGTAATCTACTAAGAACATGTGCGTTGTTTCTTTTTCCTTTCACAAGTGCTGCTGTTACTTGAACAGAATGCTTCTGAATTAGAGTAACTGGAATAAATAGTAAAAAAAAAAAAAAAAAAAATAGTGCAGCAAGAACCTGAGACTTGCAAAAAACCCTTTTACCAGAAACTTGCTACAAAAAATCTGCTACATCTTATTTCATCAAATCTTTAAATTCTGTAACAATTTCCATCAAAATACAAAATGCTAATGTATTAGACAGTAAAATAGTTTGAACTGGTATGATGGTAATAAATACTAAAGAAAGCATGAAAATCCTCCCAATAATCAAATTAGAGGTTTCAAATAACCTCCCCTTTAAAATGGTTCATCGTTAATCGCACTTGCCCACCTTAAAAATACAGTGTGTCTACATGGGTATCATCTTGAATTATATGATAAACTGAATATTATGAAAACTTCATAGACTACGCATAAAGAAAAGAAGTGGCATTTTAGGAAAAAAAATGAAGCTAGAACTAGAAGGCAGTAAATGTAAAGGTAAATGCAAAGAAGCACTTGGGATTACTGCAGTAGCCTAGGCCAAAGTGTGCTTTCTGCACACTACAGACAGCCAGAGACAAGGAGACAAGTACCTTAGCTTCAGCATGTAAACGGTGGTAAAGTGATTACAGGACTCTGTAAACACTGTTGGTAACTAAAACACAAAAAGCTGAGGTAGCTCAGTATCTCTGCAGTAGTCCACGACCATGTGCCCTAATTAAAACTCAAACTACATGTGTTGCATATATTGGAAAGACACACCTGCAGCTAACAGCTATAATAAATGAAGATAGCAAGCCAACTTGTCGGCAAAATTTTCTACACTTTTTAAAAAAATTATCTGATAAAAAATGTTACTGCACTCCCTTTGCCTCTTTGCAACTGCCTAGACTGTGTCTCCAAATTTATAGAAAGTTTTTGTAAAACTAGTAACCCATAATTAATTTCAGGTAAGTAAAATTCACAGAAATCACTCAACAAGATCCAAAATAGATTCCAACCAAAATGAAGAGTTGTGAAGATAAGCTTATGAGAAGGGATTCAAACATTAATACTGTTATTCAAGGACCATACCAGAGCTCACTTGTAATTATACAGAAAATGAATTTTATGGAGCCTCTGACAAATTCCTCTTTTCTGTTCATTTGGCAAGTCCTGGCTTTAAAACAAAACAATAACAATTTATTACACATGAAAATCATTTTTCTCTGGGAACTCGAAGAACTATTAAATTGCCACTGACAGAAGAATGGCTACTATCCATTCTCTGGTCATCACTGTCAGCAATAAGGAGAAGTGTGTGAGTTTTTGTTATGGACTGTGCATTATTTATCATTGTTTTATCACATGTTTCTTACACAGAAACAGAAAAACTTACCATTTTTAGTATATTATGTGGTTTACTCAGTGTCTTGATTGAGCTTTGAGAACAAGACAGGCATCAATACCAAAACATTAGTTGTCTCTTAATGATACAGAGTATTGAAACTTATTGTCAAGGTTGTAACCAAAGAAAATATTTTAATTTATTTGCTACAAATGAGCTCATCCATTTAGCCTTATCTTTCTCAAATGAATAAAAAGGCACATTAAAGGCAGTTCTAAAGAGCCTAATCTAATTCCATCTGGTTTCTTCAGTTTCCCACCAGAATATATCATAGCCAACTTTAAAACAGGCTTCAGTCCATTACCCAGAGAGGGGGAAATATGATAAGAGATAAAAAAGGAAAAAGAAGGGGGGGAAAAAAGTGAAACCCAAAAAACAGGTTGCCCACTGTTTAAACAATCCAACACAGTTAGAACTGCCCACCCAGCTTCCTCCTGCTGCTGGTCTGCTCCCTAAGAGAATCTCCAGAAGACAGTGCACGAAAAGGAGGAGCAGAAGCAAAAGCAGTTTCTGTAGCACCAAAATCTCCAAGCTGTGGGGTTGTATTTTTTTATTTGTGGAAAATACAACAAATTTCTGAAGTTCTGTTTGGTTCTTGTAGGCTGGTTGGTTTCAGGTACCTGAGACAATAGCACCAAATTCAACAGAGAGAGAGAATGAGTGAGAGAGCACTTTACACCAAGGCTCTGCACATAATTGGTGCAATTTGAAAGTGAATGGCTCAGAAGACTGCTCTGTCAGGAGCAGATTGGAGAGGATCAACCACTCATCTTGAAAAGTTCATAGGAATGTCTCAAACATATGAACTGTTCTTTCCATCTCCTGTAAGAGAAAGAAATGCTTGTTATCTATTAAGGGAAAGACAAAGGTACTCCTCATTATGGATTAAATTCACATTAAATTTTTAGAGAAAAAAATTGAGATAGAAGTTCAAGTTGGAACATCTTCCTGATTACAATACCACAGCTACTCTGTAAGACAATCTGCCCTATGCAATTCCAAGTACCTCCTATTTGATATTTAGGCAAATGAGGATGATGAAGCTAGTTAACACTCTATGAGTAACTTGGAAGTAATATAAGAAAGAGGGTACAAGTCATATGAATATGAGAATGAAGATGGTGATAATAACAATCAATGAAAAGCTAATTATGCCAGGTATTGTACTAAGAAATAGACACACACGCACACACATAAATACGTAAATGCAGTAGACACATAAGATATATTTTTATGTAAATATATAAAAATTTTTATATATTATTTAACTTCATTTCTACAATAACATGTAAGGTTGAAGATAGATAATATTATGAGCCCCATTTCATAGATAAAGAAAGTGAAGCACAGAGGGGCAATCTAAATAAGCCAATAAGTGGCAGGGTCAGAATTTGAAGACAAGCAGACTCACTTCAGAGCCTGAGTCCTATATTCTATTAACTCCCAAAGCAAATTAAATGAAGTGCAGCAAAACATATGCCAAGAAATAGAATGTACCCTGTTCTCACTCTATCTCCTCCAACCAGAGCCAAAAAAGGATGGTGATGGGGAGAGACAGAACGAGTGGCAGCCATTACTGCTGGTTCTGCTATTAATTCCCTTTCTCCTTAAACTAGATTTCAAAACTCATTCTGAAATATTTCACTGCAAAATGATGATTCAATTCAAGCTAGTGAAACCACAACCATCTGAACAAAAGTTCTAGAATAAAAATGTAAATAATTGTACTCTGTATGCGTATTTCACTAGGATGGGCAAATGTCAAATACACCTAAGATACCTGGTTTTCTTTTCTCTCTTTAAATAGCTCCAATGAAATTCTATTCTACATCTCTGTAGAACTAATAGGCTATACTAACAAGTTATTGTCTGATCAACAAGTTCTTCTGTATGATCAATTAAAATCAGTCCTGCTAAACATTTTATTATATTACACAACATAGTATAGTTTTGTAAAAATGAAACTCATAAAAATTTTGAAAGTTCTCATTTTAATTCTAATACTCTTTATTACACATGAGAAACAGCCATATTTCCTAAGTATAAATCTTTAATATCTTTACCAAAAGAAATTACCCTTGGGAACAGGTACTTTGTCTTTATCATAGTTTACATCCCAAATACCTGGCACAGTAGCTGGCACTCTAGGTTACTCAATAAATAATTAATAGCCAGACCATAACAAGCAAGTGAACCAACAGAATCTAAACCATTTAGCCATTCAGTATAGGTAGGGGATTACAGTTGCTCAAATGATCTCAAAAATCAGAAGTGTGGTTTAATGATGTAAATTATATGAATAGAGCTAGAAGCTCATTTATAAGGGAAGACCTTCCCTATGGTTCTTTAAAAAAAAAAAAAAAGGAATGGTCCATCTCTAAAAGTGTCTAAGCAAAAATATAAGTACTGATTCATGTGGCTATTTTACAGGACTAGTTTGATTAGATGAGATGACTTTTAGCTCTCTTCCAACTATTAATGATGTGGCAAATGGGTTTCATTGACCCTGCTACCTTCTTACATCAGCAATAACTGCCTAGGGAGCAGTGGAAAGGATTACGGAGCTACACAACATCCAACAGGCCCAAGTGACATGTTCAGAGAACTGTGACATTCTGTGTATTCAACTACCCAAAACCATAGATTTCTGTCTTTTGACCAACAAGGAACCCCAAGTTACTTCTTTTCAAAGACAAAACAGCACAGAAAGGCTTTATTCAAACTATAACCTAAAATGATTCTTCTAAAAATCTTTACGACTTTCTTGAGCTAATGAAAAACAACAGACTTAGGAAAAATAACTTTTTTTCTCTTTTCTTCAGGACATGTAACAGCACATATTTATTTATTACATAGATGAACTAAGCACTTACCTCTACAAGTTGTGATTTGTCATAATCTTTACGATGACGATAGATGCACTGACTAAGAAGAGAATATAATCTCTCAAGCTGATCAACTGTCAAATTGTTGCTTTTATCTACCAACAAATCAAGCAATTTCTAAGAAAAATTACAAGAGAATAAAAAGTAGTTTGATTTCCCTGGTCAAACAGAAACAATTATATTCAAATAGATAAAGAGCAAACATCATAAAGTATAAAAGTGAGATCTGAGATTAGAAGATTCTAGGGCTTAGTTATTACCAGGACCATTCCCATACTTTCAACCCCTCAAAATGTATATAACTCTTCTTTAGTAGAAGCCCTGAGACAATTATATCCCTGGTTAAATCAGAAGATTTTGAAAAATAATTTTATTCAATGCCTACAAATATTCAAAATCCTTCCATTCCTTTAGAACTGACTGGGAATAGCTAAGCTTACCTTCAATCTCTCACGATCAACTATAAGAGGTGGCACAGGCTCTGTCGGCTCTTCTGGAACCAGTTCCAGGCTTGTTGTTTTTGCCTGCTCTAAAATTAATTTACGATATTTCTTTACTTTAGAAGCACCTAAAATTAAGGGGGAAGGGAAATGCAATGCAGCAAGTTAAGAAAATAAGTCTTATGCATCTATAAATTCTTTTACCCACCACACCTCCTTTCTGGGATGAGGAAGATTATATTCTTTAAATGATAACTTTTTTTTTCTGTAAGAATACATAATCCAAACTAAAGAGAACTAAAACACAACTATGAAAGCCAAGACATACTAGGATACAGTCTAATAAGCATATCCATTAAAAGGAACAGAAAAGCAATCTTTGCCTCTATGTACTGACTTATATACAGCCTTCAACTCTCTTCATGGTTGCTATCATTTTAAAAGTAGAAGCTTTCAAAACTAGATAAAGGAAGAAAGCAACCTAGAAAAGCAGACACTGAATGGGGTCAGCTTGTCTACATGTTAGCTTCCCAACCTAAAATATTTTCCTCAACATTACATGATATTTAAAAAAATTTTTTTCTATTATATTGCCTAAAATTCTATTAGAGACTGGTCTGAGTTATGACATTTTTTATAAAAATATAAACCCATTATAAGTGTAACAGGGCTGCTAATCTTTCCTACCTTGTAGTAAATTAGTATAACCTAATTACTTTCCTCCAAATATGTTGCTGTGACTAATCAGACTGGAAAAAAAAAATAGAAATTTGGGGTAAGTAAGCTTAATTTCATAGTTCCGGGCACTTAGAGGAGTAGGGAGGCAACAACACTATGTCCCCCAAAGTAGGACTACTCTGGAGACTGACAGGGAAGGAACTTAAAGAAAACCTGGGCTGTTTCAGAAGTTCACACAGGACCTGGCTCATGTTAGGGACATTAAGAGGAAACTTCCTCCTCTGTCCTCCATTGATCTTTTTACTCACAAGTCTTTAAACTCTTCCTTCTTCTCCTCAAAGCCCGCTCTATAAATAAACAGTAAAAGAACCCAAGTGTTGCCTTTGACAACATTATATGTATGGTGATATATCAGAGAAATTTTATATTTCAAGCAGCCTTTAAAGTGAAAGGTTTGCCAGGCACGGTGGCATACTCCTGTAATCCCAGTGGCTCAGGAGGCTGAGACAGGATGATCCAAGAGTTCAAAGCCAGCCTCAGAAAAAGCAAGATGCTAAGCAACTCAGTGAGACCCTGTCTCTAAATAAAATACAAAACAGGGCTAGGGATGTAGCTCAGTGGTCGAGTGCCCCTGAGTTCAATCCCAGGTATTTAAAAAAAAAAAAAAAAAGTGAAAGGCTTGATAGTCCAATTAACATATTCCAGGAGTTTTTTCAAAGCTATACTGATCCTCTTTATTATATCCATGAATTCTAGAGGTCTGAGAATTCAGATTAAAAACCACTGCATTAAGTAATACTGTACTGATAATTCCAAATGAAAACTTCAGGTCACACTTTTTTTTTTTTTAAATGAATGGCTCTTTTTAAAAAAAAAATCTTTTTTTTTTTATTGTTGTTATTTATTTTTTATGTGATTATGGGGATTGAACTCAGGGCCTCATGCATTCTAGGCAGGTGCTTTACCACTGAGCTATCTCTCCAGCCCAAGTCACACTTTTGTACAACAATATCTTTAAAACTTTCAGATTGAACATAACATTAATTTAAGCAAACTTAACTAAAATTGCTAGAGAAGTAGTATCAAAATGGACTCCTCTCCCTGTACTCATTCTACCTGATACCGCAAGTTTATCCCTCTTTTCCACCCTGTTCCATTCATTACTTAAATCTCACTTTAACACACTTTTTAAGTTCTAAGAAAGTTCAGAATAAGTACTGTTCTTAAAATTAATTTCTATTATTAAATATTGAGAAAAAATAAAAATTCTCAACAAGGAACATTTAAGAATAGCAAATCTCCTTTTACCCATTTTTTTTAAACTGGCGAGACTTTGAATAACACTTTCCTACTTCCTAATTCTACTATAGGGCTTAAAAAACTGGTAGGGAGCCGGATGCCTGTAATCCCAGCAGCTCAGGAGGCTAAGGCAGGAGGACTGTGAATTTAAAGCCATCCTCAGCAAAAGTGAGGCACTAAGCAACTCAGTGAGACCCTCTCTAAATTTAAAAAAATACAAAATAGGGCTGGGGGTGTGGCTGGTGGCTGAATGCCCCTGAGTTCAATCCCTGGTACAAACAAACAAACAAACTAAAAAATTGGTAGGGAAAAATAGTTCTCTCATGGCCCAAATCCTTGTGTACTCTATCCAATTTAGAAAATATACAAATTCAAGATAACCTAATATTAGGAAAGGACCTGTCCAGGAAGAAATGTGTTGAACAAGGTAGATATCCATACAGTCACAAGAAATCAGGAGCAAGCAGAATGCTCCAATTCACTGGGAACAAAGTAAAACTGTCTGTGAAAGTTCTGTGTCTTTCCTCCAGTCTTGGCGTTACAAACCAATGGAGTCTCTTATACTAAACATCTCTCAGATTCAACTGCCTAGAATAAGCCAACCTTGGCATGTTCCAGTAACCACAAGAGGCAATAATTATAAAAGACTTACTGTAATGCCTGTAACAAGGCCATTTTTGAAGTTTAATTTATAAGACGAATAACCAGGCTTGAGGAGTATCAACAACTAGTGCCAAGTCACATGATTATGATGAATCAAAGTGATGGTTTAATCTAAGTCTGCATGATTCTTTCTAATATACTATACTGCTATAGCCACATCTTCTCTGTCCACCCCACCCTTTCTAGTAATTCTTCTGTTGTAATTCCATCTTCCTAACACCTGTGGATTTACTCAGCTTTTAGTCATATATCGCTTAGGATAGTGTAATAATCACCCAAGAGACAGAAAAGTGAGCAGTCATGAAAACAGTGCATTTTGGATTCTAAAACCTCTGAAAAGTTCAGCAAAACTTAATGTGCATGTGCATACTCTTCTCAAAAGGAGGATGAAAGTATAATTATTCATCAACTACTACTACTAGAAATCAGGTAAATTTTGCAATGAATTAACTCCGGAGTTTAAACCTTCAGAAGATGTTTTAAAATATTAGCTTTACCTTCTTTATCCAATTCTGCATCTTTAACCTCCACATCAGGGCCAGGTTCTAATTTCTCAGTACTGCTACATTCTGGTGCCTCTAGTTTCTCAGGATCATCTCCATGATTTTCATTTGAAATTTCTGGTTTTTCTTTTAACTGGTTTTCCAGGACAATCTTTTGTTCTGAACTGCATTTATCTCCACTACCACAGAGAGGAATGACATCAACTTTACCATTCTGACATTCCAGAACAGGTATTCCTTCAAAACTGTCAGTGGAGGCCTCACCATTCAGACAGCTGCCTTTAAGAAAAGGCTCCTTCCTAGATGTCTGTTCTGGATTAAGAGTACTGCTGCTGTGGATGAGCAGAGATTCATTTGAACTTTCTTCTTCTGTGGATGCAAAGTTCTCTTTAGTGCCTGCTCCGTTGTTTAGCCTCTGCCCCTGGTCCATGTCCATGATGTCACATGAGGATTCATCATTGGTCATAGATAAGTCCCCAGTCTCTTCTCCATTTTCCTCATGGCAATCAGTGCTTACCTCAAACTCTCCATTCTCTAGCAATTTTCTGTCCTCTGTATGGTTATCATAGTCCGCAAATTTGGTATCCTCTTCGTCTTTTTTTAAATTATTAACTTTTCTTTTCTTAATAATTCCTTTACCCCACTGTGATCGTCGCCTTGATTTTCTCCGTACCCGAACTATTTTATGAGGAAGGAAAAAAATGTGTATAACTTGGAATGTAATATCTAGTTTACATATGTTTATTAAAAAGGACCAAAAAGAAGGTAAACCCATACTGGTCTAACACACAAACAAAAACTCTTGGCTCTTGACATCCATGCTGACTAATCCTTAAAACCTATAAGCAGAATGGGTATGAAGTCAAGATCAACTCTGCATAATGGAAACTAAAAATTTTGCTTCCTGTATGAATTTGAGTTTACTCAGCACTAATCTTTTCTATTACCTTAGATTCTATGTTAAAGTGGCTCCTAACTTTAAACATCTAGGGGCCAACCCTATAATGTATACATTTGGGGAATGATCACATTACCAAGATTCCCAGGAAGTTTGAGCCACAGCCCTATCTTTCCACCAGAAAGGTAGATGCTTTGCCAGCAAGATCAAGAGATGGTTTCTAAACCATGAAGGGATATGAACACAAAAGCCAAAATAGCATGATAAAATAGTTACAGATATCCCCACAAAGAAATCTCCATTGTTGGGGCTGGAGATGTGGCTCAAGCGGTAGCACGCTCGCCTGGCATGCGTGCGGCCCGGGTTCGATCCTCAGCACCACATACAAACAAAGATGTTGTGTCCGCTGAGAACTAAAAAATAAATATTTAAAAAAAAAAAAAAGAAATCTCCATTGTCTCTCATTCCAGAAAAAGGAATCGTCCACAGTACACATGATTGTGGATAGAAACCAAAAGCCATATCAACTACTAACTTCCTTTTAAGACAAATGGTTCATCTGGCAGCATCAGTTTCTTACAAAGTTACCTAAGAACTTACAAAGTTACTTAAGGAAAACCAAGTCCTCTGCTATCAAGGTTGTTGTGACATTAACAAAATATCAAAAACAAACCTTCAGTCAGTTATATAAAAGTGAGATCTATAAAAGTTGTAAAGACTATACTCTTAAGATGATATAAACTACAATGTGGTCTGTGAATAAAGGTGGGGCTTTTAGGTGATAACGGACCCCAAAATTTTTATTTCTTTTATGTATGTCAAAGGTAGTTTGATTAGGCAATCTACCCAGCTGGACTACTCGCACTGTTTAATAAGGACTTGTAGTCTTCCAGCAGTGCAGAGTATGTTTATATACTGCTTTCAACCTTTTACTTTAACCCCTACTGTGTCTGTAAAGACACCAACTTATTAATAAGGAATGGATACATTTAGTTATAAATATGAGTACAGCTACTAAAGTTTTCTCACATCATCTCTAAAATTCAAATTATTTAATCATTTGGCTCAAAGACTATTTTCCCTTCAAAACTACAGTATCATTAGAACTCTTCATCTTTCCCCCCAATTTCAACTTTTATAATTTATAGTGATATGGTTTTCCCTAATTCCTACTTTTATAATTTATAGTTATAGGGTAATTGGGATGAACAAGAAAATTTATTATTTTTCTGTTAAAAGCTGACACACAGGTTCAGGTGACAGGCATCTGAACCAACCCACTAAAATTAGAAAAAACTTAATCTAATTCACATTAAAAACTAAAGAAAGACAGTTATCTTACTAGGAACTCAACAGGTGGAGCTGTTGTGTTTTTGCTATTGACAATCCACTACTGACACTGTAACCTCTCCTATTCTCAAGCCAACTAACCAAAAGCATGAGAGGGTCCCTTTCTCTTTCTTAAGCCATGGGACTCTAGGGCAAAAAGAGGCTCAACTCTACCAAATTGAGAGCCAGCTCAGTTTATTTACACATAGAACACAAATCAAAGGAGAGCCATTGAAATGAGTTTACTTCTAATGCTTTCATCATGGCAAATAATAGAGAAAACGTTCTTATTCTTTGGAAGAGAAAAGAGGTATTTACTCCTCCTTAATGCATTATTTCTAAGGACTACTAGAATTTTGGTAAAACAAAGAAGGGAAGGAGGGAAGGAAGGGAAAGAGGCTGGGAAGGAAAAGAAGGAAGAAAGGGAGAGAGGGAGGGAGGAAGGAAGGAAGGGGGAAAGAAAGAAAGAGAACTGATCATATAAGCTCTACAAGAATATAGATTTTTGTTTACTCTGCTGTATCGTCACAATTCCTGGCAGGAGCATGTGTACTGGTGGATCTACTCCTTCATATGCCACTTCCTTTATCAAGGGTGCTGTGTGTGAAAAGTTCATTTAGGAACATAATCTTCAGAGTCAATTTTTATAATATCACTGAGCTTGTTTCCGAAACCAAGACCTGTCTCTTAGGGGACACTTAGATTTATGATTTGAGTAAGTTAGCGTAAAACAGATAAATAGTGTGTCACATATGCCATCTACTGGTAAAACAAAACTCTTATCTATAGATTAAAGTAATATTTTTTAATATTTAAGGAAATTATACTTCTTAAAGCAAATATTCAATGTATTTTCATTAGTAGATATTTAAATAAAAATGCAAAGAATGTAAAGGATTTCAAAGTTTAATAAATTTAAGTGCAGTATTATACAATCCAGGTCACGATCTGAGATACAACTAGGCCAAATAGCTTTAATCAGTTTCAGGCAACTAAATGCACTTTTAAGCCCTTTCTCAAATTGACCTATGAATACAATCCAAAGAGGGCAAGTTTTTTAAAAAGTGGGTATGACTCATTCATTCAAATTTCAATACCACTGAAGAAAGATCATATTAAAACTAGCTTTGTTAACAGATATTTGGGTGTTTTTTTTTTTCTTTCTTTTTGCAAAACTGGGGATAGAACCCCAGGTCTCATACATTAGTAGGCAAGGAATATACCACAGAGCCACATTCTCAAGTCAACAGAGCAATATAATCACCATTAACCAGAAGAACAGTAGGCATCTTCCAGGGCACGCTATTTTCAGTAAAACAGAAAGATTACACTAGAAAAATGTGGTGTTTATTAACATTTGACTTAGAAATATTATAGACCACACAAGCACAATGGTGCATGCCTATATTGCCAGCAACTGGGGAGGCTGAGACAGAAGGATTGCAAGCTCTAAGCCAGCCTAGGCAACTCAGCAAGATCCTATCTCATAAGAATACAGAAAAAAAAAAAAAAGGCTAAAAGTGGGGACCGGGAATGTAGTTCAGTAGTAGAGTGCCCATGGCCTGTATACCACACATACACACACAAAAAAGTGACCAACATAAATAATTAAAATGAGGAAAATCTAGAACACTGAATTTTCTCTCTAAACACATCACACCAAACTAAACAAATAATGAAGGGTGTGCAGATTTTTCAAAATGAGCACAAAATATTCTTTCAGAAGAATCAACAGCCTATTGCCAAATCAGTCACCTTCATATGAGTTTTCTTTTCTTACTAATTAAGAGAGCACCCTGCACCGCATGCAACAAGATGTGGATGATGAGGACAAAGGTAGATAAAAAGTCGATCACCTCCATATCTCAATCCAAAAACCAAAGTTGAACACCAAAAACATTTAACTCTGGCTCAATTTATAACAGCAAGTACTGAAAAAGTATAGAAAATGAAAAATAAGTTTAAGGAAGTATATTTCTGATACAGTATCTTATCCCACCAACTTTACCTCTGGAAAGATAGAAGATTAAGAGCTGTAGAAAAGCTGCTGCATTTCCGTTTATGCTTCCTGACAAATATGTACCATTCTCAGCTGTTCCCACTAGTGGACAACATGGTCTCAAATACTCACATGCACATTTATTTGCAGAGTTGTGCCAGACATCCATTGGATTTCTTTGTTTGTGCCGAAATGCCTCTTCAACTCTAGTTTCTGTCTTCCGAGCTCCAGTGCCATGAGGATTTATTTGTTCTGCTGTTACCGATAAGCCTGCAAGCAGAAGATAAGCAATACCTATTTAAATATTCTCAGCTACATAAACCAACGAGGTTAAAAAAAGTCTGAAATACAAAACTGAATTTTAAAGTCATTAATTATAGTTGGACAGTTTGTAATTCTGATGGAAACAGTGTCTTTTGTTTTAAGATGGGAAAGAAACTAGATATAAAATCATAAAAATAAAACACCTGCCAGGCTGTGCTTACATTCAATCCCCAAAAGAACCCTAATTTTACTCATTTTAATTCACATAGGGATACATTTCACATTATGCTTGTGGGACAATAAGATTATGCTTTGTCTAAATGTCATAATCTCTTCGATCTTAGAATGTACAATAAGTATTTATTGGGCCACTAAATTCCAGTCCCACAAATTGTTTCAATCTGATATCTGTCGCCTGTCACAGCACACTGCGGTATGTTTGGTTTTCCTGCATTATCTTCCTAAGAGTAACCATTCCATATCAATTTTCTTTAGTAGAATCTTTTCTTCCATGTGGTCTCTAAAATATCGGTGTCTCAGCACTCCCTATAAACTCTTTTCTTCTTACTCTACACCTTTCCCCATAAAGCCTCACTTATGTGTTCAGCTTCTACCGCTGTTACATAATAATTCTCACATCTGTTATTTTTAGTCCAAAGATCTCTTGACTACTGGCCCATATATTCTACTGCCTACCTGATAACTCCAAATGGATATCCTAAAGCTAGGTCAAATTGAAGATAACTGGTTTATCTTTTCCCATTAAAAAAAAAAAATGTTTGTCCTTAAATATTCTCAATCTAGCTTGGTGGTATAGGCATCTACTCATCCAACCAGTAATATTTCTTCCCTTCACAATGCCCTCTACCCCTGCAGAGACATCTCTCTTATGTTCGGCTTGTCTAATTCCACTTGCACTACATTAAAAGCCTGGACTATGCCAACAGCTTTTTCCCCGAGGCAATTTTACTGAGATACAATTACATAACATAAAAACAGCCTGACTTTTAAGCATACAGTTAAATAATTTCTATCAAATGCATAGAGCTGTACAATCATCACAGCAATTAAATTTTAAATGACTGTCCTAGACAATACCACTTGATTTTTTTGTCATCACAGACTTCCCATTTTTAGGCATTTCACATAAAGGAATCATACAAGGTCTTTTGTGATTGCTTTCTTTTGCTTAGCATAATGCTTCTCAAGTTCACCCATGTTGTACTGTGTATCCAGTACTTTGTTCCTTTTTTATTACTGCGTAGTATGGATATACTATAATTTGCTCACTCATTCACCAGTTGTCTGTCATTTAGGTTATTTCCAGCTTTTGGTTATTATGAATAATGTTCCTACAAATAGTTATGTACAAATTTTTACGTGGGCATATATTTTCATTTTTCTTGGGTAAATTCCAAGGAGCAGAATCACTGGGTCATGGAGTAAATCTATGTTTAACTTTTTAGAAACTGCCAAACTGTTTCCCAAAGTGGCTCCAACAGCTTTGAAAATTATCTTTCATTTTCCTGCCCTGATACATTGAGACCCTACTATTTCTTACTACCAAAGTAATTTGACCAATTCATTCCACTGCTTAACATCCTCGATAACTTCTACTGCCCATGACAATGGATTTTCAAACTTACAGGAACACAAAAACCACATCAATAATTTGTTAAAATGCAGATTTTTTGGCTTAATATTCTTTTTTTAATTTTTAAAAAATATTTATTTTTTAGTTATAGTTGAACACAACACCTTTATTTATTTATTTTTATGTGGTGCTAAGGATCAAACCCTGGGCCTCACAAGCGCCAGGTGAGCGCTCTACCACTGAGCCACAACCCCAGCCCCTTGGGTTAATAAATCTAATTTGCTAGCTCTAGGATGACTCATGTAACCGGTGTATCCACACATTTTGAAAAAAACAGGACTTATAGGACTTTATCCCATAAGTCCAAGCTCCTTAGCATGACAATGATACATTCAAATTACTGAAGATTTATTATATACCAGACACTGTCCTAGGGATTGGATTAGGACAAAAAAAAGACATCCACAGTACTTAAATTCTCAATAAGGAAGAGATGGCAAAAAAAACAAACAACATAGCTGGGTATGGAGGCATATTCCTGAAATCCTAGCAGCTAGGGAGGCTGAAGCAGGAGGATAGAAAGTTTTGAGGCCAGCCTCAGCAACTTAGTGAGGCTCTAAGCAACTTAGCAAGACCTTGTCTCAAAATAAAAAATAAAAATGGCTAGGGATGTGGCTCAGTGGTAATGCACCCCAGGGTTCTATCCCCAGTATCAAAAAGAAAAAAAAGACCCACCATGATGCCAAGTATAACCATAACCTATACTGGATTAGGGGGCCAGAGAAGGGCTCCATAAAGAGATAGAAAAAGAGTTTCTTCATAATTTTTTATCCTGGAGCCAGTTCACCTCTTAAGCCCTATTTTCTAGTATTCTGTATATTTTTAGTAATACCAAATAGTTTAATGTTTTTCCAATACACCAGGCTACTTTATGCCTCTATGCCTTTATCTGCGTTATCACTTTGAACACCTCCTCCTGTCACTGCCTTCCTTCCCCTGTCTACTGGAGGCTATGCTCCTATAGTCACTCTTTACATTCTAATCAAAATGCTGGGTTCCTGACCAGGAGGTCTCTCTTCTCTGTGCAGTACACATGCTTCAACCAGTACATGTAATGTCCTGTACTTGCTTTGCTTTATATTCTCTCTCTCCTATTAAAGTTCAAGTTCCTCAAGCACACAAATCAAACAAATCACATTTGCTAATTTTGTGGGGGGGTTTGGTTCTGGGAATTGAACCCATGGATGCCTAACCACTGAGCCATATCCCCAGCCCTTTTTTGTATTTTGAAACAGGGTCTCACTGCTGAGGCTGGCTTTGAACTTGGACTCCTCCTGCCTCAGCCTCCAAAGCCACTGAGATTACAGGTGTGTACTACTGTGCCTGGCTAATCCTGTGTTTCTAAGAACAAAATTGCACATAAGCTTCAAAAGGGAAGAAGAAAAAGTATTCCTAAAACATTTTTTTTAAGGTCTCAGTGAACTGATGAAAACTAAAACCTCTTCAGATATGGAAGCACATCTAATACCTAAATCTTCTAAAAAGAGATATAAATGATCAACAAAGTTGTAAGAGATTTCACTTTATTTCTGTACTATGCACTTGCACTGAAATTTTCATAGAAGGTAAAATTTTTAAATTCGTGAGTATTTACATGATACATATTAGTATCATAAGTTAAGTAATGGGCACAATGTTATTGTCTGAGAAAAGGAATAAGTTCTGGTGTTCTATGGTATAGCAGAGTGAATATAACTAATAATAATGCACTATATATCTCCGAATAGTTAGAAGAGAGGAGTTTGAATGTAATCACCATAAAAGTTTAAGGTGAAGGACATGTTAATTATCCTGAGTTAACCCAGTGTATACATGAATTAAAACATTATGTTACCTCATAAATATGTATAAATATTATGTGATTAAAGGAAAACTGAAATAAACTTCTTTAGAAAAGATATTTAGGCTGGGGCTGTAGTTCAGTGGCAGAGCACTTGCCTAGCATGTGTGAGGCACTGGGTTTAATTCTTAGCCCCATCTAAAAATAAGCACATAAAATAAAGGTATTCTGTCCACTGACAACTACCAAAAGAAGAAATAAATAAGTAAATAAATTAAGTACAGGTTAAACTTCAAAACACATTATTTTCATATACCAGAATTCCCAAAGAAATATCATTCAATAACTCTTGGTGTGAAATGATAGGCAAGACTTCAGAAGCAAGTTTATTTTCACAACTTACCTCTTTTTATTCTTGCTTCTTTAATTTCTTCACAGAGTTTATTAAATTCTGGATCTAATTCAGCTGCAATGATGGCATGTGCAGTGTCCTTCAGGGTACAAGCTCTGTGTCTAATTATTTTATCTGTTTAAAAAGGTCATAAAATTTATTATAGGCACAAATGAAATAACATTAACACAGGACATCTTCAAAAGAGAAGCAAAAGTACACAAACATTTAAATAAAAAATTTTAAAAAATAAATATAAGTTACACAATGAAGTTAATAATTCTGTGAAAAGTGAACTTTTAGAACCTCAAAGTACTAAACCTATTAAATAAATCATTATCTCAAACACATATAGATTTTTTTTAAACTTCTGGAAGTAAAAATGATTTTCAATAAAAGTATAAACAGAATTCAGAGGCTCTTCATTGACACCCAGTTCTAGATACATACTAAAAGCTCAGAAAAATCTTAATTTTCTCTACCAGTTAAAACTGGTCAAAACTGTGCCAAAGAATATGATATATCCTGAGTAAGGGAGACCTATTAACAAATACAGAAAGACTCTTTAAGGGGATAGAGCTCAGACCTGAGTTCAATCCCCAGCACCACAAAAAAAAAAAAAAAAAAAAAAAAACTCTTTAAGCTCAAGTGTCCAAGACAGTATATAAACTATATGCAGATTAAGAAGAGAACTACAAAAATGGTTCTAGGTAAACTATAAAAATGGCACTAAAAAGAAGAATCTCTGCTCCACAAGGCCCCATTCATGAATAAAGACAATGTCAACAGTGCCCTCTAGAGATGTTCGACTTAGACATGTGAAAAGGTGAGAAAATACCTCAAGGAAACTTATTTGCTAATAGTATTGAGAATCCAAAGTCAAAAATAGCATCTTCTTTTTCTTTTCTTTTAAAGGCATTATATATGGACAAATATTTTAAAAAAGATCTTTTATTTACAACATTCCTAATTAGAAAGTTTTATCAACTCATTGTAGAAATCTTATGAAAAAAGGGCGAAAGAAAGAAAGAAAGAAAGAAAGAAAGAAAGAAAGAAAGAAAGAAAGAAAGAAAGAAAGAAAGAAAGAAAGAAAGAAAGAAAGAAAGAAAGAAAGAAAGAAAGAAAGAAAGAAAGAAAGAAAGAAAGAAAGAAAGAAAGAAAGAAAGAAAGAAAGAAAGAAAGAAAGAAAGAAAGAAAGAAAGAAAGAAAGAAAGAAAGAAAGAAAGAAAGAAAGAAAGAAAGAAAGAAAGAAAGAAAGAAAGAAAGAAAGAAAGAAAGAAAGAAAGAAAGAAAGAAAGAAAGAAAGAAAGAAAGAAAGAAAGAAAGAAAGAAAGAAAGAAAGAAAGAAAGAAAGAAAGAAAGAAAGAAAGAAAGAAAGAAAGAAAGAAAGAAAGAAAGAAAGAAAGAAAGAAACAGATGCAGTCCCAACCTTCAAGCTTTTCATACTAGACAGGAAAGTGCTGTTAAAACAAATTATTTCTCATACATACATGTAAATATCTCCCTCTTAAAAAAAAAAGAGCTATGAAGAAAACTTATGTGTATTAGTTTGAGTGACAATTTCAACTGGGCAAATCAAGGTGAGCCTCTCTGAAGAAGAGACCCTTAGGCTGGCACATGGAGCATTCATAGAAGAGCCACGGCAAGACCAGAGAGAAATCAATGCAGGTTCAGGCAATACCATGGGAGAAAATTCTGGAGTGAAAAAAAGCTAGGAGATTTTAGAAACTGAAATGTAGCCTATATGGTAAGAATATAATAAGCAAAAGGAAATATAGATTTTAGCCTACAAGCAATGAAAAATAATTTTAAAAGATGTGAGCAAAGAAATAACAGGATCCAAGTTTACATCCATGAATGTTTACTCTGGGCTTGTGCCTGGAGAATGGATTGAGAAGAGTCAAGACACAAACCCATAAGCATAATCACAAGGCCCTTTTCATCTGGGGCAATGGTGGTGGTGGTGGTTGTAATAATAAAGGAAGAAATTATTATTGACTTGGAAAGTGCTCTCAATGATAATTTTGGTGATAAGGCAAAAGAGGTAGTACAATAAATATCAAAGATGATATTTAATTCTCCTAGCTTCTTGTATGAAACATGGGGGATGGAAGTACTATTTATAAAGATGGAAAAAACTACAAAATAAGAAGGAAAAAGGGATAAAAAGGGTAAACATTAGTTTAAAAGACTTTAAGTTGTGACTATTTCAGTTTTGAGATGCCTAAAAATATCTCAATGGCCAGACATGGCCAGCGACTGGAGAGGCTTAAGGCAGGAGGATCACAAGTTTAAGGCAAACCACAACTTAGGAAGGCCCTTAGCAATTTAGCAAGACGCTGTCTCAAAATTAATAATGATAAAGGGGTGGGGATATGGCTTAGTTGTAAAGTGCCATTGGGTTCAATCCCTAGTACAGCGGGGGGAAACCTCAATGGAAATATCACATAGGCAAATAAATATAGATCTCAACAATTCTTGTTATGATGAAAGAACCACAATGATTTTGTAATCTATCTACTATTACCATATTGTATCTTCTCTAAGTCTTTTTAAATCTCCTGGGATACAATAGATACATAATAAACTGCAAATATATAAAGTATATAATTTGATGTTTTGATATAAGTCACATACATCCATAACATCATCACTATACCCAAGATAATGAATACATCACCACCAAAAGTTTTCTTGTGCTCCCCTATTTTCTCTCCCTCCAACCTTTCCTATAACCTTCCATTCCCAGAAAACCACTGACCTTTCTGTTACTATAAATCAGTTTATAACTTCTATAATTTTGTGTATATGTATCTGTGTGTGTATGTGTGTTGAGGGGGGGACTCTCTGATTATATACATACTTGAGTATATACTAAGAAGTAGGATAACTGGATCAAATGGTGGTTCCATTCCAAGTTTTCTGAGGCATCTCCATAGTGCTTTCCAGAGAGGTTTCACCAATTTACAGTTCACCAAATCCTCACCAACATTGTTACTTTTATTCCTGATCATTACCATTCTGACTGGACTAAGATGGAATTTCAGTTTAGTTTTAATTTGCATCTCTCTAATTGCTAGATATGTTGAATAGTTTTCATATATTTGTTGACCACTGATTTTTCTATACACTGATCCCATTTTTTGTGTTATTTTGGGGTTGTTGGGTTTTTTTTTTTGTTGTTGTTGTTTGTTTGTTTATGGTGGGGGTTTTTTTGTTGTTGTTGTTGTTGTTTTTTTTTTTAGTTCTTTATATATCCTAGAGATTAATACTCTGAGGGGCAGGTGGCAAAGATTTTCTCCCTTAGGGGTCTTTTAATATTTATGTTCACCTCCTCATTCCTGTTATCAGTTATTTTTGTCTTCTTTCCCATTAACCTAATTAGTCCAGTTAGAGGGTTATCAATTACTGACCTAAAAAAACCAGCTTTGATTCTTGTTGATTTTCTATATATTTTATTTTTGTTTTTCATTAATTTCTGCAGATCACTAACTTCATATCTTTAGTATTTCATTTTGGGTTTCATCTGCTCTTCTTTGGGGGAACTGGAGTCACTGGCTTGAGATATTTCTTCTTTTCTAATTTAGCTAATTAGTGCTAACCTACCCCCCAAAAGTACTACATTAGCTGCATCACACAAATGTGAATATATCTTAATTTTATTCAATTCAAAAACTTTTGAACTTATCCTCTGATTGCTATCTTACCCAAGTGTTATTTAGAAGTTGGTATTTAGTTTCCAAATATTTTTATTTCCAGATAGCCTTCAGTCATTGATTTCTAATAAATTCTACTGTTGTCAGAGAACATACTTTGTATGATTAAATGCTTTTATTATTTAACGTTTTATGGCCCAAAACATGATCTACCTTGATAAATATTCCAGTCAGTACACTAGAAAAGAAAGTATATGTCTTCTGTCACTGGATAGAGTGCTCTATAAGTGACACTTAGGTCAAGTTGGTTCGTAAGGTTATTCAAGTCTCATGATCTTCACTGATTTTCTATACACTGATCCTATTATTTAAAAGAGGAGCACTGAAGTCTGCACATCAATCAAGCCTTTTATATTTTCACTACTTTTCTCTGTACTAGCTCTTCTATTATACAGATAGGGGTACTAAATTCTTCAATTTAACAACAACTTTCTCTATTTCTCCTTGCAGTTCTATCAGTTTTGCTTCATGAATTTGGAAGCTATTTTATCACAGGCAAAAAGTTTTAGAACTGTTATGCCTGTTCGATGATTACAAAATAAGAAATTATGAAAGAGCTCTCTTTCTCCAAATAATAGTCTTGGGTATGGTATCTACTTCATATGATATTTAAATAACCATTCCAACTTCCCTTTGCTTGGTGTTAGCATAATATACTTTTAAAATGCTTTTTTCTTACATCTATTTGCACTTTACATTTAAAGTGGGTTTCTTATAGGCAACCTATGGTTAAGTCTTACATTTTTATCCAATCTGACACTTTCTGCCTGTATTTGGGGTATTTAGGCCAGAGTTCTGCAATCTTTTCCTGCAAAAGACAAAAGAGATTTAAGCTTTGCAGAACATCAGGTCTCTATGGCAAGTACTCAAAGCTGAGTTTGTGCACAAAAGCAGACATTAATAAGATGTAAAGACATGAGCATGGGGCTGGGGATATAGCTCAGTTGGTAGAGTGCTTGTCTAGCATGCACAAGGCCCTGGGTTCAATCTCCAGCACCAAAAAAAAAAAAAAAAAAAAGCCATGACAATGACACTGTATTCCTATTTAAGAAAAAAAATACTTCAATCACAAAAACAGGCAGTCAGCCTGACAATAGTTTGCTTATAGCTTTGTCACAGATCAGACTATTACTTCTAATGATTTACAGGATTACTGATATGGTTGCTTTATTTTCTGCTTGTCCCATATGTTTATGGTTTTCTGTTTATTCACTTCTGAAATTACTCTGTACCTTTTGATGACACCTTTGCTTGGTAGTTCATTAGCTCTTTGCTGCACTATTGCTGGCCTAGTGTGAGTTTCAAAGAATATTCCCTTTCTTCCTCTGACCTCTGGTACTTCTTTCTTATATGTGAGCTGATCAGTATTTTGTTGAAGACCACGAGAGGATGTTCTGCTGACACCAAGTGCTATCTCTGTGTAGCTTTCCTCTTTCTGGAACTCTGCCACCACAAACTCCAGCCACTTTCAACTTCCAACAGTTCCAAATCTGTTTCTTCAATTCAGGGAAAACTTCAGACTATGCTTCATTGTCCTTCCTTGAGTACACTATGGAAATTCTGTGCAGGCAACCACGGCACTTATCTTACTTGCTTTTCATCTTTTGGAGATCACTACCCTGTGCTGCCTAATGTTCAATGTCTTCAAAATCTTTTTTTAAAATATATTTTGTTTAGGATTTTTCCCCCCATTGCTTCAAGTGAGAGGGGAAATCTAGTCCCTATCATTCCATCTTGGCCAAATGCAGAAGTCTCCCAATATCTTTTAAATATTCTTTGAAAACCAAATTTTAATAGTTGTGCAACAATCCAAAGTAGGATGTAACTAAATTTTTCAAAATTATTAAATTTTTCAAAGAATATTTTAAGTTGCTTCCAATTTTAGCCACTACACATAAAAAACTACAAAAACATTCCCCACCTTCAGTTAAGAAAGAAAAATGAATAACTCCATAAAAATTTCTAAGGGGTACAAAGAAGGACAAGGAATATATTTTAAAGAACATCTTTTAGAGAGATACACTGACAGAGAGAAAAATTTACATTTGACAGCAGAAAAAAGCTTTTCCACGAGCCTATCATTATAATGCTTTTCAAATGATTTTAGTTTATGAGAGTATCTAAGATTGTATATAGAATAGAATCATTAGCTTAAAGAATATTAAAACCAGCAGGGATGTCCATGAAAATTCTGGGTTCTTAAACTTTTTGAGGAACAGAGGAGTATCCTGGATCTTTATAAAGAATAAAATAAAGGTTGGAAAGCACACATGCATATAGTTTTCTATGTAGCTGTTCAGAGAATCATTCAGACACACTTTGCTTTAAAATTGTACAGAAATGAAAGCTACATACTTACCAGTTTTGACTTTATCTCTTAATTTAAGATTGTCCAAATCCATGCAATTTGAAATCATAAAAAAAGAAACAACAACAAAAAACAAAACAAAACAAAAAGCAATCCATCCCTGGCCTTGAAGTTAAAAGAGATATCTCAATCCACTCAGTTTTGTCACAAATTTTTGAATTTGTATACAAATTACATAACCTCTCTGAGCTCCCTTATGTTTAACATAAAGCTATTACTACCTGCATTGTCATCTACAAAAGTAATGGCTAATTAGGATCAATCAGTGAGTATCTATAAAATTAATAAAATCACTAACAAAAGTAGTGACTATTTCTTTTCTTTTTTTCCCAAAAGTAGTAACTATTTCAATGTACCAATATCTTTTGTATTTTGGTAACTTTTCATTTTTCAATTCACTACAAAAATTCAGAAATATATTAGAGAGCTAGTTTTTTCCAGTAAAATTATCTTAAAATATTAATATTTTTAAGAAAGACCAATTTTCATGGTATAATGTTTCACTGCAGATTATTTCTTAAATAAAAATTTTGCTGTATTTACTGATTCAAATCATATTTATATATTATCAATATCAATGCATGTTCTAATCTGCATTATATCATTATACCTCCATTTAAAATTTACTATGTAATCCAAGACTCTGAGTTCGTATCTAATAAGCAAATAGTTGATAAAATTTATTCACTGGCCACACTAATTAAGAACATGCTCCAGACAAGCTAAAACAAGCAGTAAGAATATATAAATAACTATTTTAAGCAAAAAGAAATGAGTGTCTCAGAAAAGTTACAAGCTACGGGATTCAGAGCTAAAACTGGAAGGAACTCAGAACAAATTTCACAAACTTAGCATTTAATATTCCTTAGAGAAAGCAGAATTTTTTTATGTGTGGTTTTTAAACAACGAACTTTTAAAAACTGTACTTTCTTGGATTTTTTTGTTTGTTTTGGTACTGGGGATTGAACCCAGGGCCCCTTAACCACTGAGCTACATCCCCAGCTCTTTTTTGTATTTTATTTATAGACAGGGTCTCACTGAGTTTCTTATGGCCTCATGAACTTGCTGAGGATAGCTCTGAACCTGTGATCCTCCTGATCACAGCCTCCAAGTCACTGGGATAACAGGTATGTGCCACTGCTCCTGGCTAGGTATATTTTCTTGTATATAATTTATACCTCAATAAAATTGACTTTAGATTTTTTTTTCTTTTGGATGGTGCTGGGGATCGAACTCAGGGACTTGTGCTTGTGAGGCAAGCACTCTATCAACTGAGCTGAATCCCCAGCCCAATAAAACTGATTTTAAAAGGAAAAAATGTATACATTTCAAAAAAAAGGCAATACATTTAACAAAGATATTGAAATAAGAAGATTGAGATTTATACTGAGAACTGAAACCTATATTTTCCTCAGTTCCCCCCTCTCCCCATCCAACAAACTGCCTTCGGCCTCTCACTCAGTCTCTTATACTAATAATTAACCATGTTTCTAGTCCAAACATCTGCAGATATCCAGAATCAGGATAATACAACTAGCATTACTATGCAACATCTTCATTTTATCCAAGTATATTAAATGTCACCCAGGCCGACTTAGCATCCTGTTTATAAAGTAGTTCCTTCATTGATTTCCTTTCTAGATTTCTTCATCTAGACCAAAAATTCAGAAGTAATTCTAGATTTCTGTCATCCATATCTAATTGGTTGGTCACTAAATCCTCTGAATTCAATTTCTGCAGCCACTGCAACTGAATCTTCCCAACCTCCATTTCACTATTCTTGACTTCTATTCCAAAACAGATACTAAAGGCCAGGGCTTCACTTAATCATCTGTAAATCTCTATTCCTAAACACAATTTATACTTAGAGAATTATTTGGTAAGTCAGTGAGTAGAGAAGTGATATTGTTTCTACTGCTCCACAGAGGCACTCTATTCTGGGACATGCTTTCTTTCTACCTTAATACCCTACTTCCCTCGGCTTGGAATGAATGCCTGTCCCAGTCTTGCTCATCTCTAAGTTGTGTCTTCTCTGAACTCTACTCTCCCTGTGCATATATTTCTAATTTAGACCTTATAACATTGCATTATAATCATCTGCTGCCACCTCAAGACATTATTCATTACTGCTACCTCTATGCTATCTCTCTATTAATAATCTATTAGTATAATCATTAATAATTAGAAAAGTATATTTCTCATCTCTAAAAATTAATGAATTTCTAGATAGTAGGGGTTGTATTACAAATAACTGAATTTCTAGATAGTAGGGATTATATTGTTATGAGTTGAATGATGCATCCCCCTGCCCCCCAAATTCATGTCAAAGCCTTAATCCCCAGGACTTCAGTATGTGGCTATATTTGGAGATAGTGCTTTTTAAAATTTTACTAAGGTAAAAAAAATAAGGATGAGTCCTAATCCAATCTGATGAATATCCTGTAAGAAGAAAAGATCAGGACACTAAGGGGACACAAGCACAGAGAAGACCAGAGAGAGAAGGAGCCATCTACAAGCCAGAAAGAGACATCTTAAGGAAAGTCAAATCTGCCAAAACCTTCATCTTGAACTATCAGTCTTCAAAATTGTGAGAAAATAAAACTGTTGTTTAAACCACCCAGTCTGGCATATTTTGTTATGGCAACCCTAACAGACTAATAAAAAAACTGTAGAATAATGTTTGCCACATAGTAGTTATTTGGTATATATTATTTATCTGTCATAATACCAATATGCATTTCCTCTCTCTCTCAAAGGGCAAGAACTGTCATAGTCATCTTTGTATTCTAAACACCCAGCTAAGCAATTAGCACATGGTATTCATTCTCACTAAAAGAAGTAAGAATGAATTTGGCTGAAGCTTTAGAACTCATAAAATTCATCTGCTGCAAACAAAGCTGGAAATGTATTAAAATCAGACCACAGAGGGCTCTAAAACTGTGAATTTGGGGGCTTTATTGCACAATTTATACAAAACAGAAGATTCTTAGAAAACAACAAGATTAGGGATGAAATTTCAGCAAAATTAGTCAAATGATGGTACATGTAAGAATGGACCTTGGAGTAGGAAAAGGATATACTGCAAGAACCAAAAATGGTAAGCAGTTAACTTAATTTACCATATTTACAAGATGACAATTAGGGTCAAATATCTGGTACTGGTCATATAACATACAAGGTACATTTCCTCACTTCATATTTAATTTCTGTTCACATTATCCTTAAGGGACAGAATCTGGGTAAACACTTAGGAACATGTATAGCTTTCAAAATGTTGGCTTTTGTCTTCTATGTATATGCTAGTTTTTTCCCAAATGGCCAAGTATGCTGCAAAATAGAACACTGCAAGCTTTCAAATACTCATGGGAACTTGTAAAAGTACTACAACATTCATGTAATTTCCACTTGCTACACAACAGACCCTGAGGTTGTTTTTCTGGTGCATAACAAGTGGTTCTGTTGCTAAGAAATAAACTACCTCTTGACTAAAGATAGGAAAAAATTCTGAACAGAGATGAAATAATGCTTTTGAATTGCATCACTCTTTGCCTTTATCTGAAAGAATAAAGGAGGAAAGATACAAATATATCATGTTTACCCATGAGATAGAGCTAGCATATTCTTCAATTATGAAAGAATTAAAGATTCCTTAATTTATAAAACTACATAAGGTTATAAGATTATATAAGGTTATAGTGCACCAGAAACTATAGCCTCTTTCCTTAAAAGTAATATAAACATCAGTGGAATTATAATTACTTACTTACGGGGAAAAACTGGTTTAATACCCTCAAGACTCTCTTCAAGCACTCAAATTCATTTCATAGTCCCTAGATTTGTTCCATAATAAGATTAAATTAAAGTGTAGTCCAGGGAATATAAAAATTACTAAGTATAAGGGGTCATTCTAGAGCGTATACACAGGTACCTACTAATGAACCAATTCAGGAAACTTAAAGTATGATTTAAATAATGATGATAACAAGAACATAAATTTTTTTAAAATATTTACTTTTTAGTTGTAGTTGGACACAATATCTTTAATTAATTTATTTATTTTTATATGGTGCTGAGGATCAAACCCAGGGCCTTGCCCGTGCTAGGCAAGCACTCTACCGCTGAGCCACAAACCCAGCCCCAAGAACATAAATATTAACTGATAACCTTTATGAAACACTTATCATGTCCTGGGTATTATGCCGTGAGCTTAACATATTTAGATTAAATCATATTAAAAGCAATTTCATAAGATTGAACCTAATATGGTTTCTCATATAATCCTTATAAACACCACAAATCAAGAATACTATTATTACATTACTGTACAGATGAGGAAACTAAATTTAGAGGATTTAAGTTGATCAAAGCTAAGGTAGTAGGGAACAGCAGAACTGGGATTAAAGTCCAGGTCTAAATACAGAGCCCACATCCCGGCATCCATTCTACACAACATCAACAGTCTTAAGATCCTAAAGAGCTAACAGGCTGAAGGCGTTGGCACACAAGTTCTCTCATATACTGTTCAAAACCCCATGCAGACACTTGTGCAATCTGTCCACAACAGAAGACCCCAGCAAGGCAAAGGAGAGGAAGTATGCTGGCATGCAGCCCATTTCTTACAACCTATCCTGTTGCGAAATGACATACATGCTAAAGGAGATTCCTCTCTCACACACAAAACTGCTACATTAGCTAACAGTAAAATAATTGCCAATTATTTTACTTTTCTCGTTTGTTCTTCATGCTGCTCATATAAGTAATTTAAAACATTTTTAAGAGAAAAATTTAATATTACAGATTGAAAATCTTCATTAAAAGGATACATAATTGGGGTTGGGATTTTGGCACAGTGGTAGAGCACTTGCCTCCCATTTATGCAGCCCTGGGTTCAATTCTCAGCACCACATAAAAATAAATAAATAAAATGAAGGTATTTGTGTCCAACTACAACAAAAAAACAAATCGTTAAAAAAAAAGATACATATTCTTTGATCCAAAAATTTTTCATTCTTAATAATTTACTATAAGGCAATAATTAAATATGTACCCCAAACATGTGTTGTAAAAATATTTATCACTGTTTTTACAGGAAAAAAAAACCTAAAATACCTAATATGGCCAATAATAGGGTATTGGCTATTATATTTCATTTTTTTAACATGGGATAAATATATTCATTAATGAATAAGCTGTTTAATAAAATATTAAAGGAATGACAAATTTTATACAAGTCATATAGTCATTTTAGTAAAAAAAATGCAGTATATATTTGATGTACAATACATTCGTGGGGTAAGGGGAAGGAATAACACTAGGATAGGATTGCCAATTATTCTACTTTTCTCCTTTGGTTCTTAGTTTTCATAAGTTTTTCTGTAAGATACATAAAATCAAGATTCAAAAAGCAAAGTAAGCAAACAAAAGCTTTAAGAGTTAAATGCTAATACAAACCTTAGGAACTGTTAAATACCAAATTCTGCTAGACAAACATTTTATTATGCCTCTCAATTTGGAATTAGTATATTTAACTTACTAGCATGGTCTAAATTCAGGAAAAATCCAAGTCATTCTAATACATGACCTAGGTTGAAACTCACTACCCCAAAATACAAAAGTACTTTAAAATATCTTTAGATGATAGAAACTTCATGTTTTAATAATAAGAAGCATTTTACTTGTGTATGATGTCTTAAAGAAACAGAATTCTCAATAATAGAATGAGAAAAAACTGCTCCTGAGAGCTGGGAGTTGGCATGGCACTCTAAGCTTGGCTTCTGTGTATTCAGGTAAAACATGAACAACTTTGCAAAATAGCAGCATCAGACAAGGCCAGTTGCATCATCGTGATGGGCTAAGACAATAGCAAGCCTACTCTGCAATCAGGTCTAAACATAGACAAATTATGAGCATTGCCCTAACCAAAAAAAGAACCTAACCATAATCCTATTTGCATTAATATGAATGACTGCTATTCCTTTACCAATTACAACTTTAGCCCTGCTCCATTCTTCTTCCTGTCTAGGATTTTAAAATATCCCATTCTCAAAATTATCCTACTTCCTAATAGCATCCAATTCCTTGCAAAGTCCCACTCTCTTACACTTTATCCAATTACTTAACAGGCACAAACCCCATATGGTTCCCCATGATGCACAACCTTTCATGCTATAAAAATCCTCTTTGTTTACTATCAACTTATCTTGTTTAACTATAGTTATATCTCTGGTGAACTTCCCTAGAAAGCAATAACAAGATTTAAGTATAAACTGGGATTAGGAATAAAATAATAAAATTACATTAATGATGCCTATAGAATGGTATTAATGATACCTATAGAACAGGTATCATTCTATACAGAAAAGTTTTCTGACATATAAACTTATCCTACTGTAGCTTCCCACAAATTCAAAATTCCCTGTGTTCATCAGGTCTACTGATGCTGACTAAAATAAATAAATAGAGTTTTTGAATTGAATTCTCATTTGCTCAGTTTTCCATTAATCTGAAGAAAATCCCAATATCAAAGTGTACCTGATGCTAAGGATTCTTACCTCCTGGGTCCTTATCTGGATTGTACTCTAAAGCATTGCTACAGATTAGGTCAATATCTTGCAGGAAATCTTTAGCAGTAAGATAATTATGTTTATCAATTTTAGTTATTACTGTTGATAAATCCATTGGTTCTTTGATTACTTCAAGATAATCTGAAACCTAAAAAAAAAACCAGAATATTTTAATGAAAATTATTTAAAATTTTCATATGATCTATTAGTTCAAACAGTACTAATTCTTCAAAAATTAAATCTAGATATTCAAGAAATAAGTATACATAAGAGTAAATTTAATGCTACTTATGTTATTAAGTTTATTCCCTAACATACTTTCCATGAAAAGCTTCAGTTTAAGTCAGATGTAAATCAACTCTGAAATGTTGCTCATCTTGAAATTTGAAACATTGATACCTTTAGTATTATTTTTTAATCCTTGGGTTTATCTGAGAAGAGAATGTATGGGTAAAAGCACCCAATAAACATCATTAAATGTTATCTCAAGAAAAGAAAAGAAAAAAAAACAGAGGAAAATAAAATGCAAAGTTCTTCCGGTAAATCTTTTTAAATTTTTCAGCAAAAGTTTTCTTTTGTAGTTTTATACAGTGAATTGTTTCATGGAAAGTATTTTCCACTCCTTTGGAGTCATTACAAACATTCTGAATCAATAAAATAACAAAACTCAGTATTGTTTCTATAATTAGTGAAAGATTTGCTGGACTTGTCTCTAATATAAACAAATCTACAAAGAAAAATAAAAACTTGTTTGCTTTAGATGCCAATTTTCTGGGAGATAACCCAAAATAAGAGATATTATATCTCTTAACCAAAAAAGAAAACATTCTCAACATACCTATCTATTGCAAATCTCAAATCAAATAAAATAACAGGGTTTGATATAAAAGCAATCTTGCAAGAGTATCTATAAGAACTGATTTCTGAACACAGGGCAATTTCTACTCTGTGAAAATTAGGGTTGGTTTCCTCATGGTTTCAGATGGCATCAATGCCATGATTTTTAAGTTGATACACAGGTGTACACAGATGCATATGTATAATTTGTAAATACGTTTTTCAAATTTCAAGATTACTTATACAAATATTAAGTATGGATATGTGTGAATTAATTTATTTTTCAGTCTCTTAGAGCTAAAAAGCCAGTTAATCTTTTTTTTATATTTATTTTGTAGTTGTATTTTTTAGTTGTAGATAGCATGCCTTTATTTCACTTATTTATTTTTATGTGGTACTGAGGATTGAACTCAGTGCCTCATGTATTTGAGGTGAGCACACTCCCACTTGAGCCAAATCCCCAGCCCCAGTTAATCTCTTTTAGGGCATCAATGGAGCCACAGAAGATAGTTGGACTCTTGGTTCCGGGCATGGTCTGTGTACAAGTAGAAATTACTGAAAAACACTAGAAAAAGTATAGTAATACTTTAATAAAGCCTATGTAATTTAGGCACATATGCTTAATATTAAACTTGAAAGTCTCTAAGGTTTTATTTTTCTGAAGTCTTGCAGTTTGTTTTGGAATTGAAGAAAGTTTTTAGACACTTTAAATTCATTATCAGCACATAACGTTTATGCTTTAGGCTATCTCAGTGTTAGCCTGCTTTCCCCTCTCTATCCTTTCCATATATTCCTGTGTATTCAATTTTAAGAGCAGACAAAAACCAGCAACAGAGTGAACCTGAGAAGAACGAAGAAGAAAATAAGAGAAGCAAACCCTTAAAATAAACTTAATATCTGATCAGTATTTCTATTCTCTTGCACTGCTTTACCATGATTTATAAAACTTTCATTTTATTACAGACAGATATTATTTAAAATCTGACAATCTTTTCTGATTAGAAAGAAAAGAGTTTTCTTGAGCAAAAGCAAAACTGATTTATTCCCAGCAGAGGAAACTGACTTATGCTTTTAAAAAGTGTCAGAATCCAAATATAAAAGTGGAGAGGGCTTTCTTTGCTTATTTAAAACAATCTTCCAAACTGGTTGCTGATTTTAAGATTATCTAAACACACTAGGAGAAAAATGCTCCACAAATATAATTTGCTATTTATTAATTAAAATGCAAATTAGGCATGTCCTGTTATTCTAGTGGGAAAAGATATAAGGGAGCCATGATATAACGTAAAGAATGTGGGCTCTGGGGCAGGGTTTGTGGCTCAGTGGTAGAGCACTTGCCTAGCATGTGTGAGGCACTAGGTTCGACTCTCATATAAATAAAATAAAACAAAGGTCCATCAATATATAAAAAAATATTTTAAAAATATATTTAAAATACAAGAATGTGGGCTTTGAATTTTCAAAAAAATTTTCAAGTCTTGGCTATATCACTTGCCAAAAAGTTTCAATTTCCTCAGTTGCAATGTAAGAATAATAACGACCCTGCAAGAGCAAATTAACAAAGCTATGTACTGCAGATAAAATATTCAAATAAAATTTTAGATAGTCTCTTTATTCCATGAATTGGAAAATAGGTATTGCTAGACTTGCCAGGGGTGGGGGAATGAAGGATAATGCTAACTCATTCTTCACAGTCATAGATGAGGTAATGGATCCAAAGGAATCTGCTCACCAAAAGCACAGATTTCACAATTAGGACGCAACATTAAACTCTGAATCATTTTATAATTCAAGTTTAAAAAAAAAAGAAATTAAAAAAAAAACTTAAAAACTAAAAACACCAAAGCTGTTCAAACATGGAGTCTGAACTTTAAGAAGGCCAGTAAAGATTACATTGTATTCATCCACACACTATATTATCCCAGGATAAAATTTAAAAAAAAAAATTTTTAATCGAGAGTATTACAGTAGATTCCAAATGGAAAATTCCTTTTCTCGTTATGACAAACCATGCTCCCACAAGCACACAAAACAATACATATAGAAAGTGAGAAATTTTCCACTGGGAGCAGAGAAAATCCTTGGAGAGAAAGTTTTAGGTGCATCAGATGTGCTTAATTTCAAACAGCATCACAGCTACAGGCATTTCCAAAATATGAAAGATAAAGAAATTTTCAGGTTCCTCAGGCACCTCTTTCAATGAGGTAAACATAATTTGGGAAATGCCAATATTAATTGGTGCTAATTGGTTAATACTAATATACTCTTTGAAAGCAGGATTTATCCTGGAATAAAAATAGTGTAGTATGGACATTTCATTAAAATAACCTTTAATCCTCCTCTTAAAGAGTATGAGATCACAAAGATCAATAATAATTAAGAGGACATATACAAATTGGTCACTCATTTCATCCAAAAGTCACCAGATGTTTGCTGATGACATTGATAGTTATCACTTGGATTAAAATTTTACAGGCTAGGGGTAATATTCATCCATGCCTTTGCTTTTTTTCCTTCCAAAAAAAGATGTCATTATTTTTTTTCTTTTAGCCAGTTCAACTTCACTGTTTGCACACTACTGAAACAAGACCTCTTCAATATCCACCGGTTTGCTGAAGATGTTAAAGCGTTTATCTGTGGCCAGCCTCTTGGTTACATCCCTGAGAAACAACCGCAATTCTCTTAAAGTATTTTCCTCCTGGTCCTCCATCCGATTTTTTTCTGATTCTGACAACTGACGAGGTGGAGAAGGTAGTGCAAGAGGAAGCACTTCCATAGCACAAAGAGCTAAATAAAAGAGAAAAAAATGTTAAGATCCCAGCAGGGTGGAACCTCAATCACTTTTCTGGTACCCTCTCAAAATATTCTTTAAAGAGAAGGAGAATTTTAGATATATGTGAGCCATGCAAATCCAGCAAGTAAAAATTTGAATAGAAACAAAAAGTTTGGCTTCATTTTATAAAATAACTCACAATAGGACCCCTTTAAAGGACAAATTACATGATTTTAAATAATTTGTAATGTTAATTACATACAACTTATAAAAAATACTTCAAATTAACATAAATACCTTAAAATATTATACAGATTTTCTTAAGCCAACCTTGTAGCCATATATGGGGCTTCTTGAAATGGAGGAGCCATATATGAGAAATCTAGTGGGCAAGTGACAATTTTTTGATACCTCCTATCCCCAAAAGAATTATAATTTAAGACAGGTCCTTTTACCCTGATATTCTGACCACTACAAAGTAGGGATAGTAAATAACACTTTTAAGGAAGGAACAACAACAAAAAAAGTAGAAACTAAAAAAGGAATCCCAAAGTCATTGAAGAGATGGGAAGCCAGTCTAAAGTGTTATATGTATAATAGTATGTACCCTAAGACAAACCAGAAATCTTCTTAGAAGGTAAAATATTAACTTTCCTAAACATAATACAATCTTTCTGTCATGACACTGAAACTCAGGATTAAAATGATACATATTTTTACTAATTTCTAAATAGCTGTTAAGATGAAAGCAAAAGTCAACAGAAGCAATTCAAAAAGAAAAAGAATTACACTAACCTTAAACAAAAAAATTCAGAGTTTTGGAACTAAAAATATATCTAAGTGTATGAAGGACTAAAATGAATCATTTTTATGATGAAATATTTAAAATACTGATATTTATTTTCACAGGAAGCCACACCAATAATCAGAGAGTATAACTTACATAATGAATTTCCCAAGGTTTCTTGAAGAAAAAGACCCACAACTATAGCAATCTGGATAGGCGTTCATTATTAAAACACTGAGAAAATTTGGAAAGGAGCCAAAAAAGGGCAAAATTATCAAAATGCTAAATAATATAACCAATGAAAAACAAAAAGGGAGAAAATTATGAAATTTGGCAGGGATGGGAAATATAATTAATATCCTACAAGGACACAAGAAACATTGAAAAAACAAGGGGAAAGCGGGAAAATTGCTATTTTAAAGAAGAGGCTGAAAGATTAAGAAAGCCAATCTTCTCCTTTATGCATCTTCAAAAATGGGAAAAGAAATCTTTTTGAGTGATTCAGAATGCAGTCCTTACCTAAAATAAGGAACTGAAATCTGACATATTCTTAAACCCTTCTTAAAGCTATGAGTTTGAATCCAAGAAAAATCTAATGCTTAAAACAAAGCTATGATAGGCCAAATGCTACATAATGGTTGCTAAATAGGTATTTGAAAAATCAATAAATAAACAAAGAAAGACTAATGTTCTAACCAGCGAATTTAACCTACCCTGGTTCACAAAGTCATTAGCACAACACCTGGTATTCACAGTGTACCAGTTCACATCCTGGGAAATCTAACTGAGGATCTGGATGAGAGGGATGAGAAGTTCTCTTTTAACAAAGCTTTAATGAGGCTATACTTCCCAATCTGTCAGGTAAAGACAATGGCCACTTTTTAAAAATAAATAATAATCTAACAAACTGTCTTCACTTGTATAAAGAAAGGATTAAAAAAAAATTGACTCCAAGAAAGTGTAGTTCTTAACTCCATGCTCCCTTATTTTCCTAACAGCTTTAGGAACTTACCAGTGTGTTTCCTTCGTGGTGGTGGCATTGATGCCTGATTGAGAATCAGTTCCTGGAAAAATTTCCTTCTGTCTTCTTCAACAGGCCTTTGAATATACAAGACCTCTTCATACTGTATTCTAAAGATACACTTAACCTACACATACATACACACACACACAAAGACATTGAATATATAGAGAATTAAGAGCACACATATACCAAATTGCAATTTCTTCAACTTCCAGTACTGTTTTCAATATTCATATAACATTCATGAACTGAACAAGAATAGAAGATTGTCCAGTTACCCAAAACACTAATAAATGATACTATATCTGGAAGAGTTGTATGATAATAACAAAAATGATTGTAGCAAAAAGTTGATAATATTCAGATGGCAACACCCTCAAGAGCTTTTTTATAGGTGGACACAATATCTTTATTTTACATTTATGTGGTGCTGAGGATGGAACCCAGTGACTCATGCATGCTAGATGAGCACTCTATTAATGAGCCACAACCCCAGCCCTGAAGAGCTTTTACATAAGAGCTGAAAAAGTAATTAACTCAAATCTACAATAGGAACTAGAAGGTCATTTAAGCTACCTTCTCTTATCCTTATGTTTCTTTGTATTTCCTATCCACTGACTTCATAGCCTATGTTCTTTTTTATACCAAGTCTAATTCACTGTATCCTCTGGAATCCTGTTTCTATTGCAAATAAACTAGACCTCTGACCTCTTCACAGAGTGTTCTGACACCACCTTCCATGAAAATTCTAAAGCAAAAAAACCCAGTCATTCTCACATTCCCCAGTTCCTTCAACCTGGTGATTACCTACCTCACATCTGTTTACCTGCTTTATAAAGACTTGACCCCAGATTTTCCCATTCTGAGATATGCAATTTAAGTCCTCTTTACATCATCTTTATTTTTCACCATTAAGTTAACACTTCAGTTTATATTTTTTTGGAAGGTCTATCTTTTGCCATCTAGACACCAAACTCCTCGTGAGCAAACACCATTTCTTATTCATTTATTTTTCTATAATACCACTATCAATTGAATATAGCATTTGTTGTTGTTGTTGCTGCTGTTGTTTTGGCAGTACTGAGGATTGAACCCAAGGGTGCTCTACCACTGAGGTACATCATCAATCCTTTTTTAATTCTGAGACATGGTCTTGCTAAGTTGCCAAGGCTGGTCTTGAACTTACAATCTTCTTGCCTCAGCCTCCTGAATAGCTGAAATTACAGGCATGAACCACTGTGCCCAGCTATAACAATTCTTAAGAAGCATGTATTGAATGAGTAAATACATTCTTATTAATTTTGTTACCCAACCCATGTCAAATTGGAAAAAGCAAATAAAAAAGAACTAAGAAGTACCAACCATAACAATGTGGAAATACTGGATTAGGATTCAAGATATCAGATTCTAACCTCAATACAGCCAATACAGTTGTGGTAAACTTTGGATAATTTATTTGGTTTGCCATTTCTAGCCACCTACTGGATTAATTCTATGAAGTGAACACAAGAATTTCATAAATGTTACATCATTAAATCTTTATAACAATGAGGTATGTATTATTCCTTTATTTACAGATGATGAAATTTGGGGTCAGAAAGATTTTAAATTATTTGGCTCAAGGTCACAAAGTGCATAAAGCCTAAGTGCCTTTTCCAGCTCTGAAATTCTGAGAAAAGAAACAAGGAAAGGTAGACATCAGAATTTAAAATCTGGAGGAGGAATTATTATGTCAACTCAAATCCAAGTCATTTAAAAGATTTTTAAATTTCACTTGTTTCCTTCTAGTGTTTTGTGTAGGCTACCTTCATGCACATTTCCCTCCAACCCTTTGATCTATGCTTTGCTGGCCCTTCTTTGAAAATTTTGGAAGCAAATTTACTATAGCATGTACTGTGTGCCAAACATCATGCCAGACACTGCAATTATAAAATTGAAGAAAACATGCTTGCTTCTTGTTGTCAAAGATCTTAGAGTCTCAGAAGAAAGCACATAATATCATGATGGAAGAGCTATGAGAGGGGTAGCAAACACACAGGGGAGACTCTGCGAGGGGCAGGGGTACAGAGGCATTACATAGTATATAGCAGAAAGGGCTTACACATTGACTGGATATTAAAAAGTAAACAGAAATAACATGATTCTATTCAAGAGTCACGGTTTTTTTTTTAATACTCTTTAGTTTTAGTTTTAAATACTCTTTCTTCTGATCATTTTCAACATTAATTCATACTGAAGAATGGTTCTTATAATTCCCTGAATAAACCATGCTCTCTTTCTCATTGGTACATGCTATTTTCTTTCCTGAAATCTTTTAATTTTTTCCTTCTTCAAATGTTTTTTTTTTTTGTAATTGGTGGAGTGAACTGTACACAACAGTGGGATCCATTAAGTCATATTCCTAACACACATGCGTGTGCATATGGCTGCGTGCATGCACACGCGTACACACACTCACACACACTGACATAATAATCTATCTCTTTCTCTAGTACCTTTCCTGGAAAGATCCACTTGCTCTACTCTACTGAACACCTTCTTTTCTTGTTCTTGTTACATTAATCCTAAACCCTTACTCATGCTATTAGAAACTGATGCTTTCTGGGAGACTCCTGGGTTTTCTAGGCACGCATTCGATATTTCTCATCAAGTTTTTTTTTTTTAAACACTTTAATGATTTTTAGTAAATTTGTACAATTGTACAAATATCACATGCCAGTTTTAGAACATTTTTATTAATCCCCAAAAGCTTCCTCATGTCTAATTATAATTAATCCTCACTTATACTCATACATATCAACCCAATGACTACTGACAAACTTTCCGTCTCTAGAGATTTGCCTCTTCTAGAAATTTCATATCATATGTTATCTTTTGTATCTAGATTCTCTTGCTCACATGTATCTTCAGGTTTGTCCAAGTTTTAGTGTGTATCACTATTTCATTCTACTTATTGCTGAACAGTATTTGACTTTATGTACATATCACATTACATTAGCCATTTATCAAGTAATGAACATATAGGCTGGTTCATTTTTTGGTTATTATAAATAATACCACTAGGAGCATTCACATACAAGAGCCTTTGTGTTAATGTTTTCATTTCTTTTATGTAGATACCTAGGAATAGAACCCCTGAGTCGCTCCATACATTTATGTTTAACTTTGGAAAGTGGCTGTACCATTATTCAATCCCACCTGCAGTGTACAAGGACTCAAGTTTCTCTATATCCTTGCCAACACTTGGCACTATCTGTCTTTTTGAATATAGCTATTCTAGTGGGCTACAGCAGTAGTTCATTCCTGGATGACTAATGACATAGCACCTTTCACAGGCTTATTAGCCATTTATAAATTCTCATATGAACATCACAAAAGAGGAATCATACAATATTCATCATTTTGTGAATGACTTATGTCACTTGGCATAATGCCTTCAAGGTACCTATGTTGCAGCATGTACCAAAATGTCTTTCTTTTTAATGTTCCATTGTTTGTATATGCCGCATTTTATTTATTCATTGATTTGTCAATAGACATTATGGTTGTTTCCACTTTTAGCTACTATGAATAATATTGCCATGAACTCGAGTACATAAATACCTGTTCAAGTCCCTGCTTTCAACATTTTTGGGTATATACCCAGAAATTGTCTTGCTGGATCATATGGAAGCTGTGTTTAATTTTCTAAGTAATTGCCTTGGTATCTTCTATAGCAACTGCAAAATTTTACATTCCCACCAGCAATGCACAAGGATTCCAATGTCTTCACGTTCCTCCCAACACTTGTTCTCTGTAGTTTGTGTGTTTTTAAATAATAGCCATCCTGATGAGTATGAAGTGGTGTCTCACTGTGGTTTTGATTTGCATTTCCCTAATGACCAGAGATGCTGAGCATCTTTTTACATGCTTGTTGTCCCATTTGTATATCTTCTTTGTAGAAATATCTATTCAAGTTCTTCACTGATTTTTGAATCACTTTTATTTTTTTAACGTTTTTTGTTATGCTTTGCTTGTCATTGTTAAGCTGTGCTTTATACACCCTAGAACTCAATCCTTATTAAATTTATGATTTCCAAGTATCTGTTCCCATTTGTGGGTCTGCTTTCATTCTGTTGATAGCGCCCACTGATGCCAAAAAAAATTTAATTTTTATGAGTTCCAACCTACTTAGTTTATCTTGTCTGTACTTTTGGTGTCATATGCAAGAATTCACTGTCAAATTCAGAGTCCTAAAGCTTTGCTCCTATGTTTACATTTAATACTCTTTAAGTTTCAGGTATTAAATTTAGATTTTGATCCATTTTGAGTTAATTTTGTATATCCAACATTAATTTTTTGCATGTGGTTATCCAAGTTCCCCAGTACTGCTTCTTGAAAAGACCATCTTTTCTGCATTGCACGGTCTTGAAACCCTTGTCAAAAATCATCTAATGGAGTCTTTTCATTATTAAGTTTTAAGAGTTTTTTTATATGTGCTTGATTTAAGTCATTTATCAGATAGGTGATCTATTTGATATATTTTCTCCAATCTCTGACTTGCTTCTTTTTTCCTGTTGCATCCTGGGACTTGAACCCAAGGCCTCATGGATATTAGACAAGTACTCTACTCCTGAAGCACATCACCAGCATACATTTTCTTTCTTCTTCTTCTTTTTTTTAAATGTTCTCTCTTAAAAGAGTAGAGTTTTTTGACTATTTTTTGGTTTTGTTGTTTTTTAAATATTTTTTAGTTGTCAATGGACCTTTAATATTTATTTATTTATTTATTCAGTTATTCATTTATTCATTTATATGTGGTGCTAAGAATTGAACCCAGTGCCTCCTCACACATGCTTGGCAAATGCTTTATCACTGAACCATAACCCCACTCTAAGAGTAGAGTTTTTATTTTTTTCTTTTATGTATCATACTTTTTATATGTCCTATTACTATAACTGCACATCTATTATACTTTAATTATTTCTAATTTTTTTCAGTTGTAGATGGACATAATACATTTATTGTATTTTAATTTTTTAATGTCTCTCTTCCCACTCAACTTTAATTCTCGTGGAGCAGTAAATGTCTTTTTGTTTCTCACCTATTTTATTCATTCATTCAACAAAGATTTACTGTACTAGAAATATGTATGCATATATAGGTCTGTTTGTGTTTATATGAATATCCAGAGACTGTGTTAGGGAGTTAGACACTGTGGACAGAAGACTAAAGAAAACAGAAATTGGGGTTTGGGGTAGTGGCTTAGTGGTAGAGTGTTTGCCTAGTATGTGTGAGGCACTGGATTTGATTCTCAGCACCACATAAAAATAAATTTAAAAAAAAATAAAGTTCTATCAACAACTGAAAAAAATTTAAAAATAAAACAGAGATTGACCTGCCTTAAGTAAATTCAGACTTACTAGTACACTGCATTGCAAATAATAGGCACTTAATAAATTTTTGCTGAATGAACAATGATTTTAACTTGATGAATATCACTCCTCAGCATCACAACATCCAGTAACTACTTCTATGGAGTCTTAGAGAATGTCAGGCAATTTAGGTACACGACCTTTGGAATTAGGAAAACCTGAGGTAAAATATTTACTTTCCCATACTAGCTGTGAGACCCCAGGCAAGTTACTTTACTCCCATTAGTTTCTGTTAGTCTGTGAGTCCAGTTAATCTAAAGCAATGATTTCCCAAAAAAAAGTTTAGAATCATATCAATTAAAATTTGAAAATATTCTCTCCAGAATATTTACCTAAATACAGTATTCTATTATTTCTATTATAAAACATAAATAGACAAAATATTTAAGACAATTTGAAAAATAAACATGAATAAAAGTATAAACTTATTTGGGGGAACAACTGGACTATAAGAGAGAAAGATATATACAAAGAAACATTTACAAGACAATGTAAAAAGGGCTCTAAAAGATGAGACTGTCATTTTGGCTCTCTATCAAAGCACTACTTCCACTGGGAATAATTCTTTTTTGAGGGGGGAGGGATATGGAGGGATTGAACTCAGGGTGACTCGCCCACTGAGCCACATCCCCAGCCCTCTATTTTATTTAGAGACGGGTCTTCACTGAATTGCTTAGCACCTTGCTCTTGTTGAGATTGACTCTGAACTCCCATTCCTCCTGCCTCAGCCTCCCAAGCTGCTGGGATTACAGGCAAGTACCACCACACCCAGCCGGAAATAATTCTTTTGGTTTTTTTTTTTATTTTTAAAAGCTGAGAAAACCTTAAACCTTTTCCTTTCATCTTTGAATAATGGATTTGTTTTCTGATTAGAAGAGTAGCATTGATTCCAGAAGATTTACAAAATGACAATTAAAAAGCATGTTATATGATCAGAAGTCTCAGAGAATTTCCATAATACTCACTTCACAAAATATGAGTAACATTAGTACTTGATTAATAAGGGCTAAATATACAGAACATAAAGTGAGAAAAGAAAGTTGTACTCTCAGGATTTGATGCTAGTAAATTACTAATATTTTAGATACTAATTTAGGGTACTGGTAAACAAATAATGAAAAACCTTATTTAGTCAGAATACATTTTTTAAAATTTTAGTTGTAGGTGGACACAATATCTTTATTTTATTTATTTATTTTTATGTGGCACTGGGATATAAACCCAGGGCCTCACACATGGGAGGCAAATGCTCTACCACTGAGTTACAACCCAGTACACTCTTTGAATCCATTGAAAAGTCCGACAACAGCGGGCTGGGGTTGTGGCTCTGTGGTAGAGCACTTGCCTAGAACATGTGAGGCCCTGGGTTCAATCCTCAGCACCACATATAAATAAATTAATTAAATTAAGGTTTAAAAAAAGAAAAAATTTTTTAAAAGTCCGAAAACATAGTAACTTTCAAAATGTATATGATATAATAATGTTAGCTTTGAAATATTAAACCGAAAGTAACAAATACATATGTACATGCACAACAGTAGCAAGCAACAGTAGCAAGTCAATAAACTCAAAAGTTGTCTTTTTTTTTTTTTTTTTGTATTAGGGATTAAACTCAGGGGCACTTAACCACTGAGCCACATTCCCAGCCCTTTTTTGTATTTTATTTAGAGAGAGTCTCATTGAGTTGCTCAGGGCCTCAATAAGTTGCTGAAACTGGCTTTGAACTCATGATCCTCCCGACTCAGCCCCCAAGCTGCTGGGATTACAGGCATGTGCCACCACGCATGGCTCAAAAGACTTATTTTATAAAATTTTAAGACAATATAGAAGGAAATTTCCAGGGAATTATTATGTTCTCAACTGGAATGTTTAATTTCCCAAATATTTTTTTTATGTTTTCTCTTTCTGTTTATAAAGTTTTAAAACTAATTGACAGAGAGGATCTAACTTTAAAAGTTGTTCCTAGGTTATGTCCAGATTCAGTCCATTCTTTCAAATCAACTTCAACTGCATTCATACTTTATAATACTAATACTAAACATTTTATAGCTTTATGATCTGAAAAATAAGTTTCCATACATTGGCTTATACTAACAACACTATCTAATATCCACATTCTATAAATAAGAAACTTGAGATTATTCTATCTTCATATATTTATCCAAGATCAAAAGACTATAATAAGTTAGTACCTTGGTTTTTCTGACTCTTACTGCTAAATTTCATTGCCCTGTATGATTATAAACATTTTGATTAATGGTTTTCATGTACTATCAGATTTTGAATAACCAAAAATAAATTTTTCTAAACTTAATATACTTCCTTATAAGAGCAGTAAATAATTCAAATTCATATTAGCAAAATAGCTAATGAAAGCTGAGACATAAAAGAAGTCAGTACACAAATACCTTAATCATAAAATTTAACATAATCAGGATTTATATTATAACATTAAAACATCTAAATACTTTATATCATCATTCCTACTGTGTCAACTAGGCAAAATATTTCTAAGCACTTCTCAAGGAGACTATTCGATGACCCAATAAGCATAGAATATTAAGACAATTTTTTAAAAATAATCTCATTCACATGAGTTGATACACCAATTTCTTTTCTGAATCAATTGTGATTTTCCCTTTGATTTGAACTCAAAAGCTAAATTTCATGTTTTAAAAATATACATATTAGATAATATACAACTTAATGTGATGCTATTAATAAAAGAACTAAAAAGTCAAATCCCACCAAATTTCCTCACAGGTAATTTAAAATAATTATAAGGCAACAGATGATGAAAGAGCTAAGATTTTCTTAGAAGGCTCTCTCTCTATATGTCAGATTCTGTTCTAAGCATGAATCATCACAATCTTCAAAACTTACGAAGACATTACTACTATACTAAAAAAAAAACTGAGGGCTGGGGTTATAGCTAGGCGGCAGAGTGCTTGCCTCGTACACGTGAGGCACTGGATTCGATCCTCAGCACCACATAAAAATAATAAAGTAAAGACATTGTGTCCATATTTTTAAAAATAAATTAAAAAGGAAAGAAACTGAAATTTGAAACATTAAATAACTTGCCTGTTTCACATGGCTAATAAGTAGTATAACCAGGATACGAAACTTGACATTTTGTATATAAACAATATAATTGGAAAAAATATTTAATTAGTTCTTACCTCTTCAGGCAATTCACTGTACATGGTTTCAGAGGTAGACAATAAAAATATGGGTGAAAATGATGGTATATCTTGTAGCAATGTCAGAAAAGTTGCTCTCACAGTTTCACTGACAGCTTCCCACCAATCGCCAATGTGAGGCATGTAAACAATACTAGGTACTGTTCTTCGAGCTTCTCGAAATATCTAATTAAGGAAAGAATTGGCATTTAAAAACTCAAATTCATTATTCTACAGTCTACCCAGCAACGCCTAGATATATAAAATGTCTCAGGCTTGTTTCTTCACTAAGTTTCAGTCCCCAATTTTAACTTTTTCAAGCTATGATGCACAAGCTTTATATAAGCTTCTATACTCTTGCCCCAACAAAAAAGGGTATTTTTTGCCACTTAACTATTCCTATTTGCTATATATTAATAGTATAAAAGTATGAAATTACTCTGCTTATCTATATCATGTAGAGATAATAAAGCAAAACTTCACTATAAAATATGCTGCAAATAAAGAGATAAACATACAACCAGTCACCCACATTAGAGCATTATCAGTCAGCTTTACATAAAGAAGAAAAGGACAACACAATTGAAATGTTTGTGCACAATGTCTAAAATCACTCAATATATGAATTAAATAAACATTTTTAGCCAAGATGCACCACCCTAGAACTTAAAATGAACTACCTGCTGATACACTTATTCACCTCTTCCCATAACCTTAACTTCAATCTTTCATAAAGTAGTCATAAAATACTCTTAGTTCTCTAAAGTCCAATAAGTAAATTAGTAAAAAACTCTTGAGATATCTTCATTGTCCGAAAATACAAAATGAAGTTTTCCTCAGTAATTAAAAAGATTCTGAATCACAGTTTCAGTCACACTCTGCAAACATATACCAGTAAGGTTCAGGTTTGGCGATTAGCAAACTGCCAAGCAGAACTACAATCCTCCACATGTAAGTCAACAGCTCAATAGTCCATCAAAAAATTCTTGAATGTTAATACTATATCTCTTCATTACTTTTAACAAATTTAGGTATGAATGCAAAAATCTGACTATCCTTTTCCAATTTAATGTGAGAATTCTATTCCTAAAATTCCCCACTGATTCTCCCTTACTGTAATACACTTTGATTCACCAATGTAATGTAGCAGATACAGAAATAAGAATTTAACATTAAAAAATGATTAGGATTATCAGAAAATTCCCTAAGAATCAAAAGAATTATTATTTTTTAATGAGTAAGCTTACCACTTACATGGATTTATTAAATAATATTTTACTTTGTTTGGATCTGCTGTAGAAAACAAAATGCAGGGCCAATTCAGTAGTAAACCAGATGAACAAAGCTCAAATAAAAATTTCTCCCCAAATTTGAAGAGATGTGGATGTTATGATCTCTCATATCAAAAGGAATATTTGTTCCCTTATTTAATATTTGCATATCCACCAATCCAGAACAGCTGCACAGTACAACTTCTTCAGGAGTCTCAAGTTTTGACCTTTTCCGTACATACACTCTCCTATCCTGAATCATGAAAATCCAAGGATTTTTACTCAAAAAAAAAAAAAAAAAAAAAGTAAGAAAAAAACCAAACATCAATATTGTCAAAAGGAAATAAACATACAGGAGCACAAAGGCAACTGAGATATTTGTTTTTTTAAAAAACAAAAAATTATTACATGCCACTCAAATCAGGCATGGTATGAAGAAGATGGTGACCAACACATTTTGTCGCTTTCTAGTTCTCCACTCTTTGCAGGAAAAATTGGGGAGAACCCAAGGAAAGAAAAATGATCTTATGAAAAAGAATAAGGAGCTATATAGCTTATTGAAAAAACTTATAAACCTAACCACCTAATTCAGCTATGCAAGTCACCACATGCGCAGGGTGCAAGAGAAATGAGAAAACATGCCTTTAAAAAAATGAATTTTGACTTCATGTCAGTTCTTCTAGGTTAGGTTTTCCAGGAATACATGTAGAGAATATCCAGCCATTACAAAGTGTGAGAGAGGATGAGCAGAGCAAAAGAAGGTTAAGGGATAATAAGAACTTCACAGAGCCAGAAGTTAAATACTGCAGTACTATAAGTGTTTCAACTACATTAAAAGGCTGAACTAGATAAAAGCATCACCAGCTTGAAAAGAGATGGGGTTTTGTTTTTACTTCTTTCTTCTTTTCATTAAGCCTCTCAAAATTAACAAACTGAACATAATATTCTCCCTATTTCCAAAACCTTGAGGAAAATATCATTTTCTTGGTAGACTTTTAAAATTATATTTAAAACCTAAAACAGAAAAATAATCAGACAAATCTAAGACAAAGAAAAGCAAAAAAATTTAGGATTTCTGATTCATCAGTATAATTAAGTGAACTGAGAATTAACCTAACTAACTACATGAGATAACTATATCCAGAGAACATTTTTGTAATTTTTCTCCTAATTCTTTAGGTAGAAACCATCCTTAGAGAAAAATTAAAAAGCATCACTAAAATAAGTTTTATTTTAATTTCTTACTTGTAATCTCAGAATATTAAAATAAACCTTCATGTTGTCTTTAAATATGTAACTGGCTTGTTCTATTTTTCCAGTTCTTTTTTTTGTTAATATTTATTCTTAAGCATTAGGTGGACACAATCTTTATTTTACATTTATGTGGTGCTGAGGATTGAACCCAGTGCCTTGTGCATGCTAGGCAAGCACTCTACCACTGAGCCACAACCACAACCCCTATTTTTCCAGTTCTTATAATAAAAAACTCAAAAAGACAGAGTCTGAGAGGAATGGGGCTATAGCTCAGTGGCAGAGCTCTTGCCTAGCATGCCTAAGGCACTGGGTTCAATCCGCAGCACCACATAAAAATAAACAAATAAAATAAAGGCATTCTGTCCATCTACAGCTACAAAAAAAATTTTTTTTTTAATTTAAAAAAGAACAGAGTCCAAGAATAGCACTTCAAAAACTACTAGAGGATAAATATCAGGAAAAAAAGTTTAATTTTATTGTCAAATGAGGGGGAGGTGTAATATAAAAACAGTTCTTCAGTAGTTTGCTGATAATGTTTAAAGTAGTGGAGTAGAACACTCTCTGTGAAATCAAATAACCAGATAATTCAGAGTAGAAAAATAAAGTCTAGTTTTAATGAAGTGGCAACTGGCTGGGAACAAATGATGCCATTTGAGAACTAGAAAAATACTCACCTATAGGGTGTCTTGGATTGGTGGATGTGCAAGGTGTAGTAGAAAACAGAAAAACTGTTATAGAGAAAAAAAGATAGTAGGCCAAATTACTGAAGCAACCGTTTCAAAATACCTCTGACATGACCAGAGCACTCTTGCACAAGTAAAATGAACGAACACTGAAGTCCGTGAACTGTTCATTTTGATTTTTTATTTAAACAATATATTCCATTTTCTTCTGGCCTTCTTCTTGCCCTGGACATCATAGTCCCTTACATAACTAATTAGTTTAAGTTTCTTCATTTTTTAAAGAATATTACAAACTACACCTACTGAATATTGAAAGATTAATATCTTAGGCAAAAATCAGGCCACTGAAGTTAGAAGTATCCATTCAAGGAAGAACCAATGATATAAACTGCAGTTGTATTTACAAAAGTTCTAATCATCTTAAAGCTAAACTTTGAAGCCAATGTTTTCACCATCAGATAAACATGTGCAGGGGCTAGGGATAGTTCAGTGGTAGATTGCTTGCCTAGCACAGGTAAGGCCCTGGATTCAATTCCCTAGCACTAAAAAGAAACAAAACCAAACCAGTAAATTTTCACCCACCCATTTTTTTGAGGGTAGCAGACAGTGCTGGGTATTGAACCCAGGAGCCTCAAGCATTCTACCAGCAAGATATACTCCAAGCCCAGTGTATTTTCTTAGTTCAGAGTTTATAACCCCATAAAACTTTTTATTTAAAAACTGAAATATAGAAAAAAAAATTAAACCCAAATGTGAATGAAGCAAAAAGTTCAAAACCAGTAGAGTTTCACCTGCCAAAAAGAGGCTTCAAAGGAAAGAGTAAAGCACTTTTATGTCATCAAGAAATTTCCAGAATTTGTCTCAATCAGTTAAACAGTATTATGAACATATTAAATTTATAAAACACAGGTAAAAGTAAAAATTGGGAGCTAAAACATTCTCAAATTTTATTTAAAAAATTTAAAATATTTATTAATAAAATAAGTTTGATTCTTTTTATCTTTTTATCACAAAATATTAAAATAAATAATATCTCCACATCATCTTTATTCCACTTATTCTATTTTACTCCATTTATGTTCCATTCACCTAAGATTTAGTAAGCATTTTCTGTGAAAAGAATACATCATCTTTACTCTGAATATTCAGGATTCAGGAAAAAAAGAACAACCGGGTGTGGTGGAATACATCTGTAATCCAAATGGCTCAGGAGGCTGAGGACAGGAGGATAGTGAGTTCAAAGCCAGCCTCAGCAACTTAGTAAGGCCCTAAACAACTCAGAGACTCAATCTCTAAGAAAAATACAAAAAAGGGTTAGGAATATGGCTCAGTAGTTGAGTGTCCCTAAGTTCAACACCCAGTACCAAAAAAGCAAAAAGAAAGAAAAATCTCTTCATATGCGAACAAAATCGGCCTGTTATAGAACACACAAATACTTTGGCAGTAATACAAACATTTTATGAAAACTAAATTGCCTAAATTCTTTTCTGATATTTTCATTTCCTAAAAACTTTAAGCATTTCAGTAATTGTGACAACAGAAAGTAGGGAGGTACTGTTAAACCTAGCCAATTGTGAACAAACACAAAATTATACACATAGGTAAATAGATTAATTCCTTAATGCTACTCAAGAAAAAAGGATTCCCTCCTAAGAATTTCCAGATATAATCTCTTCCTGAGGAACAAAAACAAAAAACACTAAAACTTTCACTAAAAAAAATCTTATTTGGGCTGGGGTTGTAGTTCAGTGGCAGAGCGCTTACGTAGCACTGTGGGGCACTGGGTTCGATTCTTAGCACCACATAAAAAAATAAACAACTAAAATAAAGATATGCCATCCATCTACAACTACAAAAAAAAATTTTTTTAAAAGACCTTATTCACCATTTGAAATTATTCATAATACCATGTAGTACCTACACTCCAAAGTTTTGATAGAACAGAGACTGATTAATTCCATCAAACTTATTAATGAAAAAGATAAGATACAACACACTCATCAGTCTCTTTTTTCCTAATTCAAAAGTAGAAATAACATAGGAGACAACAGTTAAATCTGAGGATGTCAGAAAAAAAGAAAACAAAGTTGTTGCTTTTTTTTTTTTTCAAGTACTAAAATCAATAAGGTACAAACATCTCCTGCCTTGTTATAGGATTCAAAATTACTATGACCTTGCAGGGGGGAAACAACCATAAATATGCCAGGCTAAAACAAGGCTTTCCATTAGTCTTGGGATATTATGCCATTCTCAGTAATATCTGTACCTCCCCATACACACACCATATGCAGAGCAACGTTATAAACACTGACATCTGTTTCAGTAATACATGTCCAACTAGTGTCCAGTGATTAGCTAAAGTACTAATCCCAAAACATAATTTACTTAAAACCTAAAATAGTAACACCTGGTATGCATGTTTTAAGTACAATGCCTGAGTCAGGCATGATGTCCTGTAATCTCAGCAACAAGGGAAACTGAGGCAGGAGGATTGAAAGTTTGAGGCCAGCATCAGCAACTTAGCAAGACCCTGATTCAAAATAAAAAGGACTGGGGGGTGTGGCTTGGTAGCAGTAAAATGCCCCTGGTTCAATCCCTGGTACAAAAACAAAGTATGCATGCCTAGGGCCCAACTGAAATCCATTGAATCAGAACTTCTGAGTGTGGAGCCAGGGAATCAGAAATTTCTAAAAGCACTTCCAAAAGATTCTATTACACACTAACTTTTAAGGAATAATGAGAATAACCCTCTAGTAGTCACTAATTCCTATAATATCTCTCTCCCCAAATCATAATCTTAATCAAAAGCTGACGGAGACACATGGTAGAAAGGAAACTCTATCACGTACGTGTAGGTTTTAAAAGATAGACATACAATTAAACAAGATCGACTAGTATAAAGAATCTCAAGAAGGGTTCTTTCCCCTTTCACTTTATCACAGGTAAATATAGCTCTTTATAGATGACATAAGTCTTCTTCCATTTAAGATAAAGGAAAGAAGCAAACACTTTTATGTCATTAAGAAATTTCCAGAATTTGTACCTCCCCATACTCACACCACATGCAGAGCAATGTTATAAACACTGACATCTGTTTCAGTAATACATGTCCAACTAGTGTCCACACAAAGTTTACAGAATCCCAAGTCCTTCAAATTCCTGCCCCTAAGCCAAAACAACCATTACGAATAATTCGGGGTGATACTTTGCTTTTTATCACCAATATCTCCTTCATATTCCCATATTAGCCCATATAAATCAACCCCCTTCTTGTTAGCGGCTTCACAGTATTTCTTTGTATGTCAAGAAATACCGTAATTTATTTCAGCAGTCCTCCAGTAAAGGACATTCAGTTTGAGTTTGTTTTACATTTAATTTTGTTGAGGAATTACACATAATGCTATGAAGAATATCCTTGTACATTTGCCACTGAAAACTTGTAGCTAATATATCTTTAGGAAAAAATCTTAAACATGGAATTCCTGGGTCAAAAGGTGTATGTACTTTAAATTTTTAAAAATAATGCCAAACTATACTACAAACTCATTAAATAAATAAACATTTCCATTAAACAAGTGTAAGTATCCCATATCTCTAACACTGGCATTATCAAATTTCCTGGATTTTTTAAAAATCAAACCTAATATTTTATTTTCACTTACAATTGAAGCTAAAAGACTTTTTTTGGGAGGGGGGGTTTGCTTTTTCTTTTTCCTTTTTACATGACATGCTACTATTTCACTAAATTTTTGTTTTGTTTTTGGTACTAAAGATTGAACCGAAGGATGTTTTACCACTAAGCTACAACCCCAATCCCTTTTTGTTTTTTAATGTGAACTCACTAAGTTGCTGATGATCTCACTAAGTAGCTGAAGCTAGCCTTGAATTTGTGATGCTCCTGCTGCAACCTCCCAAAACACTAGGAGGTTGCAGCAGGAGCATCACAAGTTCACCATGTACTACCATGCCCAGCTCTACGATGCCAATATAAAAACTGTCTTTATTAGTGCATTATAGCTATATATAATCGTGTGGCTCATTTTGACATATTAATAAATGCAAATAACACAATTTGCTCCATTTTAATCCCCAGTGCTTCCCTTTTCTCTTCCCTTCCTCCCTCCCCCAGATCACTTTCCTTTACTCTACTGGTCTATTCTACAAACTTATGTTAGACTGTATTCTTTCTTTTTACTGATTTTAACACTTTTTTTTTTTAGAAAACTTGTTCTTAATATGTATATAACAAGTATGCCTTTTCCCCAATAGACCTTTTACCTATGTCTATTAATTTTATTTAAAGAATGCTTTTTTGCTATACAAAATTAAAAATCATACAAAGTAAAAATTTTTCAGATCTTCTTTAATGTTTTCTAGCTTTTGAACACTGCTTAGAAATTACTTTGTTACACAAGATAATGAGCATATGTGATTCTCCTAGCACTTTTACAGTCCTACTGATAATCTAGAATTTATTTGGGGGTAGAGAAAAAGGTAGAGAATCCAGTTTTATTTTGTCTTTCCATTGCCCCATTAGAGCTAGCCAGTTTTCCAAGACCATTTACAAATAAATCATTCCTTCCATCTACTGATATGAAATGCATTCATTATCAAGGTCATTATTATCATATATTATTTCTACAGACATCTCAGTATGAATTTTTTCTTTTGTTCTATACTTAATTTTTCTATCCCTGTACAGATACAAATCACTTATTACTGTATATTAGTATACCTATAAAAAATCTTGTTAGGCTTTTTCATTACATTTTTCTCCAGAATTCATGTTGAATCTAGAAAAAAATACATCATCTAGAAGAAACACAGAGTCCTTCTTGGGTTTCTCCTACATTTGGGGGATTATAAATGTGATTACATTTAATTTATGCATTAATTGAGAAAAGAATTCATAGCTTTCCCATTTTGGTATTACCAGCAGCAGCAATAGCAGCAGTATGTAGTGATACATGATTACAGCAAACAAGTGTTGAGCGCTATGTGCCAAGCCTACTCGATGTGCTTACTTTAATATTCCCAACACCTTTGTACTGAGTGTCATATCTTCATTTGATAGATGAGGAAATTAAGGCTCAAAGAGTTGCAGCAACTTGTCCCAGGTAACAACTATTAAGAAAAGTAGCTGATATTTTACCCTGTGTAATGTGAGTTAGACCCATACTCTGAAGAATAAAGTACCTGAAAACAAAGTGTCTTTCATTTATTCAACTGTCCATTTCAACTGAATTTTACTTTTCTTCTTTTAGACCCTGAATATTAGTTGTTTTGGTTAACTCCTTGGTGAATTTATTTGTCATTTTAAATGGGCCCTATACTTTCATTTTATTTCTAACTTACTATGGTTTGCATTTTTTAAAAAAACCCTACCAATTTTAGAACATTAACTATAGATGTGTCTGCCTTACAGATCTCCCATATTGTCTTGTACCATTTTTTAGTTGACAATGTAAGCTTTCCAAATATACAGTCATATCATTGGCAAATACTTATAACTTTAATGCACTCTTTCCAGTATTGATATTTCTCAATGTCTGGATCAATCTTTCATGCTTTATGGCATATAACTCTTTTGCTACTATATTCCATTTTTAATATTTTCCTTATAATTATTGCTTAAGTGAAACTGGTCCTTAACTTTTTTTGGAAGGTTTGGTATCAATGATTTTTTTGTCCATCTCATGTCTTTCATCCTTCCTTTGCTTTGGAATAGTTTAGCATTGAAATAATCTTATCCTTTAAATTAAAATAATCCACCTGTGAAACTGTGTAAGTTTAGTGCTTTTATGATACTTGCTCAATTTCTTCTTCAACAGTTACTGCCTATTTAGATTTTCTATTCTCCGGGGTAAATTTTGATCATTTATATTTTCCTAGTAAATTCTTAAGACTTATTTTAAATAATATTGAATAATTCTTACTTGCATAAATCTGCAATAATTTTGTCTCACCAAAACTGAAAAAATATGAACAAACATATAAATCAACATTATTGGAAAACACTCACAGCCAGGATGAGTTAAATGTGTCAAACTGGGAGCAAATACTGGTATACAGCTTTTTATTCAGGCCATGGGTTTTGAAAAGAAATCTTTAAACAGAGCTTTATAAGTAATGAACTGCTACTAGGATGTTCATACCCAGAGAACTGTGAATAAAAGAGAAATTAAATCAACACTACTATGAACTGCAACAGATGCATATTTCTTGCTATAAGGTAGGGAATGGTTTGAGTCAAATAAATACTGTATCTGTTGAGTATTCATAAAATACAACTTATAATAACAAAACTGGGTAAAATGTTCTTAAGTGTTACTTCTCCAGTTATCTACACTGTAAAGTAGCCTAAGTATCAAAGTATATAGTGAGACATTTTTCTCTCACATTTATTTATTAGAAGCATCATTTTCAAACATTTAATAAACACTCACTGCCAGGGGCTATTGTACATGCCTACACTCCCAGCTACTGGGAACGCTAAGTCACAAGGATCATTTCAGCCCAGCAGTTTAATCAGCCTGGGCAACAAGAGAGACCCCATATCAAAAACAGTAGAAGAAGAACTCACTATGAGCTGGACACTATGTCAGAGATATAGAAATAGTTAAGACATGGTCCCTTGGCTCAAAAGACTTAATATTTCCCTTCACCCCTAGAACCAGCATGATACACTTATAATATATTCGGGGTTGTACATAAAAACCTCAAGAAATACAGCCACACTAGAACCTTGCTTCATAAACCATAAGAGTTTCATAAGAGTTGAAAATTAAATATTGAATAGACTAAGCTAATGATACCAATATCCATAATCTTTGAATAGCTACCTCAAGTTTATATTAATGTTAAATCCTTATGTCTCCAATTGAGTATAATTTTCCTTTCTACGATAAGGCTTAAATACAGAAACAAGATATTAAAATTTCAATAAGGAAGAAAGTGACAATAGAAAAACAATGAGCTAATTTTTAAAAAATATTACACATCAAAAGGATCCTCTACATTAATATTCGAATGTTAATGAATAGACAGGCATGGTGGTACAGGCCTATAATCCCGCAGCTCCTTAGACTGTAGGATCACAAGTTTAAGGATAACCTCAGCAATTTAGTGAGACTCTATCTCAAGATAAAAAAATTAAAAAGGCCAGGCACAACGACAAACACCTGTGATCTCAGTGAGTTGGGTGGTTGAGGCACCAAATTTGAGGCAAGCGTCAGCAACTGAGTGAGGCCCTAAGCAACTTAGCAAGACCATGTCTCAAAATAAAAAATAAAAAAGGCCAGGAATATGACTCAGTGGTAAACCACCCCTGGGTTAAATCCCTACTATGCAAAAAATAAAATAAAAACAAAAACGACTCGAGATGCAGCTCAGTGGTAAAGCACTCCTGGATTCATCCCAGTACCCCTCCAAACAAAAGAATAATAAAGAATAACCAAAAAAAGTTTATGTTTATATCATTATCCTTAAAAAAGAAAAAGAAAGAAAGAAACTTATCTAGAAACACTATACACCATGTCTACATTCCAACAAGATACATAAGCAATGTATTTAGATGGCATGAACATACCTGTGCACATGATTCTTCAGGTGTTTTGGCACTGACTGAATAAAGTGCTGGGAGATCTAGTCTATGCACAGAGAATCTTTCTAGAGTATGCAAAAGTGCTGGAGCAAGGTGAGAAGTTTGACCTGAGCCTCTTTCTCCAGATAGCAATAATCGTGGTCTGTAAGAGGTTGGCTGATGGTATGGTGACCTGTAATACACATAAAAACATAATAGTGATTTCAAAACTATACCTTCTGAAGATCAATGTGAGAACAATAGGAAAATACATTACAAGAATTAAACTATAAATTAAGAAAACTTTATTATCTTTTTTAGTATAATCATATTTTTCATTAATTCCGATTCTAAAATGTTGACTATTTTTGACAATTAATAACTAAGATGTTAAAGAATGAAATCCATTCTATGGCAGTTATCAAGAATACAAGCAATAATTAGTGTTGGAGATGATGTGGAGAAAAAGGTACATTGCTGGTGGGACTACAAATTGGTGCAACCACTTTGGAAAGCAGTGTAGAGATTTCTCAGAAAACTTGGAATGGAACCACCATCTGACCCAGCTATCCCATTCCTAGGTCTATATCCAAAGGACTTAAAATCAGTATACTATAGTGACATAGCCATACCAATGTTTATAGCAGCTGAATTCACAATAGCTTAATTGTGGAACCAAGCTAGATGCCCTTCAATAAATGAATGGATAAAGAAACTGTGGTATATATACACAATGGAATATTACTCAGCATTAAGAGAGAATAAAATTATGGCATTAGCAGGTAAATGGATGGAGTTGGAGAATATTATGCTAAGCAAAGTAAACCAATCCCAAAAAACTGAAGGCCCAATGTTTTCTCTGATTAGTGGATGCTGATCTATGATGGGGGGTGGGAGACATGGAAAAAATGGAGGAGCTTTGGATTGGGCAAAGGGGAGGGCAGAGAGGGATTATGAAGACAGGAAAGACAGTGGAATGAGATGGACATCATTACCCTAAGTACATGTATATTTACACAAATGGTGTGTCTCTATATCATGTACAACCAGAGAATTGAAATGCTGCTCTCCATTTATGTATGATGAATTAAAATGCATTCTGCTGTTATGTACATCTAAGTAGAATAAATAAATAGATAGATAAATAAATAAATAAAATCCATTCTAAAGGAAAGAAAAGGTACCTTGGTTTTCATCCTGTCATACTGTGTTTATTAATGTAAAGAGTGGAAAAGACTATGTCATTTAGTTATTAATTATCAAAGGTCAAATGTTAAGAATTTCAATTCTCAAACAAGTGGGGAGATCTGCAAATTATCCCAAATATAAGACTTTTTAAAATCAGTTAAAATAGTAAATTTTATTCTATGCATTATTTTCCCAATTCTATGGTATGAATGTGCCCTCCATGAATTTAATATTGAAACTTAATCATAAGTGATAAGTATTCAGAGGTAGAGCTTTATAATGTGATTACATCATGAGGACAGAGCCTTATAAAAGGGCTCAAGAGAACTAGCTTGTCTGTTTGGTCCTTTGCACCATGGAGAACAAGCATTCAAGATGCTGTCTTAGAAGCAGAGACTGAGCCTTTACCAGACACTGAACATAATGCTGCCTTAATCTTGGGTTTCTCTGCCTCCATAAGTGTTAACAATAAATTTATGCTGTTTATAAATTGCACAGTCTAAAGTATTTTGTTAGAGTGTCAAGAGTAGTCTTAAACCATCATAATTTTAATAACAGAAAAGAAGGCTTTTGCAGCTATGGCAAATTTTGTTTATGTCACAATATAAACTAACTGTTCTTATTCTAATATATGACATATAAAGCCATACACTAGAGAAAGAAAATATATTAAATCAAACTTAATTTGTAGTTTGAAGATTCTACAAAATGATTAAAGTAACAAATGAAACACATTTAGTCATTGTAGTTAGCAGTGGGAATTCTAAGGTAATACAATAAGAATAAAGCAAAATGAAAAGGGAATAAAAAGAAGTAGGGAGCTGGACACATGGTTCAATGGTAGAACACTTGCCTAGTATAGTGAAAGAGAAAAAAAAAAAAAGGTTAAGAAAACCCTGATACCATAATCTTAAAGAATCTTAAAGAATAAGATTATGCACTTTAAAAACGAGGAAAAAACATTAATTACATCAGGAATTACAAACAACCTGAACACAAAGACTAAATATACAAAGTCTTCCTCATCATTTATACTTTATTTTAAACAACAATTTCAAATAAAATCCCTAAAGAATTTTATCTGAAAAAAAAAACAATCAACTAAGATCGTCAAAAAAATTTTGGAAAAGTATGTTAATGATTTTACAGCACTCAAACATGTATTAGTAACAAGCATGTTATATGGATTTCTTGCTCTATTTTCTTAACAATTTATGAAATACAGTTTCATTTTATTAAACAGATGAGGAAACTAAAGCTCAGAGAGGTTAGTTATAAGACTGAACAAACTGGTGGCAGAATTAAAATTTTTATTCAGGATAAAGTGTAAATCCCAGAACTGCAGAAGAAAGAGAATGAGAAGCAGTGGTGGGGAGGGAAAGAAAGGAGAAGAAAGAAGTAAAAGGAGACCATATTCTCATTCAGGATCATATGGTTACAAAGCCCAGGCTACTTATATTGAAACATAGAATAACAATTAATAGAAAATAGGATACACCAATGAAAAGAAAGAGAACAATGAACCATAATAAGCAGACCAGGAAACAAGTCAAAGTAATTGAAAGAATTTTAATTTTATAAAAGAAAAAAATGCAATAAGAATGGATCATAAAATAAACATTAAAAAAAAAAAAGAGGATTCAGATCCTCATTTCAAAGCACTGACAAAATGAATTCTAAACCAAAAACAAAGTAAGAAAAACAGAAGACTCAGGAGCTGGGGCTGTAGCTTAGGCAGTAGAGTGCCTGCCTAGCACATGTGAGGCACTGGGTTTGATCCTCAGCACCACATAAAAATAAACTACATCTACAACTAAAAAAAAAATATTTTTTTTAAAAAAGACTCGTGTGTGTGTGTGTGTGTGTGTGTGTGTGTGTGTGTGTGTATGTATGTATATATGAGAGTGCAGGAGCTCAAACCCAGAGACTCATGTGTGCTAGGCAAGTGCTCTACCACATGCCCAGCCTTAATATATTTTTAATTCACAGAAATCTAAAAACACTTTTGTAACTCAAAATACATAATCTGAACTATATGGCAAGCAACCAAATAGGACAAAGAATTTACCATAAACAGGAATTATTCTTGTTTTTAATATTTTCTTAATATTTATTTTTCAGTTTTCGGCGGACACAACATCTTTGTATGTGGTGCCGAGGATCGAACCCGGGCCACACGCATGTCAGGAGAGCGCGCTACCGCTTGAGCTACATCCCCAGCCCCAACAGGAATTATTCTTAAAGAATAAAGAATGTATGTACATAGTTTAAAAAACAAGAAAAAAAAAAAACCCAACAACCTCTATGGGCAAAAGATATAGATGCCTGCAAAGGAAAACAGAAAGAGGTAATTTTTTTAATGTTTATTCATTTAACAATTGTAGAAAGGCTACTATGCTAAATGTCCTGATCCTAGGCATCCAACAATATCGCTGTTAGTATTGAGTTTGTAACTTAATGGTACTTAGCATACGAATTACCATAATTCAATGTGATGAATAAGTGGTAATATTTAAGTACACAGTACTATGGGAGACCCTGTCTAGAGACACACAAAAGGCTTTCCTGGAAAAGCTTTACTAAACCAGAAATTGAACAGATCTGAGACAGAAGGGGTGGGTTACAAAAAAGAAAAACAGGATGTGGAAAAAAAAAAAAGAAGCTAAAATGAGTGTGGGCCTTTGTGGTAACGGGTGTACTTCACACAAGCAAGTTTCTTCTCATATATTGAAGCAACATAGAAGTAAAGGACTAGAGTTGGAGAGAAGAAAGGGAAGGAGAGACAAATGGTGAGAGGCTATGATGGATTTTGTCAGCCATTTTAAAAGTCTGGAACATGCACTGAAAACAATGAGGCACTAACATACATACTTTAAGGGTCCTCAGACAGTTGGCCCTCTGTATCCATGGATTCCATATACATAGATTTAACTAAATATGAGGGGGAAAGTTGCATCTGTACTTAACATGTATATACTTTTTTCTTGTCATTATTCCCTAAACAGTACAGTATAATAAGTATTTACATAGTATTTATAAATACATTAGGAATTATAAGTAATCTAGAAATGATTTACATATAGGAGGATACATTTGATTGCATTTACCACTCTCTCAAACATTAGGTTTTCTGCAAATACCACCTCTTTTCCCAGTAGACTTTACCACTGGCAAATTAAAGTATCTGAAGGGGGCTCAGAAACCAAGGTCCCAAAGATACTAAAGGACAACTATATTTTTTGAGAAGATAACTCTAAGCCAATATATCAGGATGAAAAACAGTTTTGAAAGAAGGCAAAATGAGAGGAGAGATGATCAGTAAAAGGTCTGCTATAGTAACCCAGGTATGAGAATTTAATGATAGTCTAAATAAAAATAACATCAGAATATGTGAGAAGGAATAGCCTGACCTGAGGCTTATTTGGTAAGACAAAGAGGACTTCATCATTAACTAGATAGAGAAAGGAAGAAGAAAGTGAAGGATAGTGTCAAAATCTAGCTGGGACAACTCAATGGATGCTACAGGCCTCAGAGGAAAAGAATCAGAGATACAGTACAGTAATATGCAGAAAGACCAATGGTACAATGAAGGAGATATAGGGAGCTAAACAGGGTCTGAAACTCAAGAGTGACCTAGGCTTCAAAAATCATATGGGAGTCATTAATACACAGATGAAAAAAATTAAGAAAATATAAATAAAGGGCTGGGGATGTGGCTCAAGCAGTAGCACGCTCGCCTGGCATGCGTGCGGCCCAGGTTCGATCCTCAGCACCACATACAAACAAAGATGTTGTGTCCGCTGAGAACTAAAAAATAAATATTAAAAATTCTCTCTCTCTCTCACTCTCTTTAAAAACAAAGAAAATATAAATAAAAACAATAAAAATCTTTTTATCTGATACATTGATAAATTAAAAATTAACTAATACTAATTATTACTGAAAGGATGCAAAAATCGGTATTCTCACATCTACTGCGGGGGACAGGGGATGTAAAAGCACACCTTTTCTGAAGTTGTATTTGACAAGTCAAAATATGTCAAAATGTATGTTCAAAAATATTCTATATCTTACCCTACTCCCAAGGATTTCCTAAATTCTTATGATTCTCAGCATTTTTTTCATTGTACTTATCTTCTACCATTTCATATATATAACATTTATTATTTTACTGCCTGTCTCCTCTACTTAAATGTAAAACAAGGGTTGGGGTTTTATCCATTTTGTTCAGTGACAAATCCCAAGTACCTAGAATATATCTGGCATATAATAGGCACTAATACAGAATATTTAAATGAATGAATGAATACATGAAAGAAGAAATGAACGAACAAAAAAAATATTATTTTCAACTATCTGGTTAATTAAGACTTAAAAAGACAAACAGAGGAGAGGGTAGACTGCTTGCCTAGCACATATGAGGCCCTGGGTTTAATCCCAAGCACTACCCAAAAAAAATAGGACAAACAATGTTCAAAATTGACAAAAGTCTTTTTACATTAGATTACATTTACCACTCTCTCAAACATTAGTGGTAAGAGGGTAAATTGGTAAAATCTTTGTAGAAAGCAACTTAGCAATCTGTATCAAGGTTTTAAATATATATATCCTTTGACACAGTGATCACGATTCTTAAACTTTACCTTGAGTATTGAATCAAACAATGATGTAAAGGCGTATACTCAAAAAGACGTCTATTGTCACACTGTTTATAAAAGAGGAAAATGAAAAACTTCAAATTTTATTAATTCTATAAATTTTGGAACATCCAAAAATTAAAACTACACAGTTATCTTTAGAGTATTACATTAAACATACGAACATGAAATAACATTCCCAGCATAGTGGATAAAAAAGCAAGTTACATTAACACCTTATAGGAGTATATAGTCTGCATAAAATCATATGTAGGTCTATTTATAAATAGAGTACATGGAGGGGTGGTCACCAAAACTTGAAAAAATATTACCTTCAGCTGCTGGGACTTTAATTTTTACTTTCTTCTTTATGCTCTTCTTTATTACTTGAATTTTCTACAGAGTATATCATCTTTCTAATCAAAAAAAACAAAGCTATTTTCATTTTAAAAACTTTAAGAAAGCTCTGTTTTTAATCCCCTTTTGGTAATACAAAAAAGCAAAGAAAACTTACTTTCTATCATAGGGCCTCTCTACCAGATTGAGAGACCTTAATTATCTTGACTTCTACTGTATCTTAAATCTTTTAAAGAGGTTTCAACATTGATTTAGGACACTACTTTGAGAAACCCGCCAGTAATACCCAGGCTGTTATGGCTGGAGAGCTTCAGCAACACTAAGGTCTTCTTGCCATTACCTTTTTCTACACTGATCTGGCATGCTAAACAACAACAACAAAACATCCCTATGTGTGGCCTTTGTGTGTAGCTACCCTTTGTGTGGTTTTTATTCAAAAGAGCATGCTTCTTGGAGAGTGTGAAAAATCATACCCAATTTACCCAAGGAAGCAATACAATTCCATATCTATTTGTAAAATGTAGAAACCAATTTGGAAAGAACATGATCCCAGGAAACAAATAGAACAGTTTGGCTCTGAATTTGTTAGCACAATCCTGAACAACTAACTTATTTCTGCTTCAGTTTCCTCTTCTATAAAATGATATCACAAATGCACATGTCCAGTCTGTAATAAGCACTCAGATGCTAACTCTCATCCTTTTATACTTAAAGGAGAGCAAATGTCGCTGTTGCCTGTGAAGCTTTCCTGGACTTTCCAACATAATTAGTTTTGCTCTCATAGAATTTTAGTAACATTGCAATCTTTGCAACCCCAATAACAAGAACTTCTATAGAGTAAGAACTATATCTTATTCATGCTTGTGTTTTCAGCACCTACTACAGTAAACAAAAGTTGGAAGAAAGAGTGGGTGAACAGAGATATAAGTTAATAAATATTAACTTACATGAAATATCTAAGAAAAAAGCTTGTTCTATAATATCTAGATAATAAAGTTTTTAAAAACTAGAAAAGCTTATATAAAAGAAGATAAACCAATTCTTTTAGAAAAGCTAAGCTAAAGAGTTATATTAGTGACACACATCAAATCAGTGAAGAGAATGTTCTCAATAAAACGTCAAACTGGAAATGAAGCTTTCTAACATCAAAAACTGTTTCTATATTTCTTTATTGACTAAAGAGCAAATATAAGGCTTCTAATAGTTCCTTAGCTCCTGCTATTACATAATTCCAATCCAAACAACTAAGACTGCCAAAACAATACACACACAAACAGGCTAACTATGTTTTAAAAATTTAAAAATTATTTAACTGGCCTGTAATTAATAAAATTGATCTATAAAATGTTAGAAGAGTCCAAGAAAACTTCCCTAGGAACATAAAAGAAAGAACTTAGAAAACAAGAAAAATCTAACAGAACATGCTATGCTGTTAACGAATATATCAAGAGCTGAACCTGGAGGCTCCTACCTATAACCCAGCAATTTGTGAAGTTGAGGCAGGAGGATAGCTGGAGGCCAGCCCCAGCAACTTACTGAGACCCTCAGCAACTTAGCAAGACTGTCAAGGGAGGGGGGAAAAAAAGACAGAGGATATAGCTCAGAGGTAAAGTACTCCTGGGTTCATATCTCAGAAATAAATAAATAAATAAGTCAAATCAAGAAAAAAAGAATAGATGAAAATAATTTAGATCCATTTTTAAAACACCAGAAAAAAGAAAGAGTCATCAATGCAAATAATCAAAAACATTTCACCAAAATCTACATGGGGAAACTTTGACTCAAGTTGAAGACTTGAATTTGTTCAAAATACCTCTATAGAAAAAATTACTTAGAAGTACACACAATCAAGCCTCTTCGAATACAAGTGCTATTAGACCTACCTGACTGGAGGTTTATGGTTCTTCAACTATGGTGTTAATTATGTAAATGCAAGTAATGATGCTATTAGTATTTGAAAACTTTTTGGTCTCTTAATTTAAAATTACATTTGTACTAAAAGTGTTTATCCATTACAGTAAATGGCAAAAGCTACTTTAACATAATTCAAAGCTAAAAGTAAATAGAAAAGCCATAAAATCTAAATTACAAAAGTGTAAACCAATAACATTTTAAAGAATCAAAAAGTTTTTTAATTACTGAGCAATTTCTAATTCAAAATCTCTTTAGTAGCCTTGGATTTCATAAATTATCATCTGAAACTTATCAAAAGTGCTCTAGAATGAGGTTAATAATTCATTTCTGACCATTTTAGTTCAAACTGAAAGCAATAAAATTTGGGGCCCACGAGTTGATTTCCAAAGGGTAATCCTTCCCCATTCTACACACACACACACACACACACACACACACACACACACACACACACAATCATTTTGTTTAAAAAAAGGAGGGGGGCAAAATAACAGATAAGACTCTGCTTGAGAAAAAACAACTTTAAGTATTTGACCAAAAACTTAATTATTACCACACAAAAAAAACATACACAGTAAAAGTTTTCCAGAATTATGTCCAAACAAGAGAAAAACAAAGCCCTAGAATTATAAGACGTAAAAATTAATGTAATTCTAAGAGTAAAGTAGCAAAAAAAAAATCATTCTAGATTGAAGGAAATTTGATATGAATTACTCACATTGTAAAATGAAGGAAGGGTTTATGTATAGCAGCAGTTGATGACTGTTTCTTTGGTGATCCTGAGTGACAACTAGTCTCAAAAATTGATAAAGCATTCTCATCTTCACTATCATCTAAAATTAGATTTTCTATATCTGTGTTTAAAAAAAAAAGCACAAGAATTATGAGGCTTATGAAGATTTAATTTTAGTTCTCTACCCAGATAAGGAAAATTGAGTTAAAAATTAAGTGACCTTAACTAACAAGTTATCTATCAAATAATACAGATTGATCAGCAAACTGACAAACTATAATATTCTGAATACTTTATAATGGGATTACATATAATTCTTTCACTTTATAAACTATCCACTTAAGTATTGTGAGATATAATTTGGGAAATGTGGCTTACGAAAATACATCTGGAAAAGCAGCAGCACTCTCATCACGTCTCACCTACTAATGAAAACTGAGTTAAACTGGACCTAAATCATTCTGCTTTATATCTGGGTTCAATTAATAGGGTAGATGAGTCAAGGACAGTACTTACAAAAGTAACAACAAAGAAAAAATTGACCCTTATTTTTTAAACGGCATACAACTTTTCAAGGAAAACATGGCCTAATTAAGGTGGAGTCAGGAATTCAGTTCAAGCCCATCTTAAAAATGTACTCATTCCATCAGCATTAGTCTGTCTATGGGCCTTAGGCTACTGCTCAGTGGACCAATTGGAACTAAAATTCCTCTGAGAATGCAATACTTAAAAAACTTTTCCTGGACTACAACCTGAAAGATTAACATTTATATTTCACACAAATGCCATCAAAAGTGCCAATTTGGGGGCTGGAGTTGTGGCTCATCAGTAGATCTCTCGCCTCCTTGCCTCGAATGTGTGAGACCCTGGGTTTGATCCTCAGCACCAGATAAAAATAAATAAACAAAATATTGTGTCCATGTATAACTAAAAGGATTTTTTTTTTTAAGAAAAAAGTGCCAATTTGTTCAACAGAGAAAAATGCAATGTATGTAGATACAGGGGAGAACTAAGATTGACAGAAATCAACTCTAAGTGCTGTATAGATGCACACCTATAATCCCAGCTACTGCCAGTGGAGTGCTTAAGCTCAGGAGCTCAAAGATGGCATAAGTAACATAGTAAGTCCCCATCTCAAAAATAAAATAAAGACTGACAAAAATCATAGCTTTCCAAAATAAAGGAAAAAATAGAGGAATGCTTTATAAAATGAGATACAGATTTGTGCAGACAGAGATCTCATAGGTTTTAATTAATCTGAAAATTAACTGAGTACTTTTTGAGTGATAATTTCATTCAAAAGGAATGGATATTTGTCTACAAAAAAATATTAAAGACCAAAACAAACCAGAATACATCTAAAAGACTAAAAATTAATTGCCATTAATTAAATAAAATTTGGTTGCTCTTCTCTACTGGTACATGCTATTAGTTCCATTAATTGAAACAAAAGCATATTTTATTCTTATGAAAAAAATTATAGGCAGAGTATATTCCAAAAAATGATCATTTTCAAATGGAGATATTCTCTTAGAAGAGAAAGTGAGATTTTTTGATCTTTCTAAAAGTGACATAAGTTATTTAAAAATTGAAAAAAGATACACATTCCTAGTTATGAAAAACAGAAATAAAAAATATACAAATCGTGGCTTCGTGCCTGGCTCACAGATATTTACTAAAATATTTTTTCCCTTCTATCTATCAAATTTAAGAAATTAAGTACTTTGTGAGTATTTCATACAAGTCTATCCCTAAAAAAATTTAAGTTCCTGAACAATTAATTGAACCATATTCATGACTTTTACTATATAATATTTTCAAATGTTAGTATAATTCTCTATAGAATTTTCTATTTGGTGCAAACTACATCCCAAACAAGGTTCCACAAACCAGGGGCATCAAGATAACCAAAAGACATTACTTTTCCTTCAAAGTTCACAGATCTTACTTTGATTAGCATGCCAACCTAAATTTCTAATTTTTTCTTTCAAATGATTGATTTTTTAAGGCAGTTTTCTCTTTTTATCTTGTGTCCAAAGTATGATCTGAGGCTTAATCAAATTCAAGACCCTCTACAACCAGGTTCTAATTTACTCTCTTACCAATAGCTTTACATTCCAATCAGCAAAGCATACAGCAGAGTGCCCTACCAACAAATTACATTTGATGAATTGAATTCACAGGGGCATAATGGTGATGAAGGCAAGAACATAGTTTGTGGAATTGGGCTTCCTGGGTTTGAGCTAGCCCCCAGAATTTACTTGGTAAACCAAATGACTATCCAAAGTCTCCCAGTCTTCACCTCTATATAATTAGAGTAGCTAACCCATAGGACTGTGATGAGAATTAATTAATGATTATTTATTTAAGTGCTTTATAATAACAAATCTAAGGTACTAATATTATAATCAACTTTCTAAAGATAGTAACACTCCTACATTATAATGGTTAGAATAATCCAAGAGTGAACATTCATTCATTCATTTTAAATATTCAACAAGCAATATACTATATACTGGGCAATATGCCAGGCCTAGAATATACAGTGGTCAGTGAAGGAGATGTATTTTATATGTTCATGGCAAATATAAAAGAGTTACACACACTTGTGAAGAAACTACATCTATATTCATTTCATTTAAATAATATGAAAAAGTTATTTAAAGTACCTTCTTTCCTGTCACTCTGGCTAATTTCAGCATGAGGAAACACTTTTTGCAAGACTGTTAGAATGTTGTTGAAGCTCCTTTCCAGCAGTGGCCTTATAATAGGTGATAGTGCATGTCCTGAAGACATCACAGCACGTTGGGAAGCAGGCACTATATTCTGCATTGCATGGTAAAAATCTTGGGCACTGAGCACTATTGAGGAAACATCCAGCTGCAGTTTATGACTGCTAGCATATATCTGCGGATATCGCCTCCGAAGAGCAATGAGGGCAGCTTCAGTGCACAGGGCCTTGATATCAGCTCCACAGTAGCCTAATGCACAAAAGAAGAAGGATAACAAAGGTAAGTTTATTCTTCCAAGTTCCCATATATATTTTGTAAATATATACACCTTTATGCAAAGTAATAAAAATACTAAATCAGTAATTATATATAATTTTATTGGAAAAATAAACACTGACCATTTAATGTCACTTAACAAAACTGTTGAATTGAGGGCTAAATACTCAAGACAAAAATGTTTTTGAATATTTTAAATTAACAAAAGGATAAACTAAAAGTATTAACACAAAACAAGCCAGGTATTAAGTGTCAAAAACACTGATTAAAATGTACAACTTTATTCAGGAAAGGTTTTAAAAGAATTAAAACTTCTTTTCAATCTTTCATCAATATTGTCAATCATTAGTTTAGTTCTCATGACATTGAGCTTGCCTATAAATTATTTTTTTCTAAAACTATATGCTCTAAACATAAATGAAATGGTAGTGCAAAGTAGTACAGAAGCAGAAACTTCAAAAACAGCTAATGCATTGCCAACCCTAAGTGTAACTCACTAGAGTTAACAATTACCTAAAAATTATAACTTTAAATTATAATTAATCTATTAGCTCAAAGGGCATTAAATGGAATAAGAATGTTAAAAAATAGTTCAATTGATTTTCCGCTTTAACTTTCTTTATATATCTATTTAGTTTAAAATGAATGAAATCAAATGTCACAGGCTATATCAATACAAAGTATAATATATTACGAAGTATAATATACTATCCATATTTAATGGATGATGCAGTTAAACAACATTTAATTCATCTGAGCAACAAATACATACAAAAACACATGAACTGTTAAGTCTTCATCACAAAAAGGAGGTAAAATTCAAACTAGCCACATTATCTTATATCATACTACACTTGGCTTCCTTTATCAGTTCTGCCAGCAGAGGGAACCACTCAAACATTTTATAGAACACTGGCCCCAAGGGATATTATCAGGTTTGTTCCCCTTAGTATACCTCACAGTGGTATACCTCATGGAGCACTTAAATACTGAAATAAAAATGGTGATTACAAAGTAAAATTTATTCAGAGTTAGGGGGAAAAATATTTCCTGTGAGAATTCAACTCAGAAAACTATGAACACATTAAACATCAATATTATACAATGATAGCAATTTATCTCTCAAATAAGTCTTCAGAATAATCGGATTTACCATACTAGCCTCATTTTATTTTCTACTTCTCAATTAATAAAGCTGAAAAAATTATTTTCCTTTGACATACACATTTTTTATGTTCAACAAAATGAATATGAATCATCTGCTCAAAGTTACAATTAAAATAATTCAAGAATGATTAAAACATGAGAGTTCTATCCTCCATATCAGAGTAAAGAAAGAAAAAACTACCATCTTCAAACAATATAAACAATTAAAAATCTTTTTCTTCTTTAAAAGTATATGCATAGTTAGAAAATTACTGCATTGTCCTATTCAAGTGCCAAGGTTTAAAAAAAAAAAGAATTAAAACAAAAACCAAACAAACAAAAAAAGTGAACAGCCACAAAAAGGCATTTTATGTAAATGTTAAATGTTATCCATAACATTTGTTTGCCATAATGTTAAGTATATACGTAACAATATATTGTTTACTTTTTCCTAATTTATTCCAGGTAAAGAGCTTAGCAATAATAATAGATTCCATTCACTGAAGTAAATTTTCACATGAATTATTATAACCAACAGGCTAAAAAAGATAGGAAAGACCTTCTCATTTTGCTTGTGATTAAGAATTACTGGTCTAACCAAGTAGTGCTGCCCAGGGTGGCATATTGCTTCTGGGACTAGACTAGAAACTCCTTTGGGGGTGATTCAGTCACCTGATTAAAGCATCTTTCTACAGTTCATGTAAAACCTAATGCAGCTAGGTTATGGACTTCCTCCAAATTAGTAAGGATAAACTTCTTAGCAACATGGAAGAGATTTTTAAGTCTAAATGAATCATTAGATATGAGTAAGTCTCAGACATAAAAATGTTTTATAATTAGAAAGATAAAGTGGTATTTTAAGAAGCATAATAAATCTCAGGATAAGCACCCTCCCCTCAAAAAAAATTACTGGTCTATATTCATCAGAGTGAATGATAAAACTGAAACAAAAATATAGATTCCCAAGTCCCACAACAAACAGTGAACAGAATCTCTATGGGCTTGAAATTTTAAAATGTGTATTTTGAGAAAGTTTTAAAAATTCTTCTGACACAAATTAAAAAATTGATAACTACTGACTTAATACACTTCCTTAAGTAGACTCTAGAATTAAAGGTGCAGCAGGCTGGAGATATAGCTCAGTTGGCAGAGTGCTTGCCTCGCATGCATAAGGCCCTAGGTTCAATCCCTAGTACCACAAAAAAAAAAAAAAAAAGAAAGAAAGAAAAAGAAAGAAAGAAAAGAAAAAGAAAAAAAGTACAGGATAACCACAGCTAAATGTGTTACACTTAGGGTGATTCCATGTCTCAGTTAGGCCTTCTGTCCTGTTATTCAAAATTTCAGGATCTAATCATTCCAGTTACACCAAAAAGACATTATACCTTTCAAAGAGTTAAAAGTTTTTATACAATAAACCCATCCTAATTCTAATACTACATCTCTAATACTATGCTGAACACAAATATCTGGATAGTAAAGAAGATTCTATTAAGACAGAAAAGTTTCTGAAAGACTAAAAATACAGCTGTTAAGATGTTAGACTAAAAACAAGGCCATAACAGAAGTTTATGAGATTGTTTTTGTAAGTACAACATCAAACAAACTGAAGTATATAGACAGTCGATTAAAACTTTTTCATTATTTTAGCCCTGTCACTGAATATTAAAATAGAGATATATAATTAGGGATAAACTCTTCATTAATCATAAACTCCTACTATCGTGTGAATGTTCTTCATACCAGTGTATGTTGAGAAATATTTTAGTATTTTAAAAAAATCATACATACTATGCATGCAAAAACTTCCAACTGCCAGGGAATTAATTTCAAGGTATACAAATCTATAATTTCTAAGAGGTCAGCTACTTTTAAAGTTGTTCACCAAGACTGCATATTTTTTTGTTAAGCATAAATTTCACTGAACTGAACCAATACATGGGTAAACATGTTTGGGATACAAAAACTTATTTCATAATGGATTTTAAATTTATTACTATTTCATTCCTATTTGAAGATGTGCAATTGATTTTTTTTTAAATATGAACTGGTTTCTTAGATGGAATAAATGTCACACCCAAAAACAAAAGTCATTTAATTACAATGGAGTTTTATTTCATTATCCTGAAAGAAAATGGCAATATAAGCAGATTCTGTATTTACTTACTGCCACCCAGTCCAGTAAAAATTTTTCTCATTACAATTTTAAAACTTAAGAAACTAAAAGCTACAATAAATCACTTGAAAAGGTGAGAAGTACTGACCTACGGAAATGCAAAGGGAAACTAGGATTCTAATATTTGGGATAAAGAGTTAAACTAGAGGGTATAATATTCTAACATTCCAGATGGTAGACTGGATAATAGAAAATAATTTTAGAATATCTATCTCTTAGGGATTCTCCAAAATTATCTAAAGATTTCTGCTTATTTCAGTTAAGGATCATTCTGTGATAAGAATCACAGAAAAGTCTACAAATATTTCCCAATCTGATTTGAATTATGATACAATATAATAAATAAAAAGGGACAAATTTCAAAAAGGGGAAAGACTGGATTTTTTACCAAATACCACCCTCTCCCATTAAGCAGCACAAGGCTTTGCAAAGGTCAAGCCAAATTTACATGAAATGGGTTTGGCGCATGCTCTCTTATACCAGGCAAAGCTTAAAACTGGAGTAGTGCTGGAGAGATTTACGTTTTCTCCTCACCAGAAGAAGTCGAGGTCTTTGTGGTTCAAAAGCTGAGGGATGTTGCTTCGGAGATGGAGGTCCCTGTGGATGAAGAGGATAATTCGGATGTAGCTAACTGAATGGACTAATTTTCTACTTAAGTTTTAATTATTTGATGGTGGATTACAATGATTTTTTTTTAATTAAGATGTTTTTTTTTTGGTTTTGGTAACTTTAAAGTTTTCCCAAAACTTATTTGGGGGATTTCTTCATAATGCTTAAAAAGTTCATGGAGAAAGATTTTTTTTTCAATTTATATTTTGAGAGCATGAGGGAAAAACAGACCCAAAAAAAAGAGAGAAAATTAATGAAGCAAAAATTCCTGTGTGTATACTCCAGTCCTTAACATTGTATTTCTTTTTATTTCAGACCTAATTAGAGCCAAAACCCTGAATTCCATCTCCTGTGTATATAAATGCTCTCTCACCCCATCCTTTTAGGATAGTAGTGTCTAGTCACTCTGTAGGGAGATCTTCCATTCTGTGATGAATTTAAAACTAATTAAGAAAGTTTTATATTTGGGAAAATATTACTAAATACCACTAAGTGTTTTCTTTGAAGACCCAACCCACCCAACTTGTTTCCAGACCATAGGAATAAAGATAAGCCCATTTCTGTTATCTGTGAAGTGGAAGACTGCAGTCCTGCCTTTGACATGGACATTTTTCTCTTAACTTTAAGCTTATTTTCCTTAATAAAATTTCTGAGAAGGGTCAGTTCCTAAATGGAAACATTGTAGTAATATTAAGGATATCCAGCACTCAATGAAAGGCATATTATCACTGAGCTTTGTTAAGCAAAACCTAATGATAGTTAAAATTCTAACTTGGAAGTGTTGAAACTTTGAATGAAATAACTTTCAAGTTTTATGAAGCCAGAGCCATCTTATTGCACAACCAAAGATATAACTATACTTGTTCACATTTCAAACATAAGGGGAAAAGGAGGCTGAACAGAATAAACAGTGACAATCAAAGAATTCAAAGAGTAGCACTCACCAACACATTTTTCGGCTAGTTCACCTAAAAAAGCATCTGACAATTTTGGATTCCAATCCCTGGTATGGATCTGTAAGATGTGTTTTCTTGCCTAAGAAGAAGAAGATGAATAAATACCATCAACTCCTCAAATATACTAGCTGGAACAAATTTTGACTAGCCATACCACCAAAAAATGATTTTTTATTTTAAAAGCAATTTAAACACCTTAACATCCATGTCAACCTGAGGCATTATTCCCTCAAACACAAAACAAATCATATAAAAAAGATAAATTTACTGACTCGATGAGGAATCTGGGGTCCAGCAACCAAAACAATCTTATTTCCTCAACACTGCTACCTGTGCTTGCTTGAAACATGAAAAATCATAATCAAGACAATCTTACTGACTTGATATGGAATTTAGGGTCCAACAACCAAAAGACGAACAACTTCAAAATCATAAAGATAAATCTTGCTCAAAAAATGGACCAAATCTAGAATTAATAGCCGTAGATTCAATTGCAAGTTCAAAGTTAGGAGTTCCAGCTACATGACACTTATTTTCTTCCACCTTGAAGTATCTGCCTGACTAGATCCACAAAAAGTAAAAAATCAAAGTCCAAGAAAAATATTATATGACAGCTTATAAACCCTATGATATTAAGAATCTAAACAGATTTCATTAGCAGCATAGCTACTGCTTATTATTAGACCCTTAGAGCATCAAAAACATGTCAAAAAAATGTAACCTTAAATATACCTCAAAAAGATCTATCCTATCTCCTCATTTTATGAAATAAGTAATGAAGGTCTGACATACTAAAATTAATTATCTAAGACCAGAAAGTTATTATGAGGTCTCTAAAACATTTAAGTAACATGCTCTTTATATAACCCAATCAGACTCACCTTTCTTTTACTATACTAAAATCAAGACATAAAGAAAAAAAATGATTTAAATGAAGAAACGAGGAGGTGCTTATTATGTTTTTTAATCTCCAAGGCATATAGAATAATAAGTCATATGGCTTCCCCTAATACAAAGTACCTTCTTATCTATGAAGTGAAAGACTACAGTCCTGCCTTTGACATGACCTTTTTCTCTTAACTTTAAGCTTATTTTTCTTAATAAAATTTCTGAGAAGGGTAGACTCTTAAAAGAAGACACTGTAGTAACATTAAGGATACCCAGCACTCAATGATTAAGGCATATAATCACTGAGCTTTGTTAAGCAACAATGACACCTAAGGCAAATTCAAACCTCTCACTTTTTAGGATTCACAAGTACACACATACATATACATATGTAAAGATAATGACAGCTACGACAACAAAGGAAAATAAAAAAGAAATGAAGCGTTGTTGCACATAGAAGATATTACTATTTTATGGTAAAGAAGAGTTAATGAAATTATTAAAATCTAGAATCAAAACCTAATTTTGTTGAACTTTTACTTGGTGAAATGGCCAGAGTCACGATTTTCTATTGCCAAAACCATAGCATAATAAGAGTCACTGACTCCTGTTGGTTTAAATTAGAGACTTAAATAGATTCTTATTACTACCCTTAATACTTCCTTCTCTAGGCTATTAATTAAGATATTGTCCTGGCACATAGTTTAAGGCAGAGCTTCATGTTCAGCTGATGACCTTGCTTCCTAACTCAGAGAATACTGAAACAATCGGAAAGACTTCCATATTTTCTCCACACCACCAGACTGTGTATCTAAAAAGTCTTGTATTCCTCTATTGTCAGAGATCAACTAATCATTCTTGTCTAAAGTCACTCTTGCCACTTGATCACTAAGTCCTATCCTCTCTTGCTTAGTAAGGTTACCTCTAACTTTCATCATAAAAACTTCCTTTTCTACTGAGGATTTCTCAACTTAAAAACAACAAAAGACATTCTCTCATTGACATTTCCCTAACATCAGCTCAATTCTGTGATTCCTTTTTTAACAAAATTCTTTGAAAAACTTACCTATATTAACTTCCACCAATTTCTTCCAGTTCTCTCTTGAACTAACTCTATAGAAGTCAAGCTTTTACACCAACCACTTACTAAACTTCTCTCATGACAATCAATGGCCATCTATATATAATGTTAAACACAATGACCAATTTTCTGTCCTTTTCTGATTTGACTTAGCATCATGTGACACAGTAAATCACACTGCCCCCACTGATAAACTTTTTCTCAAATGGCTTCCAAAATATCACACTCTCCTCATTCTTCCTTTTACCTAACTGACAAAAGGCATGATAATCTCATCTAATCTCATGCCCTTAAATACTATGTAAGAGAAAAAGGGAAACAGCCTTTTCCAAAGACCCAAGCTTGAGAAAATGATGCTAGATTTCAGTCTTACATATAGCTGAGGATATAGCTCAGTTAGTAGAGTGCTTGTCTCGCATGAACAAGGCCCTGGGTTCAATATCCAGCACCCAAAAAATAAATAAATAAAAAGAATAGTTTCCTTGACGTGCTAGAAAACTAATGGGCAAAAATTATGTCTGAGATCTATACAATATAGGAAGTCATTGGTCTCATAATGGAATTTTCAGTTTAAATTAGCGAACATTAACAAAATATAAACATAGCTTCTTTAGTCACATTAGTCACATTTTAGTGCTCAATAGTAACTTGGGTAGCAGCTATCATACTAGATGGTGCATCAATGGCCAATGGAAATAATACATTTTTCTTCATCACAAAAAGTTTTATCAGATAACTTTGCTCTGGCCCTTGTTTACTCTTAAACAAGGGAAATCAAGGAAATAGCTTTCCTGGGCTGTAGGGACACTGTCTGTATCTCTTAGAACTAAACGTGTTCCCTTTGTACTAGTACAGCCAAAACTCTGTGCTTAGACTGTTATATGTTTTCTCTATGCCAAAATAGATGTTTTCTCCATGCCAAAATAGACTACACCTACCACTTTTGCCTTGTCTCCTACAACTAAACTCCCTTCTATGACTGGGGCACTTTCCTAGAAGTTGTACCTGGGCAACAAAAATGACATATAAGTTTCCTGTCCTGACAAAGAAAAGTTATCTTACTGCCTGGACTCAAATACAAATCTGAGTCAACAAGTATCAACTATGCAAACTGATGTCAAATTGATGTATTAACTGTTCTACACAGGGGAGCCTTCATTTTGCTATAGTGTTCTTCACAATTCTAATCACAAAGCCTTTCACAACTATGTATGTAAACCAGGCAGTTCACATAGAATGCTAAGATCAAAGCCATACAATAATACATACTCTTTTAAAAAATTCACTGTAATGAAAAACATATACTGCTTTTAATTAAATATATGATTATTACTATGAAAGTTTGGATACTGGGTCCTTAATAAGATAAAAACTATTTTGGTTAACTAGAGACACAAAATCACCATGCAAGATAATTACTACATTCTGGAAAACTAAAGAAAAGAGTAAGTAAGCATCTACAATAAGATAATCAAGAACTCTCCTCTTAGGCTGGGGATGTGGCTCAAGCGGTAGCGCGCTCGCCTGGCATGCGTGCGGCCTGGGTTCGATCCTCAGCACCACATACCAACAAAGATGTTGTGTCCGCTGAGAACTAAAAAATAAATATTAAAAAAAAAAAAGAACTCTCCTCTTGCGCGGGGGTTATGCCTCAGCCCAAGTGGTAGAGTACAGCCTAGCATGTGTTAGGCATTGGGTTCAATTCTCAGCACCACATACAAATAAATAAAATAAAGGTCCATTACCAACTAAAAAATAGTTAAAAAAAAAAACTTTCCTCTTACTTCCTAAAAATTATAAACTTTATGATAATTGCTAATAGGAAAAAAATAAATTGTTTAATAATGGAGGCATAAGGTTTATAAATTTTTAACTAAAAAATTTGAACAATGAAAATTCATAAAATATCAACCAGAGTAGGTGTGTGTTCCGGTGTGCACATATTTATGTATACACACACGCACACACTCTTACTTTATAATTGAGTTACATATAAATATTAACATACTAAAAACAAAAACTCTTACTTTTTGATCAGGCAAGTTGAAAAGGAATTCTCTATCAAAACGACCAGGTCTCCTGAGTGCAGGATCTATAGAATCAAGTCTGTTTGTAGCACCAATAACAACGATTTCGCCCCTATTATCTAATCCATCCATTAGAGCAAGGAGGGTTGACACTATTGAGCTGCAAAAAATTTTCAGACAAAATTTGAAAAATGTTAAATGACAGAAAAAAACTGTAAATACTGCTGATTACACTTTTTTTTCACTCCTAAATGTTAATAAAATGATTATACTGCAAATGCCTATTAATACAACATCAAGTGATTACAGAAATCATTTTTGAAAGCACCCAGAAAATACTATAACAAAAAGTTAAAGCACAGCAGTAAAAAAAAAAAAAAAAAAAAAAAAAGATAAAATGGACTTGGTCAAAACTGAAAACCAAACTGGGAGTGTGGTTCAGTAGCAGCATTCGTGTTTAGCATGCACAAGGGCCAGGGTTCAATTTCCAAGACCATAAATAAATAAATAGATAATAAAAAGCAAAAAAATTTAAACACTTTTCTGCTTCAAAGAATGTGATCCAGAAAGTTAAAAGACAAAAAACCCAAAGAAGAAACTATTGGCAAACAATATATTTAATAAAGATCTAGATTTGGAAATATCTGTTACAACTGAACAATAAAAAGACAAATAATCAAACCTAAAAACAGGCAAAAGATTGAAATAACATTTCTCCAAAGATGATATACAAAGGATACATCATTATACTAGGCATATGCAAATCAAACCAAATAAGGTGCTCTTTGACCCCACTAGGATGACTTATTATAGTCAGATGCAGCAAGTGTTGGTAAGGCTGTTGAGAAAGAAGAACACTCAAACATGTGATGAAAAGGAAAAGTGGTGTGCCTCTTGGAAAAGAGTCTGGCAGTCCACCTCACCATTAAACAGTTACCATATGACCCAGCAATGCCCCCCAAAAATTTATACATGAATGTTCATATCAGCTTATTCATACTAGCCAAAAAGGGAATAAAAGCTAAATGTCTATCGACTAATAAATAAAATACATGCAAAAAGTGGAATAATAATACTCAAAAAGTTATTATAAAATTATAAAATAATACTCAATAAAAATGAAGCCAAGTATGGTGGCACACACCTATAAATTCCAGGAGGATCTCAAGTTTGAGGCCAGCTGGCAACTTAGGGAAATCTTGCCTCAAAAAAATAAAATAAAATGGGGTGGAAATGTAGTTCAGTGATACAGTGCTTTCCTGGCATGGATGAGGCCTTAGGTTCAATCCCCCAGTACTAATTTTTAAAAAAGAAGAAGAAAAACGCAATAGACAATGTAACATGGATGAACCTTGAAAACACTATGCTAACTGAAAAAACAGAAATAAAAGGCCACATAATGTAAAGTTCGATTTACATGAACTATCCAAAGCAGGCAAACCCTGTAACAGAAAGTACACATGGTTTCTTAGAGCTTCAGTGCATGATGGAAAGACTGGGAGTGATGGCTAAAGGGTATCAAGTTTCCAAGGCAATAAAATTAACTGTGTGAGGGCTGGGGATGTGGCTCAAGCTGTAGCGAGCTCGCCTGGCATGCTTGCAGCCCGGGTTCGATTCTCAGTACCACATACCAACAAAGATGTTGTGTCCGCCGAAAAGTGAAAAAATAAATAAATATTTTTTAAAATTCTCTTTCTCTCGAAAAAACTTAAAAAAAAATGGATTGTGTGATGGTTAGAGAACTCTGTAGATATAATGAAAGTCAATGAATTAAAATAAGTGAATACACAGTTATGAACACACAGCTATGAACACACAGCTATGTATCTCAACAAAGCCATCTTTGTTTTTTTATTTTTGTTTTAAGTACAATGTCATGTACCTGCAGTCCCAGCTACTCAAGGAGGCTGAGGCAGGGGAAGCTTGAGCCCAGGAGTTGTAGGACATCCTGAACAACATAGCAAGAGCCTCTTTCTCTTCCTCTCTATTTCTGTTCAGGGGATTGAACTCAGAGGCTCTTGCCTTTCCATCGCATCTTCAGCCCTCTGTTGTTTTTAATTTTAAAACAGTCTTGCTAAATTGCTGAGAGTGGCCTTGAATTTTGAATCCTCCTGCCTCAGCCTCCCAAGTCACTGGGATTACAGGAGTGTACCTTCATGCCCAACCATCAAAAGCCCGATAGTATTAAAAAAAAACATTTTTTAAATTTTGGGCCACAGGTGTCTCCTTTCCCAAACTTCCCAAAAACACTATTCTAGCTGTGTTTTAAAAATGTATAAACAAAATCAAAATGCAAGATACTCAGTGTTTGTATTTAAAAAAGATTTGTGATTCGTATTTTTCTAACTGAAAAACTGAAAATTTCTGACCTAGGTGTCAAGAAATAAAAAGGGGAGGAGCATCGTAAAGTTCATATTTAACCTTGAAATTTTCTTTGGTATCTTCAAATCACAAATAGGTATTTCAGGGCTGGGGATGTGGCTTAAGCAGTAACAGGCTCGCCTGGCATGCGCGGGGCGCTGGGTTCAATCCTCAGCACCACAAAAAAAATAAGATAAAGATGTTGTGTCCACCGAAAACTAAAAAAAAAATTAATAAAATAATAAAATTAAAAAATAGGTATTTCAAGTACAATTTGTACTTTATCAGCAGTTTTCAATTTATAGTCTCAAACATGACTAGAAACAGAATTACAATCTAGCTTAAATTCTACCAAAAGTTGTTTAAAAAAAAAAAAAAATGTGAGCAATCAGAATCCTTAACTAACCCCTATTATGTTGAAAATAAAGCCCAAACTGTTTAACATGCCATTCAAGGCCTACTTGCCTGTGCCCAACCTTCTCTCCTACATTATCTGAAAGTGTTATTTTGCCTTTTAAATATAGAACTAAACCCCAAATGGAATTAACTGCTTTTTATGGTATGAAGGTAGGTTGTTTCTTCAAACAGGTCTAGCTATGTTTCAAAAATCTATATACAATTTTCCCAGCATTATAGAAAAGGCTCCTTTCCCATGTTTGTATTGTCCTTAGAAAAATCAACCACCCATACCCCAATACGTATGCATTTAGTTACAGTTCTAGGTTCTGTTGTATTAGTCTATTTGTCTAGTTTTCCATCAATATGAAATTATCTTAACTATAAGAGGCTTTGGTAGGCAACTGTTCTTCCATAAAACTTTTCACTATTCTTTTTTTTTAGTTGCAGATGGACACAATACCTTTATTTTATTTGTTTGTTTTGATGTGGTGCTGGGGATTGAACCCAGTGCCTCACACACGCTAGGCAAGCGCTCTATCACTGAGCCACAACCCCAGCCTATCACTATTCTTAATCTTTTGTATTTTCACATAAATTTCAGAATCATCTTGTCAAATTTTTTAAAAAATGATTTAAAATAATTGTACTGAATCCACGGATTAATGTATACTTCTGTCCACTTAAATCTTTCTTTAATGTTTTGTCAATGAAGCTTTATTATTTTCTGCATAAATGTGACATGAGAATTTTTCTGATTCATTCCTAGTAACTTCTTTTTAAAATCACATTGTAAATAGCAATATCATATCTGCACAATTATTGATAAATATAAAATTCATATTTATATTTATTGAACTAACTTGCTAATAATTATCTATAAATTGCTTTGGAATTTCCACACACTAATGCTATCATCAATAAAGTTAACAGTATCACTTTTGCCTCTCTAACACACATAACTTGTACAGCTTTGTCTTACCAGATCATAGACTGGAATCTATGATGATCAGAAGTGTTCACAGCAATCATGCTTGTCATAGTCCCCAAATTAAAAGTTTTCAAGTTTCAAAACTAAGAATGTTTATTGTACATATTAATGGAGATCAGTGTGATATTTTCATAGATGCACACAATGTTCACTAATCAAGTCCAACCTCCCTTTTCTCACACTCCCCATTGGCACATAACTTGTATAGCTTTGTCTATACAAATAAAAATAAAATAAAGATGTTGAACTTTATCTAGTAATATCTAGTAATCACTGCCCTACTTCCAGGTTGAACTTTTTTATAAAGTTTTCATACTGAAAGAGAACACACAGTATCTGTCTTTTTGCATCTGACTTATTTCATTTACCATAATGTCCTTCAGTTCCATCCATTTTACTGTAAATAACAGGTCTGTATTCTTTTTTGTTGTTGTTGTTTTTTAGCTGTAAATGCACACAATATCTTTTTTATTTATTTACTTTTATGTGGTCCTGAAGATGGAACCCAGTGCCTCATACATGGGAGGCAAGTGCCCTACCACTGAGCTACAACCCCAGCCCAGGACTGTTTGTGTTTGTTTTTTTTTTTCATACATGACAACAGTGGAATGCATTACATTCATAATTACCCATTCACAGTATTCTTTATGGCTGAATAATACTCCATTGTGTACATGTATCACATTCTTTTTTTTCAATTCTTATATCAACGAGCACTTAGGATGATTCCATCTCTTAGCTACTGTGACTAGTGTCTCAATACACATGGTTGTGCAAGTATCTCTGATATACTGACTTTATTGCTTTGGATGTGTACCCAGTAGGATAGCTGAATCATATTGTAAATCTACTTTTCTTTTTTCTTTTGTGTGTGTGTGTGTGTATCAGGGATTGACCCAAGAGCACTTAACCACTGAGCCACATCTCCAGTCCATTTTTTGGTATTATTACTTAAGAGACAGTGTCTCGATAAGTTGCTGAAACTGGCTTTTAACTCAAGATTCTCCTGCCTCAGCCTGCTGAACTACTGGGATTACATGCATGTGCCACCATGTCTGGCTATTCTGAACAGTATTCCATAGTGTTCTTCACAATGGCTGTACTAATTTACATTATAATCAGGTGTATCAGGTGTATAAGAGTACATTTTTCTCCACATTCTTGCCAGAATTTATTTATTTTTGCTTTTAGCCTTCCTAAGTGGAGTGATATATCTCATTATAGTTTTATTTGCACTTCCTGATGGCTAATAATATATATGTTGGTGATTTTTTAAAAATATTTATTTTTTAGTTGGACACATATCTTTATTTTATTTATTTATTTTTCTGTGGTGCTGAAGATTGAATCCAGGGCCTCGCACATGCTAGGCGAGTGCTCTACCGCTGAGCCACAATCCCAGCTCCTTGTTGGAGATTTGTATTTCTTCTTTTGAAACATGTCTATTCAGATCATTTGCCCCCTTTTAATTAGATCACTAGTACTTTTTGTTAAGTTTTTTGAATTCTTTATATATTCTTGACATTAACCTTCTGTCAGATGAACAGGTGGCAAATATTTTCTCTTATTCTATTTTTATTTTCACTTTGTTTGCTTTGATATGCAGAAGTTTTTGATTTCGGGGTATATCCCATTTGTCAATTTTCACTTTTGTTTCCTGTACTTTAGAAACTCTATTCTGAAAACCATTGCTTGTACCAATGTCTTGGAAGTGTTTTCCCTAAATTTTCTTCTAGTAGTCTCAGATCTTACATGTAGGTCTTTTTTTTTTTTTTTTTTTAGAGAGAGTGAGAGAGGAGAGAGAGAGAGAGAGAGAGAGAGAGAGAGAGAATTTTTAATATTTATTTTTTAGTTCTTGGCGGACACAACATCTTTGTTGGTATGTGGTGCTTAGGATCGAACCCGGGCCGCACGCATGCCAGGCGAGTGCGCTACCGCTTGAGCCACATCCCCAGCCCCATGTAGGTCTTTGATCCATCTTGAGCTGGTTTTTGTAAAAGGTGGAAAACAGGGATAAAGTTTTAATTTTCCCCATGTGGACATACAGTATTCCCAGAACCATTTGTTGAAGAGGATGTACTTTCTCCAAGGCATACTTTGGCATCTGTGTGGAAAATCCTTTAGCTGTAGATGTTGTGTGGGTTTATTTCTTGATCATTATTCTATTCCATTGGCTTGCGTATCTGCTTTGTGCCAATATCATGCTGTTTTAACTAATGTGACTCTATTATGCCTTGGAATCTAGTATCTTGATGCCTCCAGCTTTGTCCTTCTTGCTCGAGATAGCTTTGACTATTTGAAATATTTTGTGCTTACATACGAATTTTAGTTTTTCCCACTCTGTGAAGAATATCATAGGTGTATTTTGATAGGATTGAACTGAATCTGTAGATTGCTTTGGGTAGTATGGACATTTTCACAATATTAATTCTTTCAATTCATAAACATGAGTGTTTTTTTTAATGTTATCTTTCATTTCTTTCAACGGTGTTTGAAATTTTTGTAATTTTCATTGTAGAAGTCTTTCATTTCCTTGGTTACATTTATTCCTGGGTATTTTTGTTTATTTGTAGCTATTGTGAATGGAATTGCTTCCTTGGTTTACTTCTCAGCAAGTTCACTAAAGGTGTATAAAATGCTACTTATTTTTTTATGTTGATTTTTGTATCATGCAACTTTACTGAATTCATTTATCAGTCCTAATAGTTTTTGATAGATTTTTTAGTTTGTTCTATATAGAGAATCATATAATCTGCAAACAGTGACATAACTTCCTCCCTTCCTATTTGTATGCCTATTTTTCTATCTCTTTTAATTCCTCTGGCTAAAACTTTCAGTACTCTGTTAAATAAGGTGAGAGTAGACATCCTTATCTTTTTCCAGATCGTAGAGGAAACATTAAAACTCTCCCCATTCAGTGTGAAGTTGGCTATGGATTTGTCATATGTAATCTTTACTATGTATAGTATGAGCCTTCTCTACCTAATTGGTTCAGAGCTTTAATCATACTTTAGTCATAAAAGCTTTAATCATAAAATTTTATGAAGTGTTCTTTCTTCATCTATTGAGATGATCATGATTTTTGTCCTTAATTCTGTTGATATGATAAACTCTGTTTACAGATTTGCATATATTGAATCATCCTGAAATTCCTGGGATGAATCACACTTAGTCATAGTGAATAATATTTTTGATATGCTATTGGATTTGATTTGCTAGTATTCTGTTGAAATTTTTTGCATATAATCAATAAGGACACTCATCTACAGTTTTTTTGTTGTTGTTGTATCTTTAGTTTTGGTTTCTAACTAATGCTGGCCTTGCAGAATGATTTTGAAAGGGTTCCCTCACTTTCAATTTTTTTGAACAGTTTGAGAAAAATTGGCATTAGTTCTTTATAAGTTTGGTAACATTCAGCAGTGAAGCCATCAGTCCTGGGTTTCTCTTTGTTGTAATTTTTTTTTTCTCCCTTGCAGTATATGAGATTGATCTCAGGGAACTCTCCCACTGTGCTACATCCCCAATCCTTTTTTTTTTTTTTTTTTTTTTTTTTTGAGACAGGGTCTCCCTAAATTGCCAAGGTTGGCCTTGAACATATAATCCTCCTGCTTCAACTTCCTGAAAAGTTGCAATTACAGGCATATGCCACTGTGACTGGCAATGCTTTGTATTTCTGTGGTAGTGTCTCTGTTCTCATCTCTAATTGTATTTAGTTGAGTCTCTTTCTTGGTTAGTCTAGCTAAAGGTTTGTTGGTTTTATCTTTTCAAAAACTATCTCTTACCAATAAAATAAACAAACCATCTCTCCTTTCATTGATCTTTTATATATTTTTTAACATTTTGCATGTATTTTTGCTTTGATCTTTTTTACCTTTTCTTCTACTAATTAAGGGTTTGGTTTGTTGTTGCTTCTCTAGTTCCTACATAAGCACTATGAGGTTATTCATTTGAAATCTATCTATTTTTTCTATGGAGGCATTTACTGCTATAAATATCCTTGTTAGTACTGCTTTCGGTATAGACAATTGATTTTGGTGTGATGTGTGTTCATTTTTAACATATTTGAGAAAAGTTATTTTTTCTTTTTCTTGCAGTGCTGGGGCTTTCCACATGCTAGGCAAACACTATACCACTAAGCTCCACATCCAGACCCTGGGAAGTTTTTTAATTTCCTTTTTTAACTCAGTAAGGCATTGTTTATTCAAAATTGTATTATTCGGTCTCCACGTATTGTGTAATTTCTTTTGTTGATTTCTAATTTTATTCCATTGTGATCAAAAGAATATGATTTCAATTTTTTTAAAGTTCTTTAAAATTCCATTGTGCCTTAACATATGGTCTATTCTAGGGAATGTTCCACATGCTGATGAAAAGAATGTGTATTCTGCAGCTGTTGGATAAAAAGTGTTGTACATGTCACGCCCATTTTGTCTACAACAGAGTTAACTGATGTTTTTTGCTTTTTTTGTCTGGGAGATCTGTCTAGTGATGAAAGTGGGGTGATGAAATTATTCGTTGTTATTGCACTGGAGCCTGTCCCTCCCTCTTGATTTAACTTTGTTTTATAAAACTGGGTGCTCCAGCGCTATGTGCATATACACTCAATTATATCTCCTTGTTGAATAGATCCCTTGATGATTATATAGTGTCTATTTCTTTTTTGTCTTAAAAGTTTATTTTGTCTGATATAAGTATAACTACTCCTGCCTGCTTCCATTTAATTTCTATTCAAATGGATTATTTTTTCCAACCTTTCTCTCTCAGTCTCTGTCTCTCTCCACTGATGAATTGAGCTGCTTCTAGGCAAAGTATCTTGGGTCTTCTTTTTTTATGTTATTCCACCAGTCCATAAATTTTAATTGGGGCATCTAGTCTGTTTGCATTTTAGGTTATTATTGTTAGGTAAAAGACTCCTGTAATTTTGTTAAATGTTCTTATGTTTTGGATATCCTTTGTTCTTCTCTTGCTATTCATCTTTGTGGTTTAGTAGTTTACTGTGTTGATAAAGATTGATTCTTCATGCTCTACTAGTGTGTTTTATATTTCTGTGTGTTTTCATGATGGCAGTTACCTTTCTTTCACTTCTGTATATTCAGCTCCCTTAAACATTCTTTGGAAAACTGGTCTGACGGTGGTAAATTCACTTTTTTCAATCTTAGAAGGTCTTTATTTCTCCTTGATTTCTAAAGAATAACTTTACTATATAAAGTATTCTTGGTTAGGATTCTTTTTTTTATTCTTCCCCCCAGGATGTATAATATATTATCCCATTCCCTCCCTCCTGACTTATAATGTTTCTGTTGAGAAACCCACTACTGGTCTGATAAAGGTCCCCTTAAATGAGACTTGGCACTTTTTTCTCTTGTTTTTAGAATACACTCTTGCAATAGGAGCAATAAGCACAAAAAAAAAATGCTCATTATTAGTTATCAGATAAATGTAACTGGATCCACTCCTAGATGGACCCACTAGAATGGCTAAAGTTAGAGAGTAATAATAAAAACTGCTACCAAGCTTTGAGAAGCTACTGAAATTCTTACACATTATGGGAACATAAAATAGTACAACCATTTTTTAAAAACAGTATACTGTTACCTTATAAATTAAATATATTTACCATAGGACACATTCATTCCTCTTGGGTATTTACCCAACAGAAAGGAAAAGATGAGTTCACACTAAAACATATATAGGAATATTCATGTTGCCATTATCAAAAATAAAAACAATCCAAATCTCCATCAGATGGCAGATACATAAATTGAAGTATACATACATATATACACAAAAGAATATTACTGAGAAATTAAAAGGGACAAAATATTAGTGTACACAGCATGGATAAATTTCAAAACATATGCAAATTCAGAATTAGGCAACTTTTTCTAAAAAGGATCAGACAGTAAAATTTTTAAGTTTCTCAAGTTATACAGTCTCTCTGTCACAACTACCCATAACTTTGCTCTTATACCACAGAGCAACCATAGACAATGCATAGGAAGGAATATGACTGTGTTCGAATACAACATCATTTACAAAAACAGGCAGACAGTTGAATGTGACCCATAGAGTATGGTTTGCTGACACCTGTGCTAAGTAAAAGAAGTATTCCTCAAAAAAACAGAATAGACTTTAAAATTCTTTGTAAGCTTCGAAGTACTCAGCCAAATGCTAATAAGGCTATTTTAAATACTACATAAATGAATAAAAAGAAGTCAAGATAGTTATATTAGGAAGAAAATACCTGTGAATCTGATCTTGTCTACTAGAGCGAACTGGAGCTAATCCATCTATTTCATCAAAAAATATTATAGAAGGTCTCATCAAGTATGCCTAGCAAAAAAAAACACATATATGTTGTTTATTATATTATTCTCATATTTAAATTTAATTGTTGTATTTTCTTAAAAGTACTATAAGTAAATGGTACAAAATGCAGCATATTCTACAAAAGAGTATGTGGTATAAAGGAAACCTCTTTACCACCCAACCACAAAATAAGGTCCCAAGAATAAGCAACTACTGTTTTCAGTTTGCTTATTCTTCCATACCTATTTAAATGTTCAAATGAAAATGTGTTCTTATAACATAAAAAAAAAATAGTACACTAAACACATTCCTTTTACCATGTAACATGAATTTTAACTGAATTTTTTTTTAATACAACTGTAGATGGAACCCCGGTTGTCATCTATGCTAAGTAGGAGCTCTACCATTGAGCTGCACCCCCCATTTCAGCCCTAATATCTTTTATTAATATAACAATATATCTTAATTAGCTTCCACATATTTTCCTATCATTAAAAAATCATAACTATCAGCAATATTTTTTAAAAAAGCAAACATTTCATCTAGCCCTACTTACCAAGAAAACTATAAAATAGAAATAAAGTAATTTAGATATAAAAAGCTACAAGATTTAGGGCCATAGTCTTGAATGAAAATAAGTTATACTCAAATCACCAACATAAATTGATGAAAAAAGCTCAAAAATTTTTAAATGAGTTCATTGGATAATATGCCTGTACTCCTAAGTCAATTCTTTTCTTTTTTGTTGTTGTTGTTTTTTGTGCAATGGTGGGAATTGAGCCTAGGATATACTAGGAAATGCTCTACCACTGAGCATATCACCAGCCCTTTCCTTATTTTATTTCTTAATAGGGTCTCTGTAAGTTGCCCAGGCTAGCCTCAAACTTGTAATTTTCCTGCCTTAGCCTACCTGTACCTGAGATAACAGGCTTGATCCACCACACCTGGCTATGTTTACATTTATATTTTTCAATTTTTACTAAACTTTTGAAGTATTCAGTCTGTATACGTTTGACTTCTCACTAGACACTGAACACCTTGAAGATTCTTACCTATCCTCTATATCTACTACCTAGATTATAACAATTTTTGATACTAATAATAATTCTTACACATTTGAACTTCTTTACAAATAACAAAGGACTTTCATACACCTCAACTCAGAAATAGGTGCTGAATAAATGCTTGAAAGCATTTTGTACTTCATATTTATCTGCTTAGACAAAATCATTATAAACTGAACTGCCAAATATGATCAGCTTCCTTTATTAATTTAACCATAAGTAAATTTATATGAAGACCAGTTTCTATAAGGTATAGAAAAATAATTACTTTTTTATTTTTTTGGAGACAGAGTCTCAACCTGGTCTCACCAGGTTGGTCTTGAACTCCTGGACTCAAGTGATCCTCCCAGTATCCCAAAGTAGTTGGGCTGCAGTTAGGAATGTTAGGAAATAACATTTTTAAAGTTATTGTTTTGTATAAAAAAGTAGAGATAGCCTATACAACATTCATTCATCTCACTCTGCCTTTTAAAATAATTCATTTATTACTGAATTCATTAGGCAACAAATTTTAAATTGGATGTGGTTTGGATAAATGTTTCCCAAAGGTCCATGTCTTGAAGGCATGGTCCCTAAGGTGGTGCTTAATTTAGGAAGTGGTGGAAGCTTTAGGAGGTAGAATCTAGTGCCAGATACTCAAAACCTGAGGCATGTCCTTGAAGAGGATTGACTATAGGACATTGGCCTCTTCCTCTCTAACTTTTTGCTTCCTAGATGATAAGGTAAGCAGCTTTGCTCTAACAAATACTCCTGCCATGATGTGCTTGCTATCTTCCCAGAGGCCTCCAACCAAAGGAGCCAATCAATCATGGACTGAAACCTCCAAAAGTCAAAATAAACCTATAATCTTTATAAGTACATTTTCTCAGGTATTTTGTTATATAGTAACAAAACTAACAACTCATGAAAATAAATAACATACTACTTTGGGAAACTTTTTTCACAAATACCCAACATTTTATGCTGAACTATTTCCTCAACTTGATTATAATCTAATGATTATACTAAATCCTGGGTTCTCAAAAGCACCTAATACAGTATTATATGCCTGTTGGCAACTTCAATAAATGTTTTACGAATCATCGCAAATATTCAAAAGTGTTAGTAAAACAGATTTGAAATAAAATAAGCCTTCCCATATCCATGGATTCAACTACAGATCAAAATGTATAAGAAGGGGCTAGGGGGGCTGGGGATGTGGCTCAAGCGGTAGCGCACTCGCCTGGCATGCGTGCGGCCCGGGTTGGATCCTCAGCACCACATACCAACAAAGATGTTGTGTCCGCCAAGAACTAAAAATAAATATTAAAAATTCTCTCTCTCTCTCTCCTCTCTCACTCTCTCTTTAAAAAAAAAAAAAAAGAAGGGGCTAGGGTATAGCTCAGTGGTAGAGTGCTTGCCTAGCACAGGTGAGGCACTGGATTCGATCCTCTGTACCATATAAAAAAAATAAATAAAGCTATTATATATATATATATAATAGCTTTATTTATTTTTATATATATGTGATAAATATATGAGATAACTTTATGTGTGTATTATGTTTATAATAACTTATGTGTGTGTGTTTTAAAATGTTGAAGAAAAAAACTGCACCTGTACTTAACATACACATTCTTTTACTGTCATTATTCCCTAAACAATACAATGTAACTACTATTTATACATCATTTACATTGTATTAGGTACTATAAATAACCTAATGATGATTTCAGATATGTAGGAGTATAGCTAGGCACTATGGCCCATGTCTATAATCCTGTGATTTGCAAGACTGAGGCAGGAGGAATGCAAGTTTGAGGCTATCCTCAGCAACTTATTAGACCCTCTCAAATTAAAACGTAAAAAGGACTGGAGATGTAGCTTGGGGGTAAAGGGTTCAATCCCCATAATAAGTACCCCCCACCAAAATACGGCCTATAGAAGGATGCACGAAGGCTATATGCAAATTCTACATTAATTTATATGTGGAAGTTGAATATCTGCAAATTTTTATATCCTTGGAGGGTCCTGGACTCAATCCCCCATAGATAATGAGGAAATAATGTACTTCTAAGGCATATAATTTCAGATTATTGACCCTAAATTACAGATAATGCTCAGAAAATATGCCTCCTCAGTAACTGTAATTGCAGGCAAATTGTACTAATGGTCTAAAAAAAATATTTTCCATTTAGGTGATTTCTCTTACCTGATCAAAAAGAAGCCTAAGTTGCCTTTCAGACTCACCAACCCACTTGCTCAAACAATCCGCTCCTTTTCGCATAAAAAAAGCCACTTTTTTGTCTCCTTGACTGCATTCATTAGCTAATGCTCTGGCAACCAAGGTTTTACCTGTGCCAGGAGGGCCATAAAACAGACAGCCCCTAGAGAAATAAAGAATTTTTAAAAAAGAAAAAAAGTAAATTAATCTTATCACTACTGACAACCAATTTAAAAGGACATTTCTTCCCCCATGTAATTTTATATTAATGTATATTATAATTATTAAGCATTGATAAATTTTTTTCCAGTATACAAAAAAGTTTCACTTTGTTGAGTCTTTAAAGTACCAATCTTTGGTAGGTAAGAAACGGTTGAAACACAGGATAACTTGGCAAGATAATGCAAAATTTTAAATGTGTTTCCCTATGACCCAGGAACTTCACATCTTAGAATACATTATACAGAAATTTAGTCCCTGTATTGGGAAAGTTGTACCAAAGACCTTAGACTCTGGTACTGGGGAAGTTGGAGCAGGAGGATCTCTTGAGCCCAGGAGTTTGATGCCAGTCTGGGCAACACGAGGAGACCATGTCTCTTTAAAGAAAAAAAAAGTAGGAGAATGAAGATAGCTTTAATAAGTGTTCAACAAAGCATGGTTTTCTAATTGTAAAAATTTGAAAAAAAAAATTCTATTAAGTAGGAGAATGAAGATAGCTTTAATAAGTGTTCAACAAAAATTTGAAAAAAACTGCTATTTAATAAATAAGGGAAAGTTAAATTTGCTATTCCATCTATAAAATTAAAAAATTAGTAAGGTGTCAAAAAGAATAGCACAGAGGTGGGAGGAAAAGGGAGGGTCAAAAAAGATGGTGGAATGAGGTGGATATCATTAACCTAAGTACATGTAGGAAGACACAAATGGTGTGAATATACTTTGTATACAACCAGAGATATGAAAAATTGTCCTCTAGGGGCTGGGGTTGTGGCTCAGTGGTAGAGTACTCGCCTAGCAGGCATGAGGCACTGGGTTTGATCCTCAGCACCACATAAAAATAAAATAAAGATATTGTGACCACCTAAAACTAAAAAATAAATATAAAAAAATAAAAATTGTGCGCTATATGTGTAATATGAATTGTAATGCATTCTGATGTCATATATAACAAATTAAAATAAAAAATACAAATAAAAAATGTTAAGATAAAAATATTTTAAAAACTGAAAAAAAACCAGAATAGCACATTATTGATATGGGAAGTTGTCTAGAATATGTTGTAGAGTGAAAATCAAAAAGTTACACATGACTATCAATGAATAATATCATTTATATTTTTAATGTTTATGCTGTATAATATAGGTAAAATATAAATAACATATGCATAAAAGAAATCTATAAAAAATATACCAAAGTATTCATCTCTAAGGAATAGGGATACCATTATCTTAGTGGTGGGAAATTTGATAGCATATTTTCTGCTCACAACACTGTTTTATTTAAGTTTCTCCCAAGGATACACTACATTAATAGCTTTTAAAAAAAGTAATATAATTTTTTAAATTTAAGTCACATAAAAGACAAATAATTGCTATTTTGATTTTTAAAAGTCACTATAAAATTAAAGGCCAATTTTTAATCCATTTAAATAGAAAGTGACTATTAATACAATTTTCCATATCCTTAAAAACATAGAAAATAAGTTAGAATGAAATCTAAATTAAAAAGTACTTCCTCTATGAAAACATTTATCAGTTTAAATCTAGCAATCTAAATATATATCTTCAGAATTATTTTATTCGACCCAAGCTCATTTAACATAATTTCTCATTGCCTTTTCTAATAGTTTAGCTATTAGAATTACTTTAGCTAACCATCTCATGATCAGACACAATCTGATCATAAAAAATAAGTTATCAAGCTTACCCATCATCAAGTCAAAGAAACACTTTAATGAAATTATACTTGCAAGACTAACAACACATAGCATCAAATTCGATGCTCGTAGGAAGCCAAATTCAGAAAAATCCATTTGGGCACCCCAGTTGTATATTCAGGGACCACATAAAAAATCTTATCTTGTGCCTGACTCCTAAATCCTAAAATGGAAATTTCAAGAGCACACTTACTTCCATAGCTTTTGAGCCCCAAAATAATAAAATTTCATTCCTAATCCTCACTGCTAGAATATGTCAAGTAAATACACAAGAAATATTTACATTATAATCATTTACTAATTGCTTAAAATTTGATAAATTAACAGTAGTAACAGTAATAAATATCTTACATACCTGGGAGGCTGAATTTTAAATTTTTCAAAAATTTCTGGATATAAAAGTGGAAATACTACCATCTCCTTTAGTGCATGAATATGCTGACTCAATCCACCTATGCTATCAAATCGTACCTTAGGGAAAGAAAAAGGAAAATTTTAACAGAATAATCTCAGAGAATTTTTGAAATTTATAAAATAGTTTTATGATTCAGAAATGCATGCCTTCAGCAGATTTTGAACATCAGTACATACAAATAAGTACACAAAAATAAAATCAATAATAAAATTCAAGTTTACATTTCACATCAGGCAAATTCCACTCTTTAATCTACTAACTCGGGAGCAAGATTAGTGCCCATCCTAAACACTGAGTATCTACAACAGATGTTATATTTATATTCTAATAGAAACCCCTTTAAAATCATATATCTCATGTTTCTCGGCAGGTATGGCTTACTGGCTTACAGGACAAACTGGCTTATAGGTAGGAAGCGAAAAATCTTGGTTATTACAATGGTTCTCTAAAACTGTTTGACAAATCATATTCTCTAATATTTAATTTCTCCAGTTAGAAAGTTTTCTACGTATGAGATATGAGACAATAATTAAACAGAGTAACACCAATCAATCATAAGAAGCAACAAAGATTGTTCCTCTCACCCATGATAGTTTAAGTAGCTAAAATACTTTATAAAGAAAAATGTGTAGAGAAAAAAATGCTTAAAGGAAATTTTATCAAAATGTAAACAGTGATTGCCTCTGACTACTGGATTATGGTAGATCTCTTTCCCTGCTTCTTTATTCAGTAATGGTACTTAAAACTGTTTCACAATGAATATATTACTATGAGAGGAAAAACCTTAAGTAAAAATAGAAAAATTAAAGTAGAGATTAAATAACAGAAACCTTCTAAAAGAAGCTAAATTTTCCTATGTATAAGGAAGTATGTTATTCTAATTAGTAGAGACATCTTAAGTTAATAGATTCAAGAGAGTAAGGTGCTAGTAAACCAAATAAGTGAACATAATAAGGTAAGGTACTCTGAGAAAAGGTATTATTTTCTAGGGATTTTGGAAATATTTATACACTGAAATTCCTCAATAGTTAAATGAATATCTTAATCTATAAATTCAGATTGGAATAATTTTCATTTTCAAATATATATATATGCAATCCTATTTGATAATTCTCATATGGGAATCAGTTAAAACATGTTGTATAGAAATGCATAAGAAAACAAGAAAAAAATAAGTTCTTGTTTATACAGTAATCTTACTCCAATGTACTCCCCAAAGTAAGATAACTACTAACAGTGGAAAATAACCTTCAAGCTGCATATTAGCCCATAGATTTTTTTCATAATGCCAAACCCAAACAACACACTGCCTGCAAGTTACTTCTTGTGGTATACCACAGATATCTCTAAAACTAATTAAACCATCTTCCCATCTCTCTCACGCCTTCTCTTACATACTCTACTTCAGCTAATGAAGCCGTCCATCATCCATCCAATCTACCCATTCACTTAAGCTAAAAACCTGGGTAATAACCTCAACTTGTTTTTATCATTCTCCAATACCTCTTAATTCACCAAATCCTGTCATAAATCTAATTCAACCCTTAATTTTCTCAACTCCATCTACTTTTCTCTACTAAACCTACTTTCTACCATTACTCCAGATTACTAGCCTGCAAATGACATCCAAACCAGTATCTGTAATGCCAGCCTTGCTTGTTGCTTAACAACACCATAGCCAGAATGAGCCACCTAAAATCAGTTTATAAGTAGTTTAATTGTTTATGGCTTATGCAGCCCCTCACTATCCTTTCAGCTTCATTCTTACTACATTCTAGTAACTGAAATGGAAAAAAGAAACAAACCCACCTAAATAAGCATCACATGAGACTAGGGTTCTTAGGTTTAACAACATATGAAAACATTAATAGTGGCCATATATTAAAAAGTTTCTATTTATATCATATGTTGCTTTAGAAATAAGGAAAAACTTTTTTTACATTTACAGAACTTACTGATTTATCAATGTTCATTGGGTCAACATCAGCCAAGCTTGCACCCACTTTCACTCGTTCTCGGAGAATACCACTAGCTAAGTCTTCTGCTCTGAAGTTCATAGGCAAACACCTGAATTTATAAAAATCAAAGTTAACAGCATTAAAGGTTTCACATTTTTAATGCCAAAATAAGTTGAGTTGATATTTTTTAAGCACTTTCATCTTTCCCTCTTTTTGCATAACCTAAAAATAACAAGTGATTGCGTTTCCGTGGGGGGTACTCAACCACTGAGCCACATCCCTAGCCCTATTTTGTATTTTGTTTAGAGACAGGGTCTCACTGAGTTGCTTAGTATCTCACTTTTGCAGAGGCTGGCTTTGAACTCGCTATCCTCCCACCTCAATCTCCCAAGTCACTGGGATTATAGGTGTGCTCCACTGCACTTCTCATAATTGCATACTTTAAACTACTTTTCCTGTTTTCAACTGTCCAAAAATAGAGTTACTCGTAGGTAAATAAGATACTACTCTATTTGTCAAACTATCTCAATATGGAAAAAACTCTTAATATAATTAACATTTCATATTAATCAGCTATAAAGGTAAATTTATATGTCCTATACAATTTAAAACCAAAATAAGGTCAATATTATAATACTTAAGATTCATTCTCCAATTTTGAGGATATACCCATCAGTTTATATGATTTAAGAAATTACTTTCCCTTTTATTCAAAAAAATCAATTCCTGATCATAACTTTAGAACTAAATTTTATCTTTAATAAAACTATCTTAAAAGAAATATTTAGGGCTGGGGTTGTGGCTCAGAGGTGGAGCGCTCGCTATCACGAAGTGAGGCACTGGGTTTGAGCCTCAGCACCACATAAAAATAAAATAAAGATATTGTGTCCACCTATAACTAAAAAATAAATATTTAAAAATAAATATTTAGCCACCTAAAATCCTATACTACTACATTATTTTGATTGTGTTATCCCAAGTAAATGTAATCTAATTTCTCTTTTAACTTTGAGCAATGCTATGATTTGAGTGTGGTTTATCTCCCAGGGTCCGTGTTGGGAGTCTGTTCCTTAGTGTGGTAATATGGGTAGTGGGATCTTTGAGATAGGGTAACAAAAGGTTGTCCTTTGGTCACCAGAGACATACCTTCAGAAGACATACCCTTACATAGGTCATGTGAGATCTTAATTGGTACCCAGTCTCAGATTCTGACTTCCTGTCTCATATGCTTCCACCATGATAACATGTGCTATGATGTAATGCAACCATCATCAGGGCATGCACCATGATGTTTGCACTTTTAACTCTTTTAACTTCCAACACTGTGAATACATAAATCCTTACTCTTTACAAAAAACCCAGTCTCAGAAATTTCATTATACTAATATACTGATATAAAAAAAGGACTACCACATGTAAAATCAAAATATGACATAAAGGAAGACACAGTGGCGCATCCCTGTAATCCCAGCAGCTCGGGAGGCTGACAGGAGAATCTTGAGTTCAAAGCCAGCCTCCCCAATTTAGTGAGATCCTAAGCAATTCAGTGAGATCCTGTCTCTAAATAAAATATAAAATAGGGCTGGGGATGTGGCTCAGTTGTTGAGTGCCCCTGAGTTTAATCCCTGGTACTCGCACCCCCCAAAAATGACATAAGAGCCTTAAAAAAGCTCAGTTTCTATGATGAAAGTAGACATTTCTGAATCCTCATGAACCTTAAAAATATATCTCCAAAATTATCAGAATAACTTAGATTAAGCAGCCACAGCATCACATGCCTATAATCCCAGCGGCTCAGGAGACTGGGGCAGAAGGATCATGATTTCAAAGCTAAACATCAGCAACTTAGAGAGCCCTAAGCAACTTTGTGAGACCTTGTCTCAAACTAAAACCTAAAAAGGTCCGAAGATATGACTCAGTTGTGAAGCGCCCCTGAGTTCAATCCCCAGTACCAAAATAACAAAAAAAAAAAAAAAAAGAAGAATTCAGATTAAACAGGCTTTGAATTATTTAATTTAAACTTAAGCCAGACACAGTGGCATGCACCTGCTGTCCTAGTTAATCAAAAGGCAAGACAGAAGACTCTCTTAAACACAGGAGTTTTTTTAGCATACAATCTACACCAATCCAAACCTGATTCTAAAATCTGCTAACTAAAAACTTGATATTTCTACAATATACATGTAAGGCCAAATTATAGAAATGGTCTGCTAAATGTCCATTTTCTAAATATAATTTTTCTTTATTATTATAATATATATAAGCTCAAAAATTAACACAATTTTTTTAAATGATTTGATGATTTGATTATTTGATCATTTTATTTTTAAATGATTTGATTATTTCCTACGCAAAAATTCACTGAAGTTTTAGTGAGCCATGTAATAATCAGTCAATTACTGGAGTCAGGAAAAGATCACTATAGACAACCAATAACAATGAAAAAAGGAAGGAAGAAAGGAAGGGAAAAAAAAAAGTTTTCAAGAAAATCCAAAGCCTCCTCAGATAGTTCTATCAGAATGCATCTTTCTCTGAGCACTATTCTCATTAGAGTGTGAAAAAAAGCCAAATTAAATGGATATGAATGAGAAGGAAAGTGCAGAGGGATAGACAGATGCTTTCACAAAGGCTGGCCTCTTCTTAGCTCTCCTTCCTCTCCCCTCCCAAATTACTTGATCACAAGTATTTACAGACTAATTAATTTAGGGAACATTTCCCAAGGTTAGATTTCCATTTTAAGAAGTATAAAGTCTAAAATTACTGTTGAATATCAATGTTATCAAAATTTCAGTATACATAAAAAACTTTTTCTGTGTGATTTTGTTTTGTTTTAAATGTGTTCCTTTTTTCTACCATGGAAAAAATACTAAAATATTTACTGACCTATTTCTTGCTCTCGCCATGCTCTTTGATTTCCTTCTTTCAAAGCGCTCTTCATCAGAAGAAGTCGTGTCACTACTATGGATGGCATGCTTCTTTCTCCTGTCCAAAGAGAGCAAGATGTTTTAAAACATTATAGTATAACAAACAGCTTTTAAGAATATATTGGAAGGGGGCTGGGGATGTGGCTCAAGCGGTAGCGCGCTCGCCTAGCATGCGTGCGGCCCGGGTTCGATCCTCAGCAGCACCACATACCAACAAAGATGTTGTGTCCGCCGAGAACTAAGAAAAAATAAATAAATGTTAAAATTCTCTCTCTCTCTCTGTCCCCCCCTCTCTCTCACTCTCTCTTTAAAAAAAAAAAAAAAAGAATATATTGGAAGGGCTGGGGTTGTGGCTCAGTGGTAGAGCGCTCGCCTCGCACATGAGAGACCCTGGGTTCAATCCTCAGCACCTCATAAAAATAAATGAATAAAATAAAGGTATTGTGTCCAACTACAACTAAAAACTAAATATTAAAAAAAAAAAAAAAGAATACATTGGAAGCACATAATATCAACAATTAGTTCAGGAGAAAATTCATTCGTTCTCCCAGCAAAGATCTTTGCCCTCCTACATTTAACATTTAACAAGGTATAAAGGTGGTAATGCTACAGAGAAAAAAATAAAGCAAACCAAATAAGAAGCCTACAATTTTCCCAGCAACTCAGGAGGCTGAAGCAGAAGAATCTTGAGTTCAAAGCCATCCTCAGCAACTTAGCGAGGCCCTAAGTAACTTAGTGAGATCCTGTCTCAAAATAAGAAAATAAAGGGCTAGGGATACAGCTCACAAGGCCCTGGTTTCAATAACCAGCACACAAAAAAAAAAGAAGAAAGAGAAAGAAAGAAAGAGAGAGAGAGAGAGAGAGAGAGAGAGAGAGAGAGAGAGAGAGAGAGAGAGAGAGAGAGAAAGAGAAACAAACAGACACACGAAGGGAGGGAGGGAAGAAAGAAAGGGAGGGAAGAAAGAAAAAGGGCTGGGGATGTGATTCAGTGGTTGAGCACCCTTGGCACCCCCTCCCCAAAAAAGATACTTCTATCCTTTCTAAATTTCTTATAATAAAATATATAAAACATTTTTAATTTAAAAAGAAATACTTTATTAAGTGCTATGGACTAATTAGATAATTTATCAGGCTAACATCACCTCATTATGGAAAGAAATGCTCGTTTGTTTTCTTTTTTATAGAGTGAGAGAGGGAGAGAGAGAGAGAGAGAGAGACTGAGAGAGAGAGAATTTTTAATATTTATTTTTTAGTTCTCGGTGGACACAACATCTTTGTTGGTATGTAGTGCTGAGGATCGAACCCGGGCCGCACGCATGCCAGGCGAGTGCGCTACCGCTTGAGCCACATCCCCAGCCCCAAGAAATGATCTTAAAATTAAAAAGTAATGGCCTATTCTTTGAACATGAGTTTCTAACATACCAACTCTTTCAACTTTCTCAAGGCCTGCTGTCCCTAGGCACCCATTTACTCACAATCTATCATTTCTTTTCTTGGATAAGTTTTTGTACTGTCCAGCCTCAACTTAAGACCTATTATTTCACTGTTATTCTTCCAACCTCACTGAATCTGGCCCCTTTTTCTTCCATTGTAAGTGTAAATTCCAACCCTGTACCAATTCATGTATTAAAAAGAACTCCAATCATAATCAGAAAAGCTGAATCACTGCACACCACTCCAGTACCCACTATTATCAACAGTAACCCAGATTCTCCAAACTTCCTTAAGATCCTTAAAGAAGATCTCTACCACAAATCTTTTCAGTGCATTTTGCATCAGTTTTTAATGTTTCCTAACTCTTCACAAAACCAGCTACCAACAATAATCTACTCATTTTTGGCAATTTTGATATTTATCCTCTCTCCTACTTCTTCTTTTTTTTTTTTAATTTTTAGTTGTTGATAGACCTTTATTTATTTATACGTGGTGCTGAGAATCAAATCCAGTGCCTCACACATGCCAGGCAAGTGCGCTCCCACTGAGCCCCAGCCCAGCCCCCTCTTCTACTTCTTTTTCTTCATCAGGAAATTCTCCAAAGTATCTGTGTGCCTGTGTGTGTGTGCGTGTGTGTGTGTGCGCGCGCGCACATGTGCATATGTTGGGCCTATTATGTAGAGAAATGTAGTAATGTGTCAATAACAGCACATAAGGAGATTGGTGGAGGCAAAGTTGTACTGATTTTAAGAAATGACTCCAGAGGATAACTCAAATAAGAAAAACAACCAGAAACTTAAGTTAAGGGACTGGGGCTATATAGCTCAGTGGTAGAGCACCTGCCTAACACATGCGAGGCACTGGGTTCGATCCTCAGCACCACATAAAAATAAATAAGTAAAAGAAAGGTATCGTGTCCACCTACAACTAAAAAATTTCTTCTTAAAAAAGATAAGTTAGGGCTGGGGTTTTAGTCTAGTGGTAGAGCACTTGCCTGGCATGTGTGAGGCACTGGGTTCAATTCTCAGCACTACATATAAATAAATAAAAATAAAATGGTGTGTTAACAACTAAAAAACATTAAAAAAAATAAGTTAAGACGGGCATTAGCGTCTCATTCTCTCACTGAAAGGTACAAATATTTCCCATTTTCAAAAATAAAAGTTACCTGATATGGCTTCTTCTTGCTGGAGATCTGTGAATATCAAACAGTGTGTTTTCCCTCTTCTTCTGATGAGCTGGCACTAAAAGAAAAACATAAGATAAGATAGAAATAACTAATAATAAATGTTAATAAGTTAATGTATTCAAAGAACATAAATTACTTCTGTTAACATTCTGAAGAGGACCTAGTTATGTGTTTTCAACTTCAAAATCTGTCTGGAGGTATACAAAAATAAATGCTTTGTGTTAATACCATGAAATTGCAAATAAACATTCTAAATAGACTTTAGTTTAAATAATTGTGATTGCCAAGTGCAGTGACCACACATCTGGGGCAGGATTACAAGTTCAAGGCCAATCTCAGCAACTCAGCAAGGCGTTAAGCAATTTAGTGAGATCCTGTCTCAAAATAAAAAATAAAAAGGCTGGGGATTTGGCTCAGTGGTAGAGGACCCTTGGGTTCAATTCTCAGGACCAAATAAATCAGTAACTGTCACTGGATTATACAAAGATTTCTAAGATACAACACCAAAAAAATAATTCATTAAAAAATTTTAGGGGGGGCTGGGGATGTGGCTCAAGCGGTAGCGCGCTCGCCTGGCATGCGTGCGACCCGGGTTCGATCCTCAGCACCACATGCCAACAAAGATGTTGTGTCCGCCGAGAACTAAAAAGTAAATATTGGAAATTCTCTCTCTCTCTCTCTCCTCTCTCACTCTATCTTTAAAAAAAAAAAAAAATTTTAAGGGGGCTAGGGTTATGGCTCAGAGGTAGAGCGCTCACCTTGCACGTGCAAGGCCCTGGGTTTGATCGTCAGCACCACATATAAATAAATAACATAAAGTTATTGTGTCCAACTACAACTACAAAGAAACAAATTTTTTTTTTGTTTGTGAAGGAAGGATCAAAATAGAGCTATTTCCATTTCCAACAGAAACATCAATTTGAACTATTCAAACATAAACACACCTTCATAAAAGATTAGGAACCCAGGTTAGAGATCACAGTACCTAGTTAGTAAGAAAATATATACTAGAAAGGTACTAAGGAAGGTTTTATATCACCCATATCACGTCTCCCTCAAACCCGGGCAGCACAGCATGAAGAGAGATGCCATCCACTTGGAGGAAGGACAGCAAAGTGAACCTAGGATTTTGTTTTTGTCCCCAATACCAGGCGTGCCACAGTTCAGGCTAGTTCATATGGACTTAGCCTATGCACCTACCTCAAAACCAGATGGGAATTTATAGCCACCGTGAAACAGACTCAAGATCTAGCACATGACACTGTCAGTGAATTATGGAAGCCTGACTCCCTAAGTAATCCACAGTGAAAAGAAGGTCCCAGTGGCTGCGGTTTTAAACATGGTCCATTGTTGTGAGAACCTCAGCAGCCATGGGCTTTGTGTGTACTGCCCCAGCCTACATGCATGGTATTCCAGGCCAACACTGAGCTACAGTCTGCAGCTTAAGATATCTGCTGGCACTGCAATAACTGCAGCAGCCATGGGCATAGGAAACACCCCACACTGCCAACCCAGAATCTTTGGACAAGTTTACAGTTGAAAGATGGTGCCATGAATAGCCAGTCTGTTGGGATTTCCAAAAGTACCTTTTCAATATACACACATCAATGTACAACCACAAGGATCAAGAATAATTAGAGAAACATGACACCAGCAAATGGACAAAATAAAGTGCCAGAGATGCGCAAACTGCCTGACAAAACATCAAAAGAGTGGTTTTAAGGGAACTAATAATGGCTCAGTGGTAGAGCACTCGCCTAGCACGTGCGAGATCCTGGGTTAGATCCTCAGCATCACATAAAATTGAATAAGTGAAATAAAGGTATTGTGTCCAGCTATAACAAAAAAAAATTTTTAAATAAAAAATAAAGAGAACAGTAAGTGACCAGAAAAAGAAACTGAACAGATTAAATTAATTTTTTAAAAGTCACACATTGGGGCTGGGGTTGTAGCTCAGTAGACGAGTACTTCCCTAGCATGCGAGAGGCACTGGGTTCGATTCTCAACACCATATACAAATAAATAAAATAAAGATCCAACAAAAACTTAAAAATATTGTTTTTACAAATCATTGAAAAAAAAGTCACACATTCTAGAGCTGGAAAATGCAATGAACAAATGAAAAAATGCAGGCTGGGGATATAGCTCAGTTGGTAAAGTGCTTGTCTTGCACACATAAGGCCCTGGGTTCAATCCCCAGTACCACCAAAAAAAAAGAAAACAAAAACAAAAAAAAAGGAATAGCATCAAAACAGAACTCATCGAGAAGAAAAAAAATCTGTGAATTTGAAGATAGGTTATTTGAAAATATACACTAAAAGGAGAAAAAAGAAAAGTAATGAAAAAAATAAAAAATGCTTACAAGACTCATTGGACAGCACTGAAAGAGTAAATGTACAAAGTCATTGACATTCAAGAGAGTAAGATAAGTAAGAAAAAGACAAAGGAGCAGAAAGCATATTTTAAAAAATAATAGCAGAAAACTTTCCAAATATGGAGAAATATATAAATATCCAGGTATGGGGGGGGTCAAATATTTTCTTCAGATTCAATGCAAATAAAACTATCCCAAGACATATTATAATCAAACTGTCAAAGATCAAAGAAAAGGGAAGACTCCGAAGGCAGCAAAAAAAAAAAAAAACAAATAACATATAATAGACTTTCTGGTACACTGAGCAACAGATTCTCAGCAGAAATTTTACAGACCAAGACAGTGGGATTGTATATTCAATGTGCTGAAGAGAAAAACTGCCAGCCAAGAATATTGTACCAGGCAACATTCTCAAACAAACACATGTCACGTAAGCACTATACTAATGACCTATATATATCCCCAGGCCCTGAATTCTATATAAAAATAGAAGTTTATAAGTTTTGTTTTGTTTTTTAATCATGGTGCCAGGGATCAAATCCACATTCTTAAGAGGCACGCTAGGCAAGGACTCTAGCATTGAACTATGTAAATACTGAAACCTATAAAACTGTCAATATATAATGATTTAATTATGTCTCACTTATTTTGGTATACTGCATTTTATCATAGACTTATTTTTATAAATATTTTTCCTTAGCTATAAGTTGTTTTAAAATGTATTTTAGTCAGAAAATTCCATCATTTTCAACAATATGGATGAATTGGAAGATACTATCCTGAGTAAAATAAGCCAAGCACAGAGAAACAAGGGCCATGGGATCTTGCTTATATGTAGAATTTAAAAAAGAAGTTATGGGGGCTGCGGATATGGCTCAAGTGGTAGTGTGCTTGCCTGGCATACATGAGGCACTTGATTCGGTCCTCAGCACCACATAAAAATAAAATAAAGATATTGTGTCCACCTAAAACTAAAAAATAAATATTAAAAAAAAGAAGTTATGGAATATGACTACCAGAAAATATGGCTACCAGAAAAGTTGTGAGTGAGGTAGGTAGGCAAGGGACAAAACTACGTTGGATAACAGGAATAGGTTCTCCTGTTTGTTGGGTGACAAAGAGATTATACTTAATGTATTGTGAATTTCAAAATAGCTAAAGGTTGGGTACTCTCACCACAAGGAATTTATGGATGCTTGAAGTTATGAATATAATTACCCTCATTTGAATAAACTACGATATATTTACATATGTAGAAACAATACATTGTATCTCATAAATATATGCAAGTATTTGTAAAATTCAAAAAAAACTGGTTTTTTTAAAGCAAGAAATCAAAACATACTACTACAGTTTGATTCTTTTTATATTTATATATAATAGTGGAATGCATTATAATTCTTATTACACACATAGAACACAATTTTACATATCTCTGGTTATATACCTACTACATTCACATCAATTCATGTCTTCATACCTGTATTTTGGATAATAATGATCATCACATTCCACCATCACATGCCCCTTCCCTTCCTCTCCCTCCCCTCTGCCCCATCTAGAGTTAGTCTATTCCTCCCATTCTCCCACTCCCTATCCCACTATGAATCAGCTTCCTTATATCAAAGAAAACATTCAGCATTTCGTTTTTTGGGATTCAATAAATACATAAAATTTAATCTGTCAATTTAAAAAATAATAATAAAATGAATTTTTTTAAAAAACACCCTTTTTAGTAAGTTGAAATGAAGAATAGGAGAAAATCATTGCCACCTGCACCTCACAAATTAATCTCCAGGATATACAAAGAACTCAAAAAACTTACCACCAAAAAAAAAAACAAATAACCCAATCAATTAATGGGCAAAGGAATTGAATAGGCCCTTCACAGAAGAATAAATACAACTACATGAAAAAATGTTCAACATCTCTAGTAATTAGAGAAATGCAAATTAAAACTACACCGAATGGCAATTATCAAGAATACAAATAACAATAAATGTTGGCAAGGATATGGGGGAAAGGTTCACTCATACATTGCTACTGGGACTGCAAATTGGTGCAACCACCCTAGAAAGCAGTATGGAAATTCCTCAAAAACTTGGAATGGAACCACCATTTGACCCTGTTATGTCACTCTTCGATATATACCCAAAGGACTTAAAAATCAGCATACTGCAGTGGCGCAACCACATCAATGTTTATAGCAGCTCAATTAACAATAGCTAAGCTATGGAACCAACCTATGTGCCCTTCAACAAATGAATGGATGAAGAAAATGTGTGTGTGTGTATTTGTGTGTATACACGTATATATGTATATGTATATACACACACACGGAATATTATTCAGCCATAAAGAAGAATGAAATTATGGCATTTACCAGTAAATGGATGGAACTAGAAACTATCATACTAAATGAAATATGCCAAATCCAAAAAACCAAAGGTCAAATGTTCTCTCTTATATACAAATGTTGGCTTACAATAAGGAGGGGGTGGAGTGGGAAGAATAGACCTTCTGAATTAGACAAAGGGGAATGAAGGGAAGGGAGGGGGATGGAAATAGGAAAGACGGTAGAATGAATCGAACATAACTTTCGTATATTCATACGTGAATACACAACTAGTGTAACTCCACATCATGTACAACCACAAGAACAGGAAATTATACTCCATGTATGTATAATATGTCAAAAGGTACTCTAGTGTCATGTATACCTAAAAAGAACAAAATAAAAAAGTAAATAAGTTAAAGTTCATCAAAATTAGAAATTTGGGGATGGGATTGCGGCTCAGTGGTAGAGCACTTGCCTAGCACGTGTGAGGCATTGGGTTCAATTCTCAGCACCACATATAAATAAATAAACAAATAAATAAAGGTCCACCAATAACTAATACAAATATTTTTTTTAAAAATTAGAGATTTCTATTCTTCAAAGATCATTATTTAGAGACTAGCCAAGTCAAAGGCTAGGAAAAAAATTTGCAAATCATCTGTTAAAAATATAATACCCAGAATATCCAAGTATTATGGTTTAGCTAAGAGGAATCCCCCAAAGCTTCTATGTTAATGCAGGAATATTCAAAGGTGCAATGATTAGATTATGAGAGCTATAATCTATTCAGTGAATTAATCCAGTTGAAGGAGTGATAATTTGAAGGATTTTTGTGCAAGGTGCTAGCTGTAGTCAGATAAGATGTGACTACAGAAGATAGGTCACTGCAGGAGTGCCCTAAAAATCACTATCTTCCCTGAGCCACCCCCCACCCCAGCTTCCAGAGCAGCATGCTCTTCTTCCATGATGTTCTGCCTCACCTCAGGCCCACAACAATGGAGGATCTCTGGAACCATGAGCCAAACTAAACTTTTCCTCATTTAAGCTGTGTTTTGTTTTGTTTTGGGTACCAGGGATTTAACTAAGGGACACTTTAGCACTGAGCGACAGCCCCAGTCCTTTTTATGTTTCTGAGACAAGGTCTTAGGTGCTAGGGCTGGCTTTGAACTTGTGATCCTTCTGCCTCAGCCTCCAAGTCACTGGGATTAAGAGTTGCTGAGATTATAAACCTCTGCCACCACGTCCAGTTTCTAAACTGTTCTTGTCAGGTATTTCGGACACAATTAGAAATCTCAAAAATAATAAAAAACAACCCAACTGAAAAAATGTCCAAGAGATTTAAACATATATTTTATCAAAGATATACCATTGTGTGGCTGGGGATATATCTCAGTTGGTAGAGTGTTTGCCTCAAATGCACAAGGCCCTAGGTTCGATCTCTAGCCCAACCAAAGAAAGAAAAAAAAAAGGTATACCATTGTCAAATAAGCACATAAAAATATGTTCAACATCATTAGGGAAATGCAGACTAAAATTACAATCCCTATTACATTAATTAAATAGATTGACCATACCAAATGCTGGCACACATAAAGAGCATATACTATTTTTTTGAGGGGGAGGGGGGGCCAATGAGAGGATTTTAGAATTAAAAGCTCCAGATTCAGCATATCTCAATGTTCAGAAAGCCTGACTAAAAGAAGCCAAACCAACACTAATCCCCTTAGCATGAACACACGTTACTTCTTAGTAAATTTTACTGTAAATAGTGGAAAAAAAACCAAAAACCCCAACAGGTTAAAACAAGTCAAATCAAACACCTACTCCATGCAGATAGAACCTTCACAAAGGTCAACTGAAGTAATCCAGAGCTAAAACTGAATTGTGAAGATTTCAATGAAGTCACTAGTCATGTAACACAAATAAAGTCAATTATTTACACACTTGGACAAGCCCTCCAAGAAGCATTAACCTTTGTTTCGTGCCATCCTGAAGACTTGCACATAGTTTAACATTTTTAAGAGTGTGTTTTCCATGGTGTGGTAATGCTTTGGTACTATTCATATAAGATCTCATCTATCCCACCTACTCACCTCTTCTCCAAGAAGAGATTTGATTCTGCTTGAGAAGTTTCACATAAATTAAAATCTCTAACAAATAGAGCATATACTATTAATGAAAAACGGCACAAACACCTTGGAAAATAGTTTAGCTATTTCTTAGAAAGTTAAACTTAAAAAGCTGGGTGCAGTAGCTTGTTAGGTTAAAGCAGAAAGAATCACAAGTTCAAAGCCAGCCTGAGCAACTTTTGTGAAATCCTGTCTCAAAAATAAAAACTGGGACTGGGGATGTGGCTCTCTCTTAAAAAAAAAAAAAAAAAAAAATATATATATATATATATATATGTATATATATATATATACATATATATATATATATAAAATAAAAACTAAAAAAAGGGCTGGGATGTTGCTCAGTGGTACAGCACCCTAAATTCAATTCCCAGTACCACTAAAATAATAAATAAGCAGAAGTGTGCATGCGAACGCACGCATGAGCGTGTACACACACACACACACACACACACACACACACACAAACCAACTAATCACAAAATCCACTCATTATCTCCTCAGTATTAAAAAAATGAAAACAAATTTCTACAATGTTCATAACAACTTTATTTATAACAGCCCAAAACTAGAAACAATCGTAATGTCTATCAACAAATGAATGGAACGCGGCATAGCATCCCATACCTGTAATCCCAAAAACTCAAAAGGCTGAGGCAGGAAAATCACACGTTTGTGGCCAGTCTAGAAAACTGAGGGAAACGTTGTCCCAAAATAAAAAATACAAAGATCTTGAGATGCAGTTCAGTAGCAGAGCTTCCCTGGGTCCAATCCCCAGTACCATTAAAAAAAAAAAAAAAAAAAAGAATGGATAAAATAATGCATTAAAAAGTCTGGGGGATGTAACTCAGTATAACTTGTAGAGTATTTGCCTAGCATATGCCAGATCATGGGTTCAACCTCACATTCTGCACACACACACACACACAAAAAAAAAAAAAAAATTGATAAGGACTAAGGATGTATCTCAGTGGTAAAGTGCTTTCCTAGCATATGGGGAGCTCTGGATTCCATCCCCAGCACCACACACACACACACACACATACACACACACACACACACACACACACACAGTGCTATCCATACACTAAAATATCTACTCAGCAATGAAAAGAAACTCACTATTGTTACATGCAACAACACATAAGTCTTACAATAATTATGCTGAATTGAAAAAGTAAGGCAAAAATGGAATATACTACATGATTCCATTTATATAAAATGAGAGCAAATATAAACTGATTTAAGGGAACAGAAAACAGATCAGATAGGTAGCTGCCCAGAGACTGGCAGAGGGGAAAGCAAAATAAAAAATGGTGAGTAGGGCTGGAAATGTAAGTCAGTGATACAGAGCTTAGCTAGCACCTGTGAGGTCCTAGTTCGATTCCCAGCACCACCAAAGTTTTGTTTGTTTGTTTTGTTTTGTTTATTTAAAGGGAGTAGTAAGGATATATTACACAGGAATGAGGAAATTCAGGGGGGTGATGAACATGACCATTACCTTGATTACAGTGACAGTTCCACAGGAATATACATATTATAAAACCTGACTAATTATATTCTATAAATACGTGAAATGAACTATATTTTTTTTTCATTTATACTGAAGTATAAAGCTTTCTTTAAAAAAAAAATAATACTCTAGAACAATGATTCCCAACTGTCTGTCATAACATACCTCTCTCATTAGTCACAAGGCTGAGACAGTGGAATAGAGGGATGTCTGCGTACTTGGGCACATTCTAGTGAGATGCCTCTGATATACCCCTTCCAGAGCACCAATCACTGTTCTAGATTTTTATTTTTGTACTAGGAATTGAAACAAGGGCCACTTTCCCACTGAGCTAGATCCCTAGCCCTTTTTTATTTTTTACTTTGAGAAAGGATCTCACTAAGTTGCTGAGGCTCACCTCATACTTGCAATCCTCCAGTTTCAGCCTCCTGAATCACTGGGATTACAGGCATGCACCACTGTACCCAGCTAGACCATAAAAGTTTGAGTAAAAAAATCTAGATCTTGGAAACATTATACTAAGTGCAAGACAAAAAATCATATATATGCAAATCTACACAGACAGAAAGAATATAAGTGGTTGTCAAGGGGTTGAGGGAAAGGAGGAAGTGTAACTTAGCTACATCTCATTTAAAAAAAAAAACAAGGAGGGCTGGGGTTGTGGCTCAGTGGTAGACCTCTTGCCTACCATGCATGAGGCACTAGGTTTGAATATCAGCACCACATATAAATAAAAAAGAAAAGTCCATCAACAACTAAAAAAAAATTTTTTTAAATAATAATAATTAGAGGATCGATAATTATGGAATTTCCCAAGAACTGGAATAAGGGCAACAAAATAGTACCTGCAAAACTGATTACATATCATTAGATTCAACAGTATTAAGACAAACTTTCAACAATTCTCCAAAAAACAAGACAACCTACTATTGCAAAATTGGAGCTGTACACCACTTTTGTGACCATGGATGAGTTATTACGTCTTTTAGGACATGGAGATGCTTACCTAATAACTATTATGAATAAAAGTGTTCAATAAACTATAAATAATACAAAAGCATGGGCAGAATTTGTTATTAAATATTACACTTCTATAAATAAAATGTACTTGCTGTAAGTAATTCGATGTTGCTACCATGTACTTTAATGTTCTCTTAGTTGCATGTGTACATGGAAATATAAATAGGAAAAGATATGTAAAACATATAAGAGATTCCATTCTGAAATTTTATTTATTTATTTATTTATTTATCTATTTATTTGTTTAATTAATTAATTAATTATTTATTTATTTGGAGACACGTCTTGTTGCATTACCCAAGCTAGTGTTGAAATCCGAGGCTCAAGTGATCCAACTAACTCAGCTGCCTAAGTTAACTGGGACTACAGGAACATATCATTGCACCTAGCAAAATACTGTATTTTTAAAAAGCAGTGGAGCAATATAAACTATGTAACTATAAAAAATAAAGAGGTTATTTAGAGTCACCTACCTATTGGAGGTGCCTGGTATCGATCCACTGTTTTTCTTTGTCTTAAATTATATGGTCTATCGTTTTCTTCTCCTTCTGCCTCTTCAACTTCTATATCTCCATCCTCCTCTTGAGATTCTAGTTTTCCCCACACAAAAAGGAATAAAAAAGGCACTATTTTAATCCTTATGAATTGATCCCACTCTAAAAGTGAATATTTACATTTTATCCATTTCTGCACAGGTGACATTCAAAGTGTCAACATTTTATTATATAGCATAAATCAATACAATTAAAAATCAACCTGGGTAACTGTAAAAAAAAAAAAAAAAAGCTGCTTTTCCTACCAATGATAATACAGATTTCTGCAAAAATTAAAAATTTACATCAGAACTTTTAAACATAAAAAAAAATAGAACATGACTTAAAATTTTTCCAAACTACAGCAAAGCTCAGTCAAAGCATAATTTAAAACCAAATATGATTTGGACTCAAATACCTCTTGGTAATCAAAAAAAAATTGGCTTATAAGGTAATCACTGGTATTATAGCCAGAACAAATTTTTTTGGCAGTATAATAATTTGATAGGTCTGTTGACAACAGTTAAGCATGGGTTAATCACACTTTGGTAGGAAAATGCTGACAGGAACTGGAAGGAAGTATAAAACAGACTTTTACGGAACTGATGATAGTTTAGTTCTTGACATGAGTGGTAACTCACAATAATTCATCTATCCACTATCCGTGCAGTTAAATGAATTATAAAGTACAATAAATCCTAAAAGCCTATTTTTTAAAAAAATGGTTTGGTTATAGTTATGATGTAGCATCTATTTATAGTTTAAAAAGCATAAAGAAAATTTATAGGCATATCATCCCCAAATGCAATATACTTTATGATTAACTTTGTTATCACAAGAATTGTTAATACAACACAATCAAATTAAGGCATAGAAAAATTTTTAAAGTTGCCAATAATGCTGAGTGAAGTAGAACAGTAAAACTCCAAAGGACTTTACATTTTACTCATGTCTCTTAAAGTTTATTTCAAGTTTTGAATAATTTTTACTGTTAGGTTGTAGAGAAAATCAGCAAATCAATATTACTTATCTAAGTAATACTATAAAATATTTGTGCCCAAATAAGTTTTCTAAGCCTTCAAAAAATTACTTACTGAAAAAAAAACTTGCATATAACACATTATTCATTATGAGCAAAAATTCTATATATGGCATATTTACTTTGGAAACTCTACAAATGTATTCAGTTAATGAAAAGGCAAAATCGCATTTAAATCTGTCTCACCTATACTGTTTTTCTCCAAAGGAAGCAATATAGAGGTTCTAGCTGTAACAACAATAATATTTGCTCAATAAGGTACCTTCATTAGAAATATCAACTCTTCAAAAGTAGCTAATGTATTAAACACAGAATTTGAGAAATAAATGTATTCTTCTTCATCTAAGCTACACATACAGTGAAACTAGGAAGATTCCCTTGTAAAGTACTATTAATCTATATCAATAGTACATCAAGTCTCCTGAAATTCATTTCTATAAAGATCAATATCTGGGGAATTAAACCCTATAGTACACTGCTCAACAATTATAATCCATGGAGTCAATGTGCTTTCTTCATGTACCCAGTTTTAGGCCTAAAATATTCAGTTTAGGTTCTTCAGTTCAAAACCCAGAAAGGCCTCAGTAAAGAACAATACAGACTACTTCACTGAACAATACAGACTACTTCACTAGTATTAGTAGTTCCACTTTCTCTAAATTTCACCTTTTACTCCTCAGTCTATAACTAACTTTGAAATCCAAATAACAAAATTTGGAGGCTCTGGAGAGCAAATTAACATTGCAGTTAGAAGGTGTCTAAATACTAAAGAGGCCTCACCTAACAAGCTAATTAACTTATGGCAAATACCACTTCCATACTAGATCCCACAAGCACTAACCAAGAATTACTAATATATTACATAAATATTTATAATGTAGTTAAAAGCATTTTCCCAAATGAAGGAAATGAAAACCCAGAATACCAACTGAGTTTAAATTACTTCAAATTATAGAATATAGACCTCAAAAGTCAAAAATTACCTCCCTAGCAATATTTTACAACTATAATTTGTACATAATATTTTTCTTCCCTCCCACCTAAACTTTCTAGTATTTACTTCATAAGGTGCTTTACAAACCTTCTTCTTCACCCTCAGTAGAAACTTCATGATGATTCTGAATCCCATAACTATTTCTTCTTAGTGATTTTCTTCGTCTTTTCACTCTTGAATACATATCCATGTTTTCCTTTTAAAGAGAGAAATCATCAGATATTAATACGGCATTTATTCTTTGCTATAAATAATATCAACCCAATGAAATATGCCAGCTTGATAAAAATTTACTGAGCACCTATTTATAAGGCACAGATTTATGAGGATGGAGATTCCTGAATTTGTAAAGGACAAAATGGAAAAAAAACTTACAAAATATGAAAAACATACTTTCTCCCTCAAGCAAACTGTACCCTAATAGGTGACAGTAAGACAAGTAAGATAATTATAAAATAAAACAAGTTTAATGCTGTAAAGAGAGGTAAAGAGTACACCAGAATCCAAAGAATAGAAATTCTTCCTCTTATTAAGGAGTGGAAGGGAGGCAGCATTTGTGAGGAACCTTGAATAAGTGGTAGGATTACATCAGTCACTAACCAGAAATATTAGCAAGAGTAAAATATATGGAGGAAAATGATTTGTTTGTATTTGGGCGATGATGTGTAAGAAAATAAAGTTGAAGCCAGATTACAAAGGTCAAGGTGTTTTTAATTAACTCAGTGAATAATTCAGAAACCATTAAATGTTCAAAATAGAGCAGTGAGAGAAGTAAACTTTAAGATGATTCATCTGGCAAAAGCATAAAGGGTCTTTTAGGGAAGGTTGCAGCAAGAAGAGAATGAAATGAAGAAAGCAAGCAAAAAAATTCCAAACTAAGTTGAAAAGAACAATTGTTGATTCAAAAAATCCCACTGTTGTTCATTCTCCCTTCGAATTCCTTATTCATCGCAATTATAAAAAAAAAAAAATGAAAAGATTACTACAGCTAATGTACTCACAAATTCTGTATCTGTCCACATTCGAAGTCGTTCCACTTCTCCTGATCGTCGATTCCGTCGGATATTAATGTTGTCCATTTCTTGTAGTACAGCTTCAGCAGTACTAAAATTATATAATAAATCCAAAGTTTAGATAATAGTGAGACCACACACTACATCATACATGTCAAAGTCTCTTCAGCAAAGCATAATTAAATCATCTCTGATATGTAATATATGATTTAATAACTTTCATAACTAGTTTCAGAAGACAATTTGCATTAAAAAAAAGATGACACCAGAACATCTTCTATCTTAATGTACTTATTAAAATTTTAATATAAGGCTTTTGTTTATAAGGCTCCAAATAAATAAATCCATAATGGCACTATAAACAACTGATTACCAGAACCATGGGACTGAAAAACAAAAACTAAGTAAAAATCTTTCAACTTGAAGATATTATTAGGAATGTATAGAAAAAAAATAACAAAAAGGTTTAAACAAAACTGTGGAACCAACCTAGATGCCCTTCAGTAGATGAAAGGATTAAAAAAACATGGCATATATTCACAATAGAATATTACTCAGCAATAAAAGGTAATAAAATCATGGCATTTGCAGGTAAATGGATGGAGTTGGAGAAGTAAGGCTAAATGAAGTTAGCCAATCCCCAAAAAACAAATGCCAAATGTTTTCTCTCATATAAGGAGTCGAACTCATAGTAGGGTAGGGAGGGGAAGCATGGGAGGAATAGAGGAACTCTAGATAGGGCAGAGGGGTGGGAGGGGATTAGGAATTAGAGGGGACAGGGGATTAGCAACGATGAAAGTACATATATGAAGACATGAATTCGTGTGAACATATTTTATATACAGAGATATGAAAAATTGTGCTCTAGATGTGTAATAAGTATTGTAATGCATTCTGCTGTCATGTATTTAAAAAATAAAATCAATTAAAAAAAGGTTTAAAACAGTTAAGATTAACTGGAACTAGTGTTGTGGCTCAGAGATACAGTGCTTGCCTAGCATGTGTGAGGCACTGGGTTCAATTCTCAGCACCACATTTAAATAAATAAAATAAAAATCCATTGACAACTAAGAAATATATTTTAAAAGATTAACTGAATATATTTTTAGAAATTTTACAGTAGAACACTGGTATCCAAGAAATACACGCTGATATCTTAGCAATTTTTATTTTATACTATAAACAATCTCATAACATTTGCTATGTGCCTAGGTTCTGATCTAAGTGCCTAACAAATAATAACATATGAAAATTTATCTCTATATTATTATTTCCTCTCCTCTGAAATGGAGATCATACTAATTGTAAAACTATCTAAAGGCTAAGTAGAATGATGTACACTATGATTTAAATGTTTCTCAAAGTTCATGAGTTAAAAAATTAATCCTCAATGTAACAGAAATGAGAGGTAGGACCTTTAAAAGGTAATTAGGTCACTGGGTCACCATATTTATGAATGGATTAAGGTAATTACTACAACAGTATTAGTTATAAAAGGGAGGAGTTCAGCCCCCTTTCCCCTTATCCTCTCTTCTCTTCCTCCCTGCTTCTCTTGCATGTTCTTGCCATGCCATGCCTCCACCATGTTCTGATGCAGGAAGAAGGCCCTCAAGAGTCTCAGCTAGACTTTCTAGCCCCCACGATCATGAGAAATAAATTCCTTTTCTTTATAATTTACCCAGTCTCTTAGCATAGCAAAAAAAAAGGACTAAGACAATATATTTTCTGAGAAGACTAGTTTTGTGAATATAGATGATGAGCTGACAATTGGTGAAACTCACTCACCAGCTAAGTGACTCAACGCTAAGTACTCGGGCTCAAAACATCTTTAATTCAAAATTATGACTAAGCAAAACTACCATTATCTTTTTTCCCCCTAGTGCACAGGACCCAGCCCAGGGTCATGCACATGCTATACAAACATTCTATCACTAAGTTTTACCCCCAGCTTTCCATTCACTGTCAGTAATGAAGCTTAATATTGCTTGAAAACTGTCAAAAACACAAATGTGAAATGAGTAATAATCAAAGGACTACAGTATTGAAATTTAAATAAAATTAGTTTTATCATCTATTCACAAGCGCTTGATAAGAAAATTTTAGCTATTATACACATTATATTAAATATACTAACCTTACGAAAACCCTTATAGTCACTGCCAGCCTTTGTTAATTCAGATTAAGTTTTAAAAGAATTGTGTTTATTGCAGAGGGTGTTTAAATCATTTTTGTAAAAACAGGCTTAAAATCAAATAATTAAATAAAATTGCTTACTACATAAACATTCATACCTATTTACTAGTTGATCAAACAGCAAACTCTGGTTCACACTTTCAAATCTGTTTTTCCTGGAACGACAACTTTTTCTGACTTCCATGTCACCATTTATACAAGAAAGGTCCCCATCTCCCTTCTTTTCCCCTCTAAGGGGATGGCTTCGAAGGGCTACAAGAAGAGAGAGATTTCCATTTCAAAGTACAAAATTCAAAAAGGAAGAAAATAAAAAAATATTTAACAATTACTTTTAAAAGACTACAAAAGTTGAACTCTTAAAAGGCTTTAATACTCAATAATCTAAATTTTCTTATAACTTCTATAATCTATCATAATATTTTAATTATTTCAGTTATACTGATTTTTCAAAATTCAATGATTATGTACATTTTTGCTATGTCTGAAATTCAGGTCACTTCCAACTATATAAGAGCACAGTATTAAATTGCTCTCTTCTTCCCCACTTTAATGCTTAAATCTAACACCATTATAAAAATTTCAATACCAACCAGTTTCATAACAGAATACTCACATAAGCTACTATGTCCATTTGGTAACGTAGCACCAGGCTGAGAAGTTAACCTAGAACACAGTTATATTTAATATGCAAACACATCAACATTTGTTTAGATAAACAAAAAATTCAATATTGATGGAATTATTTCATAATCTTTAAAATGTTAGTGATATATTATGCTTTACAGTGAAGATAACATTTTTTACTGAGATTGATAGCATACCAACTAATAGCATACTAGCTAAGAGTCATTTTATTATTTCAAGAAAAGTTTTTCTTAATAACTTTATCTTAATTATTTATTTATTTGTTTTTTATGTGGCGCTGAGGATCAAACCCAGGGCCTTGCATGTGTGAGGCGAGTGCTCTACCGCTGAGTCACGACCCCAGCCCTCAAAAAAAGTTTTAATAAAAGATTATAAACTGAATTCACTGTGTTGTCAACACTGTGAATTAAAATTCCAGTGAAAAGGCTTAGCTTAACATGTAGCACAGACTCAACTGAACCTGTAGGTAACAGTGACAACTAATAATGATTGACTCTGGTTGACAAAATACATTCCAAATTATAACAAATTTATTCAAACTGTAAGGGAAAAAAGTACTTGAATACCAATATTATTTATTAATTTCTTTGAAACATTTTATTACACATTTTAAACTGACAAATGAAAACTTTGCTGACTTCTCAGAAATGTCATTTTACAATTCTCCTGTTTCAGGAGAGGAAGAGAAAAATGCCATTAGAAAGAAACTAAAAAGGTCATCAAAACATGAGAGCTTAAGAAGTCACAGTATTCTCAGTATAATCAGAGATTTTAAAAACAAAAACTAAGTTGGTACATAATAAAGAGCTATCAATGCAAACTAAAATAGTTTTGAAATACAATTTTTTTAAGATAAAAAACAAGGGAAAAACATTAAACAGCAAATATATACATATGACTTTTTTCTAGTCTATATGGTTCATGTAAATTTTTATTTAAAATATTCGAACATTTTTGGTTGTTACTCTAGCACTCTTCATTTTCAATTATAAATATATATAATAATAAAAGCCCTGGGCCAGCAAAGGTTACAACCAACATGAATATCAGGTATAAACAAAAATGCAGACAAGGGCTGGGGATGTGGCTCAAGGGGTAGTGCCCTCGCCTGGCATGCGTGCGGCCCGGGTTCGATCCTCAGCACCACATACAAACAACCATGTTGTGTCCGCCAAAAACTGAAAAATAAATATTAAATAATTCTCTCTCCTCCCTCCCTCCCTCCCTCCCTCTCTCTCTCTCTCTTTAAAAAAAAATGCAGACAAGTATGCATTTCTTCAGACTGCCAAAAAACAAACACAGGGTGCTGGGGTTGTGGCTCAGTGGTAGAGCACTTGGCCTAGCATGCATGAGAGACTGGGTTCTTTCCCCAGAACCACATAAAAAAACTAAATAAACAAAATTAAGGTATTGTGTCCATCTACAACTAAAAATATTAAAATACACACACACACACACACACACACACAAATAAAATAAAAGAAAAAAACCTTTCAATCCCCCTTTCTCCCTGGAATACAAAATCTTGTCCTAATATACCACCTTTTATGTGTAACTATAAAATAATTAATGTAATATGTATTTCTAACAATGTTGCTATTGCACAATGCATTTCTGGAATTCTCTAGAACCCTTGTAAGATCCACTTAAAACCACATAGAAAAATCTTTTTGGTTTTAGAATCAATATAACATTAACTCAGTTTATTCAGAAATTATCAGTTTATTCAGAAGTCTTGGTGCCAAGTAAATTTTGGTTGGACACAAGGACAAATAGTTGATATTTTAGATCACTTAAATTATTCAAAACAATAAAATGCAGACCTTAAAATCGTTCCACAAAAGAAACCTAAAAATTTTTCTGAACAATGGCAACATCATTGGGATAAGAAGCAAAGTAAGAATTTTTTGCTGCTCTAAAGAAGACAATGCATACTTTGGGAATTTTTGTTGCTAATAAAAGATTAGCTTTTAAAAAACAAAGCTTATTCAGGCATGGTGGGACATGCCCATAATCCCATCTATGTGGGAAACTAAGGCAGGATAATTGCAAATTAGAGGCCATCCTAAGCACTTAGGGAGACCTTGTCTCAAAACAAAAAAAAAAATTAAATGGCTAGAGACATAGCTGAATCTTTGTCTGGCATGTGCAAGATCCTGGGTTCCATTTCTGACTGGGGGGAAGGGGGTTAGTTCATCATGCTATTCGACTAACTACTACTTCTCTGTTATTTCTCCTTTATCATTTCTCTTTATAAAAAGGAGAAACAAAGAAGGAAAAAGGACATGAAATACTTGGATAATATAATGAGGGAAATACTGAGATTTTAAAGAGTTGACCTGCCAAGAAATAATGTATGAGCCTAAAAAGTCTTTAAACATCAATGTTCTCAAAAGTAATCACTAAAAATATGATCAGGAATTTGGGGTGTAGACTGTGGTAGGGCATACACAAGACCTTAAATTCCATTTACAGCAAGGCAATCAAGTAGGGTCATTGCTTAAACAAATCTTCCATAGATTATTTATGATATGAAGGTTCCTTTGTTTATTTTTTAAAGTGGAGGTTGGTAGAGAATTTTTTTTCCCCTATATCTGTTTCTCAGTTTTTCTTTTTCTACCTGCCCCACCACCCATGGGTGTATGATTTGGTGGGAATCTAATCTAAGATTTCATGAATGCTTAGCAATCCCCCAGCCCTACTAAATTTTTAATTGAAGATAGTTTTGCCTTTCATTAAATGATTATTATATTAGTTTTTTCTACAGCTTTAAACAATCTGAGTGCACACCAACATAATACTATTCATTAATGCCAGATGTAGTGGTACACATCAATAATCCCAGAGGATTGGGAGGCTGAGGCAGGAGAATCCCAAATTCAAACCCAGCTTCAGCAATTTATCGAACCCCTAATTATCTTAGTGAGACCTTGTCTCAAAATAAAGAATAAAAAAAGCTGGGAATGTGGTTTAATGGTTAAGTGCCCCTAAATTCAATCTCTGGTACCAAAAAAAAAAAAAAAAAAAAATTACTAGCTCAAGGCTGAGGCAAGAGGATCACAAGTTTGAGATTAGCCTAGGTAGTTTATAGCAAGACCTTGTTTCAAAATAAAAACAAAGGGGCTGGGGTTGTGGTCAGTGGTAAAGCGCTTGCCTAACATGTGCAAGGCCCTGGGTTCAATCTTTAGCACAACATAAAATAAATAAAATAAAGATATTGTGTTCAATACAACTAAAAAACAAATATACATTTTAAAAAAGAGTTGGACATAACTCAGTGGTAAAGCACTTGTATAGCAAGCAGGAAGTCCTGGGTTCAATCCCCAATACCACCAACAAAAATTTCATTACTGGCTGGGAGCATAGGTCTACGGCAGAATGTGTGAAGCCCTACTTTAAATCCCCACCACCAAAAGAAAAAAATATGTCATTTCTTATTTTCCTTTTCTCATATAAAGCCAAGGCAATTAGTGATTTGTGAGGGTTATAAACCCTGATTCATAAAAAGTCCCAGTTCTGACAGAACATACACAGTCACTACCACCTTTCAATTCTAATGTGCCTCAGCAGACTGACATAGTGGTCACTGCTGCCAAATCTCACTACTCCCTCATCACCTTACCACAAAAGGAAATTTTCAGGCATGCTATAATTGTTCTGTTAGACAAAATTAAATATTTAATAAGACTATCTTAAAAGTATGTTATTCTGTTATTCTAGAGACATCATTCTCTAGGCCTCCTCTCCTAAAACCATCACCACCACACTCACACACACAGTACACACGCAGGCTGCAGATTAAATAAATGTCTGAACAGCTAGGCAAGGTGACGCACACCTGTAATACCAGCTGTTCTGAAGGCAGAGGAAGAAACATTTCGAATTCAAGGTCAGCTTCAGCAACTTAGTGAGACCCTGTTTCAAAACAAAAACTAAAAAGGACTGGGACTGTAGCTCAGTGGTGAAAAACCCCTAGGTTCAGTCCGCACCAAAAAAAAAAAAAAAAGAAAAAGGAAATTCAAAAACCCCAGATCCACTTTATCTTCATCCAATTACCTATCTCTAAAAAGAAAACTTATTTCAACAATTAAGAGTAATTTCTTTAGGGCTGGTGGCTGGGGCTCAGCTGTAGCACACTTGCCTGGCATGTGTGAGGCACTGGGTTCAATTCTCAGCACCACATATAAATAAATAAAATTAAGGTCTATCAAGAGCTAAAAAAACAATTATTTTTTTTTTAAAGAGAGAGTGAGAGAGAGAGGGGGACAGAGAGAGAGAGAGAATTTTAACAATTATTTATTTTTTTCTTAGTTCTCAGCGGACACAACATCTTTGTTTGTACATGGTGCTGAGGATCGAACCCCGGCCACACGCACGCTAGGTGAGAGCGCTACCGCTTGAACCACATCCCCAGCCCCCCCAAAAAAAATTTTTAAAGAATAATTTCTTTAAAGAAGTTAGCTGTCTTTGCAAACTTCTTTAGGATTCATTGCTTCTCTAGGCTGATAAAATTCCTGCCCATATTCAATTTCCCTGTAAATGAATCTTATTCCTAACGAATTATTTTTCTAAAAGGACTTCAATAATTTTACCTTACATACTCATAGAGCTGGGTTACCAAAATAAAGAAATCAAAAATTTCAAGTTCATTACATAAAAACAAATCCAAGGGCTGGGGATGTGGCTCAAGCGGTAGCGCGCTCGCCTGGCATGCACGGGGCGCTGGGTTCAATCCTCAGCACCACATAAAATAAAGATGTTGTGTCCGCCGAAAACTGAAAAATAAATATGAAAAACTTCTCTCTCTCTTAAAAAAAAAATCCAAGACTTTTAATAAATCCTGATGTTATATTTATCTACAAAAATCTATAATCCTGATTTTTGTATTATCTCAAAATCTAAAATATTTTTAACTACAAGTCTTTCTTGAAATTCAATTGTGTTGGGCTGGGGATGTGGCTCAAGCGGTAGCGCGCTCACCTGGCATGCGTGTGGCCCGGGTTCGATCCTCAGCACCACATACCAACAAAGATGTTGTGTCTGCCGAAAACTAAATAAATAATTAAATAATCTCAATCTCTCTCTCTCTCTATTTTAAAAAAAAATAAAATTAAATTAAAAAAAAAAAAAAGAAACTCAATTGTGTTGAATGCAATAAGTCAAATAACATTTTCTTTTCAGGCCATCTAAACCATCAAAAGGGGGCTGGGGTTGTGGCTCAAGCGGTAGCGCGATCGCCTGACATGCATACTGCCCAGGTTTCATCCTCAGCATCACATACAAACAAAGATGTTGTGTCCACCGAAAACTAAAAAATAAATATTAAAAATTTTCTCTCTCTCTTAAAAAAAAAAAGGATAATCTTTTAAAAAAATAAAAAAGTGAAAATAAATAAAACATCAAAAGATCTTTATTCTAACAGGGCAGCACTATTCATATTCCTAGATGAAGCAACTAAAAACACTTCTTAGGGGGCTAGGGCTGTAGCTCAGTGGCAGAGTGCTTGCCTAGCATGTGTGAGGCACTGGATTTAATCCTCAGCACCACATAAAATTATGTCATCTATGACTAAAACAAAAAAAATTTTTTTAAATAAAGATTTTAAAAAAAAATAAGGGGATGGGGATGTGGCTCAAGCGGTAGCGCGCTTGCCTGGCATGCATGCGGCCGGGTTCGATTGTCAGCACCACATACAAACAAAGTTGTTGTATCTGCCGAAAACTGAAAAATAAATATTAAAATTCTCTATTTTCTCTCTCTCTTTCTCTCTCTAAAAAAAAAAATTTAAAAATAAAAAAATAAAAACACTTCTTAAATTGTGTAAACTGTCAACAATAATTTTTCTACCAAAACAAAAAACAAATTAATTAGTATTCATTATTTAAGCTTTTTATGGAAATATACTTTTTTAAAAGCACTTAGCTTGGTGGCATATGGCTGTAACCCCAGGAGGCAAAGATAGGAGGATCGCAAGTTTGAGGCCAGCCTCAACACCTTAGAAAGGCCCTAAGCCACTTAATAAAACCCCATCTCAAAATTGGGGTTGGGGGACACTGGGGATGTAGCTCAGTGGTAAAGCCCTCCTGGGTTCCATCCCCAGTACCACTGGGGGGGGGGGGGGGGAGGAATATCAAACTGTAAGATACCTAAATGGAAATATAACTATCCTTCCAATATATTTTGAAGACTTTTCATATGAAAGAACAGGATCCAAATCAATTTACATAAAGCCTTTTTGGACAGATAGGCTGTGAAAAATATAGCACATTGCATATGTACAACTGAATAAATACTAACACTAATATTAACATTAGTAAAAAAAACATTATTAGAAATGTTTTTCTAGAAAAAAGCCTGACTCATTCATTTTATAAATGCAGAATACATATTACAACAGATAGGTTAAGTATAAAGTATAATTAAATGGCAGTACTCTTTTTCTTTTTTTTTTTTTTAAGAGAGAGTGAGAGAAGAGAGAGAGAGAGAGAGAGAGAGAGAATTTTTAATATTTATTTTCTAGTTCTCGGCAGATACAACATCTTTGTTGGTATGTGGTGCTGAGGATCGAACCAGGGCCGCACGCATGCCAGGCAAGCGCGCTACAGCTTGAGCCACATCCCCAGCCCAGCAGTACTCTTTTTCTAAGAGACAGGATCTCACTATGTTAACTCCTGGGCTCACGGGATCTTCCTGCCTCAGTCTCCTGACGAAAATTTTTAAAAATTAAAAGTAATATCTTTTATAGAACATACTGTATTAAATATAAATCCTTAGAGAGTTTATGTACACAGCCCATCAAAGTCTGTATAACACCAAGATTTTGATTAAAGAGTAACAGTATTCAGGACTGGGGTTGTGGCTCAGTGGTAGAGCACTTGCCTGGCACATGTGAAGCACTGGGTTCAATACTCAGCACCGCATACAAATAAATAAATAAATAAATAAAGGTATTATGTCCACCTACAACTAAAAAAATATTTAAAAAAAAAAAAAGCAACAGTATCCAGAATTTGCCTCCATTTATGAAATTAAGATACCTTTAAACACTTGAAAAAGAATGAAAACAAAGGACTTCCCTTTAGTTTGTTCTCTGTATTTCATCAGCAATTGTACATCAAAGACTTTGGAGAAGCAACAGCTAAAGATTTATAGTTCAATATTAAAATCTTTTTTTATTTGTGTGCACACCTATCCAACCTACATTAAGTTATTACCATTTACTTTGAAACAGAGCAAAATTAAGTTCTTCTGATACATATTGAACCAAACACAAAGCAAATTTAATTGAAAACAAGATAATGCATGAAAAAATTTTTTTTATAATAATTGAAATCTCATTACATTATAGTATATCAATTCAAGTAAAACATTCAATAATCTTAGAAAGGGGAGATTTTATTTATTTTCCATTAAAAAATATAAATCTAATCATATGTTTTATTATTAAAACTAGATTTATGGAGCTGGGGCTGGGGCTGGGGCTCAATGGTAGTACATGTGCCTGGTATGTGTGAGGCACTGGGTTCGATTCTCAGCACAACATATTAAAAAAATAAAGATCTATCAGCAACTAAAAAATATTTTTAAAAATAAATAAATAAAACTAGGTTTATTAAGCTAGTCATAAATTTTCAGGACTATAAATATGAATGCCCACTCAAGATCCATTAAAATAATAGTTTCTATTACACACTATATATCTTTATAACACATATACCTTTTACAGAACATTTGGAGAAAATAAATTTACAGACAAAATATTATAAAACTAGCTTAATTTATATCTACAAGTATTTAAGATACTAGTTGACTTAGAAGTTAAGACATTAGCATTAATATCAACTCTGAATCACATCAAATAATTCATGAAAAAGCAATGAATAAATCCTCCCTTCTCACCTGGTCTGTCCAGTTGTTATGTTCCATTCTTCTCGCTGACCAGTACTTCGAGATTTCGATTTGTCTTTGCAAACAGAATCTGGTTGTTTCAAAGTGCGTTTGGCTGGAGGAGATACGTGGCTATCACTTAAACTACCATCAACTTCAGCTTTCTGAAAAAGATCATTAAAAATTTATTTATTATTCCCATTAAGAAACAAAATACTTACTATTCTTGGATAATTAAGGAGAGTATTTTTTTCAACCAGTATGTATTGACCAAATCATACTACAAATATAGAAAATATAATTATTTATAAATATAGAAACAAGAAAGGAAGGAAGATTAAAATTATAGCTAGAGGCCAGGTATGGTGGCAAACACCTATAATTCTAGCAGCTCAGAAGGCTGAGGCAGGAGGATCATGAGTTCAAAGTCAGCTTCAGGAAGATTGAGGCCCTAACCAACTCAATAAGACTCTGTCTCTAAATAGCTGGGGGTGTGGCTCATGGTCAATGCCCCCAAGTTCAATCCCTGGTACCCCCCCAAAAAAAAATTATAGCTAGAAAAACATATTTCATTTATTGGTTTTAATTTGAATTAAGTTTCAAGAAAAGGTGTATGACTGCTTGGGATACTTACATATCTTTCTATAAGATAATGCTTCAAATGTCCTAAACTCTGGTGTACACTTCCCAAAATACAGGACAATTTATATTACTATTTATATTACTAATTTATATAAATTATATTTATATTTTACACTATATTTATAAATTTTAAATTATATTTTAAATTATATTTATATTATTTATTTATATTTATATACATTATATTATACTCTTATATTATATTTATATAAATTATAATACAATTTATATTACTAATCCTCACAATCAGGAAATCAACACTGGTATAACGTAAAGCCAATCAACAAACATTCAAATTTTACCAAGTGTATCAACAATGTCTCTCTGATCCAAGATCCTATCCAGGAACATATATTGCATTTAGCTATCAGATCTTCCCTCCCCTGCACCCTGGAACAGTATTTCAGTCTTGCCCTATCCGTCTTTCATGTCTTGACTGTAAGAGTACAGACCTCTCATTTTCTAAGACAACCCTTCTCTCTGGGTCTAGCTGATGTTCTTCATAATCAGATTTAGGGTACACATTTTGGAAAGACTATATGGAAATAATGCCTTGCATACTATATCCTTCCTATCACTAAGGATGTTAGCCATGATGGCCTGGTCAAGTTGGTATCTGTCAAGTTTCTACAATGTAAAGTTACTATTTTCCCCTTTTTATCTGGTTAGATATTATTCTGATAACTCACCAATATTCTGTTCCTGACCAAATCTCTCCCACTAACTGGGTGGCAACATACTTTATATATGAAGAGAGATATGAAAAATAGTGGTATATATGTGTAATAAAAATTATAATGCAAAAAAAACAAAGTACACATATAAAGGCATGAATTGGTATGAACATACTCTATATACAAAGATATGAAAATTGTACTTTGTGTAATAAGAATTGTAATGCATTCCGCTGTTACGTATTTAAAAAAATAAAATCAATAAAACTAAAAATAAATAAATAAATAAAATAAAAAAAGGCTTGCGTGTGCTCAGTGGCTGGTAGAGCAGCCCTAGGTTTAATTCCCAGTAAAAAAAAAAAAAAAGAAAGGAGGAAAGAAGGAAGGCAGGGAGACAATTAGAAATTCTAACAGCAAGGCATGGAGGTGCGTGCCAGTCATCCCAGCCACTCTGGAGGCTGAGTTGAGGCCAGCCCCAGCAATTTAGTAAAGCCCTATGCAACTTAGTGAGATCTCAAAAAGGGCTGGGATCAAACTCAGAAAGTTAAGGGTCCTGTGTTTTCTTTCATATAGGGAAGCTAGAGAGGAAAAAGAAAAAGAAAGGTGGGAGTGAATCTCCTAAAAATCAAAGGGAGAGCAGCAGAGGAAAAGAACAAAGGGATTGAAGGTAAGGAGAGAAGGGGAAGATGCTGGAGAGTGACAGTGATCAAGTTATAGTGTTACATTGTGTACATGTACAAATATGTAACAAGTCCCATCAATATGTACAACTATAATGTACCAATAAAAAAAAGTGGGGAAAAAAACAGCATGGCTAATGTTAATGAATGAATAAAGATTCTGAAAGGCAAAAAAAAATATGGGGCTGGGTATGTTGCTCAATAGTTAAGCACCCCTGAGTTTCAATGTTAAGTACAAAAAAAATGAAATTTTTAAATTATGTAATAATACTTTATTAATAAAAGACTTTTTTTTAATGATACAATTCCCTAGGCCTTTGCTTTCTCCAACACCATCCTTTAAGAGAGTAAATACTGGGCTGGGGATGTGGCTCAAGCCGTAGCGCGCTTGCCTGGCGTGTGTGGGGCCCAGGTTCGATCCTCAGCACCACATACCAACAAAGATGTTGTGTCCGCCGAGAACTAAAAAATAATAAATATTAAAAAAAAAAAAAAAAAAAAGAGAGTAAATACTAAAGCTCGAAGTAAGTGAACTAGCTCAAGGTCTAGCCCACATAACTAACAAATGACTAATCAAAAAAGCCCCTAGAACTTTGGTCCTTTTGTTTCCAGTGCAGTTTTCTTTATACTACCTCAGATACTCTACCCTAGGATATTTATAGTCTCCCAAGGTTATGTGCCTTAAAGCTGACCTAATACAACTACTCATCCTAGACATTCTTTACTCCAAATATGCCCAATGGCATGGGCATCATCTGCCTTGTAGCTCATTAAAAATGCAGAATCTTAGAGCCGGGCTCCGTGGCATGTGCCTATAATCCCAGTGGCTTGGGAGGCTAAGACAGGAGAATCCCAAATTCAATGCCAGCCTTAGGAATGGCAAGGCACTAAGCAACTCTAAATAAAATACAAAATAGGGCTCTAAATAAAATACAAAATAGGGCTGGGGATGTGGCTCAGTGGTCGAGTACCCCTGAGTTCAATCCCCAGTACCACAAAAAAGCTACACAGAAATGCAGAATCTTAGGTTCCACACCTGGCCCTACTGAAAATGAAACCATTTTAACCAGATCCACAGATGCTCCATGTGCACATTAGGCTTTGAAAATCATTATTATATAACATACTGAAAACTTAGTCACTGAGAAAACAACATCATGTATTCTAAGCTAAGGTATATTTGTGAATTAGAAATTAATATATATAAACTACTTTAGATCTCCATCTATTTATTTATTGTGGAATGCTTGGGATTGAAACCAGGGACTAGTGCGTGTTGGTCAAGTGTTCTACCATTCAGTTACACCTACATCCGTCCTTTGCCAATTTAGATACTCCAAGCCAACATTATTCCTTCTAATAAAATCACTTCAAGACCATCTCTTGGGGCTGGGGAAGTGGCTCAAGCGGTAGCACGCTCGCCTGGCACGAGTGTGGCCCGGGTTCGATCCTCAGCACCACATACAAACAAAGATGTTGTGTCCGCCGAAAACTAAAAAATAAATAAATAAATATTTTAAAAAAAAAAAAAAAGACCATCTCTTCAATACCATTCTTTCATGAAACCATCCTGAAGAATCAAACCTAAATTGATGCTTTCCCCCTATTAGCTACAATATTTATATATAAATATTTCCACAAACTTATCTGATCAAACTCTTTTTTTCATAGTTCATCTGCAAGTACTACAGTTTCCCAAACATACTATGGAAACAAATATTATATACTATGGAATTAAACACAAAACAAAATAGTAAAATATCTGATGCCCAGCAATTTTTAAAACATTCTCAGTATGTAAGTCTTTGGACATCAAGTTCTATTCAGGAGTTAGTCTCAAACTGTTGTCTATATAATTACCTGAATTAGAAATCACCTGTATTAGTCATCACAGCAGTATAACCTGCTGAACTAGAATCACTGGATGTAGAACATTTTAATGAGGGCCTCCAAATGATGCTTAAGCACAAATTTGAGAACCACAGGGAAACAACATAGTTTAAGCATGATATGAGGTACATCATCCTAACTGCTGCACTGTACTGGCATATTTACTGCTCTTATTATGAGAGGGTTTTACACCTTACTTGGCTCTATGACAGAGACCTAGGAATGAATTGCATTACAAAAAGCTCCTTCTCTCCAAAGCAATCTAGGGATTTCAGTAAAGCAAATAACCAAGTTGCAAATAGTTACAAAAATAGTTACTTCTGTACTACTTAATTAACTTCAACTTTGGGGAAAGCTTTAATCTACACCTGATAATAACAATTCACCTTTAATAGGATGATCAAAATGCTCAACCTTAATTTTTTCATCCTCAAAGCATTTTACTAGCTAATTATAACCTAACTCTTCCTTTGAGGGAAGGCGTTACTAGTTTCATGACAAAGATATTTCAAAAAGATTATGCAAGCTACCCACAGCCATTTAGTAACCCGTGTCAAAGTCATAACAATCCATAAGTAGGAAAGGTATCTAAAACCAAGGGAATCATTTCATTTAACAAACATTTATTGAGAACCTACTTGACCTCAATAGATTATCTACTGGGCTACTAAACAGTTATAATAACAACAGTTAATAATAAATTATACAAAATTCTGTTAGCCAAAAATGAGAAACGACAACTACTAGTAGAGACAAAGACATCATAATGATGTGGAATTTAAAATGATTATGTAGAAGGCTGGGGTTGTGGCTCAGTGGTAGAGCGCTTGCCTAGCACATGTGAGGCATTGGGTTGGATCCTCAACACCACATAAAATAAATAAATAAAATAAAGGTACTGTGTCCATCTATAACTAAAAAATATTTATTAAAAAAATGTAGAGTTTTCTATGGCAATGGAAAAACATTTTGTAACAATTTAATAATAGAACACATAAAATAGTAGAGCATGATTCAAGGATGACATAACTTTTAAGGCAAGCATAATAGTAAAAATCATCAAATGCTACAAGAGGTAAAAGTACAATGAAAGGATATAATAATTCCAATTTAATGTTTGTCCTCAACTTTCATTTTCTGAAATAGATCATTTTCTCCAATATGGAGAAATAATTTTCTCAAGTCTAAGTATCTCTTAAGGCATACTTTTCAACTACCACAAATATTGACCACTATTCTGCCACAAATCTTATAAAATTAAGCAATAGAACTTGATAACAAGGAAACAGAACAATTTACATTGCTCTGGTTTTCAAGGAAGATATCATGTCCAGATCCATATTTGTCAGAAATTTAGAATTTGGGTTTTAATCTAAAGACAAAAAGAATGAATCTAAGATCATTTTAAAATAAGAAAGTCAAGGAAATAAGTGAATTAGCAGACCAAATGATTGACAGTCTCATCAGGAATTACAAAAACAGAAACAGAAAATAAGAAATTGGTTCAAGAGTGCAGAATAACTAGATTAAAGATAGCCATATTCAAAATAAAGGTAATAAAAACAGGTACAAAAGACGGTTGTTGTTTGGGGTGTGGTTAGGGATAGCCGGAGAACAGTTATCGAATAAAGAAGTGTAACCTGAAGCCTGATTTGGAAAGACATGTTTGGAATATTTAGCCAAAAACCTAGAGAGATGTCTATCAGGTTGTGGGAAATGAAGCTCAGAGATGAAGTCAGATAGAGATGGACATGAAACAAGATAACAAAAGAAAGGATCTCAGGTAATACACAGAATAAAAAAGACCACGGGGGTAGAAGTCAAAACCTTAAAAAAAAATACCTACATTAAAGGAATGTGCAAAGAATCTATCATAGAAACCAGAGAAAAATATAATGTCTCACTAAAACAGCAGGGAAAGAAGGGCATGGTGGTGCATGCCTGTAATCCCAGCAACTGGGAGACCAGACTGAGGCAAGAAGATAGAAGTTCAAGGTAAGCCTCAGCAATTTAAAAAAACTTCTCAGCAACTTAGTGAGACCCATCTCAAAACAAAAAATAAAGAACTTAACAGAATCTGATAATTAGGGTACTCGTAATTAGGAGGGCACTGTTCCCTCTAAGAGGGCAATTTTTTCAAAAAGCTGGGTGAATGGTGAGAAAGTAGATAGAGAGAGTCTTAGAAATATCAGAATTAAGTGAGAAATAAAAGTTTAGTTAGAGAAGATAATGCTATGTGAAGTTAGCCAATACCAAAAAAACCAAATGCGGGAATGTTTTCTCTGATATAAGAAAGCGGATTCATAGTGGGATAGGGAGGGGGAGCAAGGGAGGAACAGATGAACCCTAGATAGGGAGAGGGGTGGGAAGGGAAGGGAGGGGACATGGGGTGGAATGTGATGGTCATTACTATCCAAAGTACATGTATGAAGACACGAATTGGTGGAATTGGTGTGAATATATATTGTATACAACCAGAGGTATGAAAAATTGTGCTCCGTATGTGTAATAAGAGTTGTAATGCATTCCACTGTCATACATAAATAAGTAAATAAATAAATACAGAATAAAAAAAATTTAAAGCGCTGGGGATGTGGCTCAAGCAGTAGCATGCTTGCCTGGCATGCGTGAGGCCCGGGTTCGATCCTCAGCACCACATACAAACAAAGATGTTGTGTCGGCCGAAAACTAAAAAATAAAACTCTTTAAAAAAAAAAAGTTTAAAGAAGTTACAAAGTAGATAAAAGGAATTTCTTTTAAAAATGATATAATGAGCCAGGCAGATCACAAATTCAAAGCCAGCCTCAACAATTTAGTAAGACCCTATGTCAACATAAAAAATTAAAAGGGCTGGGGATGTCGCTCAGAGGTTAAGCGCCCCAGGTTCAATCTCAGTACCAAAAAATAAAAATAGAAATAAAATGATAAAATGACATGTTTTCCTTTAAACAGAAGAGAAGAAACCATAGGAAAGAATAAGTATTATTTTAAAGAATAAACCAGGCCGGGCGCAATGGTGCATGCCTGTAATTCCAGCAGTTCTGGAGGCTAAGACAGGAGGATCCCAAGTTCAAAGCCAGCCTTAGCAATGGTGAGGCGCTAAGCAACACAGTGAGACCCTGTTTCTAAATAAAATACAAAGTAGGGCTAGAGATGTGTTTCAGTGGTCGAGTGCCCCTGAGTTCAATCCCTGGTACTAAAAAAAATAAATAAATAAGCTGGGCACAGTGGCACACACCTGTAAACTCAGCAGCTCGGGAGGATAAAGCAAGAGGATCCCAGGGGCACTTTACCACTGAGCTGCATATCCAAGTTTTTTTTTTTTTTTTAAACAGAGTCTCACTAAGTTTCTTAGGACCTTGCCTTTGAAAAGAAAACCTCAACAATTTAGGCCCTAAGCAATTTAGCGAGACCCTCTCTCAAAATAAAAAATAAAAAGGGTTAGGGATGCGGCTCAGTGGTGGAACACCCCTGGTTTCACTCCCCAATACCAAAAAATAAATAAATAAATAAATTTTAACTGATGAGAGAAAATCTTCAAAGAGACAAAAATGAGAGGAAAAAACAAACAGAATAGGAACATTTTCCCCAAAGTTACATCAGAAAGTGTATGGGTGCAGTCAATCTTTTCCAATTTCCTTAATAAGACAGTCTTTTTGTCTCTAGAAAAAAAAAGTACTCCAGCTTTCATGAGAAAGCTCAGAAGTGTAGTGGATTTTTCTTTCATTTATAAAAAGAATGCACAGAGGTAGTGGTTGCCATGACAGCAGAAAAGAAAACTCTGACCAACACTATTCTACAAAGTCCTGAAACTTCAAGCACACAAAATGTCCTGAGTTTTCCTCAAATATCCCAAGAGCAAGGATTACTAATTTGGTATTTCTAAATAATCCTAGGAAATATAGGCACAGAGAATTACACCTGTAATTTCAGTGACTAGGGAGGCTGAGGCAGGAGGATTATAAATTCAAGGACAGCCCCAGCAATTTAGCAAGACCTAGTGAGACTGTCTCAAAAAAAAAAAGGCTTGGAAATGCAAGTCAGTGGTAAAGTGCCCTGGGTTCAATCCTCAGTATCAAAACAAAAATAAAACCCAGCCAGCCCATGATAATCTAAAATACAGTTTTCTTCCAGATAAAATTTTCTAGAGGGTAGTTTTGTTCTTTTTATTTATTTATTTTTTTTTTTTTATTGTTGGTCTAGTTTTGTTCTTAACTTGAAAATGTTACTTACTTAAAATGAAAAAGTGACATGAATCCTGAAAACTGCCACTGACTTGGAAGTAAGAACCAATCCCATACTGCAGCACCATCCCTGACTTAAGACAGAAGAATCAGGTGAGGCTGTGAAAATAATAAATACTATACCCACCGGCTGACAGTAGATAAAACCGTCTCAAGAAGAGATACTTGTTAGGCTTTGTAGGAGTAATATAATTTTATAAATTTATTAATTATCTTCAGTGATTCATTTCTTCCACAAATAACATTTATTAAGCACCTATTTTTGTGATACTAAAGATATTCGTGATTGAGCAACCATAATCATATTAAAATTTAAACCAGCCTTAATAGTATATTTAAATTTTTTTTTTAGGGCTGGGGATGTGGCTCAAGCGCCTGGCATGCGTGCGGCCTGGGTTCCATGCTCAGCACCACATACCAACAAAGATGTTGTGTCCACCGAGAACTAAAAAATAAATATTAAAAATTCTCTCTCTCTCTCTCTCTCTCTCTCTCTCTCTCTCTCTCTCCTCTCTCACTTTTTCTTTAAAAATAAATAAATAAATAAATAAATAAATAAATAGTTTTTAAATTTTTAGTTGTAGACAGACACAATGTCTTTATTTTTTTTATTTATTTATTTTTATGTGATGTTGAGGACCGAACCCAGGGCCTCACATGTGCTAGGTAGGCAAGCACTCTGCCACTGAGCCACAACACCAGCCTCATAGTATATTAAATTTAACAGTGCTGAAGCCAGGCATGGTGGTGGTTGATGTCTGTAATTCCAGCTACTTAAGGCTGAGGCAGGAGAACTGCAAGTTGGAGGCCAGCCTCAGCAACTTAGTGAGACTCTGCCTCAAAAATAAATAAATAGATAAATAGATAAGAGGAGGAGACCGGAGCTCACCATGCAAGGCCTGGCTGTGATCTCCAGTATACAAAAAAAAAAAAACAGTGCTAACCGTACAGGAAAATGGAAAACAAATTTATTTAGCCTCATTGTAGAACAACTCTTTGACTCAAAAACCTCACTTTACCTGAAAGAGAAAGACATGTAGCAGGTCATTTCCTGCTACATTGTTTATTATGTCAAAAACATAAAGACAATCTGTGTACCAATAAAGGTTAAATAAATAATGATGTAATGATACAATGAGGGGCTGGGGATGTGGCTCAAGTGGTAGCGAGCTCGCCTGGTATGCGTGCGACCCGGGTTCGATCCTCAGCACCACATACCAACAAAGATGTTGTATCTGCCGAGAACTGAAAAATAAATATTAAAAAATTCTCATTCTCTCTCTCTCTCTCACTCTCTTTTAAAAAAAAAAGATACAATGAAATATTAGAAAACCCTTAATGATAAACTTATGAAAGAATGTACATGATAGTAGAAAATCAACTATCAGTAATAGCATATTTCTGGGTCAGTGGCCCATGCCTGTAAATCCAGCTAACTTAAGAGGCTGAAGGAGAAAATCTCGAGTTTGAAGCCAACTTGGGCAACACAGCAAGATCCTGACTTGAAAATAGAAATATCATATAGAATTTGATTCCTTATCTGTTTAAAAGTACAAATATAAACAACCCATACAAACATGTGCAATGGTCTGGAAGGAAATATCCAGCTTTAACAGTGGTTACCTCTAGAAACAATGAACTAGAAGATTTGGAGCAGGGAAAGGCTTTTCCTCCTCTTCTTGTGCATTGCCATACTTCCCAATATTTAAATAAAAACAAAATATTTTGCTACACAGCTGAGGTGAAGGGTCTTACATACTCTTATCTTCAGTGCATGGCACAGAGTAGTTACTAGATTATAGCAATTTAAAACACCACTTCCATTTGAACTGCTACTTTTTAAAAATTTCATGTCCTTGGACAAATATCACTTTCTCCCAATTCTCCCATCTAATAAATTTGGAGACTGAATTGAAATAATAAAAATTGGGGGAAAATAATTAAATATTTACTATACTGTAAAAATTTTTAACATAAAACTACCCAGGTTCATGAACTTGTGCTGCCAGATTCCTTCATTTGTGCAAATGTCTTAATGCATTTCTCCAACTATTTCTATGCATACATTTCCATTTCTGATAATGAATCATTGATTGAGAAAGTGTAGTTCCTTACTGCAGTTTTACTTTTTTTTTTATTGTTTTTTTTTCTTTTTTTTGCAGTTTTACTTTTTAAACTGGATTCCTTGACCTTCCACAATCAAGTACACAACTACAATACTCATTATCCAAAGTGTATTATCCAAAGTGTATACACTGGAGAAGCTAGTTAAAGGGTGTTCTTAAATTGTAAGGAAATGAACTTTGCATCAAGTAACATCAAGATTTTATCCTCTGACAAGGGGGCCAGTTAGCATATGTGCACCAAAAGGGTCTACAGAAGTCAACTTCAGGAAGGCCCAAGTAACTGTCAGCAAATTTCTCCAGCATGCCATCAAAGGTGTTAACAACTATGTGCTTCCTTATCAGTTTAAGGACAAATTTTTCTTCCAAGTGCTAACATCTGAACAGAATGAATTCCAGAAGGAATGAAAAAGAAAGAAAGGGCTGGGGATGTGGCTCAAGCCGTAGCGCGCTCGCCTGGCTTGCGTGCGACCCGGGTTCGATCCTCAGCACCACATACCAACAAAGATGTTGTGTCCACTGAGAACTAAAAAATAAATATTAAAAATGTCTCTCTCTCTCTCTCACTCTCTTTAAAAAAAAAATGAAAAAGAAATATCGTTTATAGAAATTATGAAGATAAATTTACCACAATCAAAGAAAAAAATGAAAAACCACAGATGGAAAGATAGAAGATGGGGGAGGGGGAAGTGAGAAAAAGCCCATACCGAGAAATACAGTAAAATTTATGAATGAAAAGAAAAATTTATATAAGCTTCAAAAGAGAATAGAATGCCTACAAAAGAAAAAGACTTCAACAGTAATGATGACAATGGAGCCAGGAAAGGTGGTGCAAACCTGTGATCACAGCTACTCAGGAGGCTAAAGCAGGAACACAAGTTCAAAGCCACCCTCAGCAACTTAGTGACTCAACTTAGTGGATGTAGCTCAGTGGTAGAGCACTCCTGGGTTCAATATCCAGAACCAAAAAAATTTAAAAATTAAAAAAATGTTGCTCAAACTCATTAATAATCTAAGAAAAGCAATCAATAAGCTAGATAATGCCAAGCATCAGCAGGAATTTGGGGGATACAAGAACTCTCATCCACTAGTACTAAGAATGGAGTCTAAAGCAGCAAATCTGGAGATAATATTTAAGTACATGTACTCTCTATTCCATTCCTGGATAGCTCTCAGAGAAATTCTCATACTAAATCCACAAGAGACACTGTATAAGGGTATTAAATGTAGCAATACTTGCAGGGAGTTGGAAGGAATCCAAGTAACTATCACTTGAAAGTGTGTAGTTAAAATGCAATGGATGTACTCTATGAGGTACTATGCAGTAATTAGATGGAGTGACTATATACACACAGCCACTGAATGATGAAAAATAAAACTTTTTCTAGAGCTAAGTATCACCTACATCAACTTGAAATACATGACATAAACCAATACAGTGGCTAGGTTACCTATCACCCAAACATGTTAAACAGAAGAGCGTTTACAGTACTAATCATTCTTTCCAGACAACAAGCACAATCTGTGATTGGGCCAGTCAAATCAGAACTATCCTGGGCTAACAGGGACATATGGTCCCCTTACATATTAGCCACTATTTTCTTTAACCTAGGAAGACAAATCTTGATGAAGAAGATAAACTCAATTTGTTATTTTGCTTTTAACTATGCTGAATGCTTGGATGTCATATCATCAGTGAAATATAAACCACAGACATGCTATATCCCTAATATAAATTATTTATAGTTATGATCATTCCTCAAGATGAATACTTACAAATTAATTGCATTATATTCATTAGTAAAATTCTGTAACATGATTCAGTGTCTTCTGTTACCATCTCAACCTCTCAATATGAGATTTCTTACTGAAAATTCTTCAGTATATAATGCTCATACTTAAAAAGAGTTAAAAATTCAAAAAGCAATCATTCCACAAAGTTGTAAAATAGGGCACAGTTTCACACTATATCTTCCCCCTCCCCCAGTACTGGGGATCAAACCCAGGGGCACTTTACCACAGAATTAGATTTCAATGCTTTTTATTTTGAGACAGGGTCTTGCTAAATTGCTGAAGCTGGCCTTGAACTTGCAATCCTACCTCATCCTCTAGAATCACTGGGATTACAGGTGTACACAACTGTGCCCAGCTAGATTATTCTTTCTATATACATTTTCAAAGATCAATTTTGTTCTGTAATTGATTTATCTTCACCACTTTGAGAGGAGAAAAAGTTGCCAAACGTTTTTAAGTAATGTATCAATTTAAAATGTTAATCTAAAAAGTTCAATTTTCCTCTATTTTTCTGAAATTACTTAGGTTCCTATCAAAAAAAAAAAAACAAAACAGAATGGCTGACAGACAAGTTTTTTTTTTTTTAAATTTCTAAATTCAAGTCCAAAACTTTCAGACTGTTTCAATCATTCTCTCCCAAATACTTGAACCACAAAACCAGATCATAGTTGTCACTAACCATAGAATGTGCAAGGAAGTTGGCTGGCACATAATTCCCTCTAACCATAAGTTTCTATCCAATCTCTACAATAACATCCTTTTATTTCTTCACCTAATTCTAAATTTGCCACAAAATGAGGTGTTAAAGACCTTAAAGGTCTAAAAGGAGGCAAGAATAGGTATAAACTTCAATATAAGGATTAGAAAAAAAAACAATTTTAGAGTGCTTCTGGCCCCCTCTAAAACAGGAGCTGAGTGTGAAAGCAACAGCCAAAGAAAGGGTGTTAAATCGTGTGAATAAGTGTAGATGTAAAGTTATTAGACTTGAAGAGTCAATATTTTGTTGTTGTTGTTGTTGTTGTTGTAGTTGGACACAATATCTTTATTTATTTTTATGTGGTATTGGGATCGAACCCAATGCCTCACACATGCAAGGCGGGCACTCTACCACTGAGCTACAGCCCCAGCCCTCAATTTTTTTTTTAATAGAACACATTTCTGTCTCCCCCACACTAGACTTTACCATGTTTTGTTCTCCACCTGCTTCATCCCAACAACCATGTCACTTACGGGGATTCAGAGAAGCATGTGATACAAGTATACTGCACAATTCTAGGGAATGCGATTCACACAGACTACATAGTGAATGGTACTTCTCAACTTCTGCAGCATGTCAGCCCTAAAACAGTGAACCAGTTAGGTAAGATGGTGGTACAAACCTGCAGTACCCGCTACAAGAGAGGCTGAGATAGCAGGACCACAAGTTCTAACTCAAAGCCATCCTGGCCAATGTAGCAAGACAAAACACCCATAGAAAGAGGTGAGATGAAAAGAGTTCCGCCAAAACATTCAGTGAGTAAAAGATTATATCTCTAATCATTTTGGCACCTACCCAGAAACAATTTATCACGCTAATAATTTATCATATGCATACCCTGAAGGTAGGGACTGTTTCATTTATCCTCTGTTCTCAAAGTCCTATCATCATGGTTTTCACAAAATGGGTCAATTCCTCAATATGCTATTCATTCATTCATTCACAAGATATTTGTTGAGCATCTTATGTGTCAGATGTTGGGCTAGGCCCTAGGAATAGAGCAGTTAGGGAGATATAAAAGTATTAAATATTCCACTCCAGGTGCAGTTACACATACCTGAAATCCCAGTGATTCAGGAGCATCACAAGTTCAAAGCCTACCTCAGCAACTTAGCAAGACTCTGTCTCAAAAAAGGGACTGGAGGCTAGGGACATGGCTCAATGGTTAAGTGCTCCTGGATTTCATCTCTTATACCAAAAATATGTGTATGTGTGTGTGTGTGTGTGTGATGTTCCTATTAAGAGATCAAAAATCTAAATAAGAAAAAATAAGTTTTGCACAGAAATGAAATTAAAAATGCACACAAGTGAAACTTCATTGTATATTGCCTATAAGAAATACCCAACACAATTCAAAATAATATGGTACTTTTCTGAAATGGCTCCTTGAAAAGAAAGGATCATTCTTTATTAGGTAAAGTAATGGTTTGACTCTTTGGTTCTGATATCAAGTGGTAACCCTACCACTTGTCCAACTGGTTTCCAGGGTTATGGGTTTATCTATAGTGGGTATTTAGAAGTCATACAATTAATGACCTAAGAATCTATCAAAGGGTGTTTTAAAAGACTATTGGCCAACCTGGGTGCTGTGTTACATGCTTATAATCCCAGAGATTTGAGAGAGGCTGAGGCATGAGGACTGCAAATCTGAGGCCAGCCTCATCAATTTAGTGAGAACCCCAGCAATTCAGTGAGAACCTGTCTCAAAATATAAAAAGGAGTGAGGCACAGTGGTAAAGTGTCCCTAAATTCAATCCCAATACAAAAAGAAAAAAAAGACTATTGGCCAAGCCAAGTATGGTGCCTGTAGTCCCAGTTACTCAAGAGATTGAGGCAGAAGGATAAGTTTGAGGGAGCTTGGGTAACTTAAGGAGATCCTGTCTCAAAAAAGAAGACTGGGGATGTAGTTCAGTGGTAGAACACTCCAAGGTTCAATCCGCAATACTGCAGGGCTGCAGGGAAAAAGGAGACAAAAGGCCTGAACAGACATTATAAGACATATTAAATGGATAGCAGGTTCAAGAAAATCTGCTCTATTTCACTAATCTTAAGAAAAATGCAAAGCAAAAAACCAAATGAGATATCACCTCTTACCTTACAAGATGAGTATCATCCAAAAAAAAAAAAAAAGACAACAAGTGTTAAATAAAGATGTGAAGGGAACCCCAGCACACATCAATGGGAATGCAAAATGGAGCAACTCCCACAGTAAATAGTAGTAGGATCCTCAGAAAAATAAAATAGAACTGCCAAATGATAAAGCAATCTTGCTTATTTATTCAAAGGAACTGGAATCAGAATTTCAAAGAGATATCTGTACTCCCACATTCACTGTAGCATTACAAACAAAAGCCAAAATATGAACATAATCTAAATACCAGACAATGGATAAATGGATAAAGAATATGTATATGAGGGTATGTGTGTGTATCTATATACACAAATAATATAATACAAATATGCGTGATGGAATATTATTCAGCCTTTAAAAAGAAGGAAATCCGGGCTGGGGATGTGGCTCAAGCGGTAGCGCGCTCGTCTGGCATGCGTGCGGCCCGGGTTCGATCCTCAGCACCACATACCAACAAAGATGTTGTGTCCGCCGAGAACTAAAAAATAAACATTAAAAATTCTCTCTATCTCTCTCTCTCCTCTCTCACTCTCTCTTTAAAAAAAAAAAAAAAAAAATTAAAAAAAAAAAAAAGAAGGAAATCCTGGGCTGGGATTGTGGCTCAGTGGTAGAGTGCTTGCCTCACATGTGTGAGGCACTGGGTTCAATCCCCAGTACCACATAAAAATAAATGAATGAATGAATGAATAAATAAATAAATAAATAAATAAAAGTGCTGTGTTCACCTACAACTAAGAAAATATTTAAAAAAAAAAAAAAGGAAATCCTGCCATTTGTGACAACATGAATGGATCTGAAAGACGTTATGCTACATGAACTAAGACACACACACACACACACACACACACACACAAATATTGTATGAACTTATTCATGTGTGAAACCAAAAACAGCCATACTCAGAGAAGCAGAATAGAAAGAAAGGTGATTGCCAGGAGGAAAAAGGTTGAGGAAATGAGGAGGTGATAGTCAAAGGCAACAATTTCACTTATGCCAGATAAATAATTTTGGAAATCTACTACACAGCATAGTGCTTACAGTTAAGAATACATATTGTATATACAAAATTTTCTAAGAAGGCACACGCCTATAATCCATGTGGCTTAGGAGGCTGAGGCAGGAGGATCGCAAGTTCAAAGCCAGCCTCAGCAACTTAGTGGAGGCCTTGAGCAAATTTGTGAGGACCCATCTCAAAATAAAAATTTAAAAAAGGGGTAGGGATGTGACTCATTGGTTAAGCACCCCTGGGTTGAACCACTGGTACAAAAAAAAAAAAAAAAGACTTTTTTTCTAAGAAGGTAGATCTTACATTAAGAGTCTTACCACCAAAGAAAAGATAATATAATAATAATAATAGTATAAAAGAGGGGGGGAAGGAAAACTATGGGAGTGATAGACATGTCTGCAGTCTTCATGGTAGTGATGGTTTCACAGGTGTATACTTTTCACCAAACTCATCAAATTATATACATTAGGTAGAACTTTTTTCATGTCAAAAATATTAACAAAAATAAAAAACTTTAACCCTAGGGAAAGTTAGGGGGGACAAAAGAAAATAGTTTCAATAAAACATGGAGAACATATCATATGTTTATTTCCCTATCCTATACATATATCATTTGGGGAAAACGCAAAACTCTACAAATAGCTCTTTGTGATATGGCTTTTTTCTAAAAAGCAGAAGAAATGGTCTCTAGACATAGTAAATAAATGATTTTAAAACAGAGGGAAAGAAGGAAAAAAGTCAGAAGCAAATATAGAGTGAAGAATATAGCCCAAAAGCAGAAAAAGAGCAATACATTTCTTCTTACAAAAAGAAGGGTCTTGCTGGGTGTAGTGGCACATGCCTATAATCCTAGAAACTCCAGAACCTGATGCAGAAGAACTGCAAGTTCAAGGCCAGCCTCAGCAACTCAGCAGGACACTGTCTCAAAATAAAAAATAAAGGGCTAAGGATAAAGCTCAGTGATAAAGTACCCCTGGGTTCAATGCCCAGTAACAACAACAACAAAAAAAAGGTCTTCAGGCGGGGGATGTAGCACAGTGGTAAAGCAATTGTCTAGCATAAGAGAGGGCTACAAGGTTCAATCTTCTAAATCAACAACATGGGAAACCCCATTCTCCATCAAATAAGACTTTACAGACAAAAGCAAAGGTCTATTCCAGATCCCATATTCAAGAAAGTCCCTTTAAGTATGCCAGAAAGGAATACTTAAATTCCTTAATGTTAAGGAATTTAAGTATTCCTTTAAGTATTCAGGAATGCTAAACTCCTATAATATAAAAACCAATCAGATAAGAACAACTAATTCAAAACAATCCACTTCAGGAATATAAAGCCAAGAAATATACACCCTGCATCCCTAAACCTAATAAATTCAGAATTATAACTATCCTCTTCTAAAGGTCCAATCACTCATACTATAACATTAGAAGTCTCTGAAATATCTAAGAGAAGACAGAAATAGAGGCATGTGCCTGCAATCTGAGCTACTCAGGATGTTGAAGCAGGAGGTTTAATTGAGGTCAAGTTCAAGACCAACCTGGGTAACACAGCAAGACCCCTGTTTCAAAACATCAAGCCAAGCTAGGCGAGTGTTGCACACCTGTAATCCCAGCAACTCAGGAGGCTGAGGCAAGAGAATCGAAACTTTGAGGCCAGACTCAGCAACTTACTGAGACCCTAAACAACATAGTGAGACCCTGTCTCAAAATAAAAAATAAGCCAGGTGTTGTGGCACACACCTGTAATCCCAGCAATTCTGGAGATTGAAGCAAGAGGATCGCCAGTTCAAAGCCAGCCTCAGCAACTTGGTGAGACCCTGTCTCTAAATAAAAAATAAAAATGGTGGAGGATATAACTCAGTGGTAAAGCACCCCAGTTCAATCCCCAGAACCAAGTAAGTAAGTAGGTAAATAAATAAATAAGGGCTAAGGATGTGGCTCAGTGGTTAAGTGCCCTTGGGTTCAATCTCCAATACAAAAAAAAAAAAAAAAAAGTCTTTCAGAGAAAGTAATTAGATTATTCCATCATCTAAATTCAAATCTTTTTAAAACTGAAAACTACGTATTTCAGTCAATCCTCAGTAGCCTGTTCTTTATGGCCTTTTAAAACACTTCAAAAAGGTTCTTAAAACAATGTTCATAAGTATACTTCTAGAAAGAGCTTTCATTCTTCTGGCAATTTAAAAGCTAACAAATGTTCATCTCTACATTAGATTATTGATTCCTTGCCTTTTAACATCTCTATAACAGCTGCTTGACAAATTACCTCACCTTATTCCTCAGGGGGTAAGGACAGCATGATATCCATGAATTCAAAAATGGGACCACAAACTGATCTGTGAGAGATGAGCTAATTGCTTCAGAGGAGTCTTGACAATGCTCTAATAGACTAGTCATTCATAGCATGATACAATTGTATGCTTTGCTTGCTCTAAATATTTTATTTGTACTTAAGTGTAGAGGCAAATCTTTCCTTAGAATCATCTGAAAATATGATAGCAACAGTAAGTCAAGAAACTTGCATGTTTAGAATAGCTTCCACAATAAGCTAAGTCTTCTCAATACTTATTCTGAATAGTTTGCACAACTTCCGCATTAGTTTTCTTATTTCAGCCTCAGAGATGGGTGAAATCCAAAAAAGTCTGCTAAATAAGTTTTTAAAATATTTTCCAGACTTTTAGCAAATAAAAGCAAAACAATCATTTTGTAAGATAAAATAAATGTATTTCATAGAAGTATGGTAAAAGATTTCTGTTGTATGTACTCAGATTCCTTGTTAGTGTCAAAACAGTATGAAACACAAAGAGGAATAAAAACTGCAATCTTGTAAATCCCCAGAGAATCTTAAATATTGCTTTCCCTGCATGACAACAACAAAATGGTGTGGATTTAAAGGAGTATTTTAAATGAAAAGCATTTTCCATAAAAATTACTTTTAGCCAAGTTAGCCTCTCTCTAGACAGAAGCATTTTACTTGTGTCTAAATTCAGAACCAATCTCATAATAACAAACTTGTCAATACCTTTAAAGTGATAAATCTCTGTGCTAGCTTAGCATTTCACACTGTGAGCAATAAAACTTCAAGAATCTTATCTTTTTTTTTTTTAAGAACTGAATCATCTTCTTCAATGTCACTTTTGCAAGTGTATGACAACAACGATGTTGATTCACATTTTGTAAACTATTCCTCTAGCAAAAAATGTAGACATCCCAGAAACCATATAATTTTGGGATGATGGTGCCCATTAAACATGTTTCTTTCGACATATGTCTTTTTGTGACCTGAAAGCTCCGGTCCCTACCAGAACCTTGGTTGGCTGGCTGGCTAGTTCTCCAGCAACCGTATCATGTCTGATCTCTCCTGCCTGGAGAGGCGATAGCGTTGATTTTGTTTTTAAAGTTGGTGCCGGAGCAGCTACAAACTTTTTTCAGCATCCCTGCCTGGCTGCCAACTGGAGCTCTGCTCACTTCCTCACCAACTTGAACCACCCCCAAACTCAAGAGTAAGCTGGAGTTAGACAGCGGCAGTTGACACACTTTCAAGAGGGTTTGACACCGCAGAAAACTTTCACTTCTCTTCTCCGCCCTTTCACTCAGGGACCCCGGCCCTTCGCTGACGCTTCCCTCTAAAATTCCCCTCTAAGACAGGACAAGGACACGGAAAGCAGATCGTCCTAATGCCCCCGAAAAGGACCTCCAAAGCCTTCTCACCGGACTCAAGTGCTGTTCTTACACAAAAGAACCGGGCCGGCAAAGCAAAAGGGCTCGAGTCGAGGCCCTTCTACGGGTGCCAGCCTCCACCGCACCCGCACTCGCACCCCGAGTCTCCGGCCGCCCGGGTCGCCTCCGCTGGAGGCTTTCTGCCCCCAACCCGGCCAGACAAAGCCCGGGCGGCCCGGCCGGTGCTCGCTAGCCTCCGGTCGCGGGCCGCCGCGCTCTTACCCGGGCCTCATCCAGAGCGACGCCGGCGCCACTGCTTCCCCCGGCCTTGGCGGCGGGGCAGCTGGCAGCGCGGGTCTTGGAGGAGCGGGTCCGAGAGGAGATGAAATGGCTGCTGCCTCCGGTCGCCCCAGGCTCTGCTCCGGCCCCAGGCCCAGGCCCGGGCCCGGGAGACTTGGACCCGAGAAGGCGCAGAGAGCTCTTCCGGGTGTTCACCATGGTCCAGCCAGGAGGACGAGGCACACGCCGCGCCCGGGAGGGCAGAGGAAGGCCGGCCCGCCGGCCGGGCAGTCAGGGCCAGCGGAGCCGGGCCGGGAGAGACGAGCCGGCTCGAACTCTCCGGAGCGCAGACGAGGACAGGCGAGAGCAGGGCAGAGGAAGGGAAAGCGGCGTGAGAAGGCAGGCAGCAAGAGGCGAGAACGAGGCTGCAAGTCGGCAGCACAGACCCTCCGCCGGCTTCACCCTCCTCAGCGGGAGCCGAGCGGAGCCGCCATTTCTGCCCCTTTCTCTCTCGTTCTCGCTCTCGAGCTCTGTGCGTCAGGTCTCCAGCGCCGCAGGGCCGACGAGACCGCTTCCGGCCGCGGCCACCGCGGGGCGCTGCAAGGACAGGCAGCCCTCCCCTCGCCGGCTTCTCCCTCCTCTCCCCTCGCCTCCAGCAGGCTCCGCCCCCGGCGCAGCGTCAGCGCGCGGCGGCCAGGGATGGCGACGCTCTGGGCTCGCAGCTCAGTGGTTTCCCCGGGTCTCGTTGGCCTCCAGGCTGGGGGATGGGAAAAGCCAGATTGGTTGCGAGGCGAGTTCCGGCGTGGAACTTGGGACCAGATCCAAGTCGCCAAGTCTAGGACGGACTACCCTATACACCCGCACCATCCCAAATGGCCAGGATGGAGCTAGGAACCGCCCGCATAGGCGCGGGGAGGAAGGGGATCGCTGATAAGGACGAAAAGGCGCTGGCTTAGAATCCCAGAGCTACCTCAGCAAGTCACTGAACTTGAGCCGCACTTTTCAAGGCTGTAAAATTGAGAATGACAGCTGTGATTAACAATAAAAAAAAAAAAAAGTTTACGCGGTATCTGGCACAGAATACGCTTAAGAAGAAATGAGGGTGGGGAAGATACACGAGAACTCTAATTCTCTCAACAAATTGGTGCAGAGTCCTATAACCTTAACCAGATCTAAGGCGGGAATCTTTCCAAGAACCGGGTTTACCAGTCCCCTACTTCCTCCCGCAGAGGAATTAAGTAAAAGCAGAACCCAAAGATCAAAATTTGTAATGTAATTTACGAAGAAACAAGCTGTACAGTCAATATGAAATGCTCTGGTGTTAAAGCAGGAATTGTCGTCATTTCAAAAATGCAGAGTTCATTAGAGATAACCTACTGTTCATAGTGATAGGGGACAGACAGATGTAAGTGGTGGGAACACGAGGTTAAGTGAATAATTCCATAAAATGCAGCCACTGAGCTGACCAACCACATGCTTTTTTTCTAAGAAGCAATTTACCTGCAGCCTTGCCTGTCTTAATTGGACAGGATTTGTCACATTCCCCAATGTTTTGTCACATTCCCATTGTTTGCAGAAGAAATGCAGGCCCAGAATAATGTCAATAAGAGGAACCCAAGTTACCCTGAAAACTTTGGGGCCCTTTTTGCAGACCAGATCTCAAACTTGGGAGATAAGGATAATTCCTCCCAACCATAAAATCGATAAGAATTTATGATTAAGAATCCAATTAGTGGGCTGGGGATGTGGCTCAAGCGGTAGCGCGCTTGCCTAGCATGCGTGCGGCCCGGGTTCGATCCTCAGCACCACATACAAACAACGATGTTGTGTCCGCCAATAACTAAAAAATAAATATTAAAAAAAAAAAAAAAAGAATCCAATTAGAGCCAGGCGTAGTGGTGCATGCTTGTAATCCCACCAACCAGAGAGGCTGAGGTAGGAGGCCTGCAAGTTTGAATCCAGCCTCAGCAATTTCACTAGACCCTATCTCAAAATTAAAAAGTGAAAAAGCAAAAGTGGTTGGGGACTTAGCTCAGTAGTAAAACAGCCTTGCGTTCAATCCCCAGTACCAAAATAAATAAATAAATAAATAAAACAATTAGAACCTGTTAGCATGAAAAGTGACCTAGAGTTATCATTACCATGCAGTGGAGAATTGCAAGTCTGATATCATCCTGCTGTCAGTCAAAAGTCAAGAGGTGGAACTCTGAAAACTTCTCTGGAGTCCCCAATTAACTGGAGTGAGAAGACCTACTTCAGAGTGAAACCAGAATTAGGCAGTCAGTATAGAAGGGTAAATTGAGACAGGTCCGATCAAAGAGGCCAATTTTGAGTGAGTTCAGCAAGTTGGACACCAGAGCCATTCCTCCACCCTTATCAAGAACTTACCCCTACTCCAACCTATAGCGGAGGTAACTTGTCCCAGGAATTGCCCCTCCCTACAGGAAGCTATAAGGTTTTTAATGAATGTGTCCTTAGCTGCTCCTTCCTGCCCTTCCCCCAGCCATCGTCCCCCAAGCCACCATCCCCCTAGCCACATTTGGGCCATCCCACTGAGCATTTCCTAGGCCTAGTCAAAAGCCTAGTCAAGTATGCAGGAAGGAGAAAGATAAGGAAAAGGGGGCAGGAGAACAAAGGAAGAATACCTTGCTTCTGGGGATACCAGAATATCAGCTATGGCCCCTAATCCCTTCACGAAGAAGTCTGTTGCCCCTTTTTAGATAAACCTTGCTTTATATGCTTGCCTCCTCGCACTTCTCTAATGTTCAAACTTCAACATGTGAGGAAGCAGAACTCATCACCGATAACCAGAAGTACCAAGAGTATCCCATTTCCCTTTTCCTTTCCCTTCAATAAACTCATGCCTATTAATTTGAGCCACATGTCTGAAATCTTTCTGACTTGATCATAAGAATTGGGGTTTGAAGGGAGAGGGGGTGTTTGTGTTGGGTACAGAGCAGGCTGAACTGTGTTGTCTACAGGGCAGGCTGAACAGATGTTGGCTGCAAGATAGCCCACGCACTCAAACCCCCCTCTATCTGGTCCTTTATCACCTGTTTGTGTCAAGTCTCCCTCAAGGCTGAGCACTCAACCCCCCTTGGGCCAACAAGGCAGCTTGCAGACCCAGAGGCCCCATTAGATTTGGGCTATAAAAACTCCCTCCTGCCAGGCCCTCCTCTCTCTTGCTCTTGCTCTCTCCCTGTTCATCTCTTCTTTCTCTCTCTCTCTCTCCCTCTCTCTCTCTCTCTCTCTCTCTCTCTCTCTCTCTCTCTTTCCTTCCTTCTTTTCTCTTTGTTGCACTGCTGCAATAAAGATCTTTTGGTTGCTCCCAGTGTTGTGGTCACTTTCCTTTCAGTTTATATTGCCTAAATTTCCTGAGAGGCCCCAGTCCTGTAATAAAAGGTCGGAAGATCTTTTTTTTTTTTTTTCTCTTTGGTTCTGGGGATTTAATCTAGGGGGGCTTTACCACTGAGCCACATCCCCAGCCCTTTTCGTTTTTTAGTGTAAGTTGTTTAGGGTCTCACTAAGTTGCTGAAGCTGGCCTCAAACTTGTGCTCCTCCTGCCCCAGTTTCAGGAGTCACTGGGATTATAATAGGCCTGTGCCACCATTACCAGCTGTAGCCTCTTTTTATATGTTTATGAGCTGAGTCGTTTTTTTTTTTTTTTTACCCTTTTAACAGATTGTAAAATTAAAAACAAAAATGTGGTAGAGGCCATATGGGACTTGCAAAGACGAAAATATTTACAAATTGGCTCCATTTCCCCCCACATACTTTTTTTTTCCATTACTGGGGATTGAACCGAGAGAATCCCACACACTAGGCAAAACATTTTAGCACTAATCTACATCCTCAGTCCCCCTGCCACTAAAAATAAAAATTTAAAAAATCCTCTCTTCATCCAAGGTATTGGGACAAAAACAAGAACAAAATTAAAAACAGAAGAGCCCTGACAAAAGGCTCAAAGAAATGTTTCTTTGCCCAAAGGAATCAAAGTAACTGCTTTCAATTTTTTTTTTTTTTTTTTTGCAGAAAGGAGGTTAGGAGAGGTTTTGAGAGTTGAACTTATTGTAGGATTCCCAAATCTCATGGAACAAGAGAGAATTCAAGAATCACAAGTTGCCTTTACCTGGGTAGAGATGGCAGGGGTCCAATCTCAATTTAGACAAATGGAGACTTTATTTGAAATGATTATTGCAATGGGTGGTGGGGGGAGAGACACTATTACAATAAGGGAAGAGGATTACTACTATAGGGAGAACTGAACTGTCAAATGAAAAAGGTACTGACGTGGGTTTGGGGGTTTGGTATGTAGTTCAGTGGCAGAGGTCCTGGGTTCTAAACTCTGCAACAAATCTAGATTTACATAAAAAGAGACTTCAGTAGCAGAGATAATTTCAAAATAGAGAGAAAGATTGTTGCAAAGGAGAGAACTACTATCTAACCATGAGATACGCAATCAGCCAGGCTGAAAAGGGCTTTTCCTTCATGGGGAACAGCAAACAAGGATAAAAAGATCTGCATGTGGGGAAGTGGCATGAATGGGCTTTGGAGTCAGTGATCAGCATACTTGATAGGATATTTTCTGGATCAAAGATTAGGTGCCAGCTGCAAATTGGTGCAGCCAATTTGGAAAGCAGTATGGAGATTCCTTGGAAAGCTGGGAATGGAACCACCATTTGATCCAGCTATTCCCCTTCTCGGACTATACCCAAAAGACCTTAGAAGAGCATACTACAGGGACACAACCACATCAATGTTTATAGCCGCACAATTCACAATAGCTAGAATGTGGAACCAACCTAGATGCCCTTCAATAGATGAATGGATTTTAAAAATGTGGCATTTATACACAATGGAATATTACTCAGCACTAAAAAATAATAAAATCATGGCATTTGCAGGCAAATGGATGGCATTAGAGCAGATTATGCTAAGTGAAGTTAGCCAATCCCTAAAAAACAAATGCAGAATGTCTTCTCTGATATAAGGGGGGGTGACTCAAAATGGGATAGGGAGGAAGAGCATGAGAAGAAGACTACCACTAAATAGGGAAGAGAGGTGGGAGGGAAAAAGAGGGAGAAGGGGAGTTGCACAGAAGATGGAAGGAGAACCTCATTGTTATACAGAATACATATATGATGTTGTAATGAGAAAAAGGAAAAAAAAGTGTGTCACATTAGATTGGATAGAGAGAAAGGATGGGAGAGGAGGGGAGGAGTAGGGAGGATAGGAAGGGCAGCAGAATAGAATAGACAATATGATTGATGTATGTACATTCCATGTATGTATTATATATCAAAATGCATTCTACTGTCATGTATGACTAAAAAAAATAAATAAAAATTTTAAAAAAGAGAGAGGAAGAGAGAGAAAAAAAAGATTAGGTGCCAAAAGGCAGCTTGTTTCACTAAAGTCTGAGCAAGTCTGGGCTGCTGGTATTTTGCCCGGATAATGAGTTTGAGTAGTTCAGCTAACCATTTACTAGGTAAATAATGGGAATTTGAGAGTCTGCGTCTGACTTCGTCACTAGTAACCAAGAGGGCATGCAGGAGTCCGAATCTAAGTCCTCTGAAGAAGGGTAGTCCTTGCAATAAGCCCTTTCAGAAACACAAAGGAGTGGAGGGAATTCTTTAAGGTCACCCTGCAAATGACAAGTCTCATGAAAAGTTCCACTTGATCAGAATGCAGAGAAATCTCTCCAAGGACTCAACTAGAGGTGGAAGAGGAAAGAGATAGGTAATAGATGCCGGATTCTCAGGTGAGCCCACACCTAACGCCCTGAACTTTCCGCACCCGGAGAGGAGGCCAGTAGCAGCAGCGCCCACTGCCAGCCGGAGGAGGCCGCCGAGCGCGCGCGCACTGCGGCCCCGCCCCCGCGGCGCGCTCCGCGGGAGAGCGCAGAGCCGGCCCTGGCACGCGCGCGGCACCCCGCGACACCGAGGGAGGCGGGCCGCATCGGTGCTGCGGGCCCGCAGAGCCTGAAAGGGTGTTGGGGCGGCGACGCGCAGCCCGGAGGGGCTCCAGTCTAGCGGCAGGGGCGGTGCCCGCGAGCTGTGGACGCTTGAGGACCGGGCCACGAGGCCGCACCCAGAGGTGAGTTTCCTGCTGCTGAGACGCATTCCGTCGGGTGGGGGGCCGGGGTCCCCCCGCCGCCGGGGTGGGCTGGCGTCTCCCCCGGGGCCCCTGGGGTCTCGGCCTCCGGGATCGGGATCGGGGTGAGCCCGGGTCTGAAGACTGCGCGCCTGCGGCCGGGGAGGGGCGCTGTCGCGCGCGCGGAGGCCGGGCGAGGCTCCTGCCCAGCCCAGGTGAGCGCAGACCCCGGGCTCCCCGCTCTCCTGGCCTCTCGGCTCGCGAACCCAGGGGAAGCACATCACTCGGTTCTTTGGAAGGGCGCTCAGAAACTTCTAGTTATGTGCCATCAAGACATTTTCCCAAAGGCAAACGCTGCAAAAGCACAATCGAGAAACACAGAATGTTTGTTATTTGGGTGGGCATCCCGTGATTGGCACCTTCACCCGTCTCCCCCAACTCACCTGACATTTTGAAGGTCTTTAATCTGTGTCTCCTTTCTCCTTTTTCACTCGCGACACTAGAAGAGTTTGTCTTGTCAAGAATGCTGAACTTCAGTGTGGCGTCCAGGGTTGGTTCATTTGTACATAATTTGAGATAATTAAAAACACAGGAAACTGTTAGTCTATATTGATTTTTGATGCAGGAAGGAATAACATGGTACTATAAACTATGCCTGATCGTAATTTGGTTTTAGTGGGAAAAGCTCTTTTAAAGTGGATATTGTGTCTTCTAAATACGCTGAAATTTTATTTACTTAAAAGACAATAAATTCAGTGAATATTGAGCATATTTGCATAATACTAAAGTAAGTGGTAGTCATTGGTGGGATCAAAAAATGAGTAAGAATTGTGTGCAGGAAGTTAAGTATAGTAAGCTTTAGTTACTAAACACTCAATGTCTTAATAACTTAGCTATTGAATGTTTTGTAAGTATTATATACTGGGTGCTAGGAATATGATAGTGACAATTATAGAAAGTACATTGTCACCTGACAACAACATGTTAAATAATCATGCGAATAAATATCACTACACCAAAATAGAAACTGAAAGCTAAAAAGGGATAATATAATAAAATGTTGGTGAGGGAACATAACAGAAAATCAGGTAGAGTTTTACTAGGATTGTAATCTTTAAACTGAGATTTTACTGGTAAGCAGGAATTAGGTGAAAACTGATTCCAAAAAAGGGACAGGTCCAAGCAAAGGAAAGGACTTACCCAAACACTAGGAAGTTGGCCATTTCAGGAACTTAAAGGTCACATTACAACAGTTGGAGTGCGGAAAGCAAAAGGGAACTATAGTAAGATAGGTCAGGGACAGACAGATGGTGTGGGCTTTTTTAAGTAATGTTAATGATTTGGGACCAGCTCTTTCTTTTCTTTCCTTTTTTATTTTATTTTTTTAACTTTAATACAGAAATTCCCAACCAATCAAATGTATTGAGACATCTATTTGAATTTCCTGTAATATTACCCAAAGGATTTGGACCTTATTCTAAGAACAATGGGAAGTCATTAAAGAGTTTTAAGCAAAGAAGAAAGACAATCAGATTTATAATTTTAAAAAATTTTTTTATTAGTTATTGATGGACCTTTATTTATTTACCCTGGACCTCACACGTGCTAGGCAAGCACTCTACTGCTGAGCCACAACCCCAGCCCCCAGATTTATATTTTCGACAGGTCACCCGGTGCTGTGCTGAAACTGGATTGAACTAGGACAAGAATGGAGATGAGGGTATTTGAGACTACAGTTGTAGCAGTGAAAATATGGTAAATTTAAGGGTGCCTAGCTGATTTTTTCCCTCAGTATGTTAGTGAATTCATTTATTGGAAGAATCATGGAAGATTTTTAAAGGAAATTTTATTCAAAATGGGCTTTGCAAGGTAGATTCACGTTTCAGTTATAGAGTCCTGAAATGAGAATATCCTGGCATCAAAGGATGGCTAACTCAATAACCTTGTCAATCTCTACCTAAATTAAACGTTTTCTGTATAGTTTCCCACCACCAGCCCAGTGATAACTGTGGCTGGAACCCTGAGGAGCTCTACCACTGAGCTATATTGCCAGCCCTTTTTTTTTTTTTTTTTTAAAGAGAGAGGAGAGAGAGAGTGTGTGTGAGAAGAGAGAGAGAGAGAGAGAATTTTTAATATTTATTTTTTAGTTCTCGGCGGACACAACATCTTTGTTGGTATGTGGTGCTGAGGATTGAACCCGGGTCGCACGCATGCCAGGCGAGCGCGCTACCGCTTGAGCCACATCCCCAGCCCTGCCAGCCCTTTTTTTATTTTTCATTTTGAGACAGGGTCTTGCTAAGAGTTTGCAATCCTCCTGCCTCAGCCTCCTGAATAACTGGGATTATAGGCATGTGCTATTGCATCCAGCTGAAAAAATGTGTTTTATTATTATTATTATTACAGTGGTTACAGTAAAATAAGCTGAAACTTACAAAAAAATTTGTTTTCCATTTAGTATTTAATAAATAAGAATTCATAATACAATATAATAAAGTGTCCGGTTCTGATTCTATCATGGTCAGGTTGCTCTTGGAGACTTGGACACATAATCACATTCCGTAGAAGATCGGAGTAAGAGAAACCCCACAGGGAAATGTGATTTTTGTTTTCTTTTCCTCCTGTTTAATACCATCCTGGCCTTATCCTTAAAGAGAGATTCAGCTTCTATATATAGATAGCATTTTCAGTTGCATAATATCTTTAGAGAAATACCTAATCTAAAAAAACATGTAGCCTGAAGTTTATATTTATGAAGATAAGTATAATTGGGACTGGGGGTGCAGCTCAGTGGTGGAACACTTACCTAGCATGTATGAAGCCCTAGATTCAATCCCTAAGGCCACCAAAAAAAAAAAAAAAAAGTGGAAAAAAGTGAAATTGGTAATATGTTTTTTTTTTTCTTTTTTAAGATACAGGGTCTCGGGGGCTGGGGATGTGGCTCAAGCGGTAGTGCGCTCGCCTAGCATGCGTGCGGCCCGGGTTCGATCCTCAGCAGCACCACATACCAACAAAGATGTTGTGTCCGCCGAGAACTAAGAAAGAATAAATAAATGTTAAAAAATTCTCTCTCTCTCTCTCTCTCTCTGTCCCCCTCTCTCTCACTCTCTCTTTAAAAAAAAAAAAAAAAGATACAGGGTCTCCTCAACCTTGTGATCCTCCTGCCTCAGCTTCCCAAATTGCTAGAATGACAGGCTGCATTGCCAGGCTGTGCAATAATATGAAATTTTAAAAATTCAGATTATGTGTATGTTACAAAGTCTAAATCTATTTGACTAGATTTTCCTTTCAATGGATATGTTTCATAAAACTCAATGTACTTTGTCTTCTGATTTTATCACTGCTGTTGGGAGTAGGTAGGATAATATTTGAGAAGGTATTTGGTAAACTGTAATATACAATACAAATCTAAGATGGGAGAAAAATGAAAGAACTTTTGTTCATCTGTCCATTCTGAGGCCCAACTTAATGCTGATAAGTTGGATGTTTGTCAGGTAGCTTATTTTATTCACTGCAGTATGCCTTATACCTCATTACATAGTTTCTTTCGTGTGGTTTAACTGTGACACATTAATAGAAGCTCCTTCTGCCGCAGTCTGGCTGGGCACAAAATCACGAGCCACCACACACCTTGTAGATTCAAACAGCAACTCTTTATTCTCAAACTGTCACCGGCACTTTACACACACATTCTGGGCAAAATCCACACTCTCCACTGGGCTCTGAATCCCAAATACTCTCTGAATCCCGAGAACTAAAGGAGCGGGCTAGCCTGAGGCAGCAGGATACGCCCTATTCCCAGCAGGATCCACCTTAAACCTGGGACCGCCCTAAACCTTGATCTGCCCTAAACCGGGATCCGCCCTAGTCCTTGAGCAAGGTCACCTTACATGCAGTGTCACTGCGAATGACCTAGATCATGCCATGCTTCATTCCTACTTGGCAATGGCTCTCAGCATCCTTCAATTTATATAAATTTTACATGTTGGGGCTGGGAATGTGGCTCAAGCAGTAGCGCGCTGGCCTGGCATGCGTGCGGCCCGGGTTAGATCCTCAGCACCACGTACAAACAAAGATGTTGTGTCCGCCAAAAACTAAAAAATAAAAATTAAAAAATTCTCTCTCTCTTAAAAAAAAAAAAAAAGAAAAGAAAAATTTACATGTTCATTTGAATATTGCTAATTTTATGATAGGAAACACTTAAAGTAATGGTGACTTTGCTTCCATGTTACAATTAAATTTAACTTCATGATTCAGTGCTGTTTGCAATTAGTGTATGTGCTGCCAAAGTGAACACCTGTTTGGAATTAGTAACTTAGTCACTTTTTTCCCTGTTAGTCTGTAAATTCTGGCAATAAGGACTGTCATATTGATACTTCTCTTTTATTTATTTATTTATTTTTGTGTGTGTGTGTGTGTGTGTGTGTGTTGCTGGGGATTGAACCCAGGGCCTTGTGCATGAGAGCCAAGCACTCTACCAACTGAGCTATATCCCCAGCCCTCATATTGATCCTTCTATCATTAATTCTTAACCAATGCCTTACACATAGTGGTGGGAAATTCACTAAGTATATACATTTCAGGGGAAGGTATACCAGGGATGGAATTTAGAAGTCTGAGGATGTTTTTTATTGATCCCTGTAGCAGAGATTATAATAGAGGGGTGAGAAAAGAGAAAAAAGTTCTCAGTATTTCCTTTAGTCTTCAAAACAACCTTGTTCCTGGTTTGGTGGCACAGGCTTGTAATCCCAGTGACTCAGGAGACTGAGGTAGGAGGATCTCAAATTCAAGTCCATCCTGGGCAATTTATACATACCTGGTCTCAAAATCAAAAAGGACTGGGGATGTGACTCAGTTGTAAAGGGCCTCTGGGTTCAGTCCCCATTACACACAACAAACATGAAGCTGGCAAGGTGTTTCACACCTGTAATCCCAGCAACATGGGAGGTTGAGGCAGGAAGAATGGAGGTTCAAGGTTAGCTTCAGCAATTTAGCAAGACCCTGTCACAAAATAAAAAGGACAGGGGATGTAATTCCATGACAAAGCACCAAAACAATCTCCAAGTACCAAAAACAAAAAACCTTGTGGGGAAGACAATTACAGCCATCTATAAATTAGGCTACTGGGACTCAGAGAAGTTAAATAGCATGTACAGTTATATATAAGTTAAATAACAGGTACAGAAGTTAAATGACATGTACAATCTCCAAATTCTACTTTAATTATTTTCTACTGTTATAGTACAAATAAAAACAATTTATTAGAGGCTTATGAAAATTATTAGTAATGTGCTAGAGAATAGGGGTTTTTTTTTAACCTTTATTTTTATTTATTTATTTTTATGTGGTGCTGAGGATCGAACCCAGCACCTCGCACATGCTAGGCGAGTGCTCTACCCCGAGCCACAGCCCAGCCCCTTAATAAAGGTTTAATATTTCACCTTTCAGTGAAAATGGATCTTGAGCTAGGACTTGAAGGATAGTTGGAGGAATCATAAAATGTTGTGTGTTTTTTTTTAATTTTTATCTGTAGTTGGACACAATACCTTTTAATTTTTATTTATTTTTATGTGGTGCTGAGGATCAAACTCAGGGCCTCACTTGTGCTAGGCGCCCGCTCTACCGCTGAGCCACAATCCCAGCCCCATAAAATGTTTTCTAAAAGAAACCTTTTGCAAGGTAGATTTACATTCCAGGTACAGAGCCCTTCCATGAAAATATGTTGGTGTCAAAGGGTTGACTGATGGGACTGGAGCTGTGGCTCAGTGGTAGAGTGCTCACCTAGCATTCACGAGGCACTGGGTTCAATCCTCAGCACCACATAAGTGTAAAATAAGATATAGTGTCCACCTAAAACTTAAGAATAAATATTTTTAAAAAAGGGGGGGGTTGACTGACTCAGTAACCTTGCCAATATCCACCTAAATTATGCCTCCCCTGTATGATTTTCTCATCTAAATTAGTGCTGTCACCATCTCTTTGGTCCTTGGGAGTATATAATTCTCCCATTAATGGTTTTTTCTAGAAGAGGATGTCTTGAATGCCTTGAAGGATGATTATAACGTACACAAAAAAGTGTAGTGAACTTGCTGTGTTTATGAGACAAAAAAGATCATATTTAAAGAAAATGTTTCTAAGTTGTGTTCTGTTTATGGGATACAGTGTGATGTTTTGATACATGTATACATTGTGGAATAATCAAATCAAGCTAACTAATATCCAACATGTCCAAATGATTATCATTTCTTTATGCTAAGAACATTTAAAATTCAATTATTTTAGCTTGTTTAAAATATACAATATATCATTATTAATTATTTTATATTTTGAATTAGTTAAAGCCAGGCCTGGTGGTTCACACCTGTAATCCCAGTGACTTGGAAGGCTAAAGAAGAGGATCATCCCTGAGCTGCAGGACCCTGTCTCAAAATAAAAAAGGGCTGGGAATGTGACTCAGTGGTTAAGTACCCCTTGGTTCAGTCCCTAGTACCTAAATAAATAATGTTGGAGAAATGTCAAGGGGAAAGTAGAGATCCCACAAGAACATAATGTCCACAAGTGCTGGATTTTTTTTTTCTATTTTGTTCACTTTGTATCCCCAGGGCTTGGCACAACTGTATCTATAATGCTTTATTTACTACACAAAAAGAAATAAGTAAAAATGTAAACATTTCTTAAATCTGAATTGTCGGTGTTGTCATTTATCTTTCCCTGTTCTTTGTATTTGTTGTTGTGATTTTTTTTTTTAAGGTGCTAGGGATAGCCAGGGCCTTGTGCATGCAAGGTAAGCTCTCTACCAACTGAGCTATATCCCCAGCCCCCTATTCTTTGTATTTGAAATACAAATATTATTATTTATATTTTTGTGGTGCTAGGGATTGGACCCCCCAGATCTTGCTAATGCTAAACACTCTATCCCAAAGTTATTCCCCAAGTCCTAGACATTTTTAAATGGTTTTGGAAATGTGAGGTGGGAAGAAAGAAGTCTAGGGAAAAAACAGTAGTGGTCATAAAAATCTGATTAAGTCTGAATATATTTTTAAATTAGTTGAAAAAAATTTTAATCAAAATAATTTTTAAAGGGGGCTGGGGATGTGGCTCAGCTCGCCTGGCATGCGCGGGGCACTGGGTTCAATCCTCAGCACCACATAAAAAATAAAAGATGTTGTGTCCACCGAAAACTAAAAAAAATTAAATATTAAAAAAAATTTACATAATTTAAAAGGCAGATGGTGTTAGAAGTCTTAAAATTGAAAAATATTCTCATTCCTTTTCTCTAGAAACAACTTTGAACTCATAGCTGTTTTTTATTCACAATTATACTTCTTAACAGTGTGGTTTTTTTTTTTTTTTTGAGTTACTAATTTTGGACACTGCCTTTTATATTGCTCTTGGGATAGATAAGCATTTTAGCTCTCTTGTTGTTCTTACACCCTTTAACGGTTTTAGTTTAGTTTTTTTTTTTTTTTAGTTTAGTTTTTACCAATAAGTAAAAATGTGCATTATCATTCATTCTTGACCAGGGGGAAAGTATAATTTTATTTATTGAATAAATGTAATAAGCACTTGCAGACTCAAAAATATTTATAGTATTCTACTCATATCTAACAATTATCTTTAATGACTGCATTTTAAAAGCACTGTTAGGGGCTGGGGCTGTAGTAGAGCACTTGCCTACCATGTGTGAAGCACTGGGTTCCATCCTCAGCACCATAAAAAGAAATAAATAAAGTTTAAAAAATTTAAAAAAACCCAACAATCCCTTTAAGATGTTATATTTTGATATTATAAAAATATATTCCCGGGCTGGGGATGTGGCTCAAGCGGTAGCGCACTCGCCTGGCATGCTTGCGGCCCGGGTTCGATCCTCAGCACCACATACCAATAAAGATGTTATGTCTGCCAAAAACTAAAAAATAAATATTAAAAAAAAAATTCTCTCCTCTCTCTCTCTCTCCTCTCTCTTTAAAAAAAAAATGTTGACCTAAGTTTCTAAATCTGAGCAAATTAAAAAAAATATATATATATATATATATATTCCCTGCCCTTCAATAGATGAATGGATAAAAAAAAAATGTGGCATTTATACACAATGGAGTATTACTCAGCACTAAAAAATGACAGAATCATGGCATTTGCAGGGAAATGGATGGCATTAGAGCAGATTATGCTAAGTAAAGCTAGCTAATCCCTACAAAACAAATGCCAAATGTCTTCTTTAATATAAGGAGAGCAAATAAGAACAGAGCAGGGAGGAAGAGCATGAGAAAAAGATTAACATTAAACAGGGATGAGAGGTGGGAGGGAAAAGGAGAGAGAAGGGAAATTGCATGGAAATGGAAGGAGAACCTCATTGTTATACAAAATTACGTATAAGAGGATGTGAGGGGAAAGGGAAAAATAAAAATAAAAAAACAAGGGAGAGAAATGAATTACAGTAGATGGGGTAGAGAGAGAAGATGGGAGGGGAGGGGAGGGGGGATATTAGAGGATAGGAAAGGTAGCAGAATACAACAGTCACTAGTATGGCAATATGTAAAAATGTGGATGCGTAACCGATGTGATTCTGCAATCTGTATACGGGGTAAAAATGGGAGTTCATAACCCACTTGAATCAAATGTATGAAATATGATATGTCAAGAGCTTTGTAATGTTTTGAACAACCAAGAAAAAAAGAAAAAATAAATAAATAAATTCAGTCCTTTGAAAAAATATATATATATTCCCACTTATCTGATTCAGTACATTGTAAATCTAATGTGTATATATAACTAAGATTCTTTGAATGAAATAGTCTTTATTTTATTAAGTCTGAGCAATAGACTTGAAGAGCAGTACAGAAAGAATTAAGAAGTCTTCAGAAACAAAAATTACCCACTTGAGATAATGGGGGCATCCAATTTGCGGTAATTGTTGGTGCTCACCGTGGATGATGTGGCTCTATTGACTCCTGCTTTAACCTCTAGCTAAAAGGTAGAGTGTGAAGTTCAGTCACCATTGTTGGAAACATTGTCGGTGCTGTCCCCCACCTTATGTTCTCCAAAGCTCACTCTGACCCATTGCAAAGCCTCCTTTTTCCTTCCTTTCACATTTTCCTTGATTTTTAGAATTATAATTTTCTCTTAAAAAGGATAAGAAACTTAGTTTATATTCATTCATAATGAAAATAAAAGAGTTTTTTTCCGGGCTTATTGGGAAATGAACCCACAGGTACTTTACCACTGAGATACATCCCCACCCCTTTTTATTTTTTATTGTGATATAGGGTCTCCCCAAAGTTTCTGAGGGTCTTGCTGTTGCTGAGGCTGGCCTTGAATTTGTGATCCTCCTGCTTCAGCCTCTGGAGTTGCTGGGATTAGATAGTGTACTTTCTTTTTTTTTTTTTTTTTCTAATATTTATTTATTTATTTTTAGTTCTCGGCGGACATAACATCTTTGTTGGTATGTGGTGCTGAGGATCGAACCCGGGCCACACGCATGCCAGGCGAGCGCGCTACCACTTGAGCCACATCCCCAGCCCTAGATAGTGTACTTTCAAGAGCGTACTTCCCTATCATACTTTAATTCCTTGAAAAGTCTGTTTTTTAAGGTGCTGAGGATCATACCGGGGACCTCATGCATGCTAGCAAGTGCTCAACCATTGAGCTACACCTCCCCTTCCTCTATCTTGAATGCCTTTTATTGCCATTATTTCTTCCCAGATCTAAATTTTGTCAAGATTCTATTCCTCTTTCATGTCCTAGTTAATAACAAACTCTGTAACAACTAGGGTACAAGGAGCAGCTTGTACCAGCAAAACAGGGGCTAAATGTGAATCATTGCTTCTGCCAAATGGGCTCTTGTTACAGGCCCAGCTCCATTAGCCACAGGAAGCTAGAAGCAGAGGTCAGGATTTATCCAGACAGATTATATCGGAGGGAATCCTCAGCTTGATTTTCAATGGCTCAGATTAAAATCACCTCCAGATATTTTGAAGATTTGGAATGAGAGTAATAGAATGTTACTCTGTGCCGACTTTCTGGAACTGGTTGGAGTGGAATCTGATGGATTTTTCAGTGACTATTAATGAGCAGATCTGCATTCTTAAATATGCTTAAAACTTGGCATTTTTATGTTTTTTTTTTTTTTTCTGGTACTGAGGGTTTAATCCCCAGGCTCTCTTCAACTGTCTATATCTCCAGTTCTTTTTTTATTTTTATTTTGAAATAGGATCTTGTTAAATTGCCAAGGCCAGCCTTGAATTTGTGATCCTCCTGCCTCAGCCTTCCCAGTTGCTGGAATTACAGGTATGTACCACAATGTCCAGCTGGGCTGCACTCCAAAACTTTTTAGTTATTTTAGTTTTGTTTTGTTTTGTTTTGTTTTGTTTTGTACCAGGGGTTGAATGTAAGACCTCATGTATACTAGGCAAGTGCTCTACCATTGAACTACTTCCCAACCCTTTTAATCTTAATAAATAAATAAATTAATTTTTTGAGACAGGGTCTTGATAAATTGCCCAGTCTATACTCAGTTTGCTATCCTTAAAGTTCAACTTTAAAATGTTTAAAAGTTATTGTGTTTCTTTTTTCTTTCTTTCTTTCTGTAATCAATCTAGTTGTGTTTTCCTCAGTTTGGTTACCCCAAACATTCCAGATTAGCTAGAACAGGCTGATTTTTCCCAATGGGCAGTTCATAACTGTTGTCTGTGTTGACTTCACATAGCACTTCCATGTACTATTAAAATTTCTAACTGTTCCACATTACCTTCAAGCCATGAGTAAACCATATGTCTTATTACGCTTTTTTAGTTTTACTCTTTACAAATTTATCTTTAAGTCTGTGTGGGTGTGTGTGCGCATATGTATGCTGCTAGGGATTGAATCCAGGGGCACTCTGCCACTAAGCTACACCCACAACCCTTTCTACATTTTTTAAGTTTTAAGACAGGATCTAGACAGTTGCCCAGGCTAGCCTTAAACTTGAAATTGTAATCCTTCTGCTTCAGCATTAAGTGTGTGAGTAAGAGAGACAGAGAGAGAGAGTGGTTGTGTGTGTGTGTGTGTGTGTGTGTGTGTGTTTACTTTTATTTTTTATTTTGTTGTTATAATGGAGAACCCATTTGCTGTATCACTGGCCTCCTGCCTTAGCCTTCCAAATTGCTAGGATTATAGGCATGCACCGCCACTCCCAGCCAAATGTGTATATGTGTACATGTGTTGCCAAATCCCAGGTCTTTTTGTTTTTTACTTTGAGACAGGGTCTTGCTAAGCTGCTGAGACTGGCCTTAAACCTATGATCCTCCTGTTTCAGCCTTTTGCATCACTGGGATTCCAGGTGTGTGCCATCATGGCTAACCAAATATATATATTTTAAGGTAATTTTTACTCTGCAGTAACATCAAATATCCAGTCACAACAAATATTCATATGTTCCTGATTCCATACTTTTTCTTTTTTCCTTTGGTCAGGTGAATTAAATAAAATCTATAGCCTTCAATTCCAGCAGCTCATGAGGGCTGAGGCTGGAGAATTGCAAGTTCAAAGTCAGCCTCAGCAATTTAGGGAGGCTCTGAATAATTTAGCAAGACCCTGTTTCAAAATAAAATATAAAAAGGCTGGGGAATGAAGCTCGGTGATTTAGCACCCCTGAGTTTAATCCCTGGTACTCGGATGCGGCGGGGGAGAGCCTACATAATGATCCACATGTTATAATACATTGATAAATTTCTTTTTAAAAATCTACGTCACCTGTTTTTCTCTCTAGTACTATATATATATTGAAGAAAGTGTATCATTTATCCCACAGAATTTCCCACATTCTAAATATTTGATTAAATCCTCCCTCATGATATCATCTGATTATGTTCCTTTATACCCTGTATTTCCTCTAATATGGTAGTTAGATCTAGAGGCTTGAATGGATTCAGATTCACATTTTGGGCAAGAATTCTCTATAAAGGGTGGTGAAAAATTGTAGACTGAGGCATACATTTATTTTTGGTTAGCTCTTTTTTGTGCTGTCAGCAGTTATTGATATTGTCTAGATCCATTATTACAGTTGCAAATTGGAGGTGTTCTATTTCTATACAATTTCAATTAAGTGGAGTTATTTACAAAGACAGCTTCTTGCATTAAAACTCTTTGGTTACTGAGAATGTACAGCAGGATGCTTATTTGTTTCTTTCCCTTATTTATTAGTTTTCAAATTAAAGAATTGGGAATCCAGGTGCCTGTGTCCCAGCTACTCAATAGTCTGAGGCAGAATGATCACTTGAGTCCAGGATTTTGAGACTAGCTAGCCTGGGCAATGTGACAAGACCCCCACCTCAAAAAAAAAAAAAAAAAAAAAAAAGCATCAGCAGCAGGTGGCACAATCTGTAACCCCAGCTACTCAGGCTAAGGCAGGAGGGTGGCAAGTTCCAGGCTAGCCTCAGCAATTTAATGAGACCCTGTCTCAAAATAAAAAGGACTGAGGATGTAGGTCAATGGTAAAGCGCCCTTAGGTTCAGTCCCCACATACACAGAGCTGGGATCCTAGTAGTCCAGATTTTATTATTATTATTATTATTATTATTATTTTATTTTTGTGGTGGTGGGTTAAACCCAGGGCCTCACACGTGAAGGAAAGCATTCTACCACCTGACTTTTTAGTTTTATTTTATCTCCTCAGCCCTTTTATTTAATTATTTTTAAATATTTTTTTAGTTGTAGATGGACTCAATACCTTTCTTTCTTTCTTTATTTTATGTGGTGCTGAGAATCAAACCCAGTGCCTCACACATGCTAGGCAAGCGATCTACCACCTAGCCCCAGCCCCACCCCGACCTCCAGCCCTTTTATTTTTATTTTGGAATAGGGTCTTACTGAGTTGCCCACACAGGCCTGGAACTTCTCCTGATTGAGCCTCTGGAGTAACTAGAATTTCAGGTATACACCACTGTGCCTCACTCGGACTCTAGAATTCTTGAAAGAAGACTACTAACAAGTTCTTTTTTTAAAATGAGTATCTTATGAATTCATACTTGTGTTTCAATTCATGTTAAGTTTTTAAATTTTTTTTTTGGTCCATTCTCTGGCCAATAGAAATAAACCTCTTCAAATTGACTTCTGAATCCCTTTGACACTAATCCAAGATGGCAAGGTATATCAGGTACCCAGTGCACATTTTCTATCCCAGATCCGAAGTCAGCCTTTTCTCTAGTAAAAGTTGATTCCTTTTAGTGGGAAATGATATTAGGAGACCATACATCTGTCACCAGAGTTATTCATTGTTAATTGGATTGATTGTTGCTTTGGGGCCTTTTCAGGTGGACAGAACTCATATGTAATTTTTTAAGAAAAAAATACAGGAGGTTATTGATATTTCCAATTTAAAATTTAAGATAATAGGAATTTTCCTTGGTTTCTTTGATTGTTATATATCTCTTTAACCAAAAAAATCTTGATTTTTTTTTTTCTTTTCAGCAATAATTATAATTACTTCTTTGCCTTATCCCAGGTTTCTCAACTTAAACACTATTGTATTTCAGGCAGAATAATTCTTTTTTTTATGCAATATCTTTATTTTGTTTATTCATTTTTATGTGGTGCTGAGGATCAAACCCAGCGCCTCACGTGTGCGAGGCAAGCGCTCTGCCACTGAGCCACAACCCCAGCCCCTAAGAATAATTCTTTTTCGTGGGGGCAATAGTATTCTTATTCCTTAGTTGTGACAATCAAAAATATCTCTAGCTACTGACTGCCATCTATCCTCTGAGAGTCTCCTGGTGGAGACATCTCCTTTATCCTTGTACTATAGTTTCATAAAAACAACCATGGGCTATAGCTGTAGCTCAGAGGCAGAGTGCTTGCCTTGGACGTGAGAGGTACTGGGTTTGATCCTCAGCACCACATTAAAAAAAATACACAAATAAAATAAAGGCATGCTGTCCACCTACAAAACAAAACAAAACAAAAAAACCCATAATATTACTAATAATTTGAATGCTGGAAGCTCTTGTTTTCCCCTAGGGTTCTTCATACTAGCACATAAAAAATTACTCTTCAGCTGGGCGTGGTGGCACATGCCTGTAATCCCAGTGATTTAGGAGACTGGGGCAGCAGGATTACAAATTCTAGGCCAGCCTTAGCAATTAGTGAGACCTTGACTCAAAATAAAAAACTAGTTAGACTCTGACTCAAAATTTAAAAAGGGATGGAATGTAGCTCAGTGGTACAGCACCTCTGATTTCGATCCTTCGTACCATTAGAAAAAAAAATGTGAGTAGATAGATATATATGTATACACGTATGTATATATGTGTGTAAGTATATATATGTGTGTGTATATATATATATATATGATAATTTTATTCAAATGACACATACTAAAGACTTTATTCAGGGGTTGGGAGATGGCTATCTTGATAGTTATATACAAAGCTAGTATTTATTATTGCTTTTTTTATACATGAAAAATGACAATTCTGAGTTTGGTCACTTGTTTCTAAGACCCTTTTAATGCCACTTCAGACTTACCTGATAATTTATATATTGAAATATATTGATGCATACATAATAATGATTTGTTTAAAATACTAAATTGGAACTTTTGCTTTTGTTTTTTTACTTTTATAGTAACACAAAGAGAATGAAAGAAGTAGATAATCTTGAAAGTATAAAAGAGAAGTGGTAAGTTAATTAAAATTATGAATTTCTTTGTTAATGCTTTTGTTATTATTATTCTCTATTTGTATTACATGTCACTGGCAAAGATAATAAAGTAAGTTTTAAGTATGTATATTTTCTTTAGTAAATATCTAATGGTAATTATCTAATCATAAAATATGTATATAATAGTAAATATCTTATAGTAATATATATATATATATATATATCCCCAGTTCTGGGCATGGAACCCAGAGCCTACACATACTAGGCAAGCTTTCTACCACTGAGCAATACCTGCAGCCACAGGCAAAAACAATAATAGTTTTTAAATGTTAGTGTATAAATACTATATTTTGAAGTAGTTTTTTAAACCATATCTTCACTGAACAGATTGTAATAAAATTTTAAATCTTTTATTTTGTTTTAAAATTTTTTTTGTTTTTAGTTGTTGATGGACCTTTACTTATTTTATTTCTTTTTTTTTTTTTTTTTTTTTTTTTTTTAATATTTATTTTTTAGTTCTCGGCGGACACAACATCTTTGTTGGTATGTGGTGCTGAGGATCGAACCTGGGTCGCACGCATACCAGGCAAGCGCGCTACCGCTTGAGCCACATCCCCAGCCCCTTATTTTATTTCTTTATATGCAGTGATGAGGATCGAACCCAGTTCCTCACACATGCTACACAAGCACTCTACCCTTGAGCCACAACCCCAACCCTAAATCTTTCATTAATTGAAACAGGTGTTGAATTTCTCTCTATTCACACATTACCTCTCAGAAGTGAAAAGTTTAACTACCTCATTAGCCTCTTATACTATCTTGGAGACATAGTAGAAATATGATGGTTTTGGAGTCTGATAAACATAGGTTTAAATCCTATCTTTGCCTTCTATTTCTTTTTTGACCTATGGGCAACTTAGGTAGATTCATTGAGTTTCGATATCATGTCTATAAAATGGGAATGTAAATATCTACCTATCTAAATGGTTTTTATGAGAATGACATAAAGAATACAATACACTTAGCAAAGTATTAGCATGTATTGGCCCTCAGTAAATGGTAAGTGCAAAGTCTATGGCTCTTATCAATATAGGATGTTTATTCTCACTTATCTAAAGTTAAATATTTATTTTTGTCTTATCCTCATTGTTTAAAAACTTGGCAAGGTAAATTTCATTTATTTACAATACATTTTAAGAAGTCAGAACTGGCCAGGCATGTTGCACAACAAAAAAATTAGGAGACTGAGGCAGAAGGATCACAAATTCAAGACTAACCTCAGCTACTTAGTAAGATCCTGTCTAAAAATAAAAAGAGGGCCAGGGATGTGACTCAGTGATTAGTGATTGAGCAATCCCTGGTACAAAAAAAAAAAAAAAGATAGATACCCCACACCAAAGAAATATTTGTATCCCCCCTATTTGGGCATTTATTGGTTTATATAAATTTAATTATTTATTATATAATTGTGAGATTGTGTCTGAGAACAAGACCACTCTCAGGTTTCATTTTTGTTTTTTAGGAGGAGTCACAGGATTTAGTATGTAGTCTTCATAGTCTTATTTATGGCTATAATTAATTGCAATGAAGAGTTACAAGGTGCTAAAATACGTGGGACATTGCCTAGGGCAAATCATATACAAGCTTTCAAGAGTTCTCTGATAGTGGAGTCACAGGATGCACTTAATTCCCCTAGTAATGAGTTGTGATAACACATATGAAGTGTTGTCTACCATGCAGGTTTATTGGAGATGAGCCTAGGGTTGCTTTGGGCTGCTGTTATTATTTATTTATTTATAAGATGTGGGTCTCTTTATTTTGTCCAGGCTGGTCTTAAACTTGTGGTCCTCTTGCCTCAGCCTCCCAAGTATAAGGGGCTACAGGTGTGAACCACTGCACCTGGCACATTTGTAATCTTTTTTTGTGACAAATTGATTTGTTTAAATTTTTCAATTGATTTGTTTAAATGTTACAAATTGATTTGTTTAAACTGTGCAGAGTGGCAGATGCTTGGCAGTCCCAGCAACTAGAAAACTGAGGCAAGAGAATTGCAAGTTCCAGATCACCTTGTGCAATTTATCAAGACCCTGTCTCAAAATAAAAAGGGCTGGAGTATCACAATGAAAGAATGAATGCCTGTACCACAATAAATGAATAAATGAATGAATGAATTTTTTTGAGAGAGAAAATTTTTTTAATATTTATTTTTTAGTTTTCGGTGGACACAACATCTTTATTTTATTTTTATGTGGTGCTGAGGATTGAACCCAGGGCCCCGCGCGTGCCAGGCGAGCGCGTTACCACTTGAGCCAAATCCCCAGCCCAATGAATATTTTGTTAAAAACAACAGTAGGTAAAAGTTGAAGACTGATTTCTTTTTTTTTTTTTTTTGAGAGGAGAGAGAGAGAGAATTTTTTAATATTTATTTTTTAGCTCTCGGCGGACAGAACATCTTTGTTGGTATGTGGTGCTGAGGATCGAACTCGGGCCACACGCATGCCAGGCGAGCGTGCTACCACTTGAGCCACATCCCCAGCCCCAAGACTGATTTCTTAAAAAAAAAAAACTGTTCAACAGTTCAAAGACAATAGTGAAACTCTATATTCATTGTATGTGCTACCAAAGTGTACATAGATGCAAATCCTTCACTTATTTGGACAACAGCGGATACTCTTATTTATAGAGAACCAGGTAGAATTAGCAAGTGAGCAAAAGAGGGGAAACATGGACAGAATGAAAAGACAAACTACAGAATGGGAAGAATTTGCAAACCATGTATCTGATAAAGGGTTAACTATCTCCTACAACTCAAAAGCAAAAAAAAGCAAAAACCTAATAATCTGATTTTAAAATGGGCTAAGGACTTCCAACGAAGACATACAAATGGCCAATGATTATGTAAAGATGTCCAATGTCTTTGTTGTTGATTTGTTTTTGTGCTGGGGATTGAACCCAGGGGTGCTTTACCATTGAATTTCCAGCCCTTCTTATTTTTTATTTGAAGATAGGCCCTAAGTTGCTTAGTGCCTCACTAAGTTGGTGAGGCTGGCCTTGAATTTGAGATCCTCTTGCCTCAGCCTCCCATGTCACTGGGATTACAGACATGCACCACCACATCAAGAAAAGATGTCCAGTGTCACTAGTTATCAGGGAAATGCAAGTAGAGGAAGTCTCCTGTATTCCTAGGCCATGGAGCTTTTATCCTGAATGGGTGTTGGATGTTGTCAGTGCTTTTTCCTTCATATATTGGCTTTAATCATATTATTTTTCTTCTTTAGCCTATTAAAGGACAGATTACATTAGTTGATTTTCAGATATTGAATCAGACTTGCATAAACTACAATAAATCCTACCTGGTTGTGGTATATAATCCTTTTAACACATTGTTGGATTAGATTTGTTAATTTTTGGGGGGTGGGTACTAGGGATTGAATTCAGGGACACTTAACCACTGAGCCACATTTCCAGCCCTGTTTTGTATTTTATTTAGAGACGGGTCTCACTGACTTGCTTAGCACCTTTCTTTTGCTGAGGCTGGCTTTGAACTTGTGATCCTCCTGCGTCAGCCTCCCAAGTCCCTGAGATTACAGTACCCACCTAATTAGTTAATGTTTTGTGGAGGGATTTTACATCCATGATCATGAAAGACATTTTCTGATATTTTCTTTTCTCATAAATATCTTTGTGTGGTTTTAGTATGAGGGTAATGCCATTCTCATAGTTTTCTGTTTGCTTCTGTTTTCTGGAAGAGATTGTAGAGAATCTGTATCATTTTTTCCTTAATTGTTTAGTAGAATTAATAAGTGAACGCATACAAGCCCTGTGTGCTTCTGTTTTAGAAAATTATGAATTATTGATTCTATTTCATTAATACACAAGTTTATTCAGATTTTCTGTTATTCCTTAAGTGAATTTCAATAGATTCTACCTTTCAAGGAATTAGTCATTTTATCTAAGTTAAATTTTTTTGTGGGATAGAATTGTTCATAATGCCTTTCCTACCCTTTTTTTTTCTGTCCCCTTATAGTTTCTTACATGTGAAACTCATTGTCACCTGTTCAGTGAAGCCAGAACTCTGATTTTTTAAGCTGTATTTCATAAATATCTCTTATTATATTCATTTTGTATTATATCTGTTCCTGTATCTCCACTCACTCGACTCTGAACCTCTTATAAACTATTTCTTATTCATTTGAATTCACAAGATAAAGTTTATTTTTTTTTAATGAGAGAGGTGAGAGAGAGAGAGAGAAAAAAATTTTTTTTTAATATTTATTTTTTAGTCTCGGCGGACACAACATCTTTTTTGGTATGTGGTGCTGAGGATCGAATCCCGGCCGCTCGAATGCCAGGCGAGCGCGCTACCACTTGAGCCACATCCCCAGCCCACAAGATAAAGTTTAATAGATAATATAAAGGAATAAAAATTAAGCTACTCTACCTGCTCAGCTTTAGCGGCTTTGTGTTTGTTAATTAGTTATTAAGCACCAACTGCTTTCTGAACAAAAGAAGCAGATATCAGAAAGTACAAAGTGATTATAATGATATAATATTTGTAAGCTTTCTGTGTGCCAATACGTGTACAGGACTTAACTATAGACCATCTACAGACTTTTATATGTATTTGCATTTAATTTTCACAACCACTTTGTGAGATAGGTGGTAGGGTCTACATCTTAGTGACATTTTATATTAACTTAGAAGGGGACCTGAACCACAGACTTGGAGGTAGCATCTCAGTTCAACATCCCATAATTAGAAGAACTTCTGTATATTTTTGGAGCTCTGGTAATGAGTAGTGCTTTCTTTCTTTCTTTCTTTCTTTGCTTAGGGTTTCTGAAACAGGATCCAACAATCAACCTCTTAGTGATAATCAACAAACAAATTGTGAATATTTTGTTAATAGCCTTTTTGAGGAAGCCCAGAAGGTTGGTGCCAAATGCTTGTCCCCTACTGAACAGAAGAAAGAGGTAAATGTCTATTACTTTTTAATCTTCTGGTATTTCTCAAAATAGGGATCTTTTAGAGGAGCCCTGTTTTCCTAATAGTAAAGGTATTATTTACCACCTACACTGTGTTGATCTTTCATAGATGTTGCAGAAGTAATGATGGGTAAAATTATGCAAATCTTAGCAGGATTCAAGGCAGTGACAGCAAATTGAAGTAGAAATTATTGTATTCTTATAAAGAAAAAACACTGGTTTCAATTAATACCCTGATGAAACAGTAAAACTTTTAAATTTTATTTTGAAACAGAGTCTCTCTAAGTTGCCCTGTCTGGCCTAGAATTGTGATCCTCCTACCTCAACCTCTCAAGTAGCTGAGATTACATGCGTTTACTACCACACCCAGCAAATCAAAGATTTATTAATCCCAAACATTGAATATATATCATTAATATTCTGTTTGACAAAATGTGAAATAAACATAAAGCAATTCTGTGTGTGTGTTTGTGTGGTTTTGTTTTTTTTTTTTTTTTTTTTGGTGGTGCTAGAGTTAGAAGGCCCTCACTTAGGCTAGACAAGCACATTACCACTGAGCTACATACATCCCCAGCCCCACAGAAAGTATTTCTGCAGTATACAGAAATATCATATGGAAAAGTGCAATTGTTTGAGGTACAGATTGAACTATCTGCTTTTTCTTTTTTTTTTTTTTTTTTGAACTATCTGCTTTTTCATGGCATATAATTTTTGTCTGAAAGAATGATTTATGCATAGACTACAGTTATTCAAATGTGGGATTTTGGCAGGTATTTTCTCATAATAAATAAAGAGAGCCTGGCACTTGAAGGAATTCAACTTTTAGTATTTGTGTGCAAATGGTAAAATTTTACTTAACCAACTTTTGTAGTAAAAATAAGAATTTTGGAACATTTCAATCATGTACTTGGCAACTTCTCAACATTTACAGAATTTCCTGATGAGATCAGTGTCATTTTAATGTCTATAGCTTTATCATATAATGAACTTCAGGAATCAGTATTATCCAGATGACCAGTGTATAGAACATTATAGAATCAAGCATGAGTTAAAAAGTGAAAGTGTCACATATATTAAAGGATTTTAATTTAACAAGCATATGAAAAAAAAACACTAAAAAGTTTCAGGTTTCACATTAAAATTCTCAACTAAATTTTGAGGTATTACCACTTATTAAATTTTGATGACATGTCAAAAGAATATCCTGGAAAAGTTATTAAAATAACTGCTTTGAGGGCTGAGGCTATGGCCTAGCATGTGTGAGATACTGGGTTCCATCCTTAGTACCACATAAAAAAAAATATAAAATTATGATGTTCATCTACAACTACAAAATATGTTTAAAAATAATAGCTGCTTTGATTAACTACATATCTATATTACAAGGTGGTTAGGGGTTTTTTTGTTTGTTTGTTTTTCAGTTGTTTTGTGATACTTGGAATTGAACTTGGGGACACTCTACAGCTGAGCCACATCCCCAGTACTCTTTTTTTTCTTTTTGAGACAGGGTCTCACAGGCTGGCCTCAAACTTGAGATTCTTCTACATCCGCCTCCTGAGTCACTGGGATTATAAGCATATGCTACTGCACCTGGCTGATTTAAAAATACATATATATTTTTCAATCAAAATAACACTTTGTGGGCTAGGGTTGTGGCTCAGTGATAGAGTGCTTGCCTAGCATGTGTGAGACACTGGGTTTGATTCTCAGCACCACATACAAATAAATGAATAAAATAAAGATCTATCAACCTCTAAAAAATATTTTTAAAAAGGAAAAAAAATAACACTTCACAGCTAACTAAAAGCAGTAACAATTATGAAAATTCAGCTCACTTTTTTTTTTAAAGAGAGAGTGAGAGAGGAGAGAGAGAGAGAGAATTTTTTTTTAATATTTATTTTTAGTTCTCAGCGGACACAACATCTTTGTTGGTATGTGGTGCTGAGGATCGAACCCAGGCCGCACGCATGCCAGGCGAGCGCGATACCGCTTAAGCCACATCCCCAGCTCTCAGCTCACTTTTTGAAGTCTGATATTAAAAGTATTTGTGAAAGAAAACCTTGATTATGATTCACTTTTTAAATTGATTTAAAATTTTATCAAAGTTGGAAAAAAGTTGTAAAAATTTTACATCTAAGAGTTCTGATAGGCTTATATCAAAAAATAGCAGACCTGTTCCTCCTTGACCATTATGTTCACTTCCAGGAGACAGCTACTTACAATTCTGGCTATTTCTTTTGGTATGAGCTTTATGTTTCTAATTATATACTAATAATGATAGCTGTTGATTTTTTTCAGATTGTCAAACTATGTGCGTTGACTTTTTATTATAGAAAATAATGATTTAGTAGGCTGGGAAAAAGTTCAGTGGTAGTGTGCTTGGATACAATATAGGAAACTCTTGGTTCAATCCACAAAAATAGAAAAAAAAAAAAAAGAAAGAAAAGAAATGAGGATTTAGCTCTCATTATCTGCCTTCTCCCTCTTCCTGAACCACTTCGTCTCATTAGTCTATCATAGTTAATTTGGGATTAAATCAGTTATCACTGTTATGTCTTTTATGACCTTGTAGTATATTTCTCTTCCATGTTGCTTTTAAATTTTTCATTGAAATTAATAAGGTTTTACCTCAAGAAATTCTTGCGGTAGATTTATGATAAAGTGTATATGTGGAGGCAGGCTTGATGTCATGCACCTGTAATCCAACAACTGGAGAACTGAGGCAGGAGGATCACAAATTCCAGGCCACCCTTAGCAACTTAGCAAGACCATATTTCAAAATAAAAAATGAAAAGGGCTGGGGACGTAGCTCAGTGGGAATGCCCCTGGGATCAGTCCTCAGTATTGGGGGGCTCACCGGGTTGTGGGGGAGTGGTGGCATGTCAGGGGTTGGGATTATTTAATTCAGGCAGAGCACCTGACTAGCGCCCAAGGCCCTGGGTTTGGTCCTTGGCCTGAGGGATTGAGGAAGGGGTGGCAGATGAGGGGGAAACAAGGCAAAAGTGTGTGTGAAAAAAGAGAACCTGAGGAATGCATGAGTTAAAACCCTGTAAGCCTGAATTTTCCTCTTTTCTGCGTTCATACTTGATTGACAGACTGGCATTCCAACACCTGAGCCTTTGTATGCAGCATTTGGCTCCCTGCCAGCTTTTGGAGTCTTCCCTGTAACCTGGTGTTCTTATGGGCCATGATGTGGGTCCTTTTCCACTCATTCAATCCAGAAATGTGCCTTACCATTCGGGGACATTTTCTCGTTGCTCTTTTGTTCCTCTGTTACCTGTTCTGTCTGTAAATGTTCCAACTTAGACTTCTTGGACTGAGCCTCTTCATTTCTTATTTTTTCTGTTTTCACTTTTATTGTTTTATTTTAATGTTTTATGAACCTTAAATTCAATTCTTTTACTTCATTTCTGTTGTATTCAGTTTTCAAGACCTCTCTTGTTCCTGGAATTTTTCCTTTCCACTCCCTTTCTGAATAATCATCTTATGTGATCATATTAATGATCACTTTGGGGATTTTGTTTTGAAATTTCTTCTCTTCAGTGTCTTTTTTATGTGCTCTTTTCTATTTGTTCTCAGTCTTATGTGAGTACATGAAAGCAGAGACTTGGTGGTTTGGTTGTCAGGCATTAAAGAAGAGTAAAGTACAGTGACCTAAGAGGACAGGCTGTGGGGCTGGGAGTGTTCCTCACTGTGGAACTCAGACTAAGCATGCACAGGGAGCTGGGTTCAATCCCTAGTACCCTTCAACCTCTTGAAAAGGAAAGAATATGGCTTCTGGGCATAGCCTCTTTGGGTTCATGTCCCAGCTCCACACCTTACCAGCTGTTTAGCACTGGATAATTTAATTAATATTCTGTGTTTCTGGTTCTCTGTCCATAAAAATAAGATAATAATACCTACTTTATATAGATGTTGGGAGGAATAAATAAGGTTACATAGGGAGAGTGCCTCTTAACAGTGTCTGGTACACATTGAATATGTATACAGTGTTCTCTATGTGTATGTATATACATACGACTGTGTGTGGGCATGTACCTGCACACCGTATATACTAACAATACTCTAATTTCTTAGTATTTAGTAAATCTTTGGCAGAAGATTGGTCCCAGGACCCCTTGAGGATGCTTAAGTTCCTGTTTTCAGTTTTCTTTCTTTTTTTAAACATGGGGTCTCACTATGTTATCCAGAGTCTTCTCAAATCCCTGAGATCATGTGGTCCTTCTGCCTCAGCTTCTTGAGTTCTGGGACTATAGGTGCATGCTTCCCACACCCAGTTTGAATCCCATGGAATTCAAATTGCATACAATCTGCTCACTTCTTCCCCTATACTTCAAATTATCTCTAGATACACCTAATACTATTAAATGGTTGTTGTGTGATATATTGTGTAAGGAATAATGACAAAAATGTACATGTTTATTATAAATATAAATTTTCTTCCTGTTTGATCTGTGGGTGCTTGAATGCATGTGTGTGGAACCCATAGATAGAGAAGGCCAACTGTTTATGCTATTATTATTTTCCCCCAGCACCTTAATGAGTGTCTGTTACATATTACACACTCATTAAACATATATTGAATGTATAATAAATTGAATAAATGTAAATGATGTTGGTCTTCTTTTAATATTGTCTAGTTTTTCAGTCTTGTGTTCAGCCTGAAGCATCCATGCATTCTGCTGTATTTCTAAACCTTTCTATATTTCTATAGTGACTTACCTTGCTTCTTTGACTAAATGAGTAAATAAATATTGTTCTTATAAGCAGAAAACACTAAGAGATGAAATATTGATAAAAATAGTCTAACAATAGTATTTTATATATGAGGGAATAGTGATTAATTGGTCGTTGCTTTTTGTCTCTTTAAGAGTACAATTAGAAAATGAGATACAGTGGTGCATGCCTGTAATCCCAGCGACTTGGAAGGCTAAGCCAGGAGAATTGCAAATTCAATACCAGTCTCAGCAATTTAGCATGGACCTCAGCAGCTTAATGAGACCCTGTCTCAAAAAGAGCTTGGGACGTCGTGGCTCAGTGGTTTAGCACCCCTGGGTTAATCCTCAGTACCAAAAAAAAAAAAAAATCCATAAAATTTTTTAAAAGATGGGCATGATGGTGCACACCTATAATTCCAGCAGCCAACTTAGAGTGGCTGTAAGCAAGTTAACGAAACTCTGTCACAAAATTAAAAAAAAAAAAAAAATTATAAAAGGGCTGGGGATGTAGCTCAGTAGTAAAGCATTCTAAAAGTATTTATTTTAAATTATCTTCATTATGAAACATAATTCGTATCATATGAATTATGTATAGACATAATTTTTTATATTTTACATTTGGAGTTCTTAATATATAAAATGTATAATGATAAAAATTTTCAAAGAACTTTTAAATTACTATTACATTTTATTAACATAATACATTTTTCTTCTTACTGCTTTGCAGGTAGATGTAAGTATAAAATTATGGAAAAATGGATTTACAGTCAATGATGATTTTAGAAGTTATTCTGATGGTGCAAGTCAGCAGTTTCTGAACTCTATCAAAAAAGGGTAAGCAGTCTTTGTAAATAGAAGGATATTTTAGGCAACTTTAAAGGATTCTATGGAAGAATCCTTTTTAATGTTGATCATACACCACTATACGTTCACAGATACTTTTGTGAATTAGCATTTTTTATAAGACAAGTTTTCTTAAGAAAGCCACACTATAATTTTTAAAAAATTTAGAGACTTAAATTCTCATCAACCTCTTATTTGTTATTTGATACTTATGTTTAGTTGTCTTTAGAGTCTATGAAATTGTGCTTTATAATGTATTTGTGATTCTAAGTGTTATTTAACAACCCAGAAGTAACTCTATTAACATTTTTGTTGAATTTCGTTGTCATTTTCGTGTATAGATTTATAAACAATATGCATGTTTATTTTCTGAACATCGTTGTGAAATATTTCAATATATCTACAAATTATTTTATCACAACAATGACCCTTATTTATTTTATTTATTTATATGTGTATGTATAGGTATGCACACACACAGATATATACATACATGTATACAGACTTAATTGTTCTTAGAAATTTAGGCTAATTTTACTACTACAAAAATATCTATGAGGACATGCATGAGACCCTGTGTTCAATTCCTATCAAACACATATTTTATAATTTGTCCTTTGTGAAAACCTCCCCAGGGAAATTAATTGCTTATATATTAAGTATGTGCCATAACATTGTTAACATTCAAAAGGGATTTAAAATTTTTTTTTTTAGTTGTAGATGGACACAATATCTTTATTTTATCTGTTTATTTTTATATGTATTTGAGCTGGAAGCAGATGCACAGACCTGGACCTGTAATACTAATTAGCTGGAAGGCTGAGGCAGGAGGATTGCAAGTTCAAGGCCAGCCTGGGCAACCCTATCTCAAAATAAAATAAGGTGGGGATGTCAGCTCAGTGGTAGAGCACCCCTAGGTTTAACCCCCAGTATTGCAAAATAGTAAAACATCATAATAAATAAATAAAAACACCTTTGACTGTTCTAGAATTTAAGTATTTTTAAATAACAGCTTTGTTGAGAGGTTACCATAATTCATACCTTTAAAGTGTATAATTCAGTATTTTTAATATATTTACAGAGTTGTGCAACAGTTTTCACTTAGAATATGTTCATTATCACAAAAAGAAACTTGATACTAGAAGTCACTCTCCATTTCCCCTTCCCTTTAGCCCTTCATAACCAGTTATCTGCTTTCCATCCCTATGGATTGTCCTATTCTAGATATTGCATATAAATGGAATCACATGGTGTGTGGCCTTTTGTGTCTGGTTTCATGAATTCTAGGCAGGCACTCTATCATTTTATTGGTTCTTTTTGGTTATACATGACAGTCGAATTCATCTTAACATAATTATAAAACCATGGAATATATCTCCCTCTCCCCATCTCCTCCTCCCTTTCCTCTTCTGATCTTTCTGCCATTTACCCATAGTTTTTTTTTTTTTAAATTAGTTTCTTGTGGATGTACACAATGTGAGATTCATTGTGGTATATTCATATATGTATATGGGAAAGTTCTGTCAGATTCATTCCACTGTCTCTCCTTGGAAATGTTAATTCTATGTTTAATTTAACAAAAAACTTCCAAGCTGGATTGCAAAGTGGCTGCCCCATTTAACAGCACTGTATAAGGTTTGCAGTTTTTCCATATCCCCACTAACCTTTGTCAGTGTCTGCTTTTTAAAATTATAGCCATCCTAGTGGATGTAGAGTGGTATATCATTCCAGTTTTGATTTGCATTTCCCTATTGATCAGTAATATTGAATGGTTTATTGGCTGCATATCTTCATTGGAAAAATGCGTGGTCAAATTTTGTCATTTTTTTTTCTTTGCCTATTTTAAAACTGGATTATTTGCCTTTTTACTGAGTTGCCAGCATTCTCCATATGTCTGTGTGTTGCTGGGCATCAAACCCAGGGCCTTTTAAGCTACATCTCAGCCCTGGAAGAGTTCTTTCTATATTCTATTTTTTTTTTTTTTAAGAGAAAGTGAGAGAGGAGAGAGAGAGAGAGAATTTTTAATATTTATTTTTTAGTTCTCGGCGGACACAACATCTTTGTTGGTATGTGGTGCTGAGGAGCGAACCCGGGCCGCACGCATGCCAGGCGAGTGCACTACCACTTGAGCCACATCCCCAGCCCCTTTATATATTCTAGATTCAATTCCCTTATTAGATACATGATTACAAATATCTTCTCCCATTCGTTGAGTTGATGTTCAACCCAAATGGAAAAACAATTAAATTATATGGAATAATAAATATAGAGAAAATCTAGGAGAGTCTATACCAAGGTTTGCAAACTGACAGACATTCACATCTTAATTTTATACATTTACATTTTTAATTCACATATTTTTAGAAAAAAATTCAATAAAAAATTTAAAACTTTTATATATGTGTGAAAGTATATTTCATAAAAGTACACAAGAGCCTAGTGGGCTGGCACACTCCTTAATCCCAGCAATTTAGGAGGCTAAGGCAGGAGGATCACAAGTTTGAGACCTCAGCAACTCAGTGAGGCCCTATCTCAAAATTTAAAAAAGGACAAGGTATGTGGCTCAGGAGCCAAGCACCCCTGGGTTAAATCCCCAGTACCCAAATAAATAAATAAATGTACACAATTAAAATATATTAAGTGAATTTATGTTATTTGTTAGAAAAAATCAGTTATTTTATAGTTTTTCCTTTGTGGAAACCTCCTCATGGAAATTAATTACTTATATATTAAGTATGTGCCATAACATTGTTAACATCAAAAAAGATATTTGTGTTTTTTTACCAGATATTGTTCCTGGGATCGGAATATATTTATGAATAAAACAGATGTGGTCCCTGCTGTCCTATAGCTTATGTGGTTCAAAAGAGAGGCATTTGGGGGGGCTGGGGTTGTGGCTCAGCAGTAGAGTGCTCGCCTAGCATGTATGAGACACTGAGTTCAACTCTCAGCACAACATAAAAATAAAATAAAGGTATTGTGTTCAACTAAAACTAAAAACCAAAATATTAAAAAAAAAATAGAGGCATTTGGTATGTTAGACAAAGCCAAGACTTTAGTTCAAGTCCTGTACTTAAATACATTTAGTTATTTAATTATAGAGATATATTATGCTTCTTTGTTATACATATTGTCCAATTATTTTTTAATATTTATTTTTGAATTGTAGTTGGACACAATACCTTTATTTTATTTTATTTATTTATTTTTATGTGGTGCTGAGGATCGAACCCAGGGCCTCTCACATGCTTGCTAGGCGAGCGTTGTATCCCTGAGCCACAACCCCAGCCCTGTCTATTTCTTTTACATAAAATATTTTGGCATAAAAACAGAATATTTTTCAGAGAAAGAAAAGGCATTAGAAGCTTTATCATTTTGTTTTCTTGCCTTCCAAGGGAGTTACCTTCAGAACTACAAGGAATTTTTGATAAAGAAGAGGTGGATGTTAAAGTTGAAGATAAAAAAAGTGAACTTTGTGTGTCTACAAAGCCTGTGTTCCAACCCTTCTCAGGACAGGGTCACAGACTGGGAAGGTAAGTGTGTCTATTATCTGCCTTTGCCATAAGCAGAGGCTTGACTAATATTGATTTTGACATTATTTTACACATGTAGACACATGTATATAACTTACCATTTCTCCTACTAGAAATGAGTTTTTTTTTTTTTTAAAGAGAGAGAGAGAGAGGGAGAGAGAGAGAATTTTAATATTTATTTTTTAGTTTTCGGCGGACACAACATCTTTGTATGTGGTGCTGAGGATCGAACCTGGGCCGCACGCATGCCAGGCGAGCGCGCTACCGCTTGAGCCACATCCCCAGCCCGAGAAATGAGTTTTTTATGTGAGTTTTTATGGAGATTCCTAAGTCACATTTACTTTAGTGATATTAAAATAGGCTGGCACTAATCACAGAGACTTTTCCTGGTTTTATCAGGTCAAAAGAGCCTGGCCTATTTAGGACAAAATTGTATAAATCATTTACTTTCCCTTTTACCACCAAGCTTTGCCATTAGTGCTACAGAGTACCCATGCTAACTTTTCAATATTACAATTCTATTTTTTCCCCAGTACTGAAAAAGAAAATTTAAAGAAAAGAAAGCTAGGCACAATAGCACTCACCTATAATCCCAGCTACTCAGGAGACTAAGGCAAGGGAATCAGAAGTTCAAGGGCAGCTTGGGCAATTTAGCAAGACCCTGTCTCACAATCAAAAGGGTTGGGGATATAACTTAGTGGTGGAGTGCACCTGTGTTCAATCCATGGTGCTGCCCAAAAAAAGAAAAAAGAAAAAGTCTGATAACGTTAATATTGACACAAAAGGCTTTAATTATTTCAGTTTTCCATTTTTATCATATCTAACTATACCTTATGATGGAATTACTACAGTTAGATATAGGATCACTTTGGTTTTTATGATTTCTCATATTTTAATTATCAAGATTGGTAAAATGCACTCTGGTCGTGCTGGCTCACGCCTATAATCCCAGCAGTTTGGGAGACTGAGTAAAGAGGATCGTGAGTTCAAAGCCAGCCCCAGCAATTTAGTGAATGCTATCTCAGAATAAAAAATAAAAAGGGCTGGAAATGTAGCTTACTGGTAAAGCACCCCTGGGGTCAGTCCTACCAAACAATACAAAAATGGTAAAGTGCATACATATTCATTCATACATAGAAAAATACCTAGATGTGTCTTTCAAAATACTCTGTTTCCTTTTCCTTTATAACCCAAGAACTATATCTATAGAGAACTTGTAATTTCTTTTACAAATTTATTCTAGGCAGTAGGTAAAGCTAAAGTCTATAGATACATCAACCCTGTAAAATTACTATACTGTAAAGCACTATTCAAATAATACTAGCAGCAGTTTATTTATATAGCACTTTTTAAGCTTACATATTAATTAAGTATTCATAATTTCATTAAATTCTTAGAATCATTATATATTATGGACATAATTAGTATATGTTTATGTTGTTATTAGGGAAATAGTTAATGACTTATAGTTAAAGTCTTTCTAAAAGTAAAGTTTTTATAGTAATGGAAAAACTTGTGTCTGACTTTGTTGTCTGGATTTTCTTAGTGCCACACCAAAAATTGTTTCTAAAGCAAAGAGTATTGAAGTTGAAAATAAAAATAATTTGTCTACTGTTTCACTGAACAACTTGGAGCCCATCACTAATATACAGATCTGGTTAGCCAATGGGAAAAGGATTGTCCAGAAATTCAATACATCTCATAGGTGAGTCTTCCGGGTCAGTATTTGCCTGATTTTTTTTTTTTCCAAATTTAAATTTCATTTCTTTTAAGATTAGTCAACAGTAATTTTTAAGAACTAATGAAGGTTTTTTTTTGGGGGGGTGGCTGGGGATGTGGCTCAAGCGGTAGCGTGCTCGCCTGGCATGCGTGCGGCCCGGGTTCGATCCTCAGCACCACATACAAGCAAAGATGTTGTGTCCGCCAAATACTAAAAAATAAATATTAAAATTCTCTCTCTCTCTCCCTCTCTCTCACTCTTTCTTTAAAAAAAAAAAAAAACTAATGAAGGGTTTTTTTGTTGTTGTTTTTGTTTTTGTAGTTGGACAAGTACTTTTATTTTATTTACTTATTTTTATGTGGTATTGGGGATCAATCCCAGGGCCTTGCACATGCTAGGCGAGCACTCTACCGCTGAGCCACAATCCCAGCCCCATAATGAATGATTTTAATGAATAGTCTTCCAAATTTAATATGTCAAGACAAAGGAAACTGTTGGACATTAATGAAATACTTTTAATTTGTTTTAAGAATTTTCATGCTGGTCATTTGATTAGTTTCCTGTTTTAAAGGAATTATTTTTAATGTGTTTTAAAATCAGTCATAAGCATCATTTGCAAACCAGGAATGGTAGCATATACCTAAAGTCCCAGCTACTCTGGAGGCCAAGACAGAGGATCACTTGAGCCCAGGAATTTAAGAGTAGCCCGGGAAGCATAGTGGATCCCATCTCAAAAAAAGAAAGAAAGAAAACAATAAGCATTATGTATATATTTTCCTGTTAATTGTAGTAAAAGAGTGCAAATAAGAAAAGTATTGAAAGAAATTAAAGTCAATATAAATTTCACCACTTAAAGATAACCAGTATTATTAGATCAAGTAATTCTTATTTAGTCTTATCTCTCTTAACAGAAGTTTCCTGAGGCAGAGACAGGAGGATTGCTAGTTCAAGATCAACCCTAGGCTGGATGTGGTGGCAGGGGCCTATAATTCCAGTGACTCAGGAGGCTGAGGCAGAAGGATCACAAGTTCAGGCCAACATAGGCAGCTAAGTAGGACCTTGCCTCAAAATAAAAAATAAAAAGGTCTGGGGGTGTAGCTCAGTGCTAAAGCACCCTTACCCGAATACCACAAAAAAGGGGGGGTTCTCATCTTAATTAAAAGTAGAGGGGCTGGGAGTGTGTAGCTCTTAGTTGGACATGTGCTTAGCATGTGTAAGACTCTGATTCGCAGCACTGCAAAAAAAAAAGAAAGAGAAAAAAATGCATATATAGTTTTCCTTTTCCTTTTTTGGTGACAGGGATTGAACCCAGGGGCATTTAACCACTGAGCCACATCCCCAACCTGTTTTATTTTTTGAAACAGGTTCTTGCTAAGTTGATGAGGCCAGCTCTGAACTTATTTTATTTATTTATTTATTTATTAATTTATTATTTTTATTTTTTTTTGAGAGAGAGAGAGAGAGAGAGAGAATTTTTTTAATATTTATTTTTTAGTTTTTGGCGGACACAACATCTTTGTTTGTATGTGGTACTGAGGATCGAACCCGGGCTGCATGCATGCCAGGCGAGCGCGCTACCGCTTGAGCCACATCCCCAGCCCCAGATTTTTTTTTTTTCAAATGTAGCCATAATACCCTTGTCATACCTAAGAAAACTAATAGTAATTCCTTCCTACCGTCAGATATATAGGGTCAACCTTTAAAAGGATAGTCCTAGGCTAGATATGTAGCTCAGTAGTAGATCTTTTCCTTCCCTAGCATGTGCAGGACCCTGGGTTCCATACCCAGCACTGCAAAAAAAAAAAAAAAAAAAAAAAAAAAATCCCAAATGATGACCACTGATATCATATAATATTTTGATTATTCTATATTTTCCATACCCAGGAGCTTCACAAGTTGTTATTGCCTTAGATTTAGCTAATTTCAAGGTTTCATTTGTACTCTTTTACAGGGTAAGCCACATCAAAGACTTCATTGAAAAATACCAAGGATCTCAAAGAAGTTCTCCCTTTTCCCTGGCAACGGCTCTTCCTGTCCTCAAATTGCTAGATGAGACACTCACAGTGGAAGAAGCAGATTTACAGAATGCTGTGATTATTCAGAGACTCAAAAAAACTGCCGAACCTCTCAGAGAATTTTCATAGAACTGATTTTTAAGAGACTAAGTAGAAATTTTGCAGAGAAATGACGGTTGTAAGTGGACATGCAAAAATGGGAGAGAGGACACATCAGATTCACGTGACTTTTGGTGTGAGTGCTATTTAACCCTCTTCTGAGGAAAAGAGTTTTGAATAATTTTAAGTTAAGGAAGTAACATGACTAGAAGCTATATTTAATGTACTTTTTCCAGAAGGCTACTCAAAAAGAAAAATATACTTACTTTCAAAAACCAGTTCATCAGGGCTGAGGTTGTAGCTCAGTGGCAGAGCACTTGCCTAACACGTGTGAGGCACTGGGTTTGATCCTCAGCACCACCTAAAAATAAATAAAGAAAATAAAGGTATTGTGTCTGTCTACAACTAAAAATATTTTTTAAAAAACAATTCATAACATACAGTATGTTAAGTAGCTATATCATTTAGAATATTAATATCGTATAAACAAATAAAAATATTCACTGCTTTAATCACTGAAACATTTCCAAACAGCAGGTATTTATTTTAAATGTTAGCTATCACAAGAGTTTTTAAATAGCAATATGTTAAAAAATTATACATGGCAGGTTAAAGGCATCAATGTAATTATTTTATAACTGGGATATAATCGAAAGTGTAGGAAGATTAATTTGGCAACGATATCTAAGTTATATTTTTATTTAGGAATAAAATTGAGTATCTTAATATAATGTCAATATTAACATATCCACACATTTCTGTACTTCTAATTGTATAATTTTTTATTTTTACTTATCTTTCTTTTTTTTTGCAATGCTGGGGATCAAACATAGTGTGTCCAAATGCTAGGGAAGTGCTCTACTGAGCCACATCCTCAGTACCCTCTATCTTTTATTTAATTAGGAATGGATAGATGGATGGTTTTTAATTTTTTTTAGCAGGGTGGTGTTTTGTTTTGGTTTAGTTTTCGGTGCTGGGATCAAACCCGGGGCTCTGTAACACTGAACTACATTCCCAGCCCTTTTTATTTTTAAGACAGTATCTTGCTAAGTTTTGGAGGCTGGCCTCTTGCAATCCTCCTGCTTCATCCTTCTAAGTCTCTGGGATTTCAGGTATGTGCCACTGTGCCTGGGTAGGAATTTAATGTATCACGTGAAGTCAGTTTTTCTATTTCATATATCCCTTATGTATACATTAAAAGATTATTTATTACATTCTAATGTCACCAAAACATCTTAGGCTTTTAACTAAAACCAGTTAAACTTCAAAATTTCAATCAGATTAAAACCCCTGGCTTAGAAGTAAGCATAGGAAGCTTTTTGGCAAATGAATCATATCAGAGTATATGTTGAATGTGCTGCGGATTAAGTGGCCTATATCAACAGTAATGTTCATAGAGTGCTGGATGGATGCTGTAAGGCTTTTGGTCTCAAGACCTTTTCTTTTGTTTTATGTGGGTTATATATATATCAACAGAATACTAAAAAGTCAAAGTTTTTAAATTTACTTATTGGTTTATTTTTGTGACAGGATTTGGCTCTGTTGCCCAGGTACTTCTTGAACTCTGGAACCTCCTTGCCTCAGCTTCCCCAGTAGGCATGATTACTGTCATGTACTACAGCACTGGCTCCAAAAATTTAGTTTTAAAATATTTATTTAGTTCAGCATGGTGGCACAGGCCTATAATCCCAGCAACTCAGGAGGTCGAGGCAGGAAGATTGCAAGTTCAAAACCAGCCTCAGCAACTTATCTAGGTGCTAAGCAACTCAGTGACAGCCTGTCTCTAAATAAAATACAAAATAGGGCTGAGGATGTGGTTTAGTGGTCGAGTGCCCCTCAGTTCAATTCCTACCAAATTTATTTACTTAAAAATAATGACTTTGAAGCATGTGCCTGTAGTCCCAGCCACACAGGGAGGCCGAGGCAGGAGATTTGCTCAAGCAAGAGTTCAAGTCCAGTCTGGTGAACGGTATGATTGTCTCTAAAAAGTACAGGCTTTTTGACTTAGCAGTAGAGCGCTCGCCTCACATGTGCAAGGCCCTGGGTTTGATCCTCAGCACCACATAAAAATAAATAAATAAATAAATAAATAAATAAATAAATAAATAAATAAATAAATAAATAAATAGTAAATAATGATAATTATAACTTCCAAAACATAAAAAGATTTAAGTGAGAAAGTGGCATTTTCTTTTTCTGCAAATATCCTTTATGTCTGACTTAATGATGGATTCTCTTTTGTTGTGAGGAGTTTTTGTTTAGAGATCAGGCCCAGGCCTGGCACGTGGTAGGCAAGCCCTCCTCTGTTGAGCTATATCCCCAACCTCAGACAGCTTGTCCTCTTTGCTTCTCCGTTCACTCCTGTAATAGCACACACCATGTAGCCTCTGGAAGACACCACCGTACATTTGTGAGAGGTGAAGCACATAACACCTCAGTATTACTAAGAGTTTTGACAGCATAACCCCCCGAATGGCTCTCAGGAACCCCCAGTGATCCTCTAAGATTCAGTCCTTTAAAGCAATGTATAGTTTACAATAATACTCAAGCCTTAGTGTAAGAATCATTTGGCTTTTCAAAAATGCCCATTCCTATCCCAGCAGCTTCAGAGGCTGAGGCAGGAGGATTACAAGTTCAAAGCCAGCCTCAGCACCTTATCAAGGCACTAAGCAACTCAGTGAAACCCTGTCTCTAAGTTAAATACAAAAAAGGGCTGGGGATGTGGCTCGGTGATAGAGTGACCCTGAGTTTAATCCCTGGTACCAAAAAAAGAAGAAAAGAAAAATGCCGGGCTGGGGATGTGGCTCAAGCGGTAGCGCGCTCGCCTGGCATGTGTGGAGCCCGGGTTCGATCCTCAGCACCACATATCAACAAAGATGTTGTGTCCGCCGAGAACTAAAAAATAAATATTAAAAATTCTCTCTCTCTCTCTCTCTCTCTCTCTCTCTCTCTCTCTCTCTCTCCTCTCTCACTCTCTCTTTAAAAAAAAAAAAAAGAAAAATGCCCACTCCTGCCACCTACCACAAACATGATGCATTTTTCTGGGGTAGGTCCCAAATCACTGCAGTTGAAATCTTGAGTGATGATGAGGGATGTGGTGGCTGTACCATCCTCAGAAAATCCTGCACTAAGCTTCTATCCTAAGAAAATAAAACCAGCATATGTCACCATGGACGGTGGAAGACTCCCAGAGAGAGCTGCTGTATCTCTAGCCCCACAGTTTGCTCTCACAGAGAGCCCTCCCTCCTTTAACCTGAAGTAATCGTGACATAATCCTGTGCTTTGTCTCCTGTAACTCCAATGAGACAGGGCTGGATCATTTGAATGAGATTTTTTCCTAAAGGGTCAGGAATAACAAAAGAGAACTACTTACATAACTAGATGGCATGGCTTCTCTGTCTAGTTTGTGGTCTATTTTAAGGACACTTCCTTTCATAGTTCCCAGCTGTCCATATGGTAGAGGTCTTTTTATTGGAAAAAGAGGAAGAAAGGAGATCCTTTTTCCCTTTGTCCTTTACCCTAGGAAATGGGCAGGTAATACAAAATAAATATTTACTGTCAGTAACATACAACAGTGTTAAGAGTCCTCTCTAATAAGACAAAAATAATGACATTCTTATAAAAAAAAAAGAAATCAATGAACTTCTCTTTCAAATATGGGAAATAATTTATGATTATTCATATATGTTCGGGAATCTGTAAGATTTTTCATATAGGCCTATCATGAAGTATTTTTATTTGCATAATTAAAATGAATAGATGATTCTCCAAATATTTGTACAAGCAGCCTTTCTTAGGGTGAGATTGTTAAATATATATATCACTGGGGGCAGTGGCGTATACCTGTTATCCCAGCAGCTCAGGAGGTTGAGGCAGGAGGATCACAAGTTTAAAACCAGCCTCAGCAACTTAGTAAGGCCCTAAGCAACTTAGTGAGACCCGTCTCTAAATAAATAAAAGGGATGTGGATGTGTCTCAGTGGTTAAACACTTCTGGGTTCAATACCTGGTACCAAAAAAAAAAAAAAAGAGTGTTAGATACCTACAGGAAACCCCCACACACACCTTGTGGAGTTTCCAGTTTATAATTCATTAACCAGGAGATAAAATGGAACTTTCTTATGTATACATATAGTGTTTGCCCCAATAAGAGGTGCCTATAAAGACTTATCATCAGCAATAACCTTCATTTTTTTAACTGTGAAAACTTGTGTTAATGTGAATAATAATCTCAAACATTTTGTGAAAAGTTAATCATCTGGTAAAGCATTTTACTTGAAATGTTTGTATATTGTAAAATTATTAAATGCACAGAATACGTAATGCGGGTTGGTTGGAAAACAAACTGGATTTGCCAAGAGAAGGAAAACTTGAAAATAAGCAAATATCTAAACAGTTGTTTCAAAGCCGTCATCAATTTCTTGAAAATAATTAGGGCTAATATATAGAAGCATATTCTCATTTTAAAATTTTTGATTGAATAGTTAAATGACTATGCATTATTGAAGTTAAAACTTATTTTATGTACTTTTCATGATGTTTCAGTGTATTGATAATATGGGTGTATCAGTTTATTTCAGTGCCTTAAAGTATTTTGAATGCAATATTTTGCTAATGGTTAAAGAACTGTTCTCTTAGGAATGAAATGCTGTCCGTTAAAAGGATCTATGAAGTACTTTACATTTGTTATAAAATAGCTACACATGGATGCATTTGTCATTTTTGTTTGAGTCATTTACTTTTGAGAATCAACAAAATATTAGGTGCCTTTGCTTTAACCAACATAGCTTTGATTTAATACCCAGAAATGTAAAAATGTGGTATTTTTAGTACCAACTTAATGGTTGCATTACTTTAAATCATCTTGTATCCTGAATTGAACTAGCATGAAGGCTTGTTAGTAGGAGTTTCTCCTTTATTCTTTCTCTTCCAAAGTAGAAACTAGGTTAAAAAAAAATAAAATTGCTCATTACACTAAATCATCAAATAGAATGGCTTATTCCATAGATTAATGTTTGGCTCTTTGTCATTTGTTTTACGTGTTTTTTTGTACAGGTAATTTGTGTTCATTATAGAAAATTATAAAATGCAGATATGCTAAAGTGGTCTTTAAATTTCCTGATCTTATTCAACCGATCAGAGAGAACCACTGATTCCGTTCTGGTGTGAATTCTTTCAGATGTGCTATGGTTGAATATTCTATGTGTTGAAGGCTTGGTCTGAAGCCTCCAGTGCTATTAGGAGGTGGTGGAACTCTCAGGAGGTGGGGCCTACTGGGAGGAACTTGGGTCACTGAGACATGCCTTTGAAGGGGCTGTGAGGCGAGCAGCCTCTTCCACCACACTCTCCCACTCAGGCGCACTGCTTCACCACCGGACCCAAAAGCAACCATCAACTGACCATGAACTGAAACCTCCCCAAACCTTTCCTCTCTGTTGATTTATCTCACGTATTTGTTACAGTAACAGAAAGCTAACTGAACACAGTGTGTCAGTTCTTCCTTTTGTTTTAATTAAGAGGCAGTTGCCTTGGTTATTTGGCTATTTTCTCTCTTGAAATCTAATTTGTCTTTTTAATTAAAAGTTGCATTACAGAAGCATACCATCACTTCAAGTAGAATAACAGCCATTAGGAAAAAATGCCGTCTAATTATATTTCTGTGCACAGGCTAGGGATGTAGCTCAATGGCAGAGCACTTGCGAGGGATGAACAAGGTCCTGGGTTCAATCCTCAGAACTTCAAAAAATAGATTATGTTTCTGTGCAGTAAAAATTGATTTTAACCTGCTTTCTTTCAAAATTGTGTTAGTACAGGCTGGGGTTGTGGCTCAGTGGTAGAGCGCTCCATGAGCATGCATGAGGCACTGGGTTCCATCCTAGCACCACACAAAAATAAACAAAGGTATTTTATCCATTTACAACTAAAAAAATTTTTAATGTTTTTTTTTTAAATTGTGTTAGTACACACAAATAGTACAAGTACTGTGAATAAAGTCTTCCCAAACATGCAAAAACTGCATAATAAAAATTATGTATCTAAAAGTAGATTAGTCAAGCGGGTACAGTGGCATACACCTGTAATCCCAGCAGCGAGGCAGGAGGATCACAAGCAAGTGATTCCTTAGCAGTGCAGCAAGACCCTCAGCAACTTAGCAAGTCTCTGCCTGAAGAACTGGCAATTTAGCTCAGTAGTAAAGCATGCTTTGGTTCAGTCCTCACTACCAAAGATGGGGTGAGGAGATTATTCAAGAAATTTCATCTTTAGTTAATGTCTAATTTCCAAGGGATTAAAATTTTCACCTTTTTTTTTTTTTGCTGTTGTTGTTCTGGGGGTCAAACCCAAGGGTGCTTTACCATCAAGCTACATCCTTTTAGTTTTCATTTTGAGACAGGGTCTCACTGAGTTTCTAGGGCTTCCCTAAATTGCTGAGGCTGACCTTGAACTTGAGAACATCCTGCCTCAACCTCCCAAGTAGCTGGGATTACAAGTGTGCACCACTGTGCCTGGCTAGCACTTCCACTTCAATGAAGCAAACAAATTATTTTTTTAGATTAAAAAACTGAGGCACAAAAAATGACTTGCTCTAGATAAGGTAATGCATCCTTTATTAGGTTTCGCTATGAAAGAAAATCCAAAATAGTTGCTTATAAAATAAAATTTATTTCCCATGCAAAATTCCAGAGAGCAGTAGGTCAGGGTGATAGGATAACTTCAGGAAATTATCAGACTCCCATATCATTCATTTGTAATCTCAGCACAAGTTGACTACTGGCCAGGCATGGTGGTACACACCTGTAATCTCAGTAACTCCTCACAAGTTCCAGGCCAGCCTCAGCAACTGTCTCAGTAAAAAAGGGCTGGGGATATAGTTCAGTGGTAGAGCACCCCGGGGCTCAATCCCCAAAACCACAAAAATATAAATAATTTTATTTAGCTATAAATCACATACCATGCAGTTCACCCATTTAAAGTGTGGGATCATTGGTTTTTAGTATAGCATATTGCAACATTGTACAACCATGTAATCTCAATCTAATTTCAGGAAATGTTTATCCTCTCCTAAAGAAACCTCATAGCTACTCCCTGCTCCCAGTAGTAGGCAACCACAAATCTGCATTCTTTATGTTTGTCTATTCTAGGCATTTCAAAGGGAATCACAATAGCTGGTCTTTTTTGACTGGCTTTTTTTTCACTTAGTATAATGTGTTCAAGATTCACTTTGGTGTAGCAGGTATCAACCCTTCATTCCTTGTTATTGCCCAGAAATAATCCATTATATTTATATACCATATTTTATGTATCTACTCATAACCTGAGGTCATTTGGAGTTTTTTCCAGTTTGGGGCAAATTTATTTTACATGTTACATATGTGTGTATACATCTATATCTATGTATGTATCAGAGGTGTGTGTGTGTATTGCTGCTAATTAACATTTGTGTTCTAGTTTTTATGTGAACATGTTTCATTTCTCTAGGGGTTATACAGAGGAGTGGAATTGATAAAAACTCTGCTTAACATTTTGAGGAACTGCCAGACTTTTCCAAGGGCCTCACTGGTTTACCTTCCCACCAGCAGTGTTTGAAGATTCTAGTTACTCTGTATTCTCCCCTGTTGTCTGTCTTTTTTATTATAAAAGCCTTAGTGTAGCTTCGATTTTTTATTTCCCTAATGATATGAGCATCTTTTTATGTGCTTATTGTCTATTTGTATGTTTTTAAATTGGATTGCTTTCCTAATGTTATGAGCTATGTATATATCTCAGTACAAATCCATGAAAATTTGCAAGTATTTTCTCCCATTCTTTTCATTCATTGGAATTACTTGCAGCACATTTTTCATTTTGATATAATCCAGCTTGTGCTTGTGGTATTCTAAGAAACGGTTGTTTACCCTAATATGGTGAAGATTTGCTCCTATTTTCTAAGAGTTTCATCATTGTAACCTCATATTAAGTTCCGGGGTACGTTTTCAGTTTTTGCACATTGTGTAGCCCCTTCTGTGTTAAGGCCCTTTCAGGGACGTTGTACACACCATTCTGCTTTTGTTCTCTGACCCAGACTTGGTTACAGGGACATAATAATCATTGCATGAGAGACTGGAAAATGTGCATTTCAGGCATCCACTGTCAAATCAGGTTGAAAACCTATTCAGTCATAATCTTACTCTGAGCAAGTCGATTCTGTTGCTTCTTGTTTGTTTATTGTGACACTGGGGACTGAACCCAGGGGCACTCTAGCGCTGAGCTTCAACACAGGCTTGCTTTTAACTGGTGTTACAAGCGTGCTCCCCTGCGATGGCTTATTGCTTCATTTAAAAAATAAACTATTATTATATGCTGGCTTTCATCCCTGGGGATTCAGCTGAAGGGTTTCCCTCTGCAGAGCACTCACTCCTTTGGGATCCACAACATGGTCCCGAAGGACTTACGGGGCCTTAGCCTGGTGAATTTGGTCCGTTGTGTTTCCTCTGGTAGAAATGAAACCACGAATTCCGGGGTTTCTGGCTTTCCCTGCGTGCTGCCTCTTGGGGCAGCTGCGTCTCTGAGGGCGCACACAGCCAGCTCTCCCCGCCCCGGCCGCGCCCACTGGGCTGAGGCCACCACTCCCGCCGTTGATGACATCCAGGACAACCACCGCAGTTGGACTGCTGCACGATGGCAGCGCCCCCTGGATCCCCATCTGCCCAGGCTGCAGAGGCGCCGCTGTCCCAGCCCGGGGAGCAAACGGTGGAGATGGGCTCGGTGAGCGCCAAGCAGGGCAAGAGGGAGCGGGCTGGACCGGGCTGAGAGCGGAGGCTGTGCATGGCCATTCGCAGTCCCTTCTTCAGGTTGACCTAGCAGGGAGGCTGAGGACATTAGGTGTCCCAAAGATTATAGGATGGGAAATGATCTAAGTGAAATAACTTGCTGGATTCTTTCAAACAGTTCAGCAGGACCAGGGCAGGTCCAGAGGGTCTTATTGCCAGGCCATGGCTCTTGTCCACACGCTACAAGTCTCCTGGGCAGGGAGGGCTTTGAGCTATGCGTGAGAGGGCTGCCTCCCTTTCCCAGAGTCCAGACAGATCCTGTGGCCTCAGTCTCTGCCTCAAACCCTGGTCTTGTCCAGGCACTAGGCTCTCCTTAGGGAGACTGGCCCCAGAGATGACCTCCTAGTCGGCTCTTGGGGTGCGATTGAGGGCCCAAGAGGTTAGGAACCTCCAAATGGTGTGATATTGAATGCAACATGTGTTCCCAGCCCCATAGTCAAGGTATTCTGTGCTTCATTTGACCACCATCTCAGTTCCCTATCTTGACCTGGTGCTTACTTTCAGGGCCAGGAATTATGGCCTCCAACAAAGAAGTGAGAGCAGGGCTTGGTGGCACACACGTAGACCCAGTTACTGGGGAGGCTGAAGCAGGAGGATCACTTGATTCCAGGAGTTCAGAACCAACCTGGGCAACATAGCAGAACCCTTCTCTTTAATTTAAAAAAAAAAAAAAAGTGAATGAGAAGGCTGAATATTCTTATTTTCTAGAGAAATTTAGAAATTTGGATTGAGATTAAGGGCAAAAGGGGGAAACAACTGCTAACTGTCAATGAAGTGCCCGCATCCTCCTAACAGGATGTGGGAGGATGCATATTTAGTGTGAGGACACAACAGCTCAGCAAGTTCACACAGCTAGTTTGCCTAATTATAAAACTCTGTGGACTGTGAAGGGCTAATGATTTAAGTTGGTAAAACTGTCTTCCTGAAGACTCCAAGATTGTATCTTTAGTGTCAGTTGGAATTTTTTGCCTCCCCACACCCCAGCCACGTACGCACACTGAGGATTAAACATAGGGGTGCTCTACCACTGAGCTACATCCCCAGTCCTTTTTATTTTTTGAGATAGGGTCTTGTTAAGTTGCCCTGGCTGACCTCAGACTTGTGATCCTTCTGCCTCAGCCTCCAAGTAGCTGGGCTTACAAATGTGCACCATCGCACCCGGCTTAACCATAATTCAATTTTTTTTCTTGAGGGCCTTTTATGTTCTAAAAACTTGTTAGGCCCATTTAGGGGTGAACAAGACTTCTATTATGGAGGAGAGGAAGGCTATCATGTTGAATTCTGTTGTTTAGCTTTTTTTGGAAGTTGAAATAATGTTCACACAGATGTCAGAATATAACATGTCCTGCCTCAAGTGTGGTTTTCCCCCATGCATAGGAAGTATGCAAAGGGTATGATAAACCTTTATCTGGGACGACCTTCCCTTCAGAAGAACCTGCTTGTAGTGTTCAAGATACCAAAATAGGCAAGCTCTACTTCTTCCAATTCTCTCCTATCTCCAAGCAAAGGAGAAAAGAGGAGCCCCAACATCTTTGCAAGAAATAGCGTCCAATTGTTGCTAGCCATTCACTGCTTCCAAGAATATATATTGAACACTCACGATATATCAAGCATTGTTCTAGGTACTGTAGATACCACGGTGAGTTACAGTTTGTGCTCTCAGAGAGCTTACATTCTGTTAGGGAATAAATAGAAAATATACCAAACAGTACACTTGAGAACCTTGAGTCGTCAGGGAATATAAAGGGTGACATTTACAAGTTTTTTTTTCTTCCTTTTTTGTGCCTCATGCTTTACAGCTTAGCTACATCCCCAGGCCTGATGAGGTGACATTTAAACTCAGACCTGAATGAAAGGGAGTCAGCTCTTGGAAGACACAGAAGATAGGCAAAGAAATGGGAAGTACAAAGGCCCGGAGGCAGCAACAGGCTTGGTCATTTGGACTGTCAGGTGGACCTGGCTCCTGCTGAAGGAGGGCTATTTGAAGTGAAGAGGATAGGGAAGTGGGGGCTGATCAGCACGGGTTCTACAGGCTATGGTGAAGACTTGACATTTCATTCAAGATGTTATGGCAAGCTCTTGGAGGATTTTAAGCAGAGAAGACATGATCTGAATTATGTTTTTAAAAATCACTGGCTAGCCAAGCACAGTGGCACCCACCTATAATCCTATCAACTCTGGAGGCTGAGGCAAGAAGACTGTAAGTTTGAGGCCAGTCTCAGAAACTTAGTGAGACCCTGTCTCAAGATTTTTTAAAAAGGTGACTTGCGGGGGATGTGACTCAATACTAGAGTGCCCCTGGGTCCAGTTTCCAGTACTGGACTATATAAAAACCCACATCAGCTGTTTCATGGGAGGTCAAGTTGTAAGGAACAGATGCAGAAGTGGAGACGCCACTTACGAGTCTCTCAATGATAGATTAGACAGGGGAACTGGGGGTGGAAAAAAAGGAATCAATGATGTGGCCTGAGCCACTAAGCAGACTGGTGCCATTTAATGCAATAGGAACAGGGTTAGGAGCTGGTCTAGACTGTGGGATGGAAATCAGGAGCCACACTAGGCTCATGCTTATCAGGCGTCCATTGGGAGATTGTGGGTAGGCAGTCAAATCCTCAGGAGCTCCCTGGATAGCTCTGGGCTTGTGGGATAGATACATACACTCTCTGCTCATAAACATTGTGTCAGTGATGGACTGATAAACTGTCTCTCCAGGAAGAGAAAAGGCAGTTAGAGACTCTAAATTATAATGTTTGTAAATACCCTCAGTATAGCTGATTTCAGGGGTTCAAGAACTAGCTTGCAGAAGTCCTCAGTTCTCAAAGCCCCCGCCTCATTCACTGATCAAAACAACCTTGTGAAATTGGCAAGGATATTATGTTTGGCCAATGAGGAAGACAAGACTTGAAAAGAGAGAGTGATTTATTCAATGTCACACAGAGAGTAGATGGCACAGAAGGGACTCAAGCCCAAGTCTCCTGACTCACAGTCCACTCTGATTGCTGATTCAATAAATTAAAGCAGGGTCTAGCAGGAAGTGTGGGGGGAAATATAAGAAAGAACTTCCCCCTGGAAAGGTTTAGAGGTCATGGTTTAGAAATTTTTTTTTGTTGTAAATTCTCTCTCACTTCCCATTAGGATCATTTTGGGACAAGATGGAGCTAAGAGGTTGCTAGAAACACCATCAAAACCTCATAGGGGGCTGGGGCTTAGTGGTAAAATGCTTGCTTGCATGTGTAAGGCAGTGGGTTCAATCCTCAGCACCACATAAAAACAAGGTATTTTTTAAAAAACATCATAGGAACTCAAGGATGCCCATGGAAGTCACGGGGGCTTGGGGAGATGTTTTATGACTCGCAGATTGGGTAGGGATGACTTACTGTGTCTCCTCAGGTCAGCAGAGCTGGTCGCCTCTCATTCTGTACGAAGGTGTGCTATGGCTTTGGTGGGATCCCCAACCAGGTAGCTTCCAGCGCCATAGCCTTTTACCTACAGCTGTTCCTGCTTGATGTGGCACAGGTGAGTGTGGGCAGTAGCCTGGGGCCCCTTGGTTGTCTGGTCTTTCATGCCCACTTGTCCTTCACCCTCCCATCCTTGATGACAGTCCTTTGATCCAAACCTAACAAAAAGCCAAATGCTATTTAGTGAATCTCCCAAGGATGTTTACTGCAGTCTGTTTATAATGCTAAAATAAGAAACATTGTTGGATGCCCAACAATATATAAGCCACTTACTTAGAAAGTAAGTGGTATTAATCCACAAAATTAAAATTAAATAATTAAAATTATTGTGCTTGCAGCCATTCACAAGAGAGATCTATACCAGTTGACATGGAGGGACTTCATGATTCACTGTCAAAAATGAAAAGCTAGTTGTAGAGTATATAAAATGGCTCCATTTTAGCAAAACAAAGATGTGCACCGCGTGTGTGCATAAGTATACATGTGTCAGTATGTGATTAAAATAGTGCAGAGAAAATTATAGAAGGATATGCACCGGGTTGTTCATGTTGGCTGTAGGGTGGAATGGTGCAAGATAAAAGGTAAGCAAGAACAACTGTTTTAAAAAAAAAACAACAAGGTACTCATGATTTTTTTAAATGACACAGATCTGATCCCATTTAGATAAAATTTATAACTTCAGGTGCACATAAATGCATGAAAGGATGATTTTCAAAATGCTTTTGGCAATTGTCTCAAGATGATGGGATTTCAGATGCATTTTGCTTATTGTTTGGATTACTTGAATGTTCTTCTAAAGACTGCATCATTTATATAGTCAGAAAAACAAACATTTTTACTGTGGAAAAATGGCTACCTCTATCACCCTAGGTGCACCGTTCTTGCTTGGAGCCACCTCCAGGTGAAGGCACCTCAAGTTTTGTCCAAAAGTGACTGGACCCAGTAATAATGGCAAAGTGCCAATGCACAGGAATCAGCTCCTTCCCCAACCCTTTTCACTAGCACAGATGTACCTTTGGAAGCTTCTGGATTGGTTTCTTGGGCAGGAGGTCATTGAGCAGCATTTTCCACTGTGGCTTTAGCCCCAGATGTTCCCAGGTCCCCCTTCTTGCTGACCGACAAGCCTGGATACCCTCTCTGGCTCTATTGGGTCTTGGCTCTTAATCCCCTCCCCTATGGATTTCAGATTCCTGCTGCCTACGTGTCACTTGTCCTGTTTGGAGGGAAGGTGTCTGGGGCAGCTGCCGACCCTGTAGCTGGATTCTTCATCAACAGAAGCAGGAGGAGAGGGTCTGGACGACTTATGCCCTGGTGAGCAGCCCTTTGGTTTTTAGGATCCAGGCACCTACCCCTGTCTCTGAGGTATTGGTCACAGCTTGTTAGTGGACACCCTGCCAATGGTTAGAGGATGAGACTGGACTGTTTGGTACACTGGGGTCGGCCTGTGTGCCGTGTTCAGAGACATTCTTGGGGGCTGTTCCTTAGCAGAGGGCATACATAGGACTAGACAAGTCTCTTCGGGCTCCCAGACCTGGCCTGTGGCTCAGTGGAAGCCAGGGAAGGTCTCAGAGGAAGTGCAACTGGCTTGTGCCCCAGTGCTCTTAAACTGGGACTGGCACCATTGAGCACCCACGTGCCCCAGTCAGAGTCCCGGCAATGAATGCCCCGTCCCCAACTCTCCACTCTACTCCTTGCTTCCCTCTCCATGGCTCCCACTCTGAGAGCCCCAGCCCAGGGCAACCCCAGGGGCAGAGAAGGGTGTCCCCAACCTGGTGCTGCAGGTGCTTCACTGTGTGCTTTTTAGGATGCTCGGCTGCACACCCTTCATCGCCCTGGCCTACTTCTTCCTGTGGTTCCTGCCCCCCTTCACCAGCCTGCGTGGCCTCTGGTATACCACCTTCTACTGCCTGTTCCAGGCTATGGCCACGGTAAGCAGGTATCCTCCCTTCCTGCCCTGGTTCTGAGAAACCTCACTGCTGTGGCCAATCCTGGGACTGGGGGCTTGGGAACCACACTGCTCTCACCTCCCCACCAGTGCCTAGACACTTAAAATTAGCTCTGCTGTCCCTACTTGGGCCAGGTGCCCTCTCCTGCTTTTAAGCCCCTATCTCTGAGCTTAGGTAACCAGCATGCATATAGCAGATTGATTCCTAGGTACCAGGATGGGAGGGATGGCTGTGGGCCTTTGTGTGGCAAAGTGGGGGTTCTACTTGGTGATCTGCATGGTGAGGGCCATCTTGAGCTCTGCTGGCCTCCCCAGTTCTTCCAGGTGCCCTACACAGCGCTCACTATGCTCCTCACTCCCAGTCCCACGGAGCGGGATTCTGCTACCGCATACCGTAAGTGCAGCCCTGGGGTTGGGTGAGGACGATGCCCTGGGAACTGCTACTGGCTCACTCACCTTGCACATGCTCTGTCTCCAGGGATGACCATGGAGATGGTGGGGACACTGATGGGAGCCACTGTCCATGGGTTCATTGTGTCTGGTGCCCACCGGTCCAACCACTGTGTGGACACTGAGCTCCCAGTGCCTGCTGCTATCTCCCCGGATGCCGTGAGTGTCCAAGGTGGCCAGGATCCCCTCTGCGGAGTTACTTCCTTCCTCCAGGGCTACTTTTCTCCACACCTTGTCTCTTCATCTTTGAGGCAGGGGGCTCACTGCACCCTCATTCCTTCCCTGCTCCCCTAGCTAAGTGCATGAGTCCCAAGTGCAGGCCCACTGCCCTCTGCTAAACCCTGGGTTCTTGCTCATCATAAAACAGTGGGTCAGCAGGCCACCTGGAGGGAGGAGGCTACCACCAGACAAAGGACTGTTGAGGGGGCACACCAGGAAGGGGCACACCAGGAAGGGGCAGGAAGTGTACAGCAGGGAGGGGGCAGAAGGGTTTGTTGTGCTTTCATGGTCCTCCTATGGCCCTTTCCCAACCCCAACCCCAACCAGCTGACCCCAGTGTGAAGCGAGAAGTGGAAACGGGGAACAAGCTTCTTCCTCTCCCCTTAGAGTAGGTCCTTCCTCAGCAATTAGGGGATGCACATCTACTTTATCCATCATGTTTATCTTCTATGTCTTCCCTTTTTCCTTAAGCAAATGACACTGTTATCCTCCAGAACCCTAGGCAAACCTTTACTCCTCCCTCTGAACCATCCAAACTACTATAAACTCTGTCTGCTTTTCCAGCCACAAACCTAGAAGCTGTTCAGCTTGCCTACGTTGCCCTGCCATTCACTGGCCAGGTCCCCATCATCCCCACCCCAGCTACTACATCAGCCTCCTCCAGGCCCCCACTGGCCCCAGCAGCAGAGTCAGGGGACATTTTCTTGTTTTTTTTTTTTTTTTTTTGGTACTAGGGGTTGAACCTGGGGGCCACATTCCCAGCCCTTTTTTATTTTGTGTTAGGGCCTCACTAAGTTACTGTGGCTGTCCTTGAACTTGAGATCCTCCTACCTCAGCCTCCCATCAAGGAACATTTTCAGAGTTTGAATATGGGTAGCCCTTGTCTTCAGGATTAGGTACAGCCCACCCCTCCTCAGGCTTGGCTATGGGGCTCCTCTTTATGTTCTCTGAACCCTTTCATGTTGGTATTTTTGTTTGCTTTTAAATTAGTATTTCCTATTTATAAGGAGTAAGAGCAACAGGCTGAGAACCCATCTGCAGAGGTGGATGCTCATGTTAGCAGAGGCCAAAACTCTTGGTAACTCACATTCTGTTGTCCCATCAGACTTCACTTATCAATACAAATTCACAGATAAAATTATCAAGCTTTCAGGCTGGGGCTATAGCTTAGTGGCAGAGTGCTTGCCTAGCGCTTGCCTAATGTGTGAGGCACTGGGTTCAATCTTTAGCACCACATAAAAATAAATAAAATAAAGGCATCTGTCCATCTACAATTACAAAAAAAAAATTTAATTATCAAGCTTCTCAAGACCATGACAAGAGAGCATTAAACTCCAAGCACAGTACCCTGCTGAACTGTATGCACTGCACCTGGGAGAGCTACCCCACCCTCCCCTTCCAGGGCAATTTTTATTACCTATGTATTTCCCCTGAATAGGTAGTGCTGTTCTGTTTTGTTCATCTGGTCATTGTGTGTCACACTGCTATAAATGTCTACCCACAGATCTGTCACACACACAGTCCCCTATCATGGATGGGCCAGGTCACTTATTCATCATCATAACCTCAGGGTCTAGCATGCAGACGTCATTGGCAATGTATGTTTGCTAAGTGAAATGAGAAAGTGAATGCTCTGACCTCTGGTGGCATCAATGCCTCCTTTCCAGGCAGGAAGCACAGGGTCAGCAGAACTGGATGTGTGTGAAGGACCATTCTGGGCCCTTAGACCTACCTCTGAGTGATATGGAAGAGAGGGACCCAGCACCTGGGGCTTGAGCTGAGGTTCCTCTGCTCCACTGGGAAGTACTCCGGCCCTGCCTCCCTGGGTTGGAGACATCACCCCCAGCCCAGTTCTGTCCTGTCCCACAGACTCGTCTCTACTCCATTGCAGCCGCTGTGGTGGTGGTGACTTACCACGTTTGCAGTGGTTTGCTCTGCCTAGGGGTGAAGGAGCAGCCAGGTATGGAGGCACTGCGAGGAAATGGGAGGCCAGAACTGGAAGCAGGACTCCTCTTGGGGGTGGGTTTTGGTGTTGAATCCTACCAAGCCAAGATGTCACCTTCCTGTGTTGCAGATCCTTCTGCCTCTGCTTCAGGCCAAGGCCTGGGCTTCCTGGCTGGGCTGGGCCTCACTGCCCGGCACCCACCCTATCTGAAGCTAGTGGTCTCCTTCCTGTTCATCTCAACTGCTGTTCAGGTATCTCTGGCCACCTGATCCCCCTCTCTTGCATAGGTCCAGAGTTCAGTCTTTCGGCTTGAGTTTTGTAGGGGGGAACCTGGGGTGGGTCTTCGGCTCAGAGAAATGTGCTGGGAAAAGAGTCAGGTGGAGATTGGGGGCCTTAAGCCCTAGGAAGCTGACAGTGTCTGGGGTGGTTTTCTCTTATGTTACCTGAAGTTTAGTCAAGTCCAACTGGTCTTAGCTGTGCAGGGGGTGATGATAAACTAGGAATAGTGCTTCTGTCTGTTGGGGAAAAGCTTCTTTTGTGGGGTGACTGCATGATGCTGACAGTGATCTGAGCTCAAGATCCCAAAGAGGCCAGACTTGAGACCCTGTCCCTGCCCCTGATTTCTGAGTTTCTGCCATTCCCTGCATATGCCCACCTCCCGTTCACCGCCTCAGGTGGAGCAGAGCTACCTGGTCCTGTTCTGTACTCACGCCTCCCGGCTCCACGACCACGTCCAAAACTTGGTGCTCATCATCCTGGTGAGGGGACCTGGGTGGTGAAGGCCAGGCACCTAAGGCCCTGAGCTGGGGATGTGTGGCCATTGTTCTAACAGTCAACATTCTGTAGTTGGCTTTGGTCTTAGTCACCTACAGTAGAGGGTGGAACTGGGAGCAGAGCCGAGGTTAATAGCCGCTAATTCAAACCAGGGGCAAGATCATGGTTGGGCTTTGAGGTGCTGGGTCGAGTGCTGGCTGCAGGGCCTTGCTGTGATGCTGCTGTCTGCCACAGGTCTCAGCTGTGCTGAGCACCCCCTTGTGGGAGTGGGTTCTCCAGAGATTTGGGAAGAGGACACCAGCCTTCGGGATCTTTGTGAGTGAGAAGGAAGGCTAGGGGTGCCTGGGGAGGTGACCGTGCCTGGGCTTCCTGAAGCCAGCAGGGCTCAATCTGTGTCTGGACTTTGTGTCTGTGGACCAGGCCCAGGGCTCAAAGAGCAGAGAGTGTGGGAATGAAAGAACAAGCCCAGATAGTGGGTGGAGGGACCAGCCTGTGTGTCTGTCTCCCTAGATGATGGTGCCTTTTGCAATCTTACTGGCTGCTATGCCCACAGCACCTGTGGCATATGTTGTGGCCTTTGTCTCTGGTGTGAGCACTGCTGTGTCCTTGCTGCTACCATGGTAGGCTGGGTGAAGGGAAGGGGGGATATCCATTCCTTTGGGCCAACCTGCTGTCCTGGGTCACCCTGAGCAGGAGATAAAGGCCACAAGTTCCCTCCTTAGAATCCTCCTAAAGGGCACCAATGGCGAGAATGGTGGGGGTGGGGAATACAAGCACACAAACTGCTGGCTCTCTGGGGGTCTGTCCTGGTTTTGAGCACAGAAGACTGACACATTTGTCTCCAGAGAGCCCATAGGCTGCTGCTGTCAACGGGATGAAGAGTGCTAACTCCATGCACCTGTTCCCAGGTCCATTCTGCCAGATGTGGTGGATGATTTCCAGCTGCAGCACCGGCACGGCCCTGGTCTAGAGACCATCTTCTATGCATCCTATGTTTTCTTCACCAAACTTTCAAGCGCTGGCGCCTTGGGCATCTCCACCCTCAGTCTGCAGTCAGTCCAGGGCTGGGTATACCAGAGGCACAAAAAACAGTGGGAAGAGGGCAAATCCCCCTCTCTTCCCAACTAGGGGCTACCCATAGAGAGTGTGGGGAACCTGGTGCACATGACTTGGAGCCTTTCTTAGAGTCTGTACCACCTCCCAAGCCCCTGCTGCCAGTCTTCTTGGCTCCTTTGGCACTCATTCCTGCTCTCCTCGACATTCCCTCCTCCACCATTAGGCTGATCTGGCCAGGAAATATTAAGTCACATTTCAGGAGAGTGTGGGGGTAGGTATCTGTGAGCCCCCTACCCAGGCTCTGAAGGATATGACTGTTGGGGTGGGGTGGTATTTCTCCAGGTTTGCAGGATATAAGGCAGGAGCCTGCAAGCAGACAGAGGAAGTAGTGGTCACCCTCAAAGTCCTCATCGGTGCTGTGCCCACCTGCATGATCCTGGCTGGTCTGTGCATCCTCATGGTTGGCCCCACTCCCAAGGTGCCAAGTCAGGACACCTCCTTCCAGCTAAGCCTTCGGAGGTAGGCAGCCCGGGTACACTGATCAAAACAGACAGGAAGACACACGAATGACCTAACATCAGCCTATAGTTCTGCTGTGCACCCAGCTGAGCCGTTCTGCCTTTAGAAGACTCAGCTTCAGTGACACCATTTGGTCCTCTATTTTCTTCTACTCTGGTCTCTTTTTATTTTTTTTGCCTTTTCTTTTTTTTTTTGGGGGGGTACTAGGGATTAAACTCAGGGGCACTTGGTCACTGAGCTATATCCCCAGCCCTATTTTGTATTTTATTAGAGACAGGGTCTTACTGAGTTGCTTAGTGCCTCGCTTTTGCTGATGCTGGCTTTGAACTCACAATCCTCTTGCCTCGGCCTCCTGAACCACTGGGATTATAGGCCTGCATCACCACCCTCGGTCTCTGGCGCCCTTTCTGATGTTCCTAGGACTATCTAGTAGATGGGGGTATGTGAGGGTTCCCTCTTTGATCCTCTATTCTTTTGTTTCCCATCCCCCTCATACCTCATCTACTTGTGTGACCTAGAGCACCTCATACTTGATGGCTCCTAAAGCTGCCCTCTACTTTGAACTTCAAGTTCCACATCCACATATTTCACTCATTTGGACATGTGTACCTGCTATCCCACAGCATGACAGTCAGGCTCAGTGGGCCCTAAACTTAACTCTTTGCTTCCCCTCAACTCCTCCTGCATCTGTCTCAGTGAATGGCACCAACATCCACTCTATAGCCAAACCCGGAAGTCTCTTGCGCTTCCTTCCCATGGAGCAGTCCTCCCAGCCTGTCCTCCCCCTGCCAGAGCACAGTCCCACTGCACCGGGAAGGTCTGCTCACTGTCTGGTCTTCCCAGAAAAATGTGTGGGTCCTGAAGGCTAGGACTATTGTTCTATCCATTTTTGTACCCTAGGAGAGGAATACGACCGGAGGCCAAGTAGGTACTCAGGGAATGCACGAACCATATCACCACATCCAGCCCAGCAGACTCATTAGCAAGCAGATATCCTACACTTAAAGCACATGGGCAAGTGTCCACACACAGCACCACACAGGGTGGCAGTAAGTGGCATCATCTGCTCCTCACGGCTCAGTGTTGGTGTCCTTGGACTATTCAAAAGAGTAATACTGAAGACTGAGGTTGTGGCTCAGTGGTAGAGTGAGGCACTGGGTTTGAACCTCAGCACATAAAATAAAGGCATTGTATCCATCTACAACTTAAAAAAAAGAAGAAAAAGAGTACTACTGAGATCATGCACCTCACCCAGGCAGTGCCCGCCAGGCAGGGAAATGTTTGGTGGGAGATGGAGGAAGAGGGTGGCAGCTTCAAGGGGGCTGTGAAAAGGGAGGTTGCTTGGAAGATAAGGAACTGCCACTCAGACTTCCAGGAGGCTCTGTGGCAGGGCAGAGGCTCACCTGACCCTCATCTTTCTCCTTGTCTTTCCCTTTCTACAGGAGGACCAGCTACAGCCTCGCTTAAAATTTGAAGGACACCCACCTGTAATCCCAGCAACCCCAGGAGTCTGAGGCAAGAAGATCACAAGTTTGATGCCAGTCTGAGCAACTTAGGAAGACCCTGTCTCAAAATAAAAAATTTTAAAAGGGCTAGGGATATAGCTAGTGGTAGAGCACCCCCTGGATTCAATCCCAGAACCAGAAAAGGAAGTGTGAGAGAACTTCCCATGAGCTGGGACAGCAGGAACCTGTGTTTTAGAGGTCTTAAGTCCCTCTCCCGACTCAGCCCTTGAGCACCTACCTAGCAGTTGAGCACACAGCATTTACTGGCGTGTGGAGTCTTCAGTAAATCTTCCCTGAGTCTCCCAAAGGAACTGGTCTGGGCTTCAAAATCCCAACATGGCATCTCTCACCTGTCAACCAGACTCTCTCACATAGGTCTGCACCTCTGACTACCCAGCCCCAGGCAGCCTTTGATGTGAAAATCATCCTAATAGCAACTATTTCTGGAAAAAAGAAGCCCTATCCAGCCTGGCCTACAACTCTCTACGGTAATACTAGGCCCAACCAAGATGATTAGATGGCAAAATTCCAACAGAAGGACAGACATACAGACTCTAGTTCTGAGGCTCCAGTGGACATCTGAAGACACAGAAACTAGCCACTCTGGAGCCTGAGGCAGGAGGACCACAAGTTCAACACCAGCAACTGAGTGAGACCCTGCCTCAAAAAATAAAAAAGAGGGCTGAGGATGGAACTCAGTGGTAGAATGCTCCTGGGTTTAATCCCCAGTACCTCAAAAGAAAAAAAAAAAATATCCACTCATAATGGATTTAAGATTTATAAGATAAGGAATTATTAGAAGAAAACAGCAGAATACTGATTAAAGACATAAATGTGAAAGATAAAATTCCCATAAAAAGGAAAGATAAACAGGACTTCATTAAAATTAAGAATTGTAATGCATTTCACTGTTTTATATAAATAAAAATAAATAAATAAATAAAAATAAAAACTTATGAGTTATAAAAAAATTAAATGTTCAAAAAAATACCATAAAGGGGCTGGGGATGTGGCTCAAGCGGTAGCGCGCTCGCCTAGCATGCGTGCGGCCCGGGTTCGATCCTCAGCAGCACCACATACCAACAAAGATGTTGTGTCCGCCAAGAACTAAGAATAAATAAATGTTAAAATTCTCTCTCTCTCTCTGTCCCCCTCTCTCTCACTCTCTCTTTAAAAAAAAAAAAAAAAAAAAAAAAAAAAAAAAAAAAAAAAAATACCATAAAGAAAGAAAATGGACAAAGATAACTGGCAACAAATATTAATGACATCTTGAATCTGTTAAGAATCCCTGCTTTGAGGCTGGGGTTGTGGCTCCAGTGGTACAGCGCTTGCCTGGCACATGTGAGGTACAGGGTTCAATCCTCAGAACTAGATAAACATAAATAAAATAAAGGTATTGTGTCCATCTACAACTAAAAATAATATTTTTAAATGTAAATAAATAATAAAAAAGAACCTTGCTTGCATACACACACTCTCTTTGCTTCCTGGCTGTAATGTCTTGGGCTGCTTTCCTCTGCCAGGCCCTCTGACCATGATGTTCTGCCTCACTCCAGGCCCACAGCTATGGAGTCAGCTGACAGTGGACGGATCCTCTGAAACCCATTGACAAATGAAAAAAACATTCGCTCTTTGACTTTCTGGGTCTGGATTATTTCACTTAGCATGATGTTCCCCAGTTCCATCCACTTACCAACAGATGACATAATTTCATTTTTCTTTATGGCTAAGTAAACTCCATTATGTATACATAAAACAACAACAACAAAAGTCCTTAGAACATGAAAAAGATAACAAAAATTTGAGCAAAAGACATGAATAGGCATTTTGTAAAACAGAAAACTTGAATGGCTAATAAATATCTAGATCATCTCTGGTGTGTAAGAAAAAATTAGGATCATAGTAAGATACCATTTAAAATTACTAGGCTATACTGGGGTTGTGGCTCAGTGGTAGAATGCTCACCTAGCATGCACGAGGCACTGGGTTCTATCCTCGGCACCACATTAAAATAAATAAAATGAAGGTATTGTGTTCACTACTTCTAAAAAATAAATATTTTTTAAAAATTAAAAAAAATTACTAGGCTATCAAAAATTAAGCCACATTGAGTTCAGCCTGGGTAACTTAGTCAGAACCTGTATTAAATGAAAAACAGAGGGGCTAAAGTTGTGGCTCAGTTATAGAACACCTGCCTAGCACATGTGAGGTACTGGGTTTGATCCTCAGCACCACATAAAAATAAATAAAATAAAGGTATTGTGTCCATCTACAACTATTTTTAATATTTAAAAACTATTAAAAAATTAAAAAAAAATAAGAAAGGGCTGGTGATGAAGCTCAGTGGTACAGCATCCCTGGGTTCAACCCCTAGTACCACAAAAACAAAGTTAAAAAAACTCTAATTAAAAAATCAGAGTTAAATTTACATACTTTTGTGATTCCAACTCTATTTCTAGATAAAAGACACTAGAAAGACCTCAAACACTTGCTTAAGGATATATTTACAATAATATTCAAAGCAATATGACTTAAATTTCAAAAATAAAACCAGGGATCAAATGTCCATGATGGGAAAATGGATAAATTGTGGCAACTCTAAACAGTGAAAGATACCAGACACATAAGACTAAATCTTAGAAATAATGTTGAATGAAAAAAGGCAATTCAAAGAAGACTACATACAATATGATACTATTTGTATAAAACTCAAAGCCAAGGAAAAATAAACATTATATTTTTAGGCCAATTCATAATATATGGTGGTGAAACTCCTTTTTATGAATGAAGAAATGATAATTTCAACCATCAAGATGTTAATGATAGCTGGGCACAGTGAAGCATACCTGCAACCCCAGCTACTCACAAGACTAAGGCAGGGCTGGGTGTGTGGCTCAGTGGCAGAACACTTGCCTCGCATGTGTGAGCCACTGGGTTTGAGTAAGTAAATGAAATAAAGGTCCATCAACAACTAAAAAAAATATATATATGAAAAAAAATAAATAAAAGACTAAAGCAGGAGGATTGCAGTTTCAAGGCCAGCCTGGACAATTTTGCAAGAGTTTGTCTCTAATTTTTCAAAATAGTTTAGGTATGTAGCTCAGTGGTGGAGTGCTTATGTAGCATGAATGAGGCCCTGAGTTCAATACCTAGTACCACATACATACACACACACACACACACATACATACACACACACACACGCAAAAGACATTAGTTACCTCTGGTACTATGGAGTCAGGATTAAGTAAGGATATGGGGGCTTAAATGGTTTCTGGTAATGTCCTGGTTCTTAAATTAGGTAGTGGGCTCTTTAATTATAAGTTATCCTATTCTGTATATAATTGTAAGAATTAAATAATACCCATTCAAAAATTGAGAAAATTTGGGTATAAAATGTAATTTGTAAATACCATTTTTCTTGCAAAATATTTTCAATATAATATTCAAAAACAATTTAAAGGATTTAGCTCTTCTTCCCCTAACACCAGAGCCAACAAATATTGGGTTGTTTTCTATTGTTCCAATGACTACACTAATAGCAGAGGCCAAGGAAACATCTTTTGTATAAGACTTGTCATGGATTCAGATGTTTTAAAGATATAATTTATATTCTGGACTATATTCACAAGAAGCAGAAACACAAAAACAACATACACATATGTAAAATCAAGAACATTTCTCTATACCACTAACAACTGCAAAGAAAATACCAAAACAGCCACAAACACAATTAGTGACTTTATTGAAGACCCAGAAGACTCTGCCAAGAAATGGTAATTATAACACACATCTGAGGCTGAGGCATTCATACTGATCTTATCTAGGGGGTTCCTTTAGATTTCCTAATAATTGTGATTTCATCACACCCCAGATACCTCCTTTGCAAATGGAGCCAGGCCTCAAGTCAGTCCTGAGCCACTATTCTCAGGCTGCTGATTACAGACAAGTGGCCTCTCCTTCCATTATCCCAGCAGCTATCTAATGCATGTGAACCACAAAATGGACCCTTGCTTCTTTCCTGTCCAGCTCCATCTAAATAAATGGTAACAGACAGACAGGAGTCCCCAAGGGCACAAAATATTTTCTTTCTAAATAATTTTAAAGGAAAAGAGGGAAACCATGTATGTGCTAATGGAGCGTCTCTAGCTGAAACAACTTATCTGCAGATGTGCTCTGTCTAGCCACACCTTGATCAATGTGCTCTGCTGAAATGCCTGCAATCTGTGATTCTGTCTGAAGGGAGTGAAAAGTGGTACATCCACCCAAAGGGATTCAGGCTCTTTCCACTATACAAAGCTGGTACTTCACCTATAAGTCTAATAAACTGGTACTTTTTAGAACAATCTCAGATTCTCAGTGAAATTTTCAACTGTCTGAAATACTTTCAGCATCTAGGCTGGTTTCTAACACTTTAAAGGAAAAAAAAGAAAGATATCAAAATCAAAGTGACAAGTTGAGCTGGGGTGTGTTTCAGTAGTATAGGACTTGCCTAGCAAGTTCAAGGCTTTGGGTTTGGTCCCCAGCACCACACCTGTACACAAACACAAAAGAATGGTGACAAGTATTAGGCCTGGCCTGTGCTTGGCACTGTACTAGTAGCATCAGCCCAAGTTCAGAAGGACCCTTCAGGAATCAAATTGCTTAAAATTCCATTAAAAAGTTGCCTAGGGTCAGTGGTTAGCAGTATCTGGGCCTTTGCCAGTCAGAATTGTTTAGGGTAGCAAGAAGGTTAGGTTTAAACCCCAGAAGGTAAGGCCAATGCCAGTATAACCTCCTTTTGCAGGCAGCCCTGGGAGCAAAAACCAGGTTTTTGGCTTCCTTTGCACTCTGCTGATTCCTGCTGGGTTTAGGTTAAAAAGGACACATTGGAGCATCTGCTCTCCAGTGGCACTCCTCACCCTCATCTCTAAACCAAGAAAAAGACTGTAACAGCACTGAAGTATACTGTAAGTGCTCCTAAGACAGCTTTAACACTCCTTTGGGCAAGGGACACAAAGCCTCAGATAAACCACAAAACAATCCACTTGGCACCATAGTATTGTTTTGTTCTGGGAATTCTGACCTTAGGCAAAACCATAGTCATGAATACATAAACAACCACTTTCTGAGCCATCTAACAATGACTAAGCTCTGCTATTAAGCAGAGTACCTCTGCCAGAGGAAAAAGCAGAAAGGTGGCAGAGCTAGCCATGGCAATGCCTCACCTGAGTGACAGTACAAATCTCACCAGTGAGAGTCCACAGTACAAAAACGACCTTGCTTGTCATGATCTCATTTGAAAAGCTATACAGCAAATAGTCTGCAAACAGATATCAGGCCACGCCGTCTAAATGATTAGAACAGCCAGTGGTATGTAAACCCTGGGCAATAAGGTCTCCAAAGACTTCGGGTGAAGGAAGAGGATCCTGACTGTGAGAAAGAGGGTCCCTGGAGACATCTGACCTGGACAGGATGCCATCTCTCACGATGATTACCTGGGTGGCTGTGAAAGTTAATGGGATGAAGCCCTCACTATCAGCAGAGAGAAGAATCCAATGGGAATCTGTGAAGTAAAATAAACAAAGACAATTTAGGATATCTAATTCTATAAGGAGAATGATGACAACAAATAAGGTGGGTTTTTTTTTAGTGGAATACAGTAGTTGATATCAAGCCTTATCATCATAGGATTTTACAGAGAATGGTGGGCTAAAAGGACTGAGGGTCAGGTTACATGGCAGGAAGAGGATGTCAGTGACTTACAGTCATCCAAAGTTGGTCACTTAGGTAGAGTTAAAGGACATACACTTTCACCCAGGCCCGGCATTTATCACCCAGTGCTATATATACAAGCTTGTGTATGCACATACATTAAGGGTTGTATGTAGAAGTTTTCTCCCTTATCTATGTGCTCTTCACCAGTTTCTCAAGAAACTATCTGAATCTGAGAAGCAGTTAATCTATGGAGAAACATTCATTATTTTGTAGATCCATAATAACCTGTAGACATTCAAGGAGATTGAAATGACTAGTTAGAATATAGTTGCCCAGATAATCCTGAATGGTTTGTTTCAGGGTAACCTAGGAACCACTAGCACAACACATGCTTGGACCTTTTCTGGTTCCTTTAAGTCTAATGTGTCTTACTTTTTGACCCTGTGATTTCACTTCTGAAAATCTACACTCCCAAGAATAACATAAAATATGCAGAGAGGGTTTTTCTTAGTGTTATTTATAATGGTGAAAAGTTGAAAACCCCCTAACTGGGTCAAAGAATACATCACAAATAAGATACAGAACAGCTCAGAATGAAATATTAACTTATCCATTAAAAATGAGAATCATGAGCTGGACATGGTGATACATGTCCAAAATCCCAGCTACTTGGAAGACTGGGACAGGAGAGAAGTCTAGGCAACTTAGCAAGACCCTGTTCCAAAATTTTAACAAAGAGCTGGGATGTAGTTCAGTGGTAGAGCGCTTACCTAGCATATGCAAGGCCCTAGGTTCAATTCTTAATACTGCAAAACAATTTTTAAAAGTGATTTATGGGGGGGCTGGGGATGTGGCTCAAGCGGTAGCGCACTCGCCTGGCATGTGTGCGGCCCGGGTTCGATCCTCCAGCACCACATACAAACAAAGATGTTGTGTCCGCCAATAACTAATAAATAAATAAATATTAAAAAAAAAAAGTGATTTATGGGGCTGGGGATGTGGCTCAAGTAGTAGCGCGCTCGTCTGGCATGCGTGCGGCCCGGGTTCGATCCTCAGTACCACATACAAACAAAGATGTTGTGTCTGCCGAAAACTAAAAAATAAATATTAAAATTCTCTCTCTCCCTCTCACTCTCATTCTGTCTTAAAAATTAAAAAAAAAGAATATCTACTAACTTTAAAAAAAGTGATTTATGAAGCTACATCATAAATGCAAATGCCAAAACAAAAAAAGAGAAAAATGCTAATACTACAATGTTAAATGGGAAAAAATAAAATGATATTCTATGTTCAGTGTGTTGGCTACTGTTAAAAGAATGAAGCCTAACAAGAATATAGAAGTGTTAATATCAAAATGTCTGAATAATTTCTTAAACCTTTGTTCTAGCAGACTAATATTTGCTCCTATGCTTATGCAAAGGTAAATCTTAAATTATATGAACAAATAAAATCTGCTATATTGTGCTTGGGACATTTAAATCAATGTAAATATATGTATTCTGTGACATGATGTTTTATTTGGCTATTTAAAAACATTTAAGATTATGTTTAAAAGAAAAATAAAATGAGGCATAACAATCATGCTCTACATCTGATTAATGTGGGTATTACTCAATCAAATACCATCTGAGAGTGTCCTTCATGTCTCCATGCCTGCTCCATATCAGAACAACTTCTTTTAAGAAATATTCTGCAATGCTATGATTTTTACATTTTAGTGCAATAAGTTAAGTATACGTGAGGTGTGAGGTTGCTATGTGATTTCCTTTTCATTGTTATACATTGCTTTGTAACTTTTCTAGTCTTATCATGTGTACATTTAAATTTTCCAGCTAGGCTGTAAGTTTCCTAAGGGCAGAACCAATATTTTCATGTGTTATCTCTAATAGGCTGGCTATACACTAGGCAATTAATGATATTAATTAACTAGCAAATTACTGAATGATTGGTATACCTCATTTCTGTTACCAGTGGAAGCCACAGAATGGATGGTAAAGGGAGGAATGTTATGAATTTAACCTACCATGCAGCATTTCAACAAGAGAGAGGCCAAACATCTGCTGAATTGCACTGAGCCTTAGCTTGCCATTGCAGAGAAGCACTGCTCTTCTTTCAACAGGACCTACATAGCAAGGTTTCTTCAAAATAAATAAATAAACAAATAAATAAACAAATAAACAAATGTTGCTAAACTATTACAAAAATAGTGGGGCTAACATTTCTTTTTTTCTTTTTTTAGTTGTAGTTGGACACAATGTGTTTAATTTATTTGGTGTAGTGCTGAGGATAGAACCCAGTGCCTTGTTCATAATAGGCCAGCGGTCTACTGCTGAGCCACAACCCCAGCCCTAGGGCTAACATTTCTTAAGAATAGAAATGGGTGGGCTGGGGTTGTGGCTCAGTGGTAGAGTGCTTGCCTAGCAATTTGAGGCCCTGGATTTGATTCTCAGCACCGCATATAAATAAATAAAAATAAAGTTCTACTGACAACTAAAAAAAAAAAAAAAAAAAAAGAAAGAAAAAAAGAATAGAAATGGGGCTAACATTTCTTCCGTTTTTTTTTTTTTTTGCAGTGTTTTTAAAACACACTCTGCCAAGTTTTATTAAAGAAAAATTTTACATGTTTTACTTTTCACCAGTCTGTTCTGGCATGCTTCTAATGATATCAGAATCACCCGGATCAATGATAGACAGTGTGCATACTCTGTAGTATTTTCCACATGCTGTGCCCAGTTCAATATTATTGCCACTGTAGTGATGGACACCAGTTTTGGCCAACATGGCATAGTACTCTACTTCAGATTTCCTTAAAGCTGGACAGTTGTTGGCAAGGATGACCAATTTCGCTTTGCCCTGTCTGATCATCTTCAGAGTTTGCTTGTACCCCAGTACATACTTTCCACTTTTCATAACAAGCTGAAGCCAAGAGTTTACCGACTCCAGGGACTTTTTCGTCTTTTTTGCAGCCACCATCTTCCTGCCTTAAATGCGGGACGGCCCCCAACCTAGAGCAGCCATCAAGATGGCTGGAGAGCTAGAAAGGGCTAACATTTCTTAAGAACAGAATGTGAAACAGTTTTTGAAAATCCTTGTCTATTATCACTATCAACTATACTTCAGTTATAAATCTTAAGGAGCTCTTGCTGTATTCTTTTTCTTTTCATTTCTTTTTTTTAAAATTTATTTTATTTTATTTATTCTGTTACATATGACAGCAGAATGTAATTCAATTCATAATACACAAATAGAGTACAATTTTTCATGTCTCTGGTTGTACACAAAGTAGAGTCTCACTATTCATGTTTCCGTACACGTACTTAGGGTAATGATGTCTGTCTCATTCCAACTTTCCTATCCCCATGCCCCCTGCCTTCCCTTCCCTCTCCTTTGCCCTATCTAAATTTCATCTGTTCCTCCCTTGCCCCCCCCATCCCCATTTTGAATTAGCCTCCTTATATCAGAGAATACATTCGGCATTTGGTTTTTGGGATTGGCTTACTTAGCATGGTATTCTACAACTCCATACATTTACTGGCAAATGCCATGATTTTATTCTCTTTTAATGCCGAGTAATATTCCATTGTGCATATACACCACATTTTCTTTATCCATTTATCTATGGAAGGGTATTTAGGTTGGATTCACAATTTAGCTATTGTGAATTGTGCTGCTATAACCATTGATGTGACTGTGTCCCTATAGTATGCTGTTTTTAAGTCCTTGGGTATAAACTGAGAAGTGGGATAGCTGGGTCAATGGTGGTTCCATTCCCTGTTTTCCAAGGAATCTCCATACTGTTTTCCAGTTTGGTTGCACCAATTTGCAGTCCTACTAGCAATGTGAGAGTGTGCCCTTTTCCCCACATCCTCATCAACACTTATTGTTGTTTGTATTCTTAGTTCTGCTGCATTATTTAACGTATCTACAGGATCAGAACAAAATACAATCCCTAAGGTACTTTCCCTCTTTCTCTAAACTCTAATTCTAGGAACTGGCTTTCCTAGGACGTGACCAATGACACTATAGGATGATGGAGAGTAGCACAGTTCAATCCTGAAGAACAATTCCCTGGCTGTTTTAAAAAGAACTAAGAAACTTCACACTTGCTTTAGTGGAGAAAATGCAAAGAAAGACTGACCTAGTGGTAAAATATCTGAGCATTTGCACAAATAAAACAAACAAACTGTGGTCAAAATTCACTTAGCTTAGAAAAAGTATAAAGGAAAATCATTTTTAAAATGTAAAAAGTCATTACAAATTAATCTTCTTTAGAAATGGTTTCAAATATAGCTAGAGTATAAAAAAATATTTTAAAATTATCACTCTTAACTTAAAACACATTAAGAGCCCAAAGGCATAATCACAAAACATAAAATAAAGAAAAATTACTTCTAATTATGTATTATTTGAAATAATATCTTCATTCAAGTATTTAAAGAATAGTATTGTAAGTAAGTTATGTGTCTAATTTGTTTTATTAAAATTTTCACAGTTCATTTTCTGAATGCTACGAAATGTGATTTCAACTTAAAAAGATAAATTATACTCCATTTATGGTAGGGCAAACCACTCAAAAATGTATACTAATAACATTTGTAAACAAAGTCACATGAATAAACTGTAAAAGTCCTAAGCAGCTAATTGTTTAATTCATGAAATGTAACATTTGAAATTATAAGAGACACTGTCCTATGCTTTTCATTATTTTGCTTTTTTTCTGACTTTTGTCATTATAAAAGGAAGATATAATCACCATTTTAAAAAACAAAAATTTGTAATGCAGAAAGTAAGGTCCCTAAAATTCTACCTATAATTTTTAAAAATTTAGTTTTAAACTATTCTTTGAAAAACATATATCCTTGAGTTGGTACAGTAGTAATATTAAGTAAACACTAATTAAAATACCTCTTTTTGACCAGTATTAAAAGAGTAATTTATATGATGCTTATACATGTTGATTTCACTATCAACATGCTGCAAATATCTATTAAATCTAATAAGGAAAATAAATACAAGCAATTCACATTCAATTGGCAAAAACCATGAAAACACACTAAATTCACTAATCATGAATAAGTGAAACAACACCTCACACTGATCAGATTGGAGAGATGTGAGGAAAAGGATAGTCATATGTTGCTGATGGGTGTGAGATAGTGCACTGTAACGTTAAAAGAAAATCTTTGGGGGCTGAGGTTGTGGCTCAGCAGTAGAGCACTCGCCTCGCACGTGAGAGACCCTGGGTTCGATCTGCAGCACCACATAAAAATAAATAAGTGAAATAAAGGCATTATTTCACTTATTTATTTAGTTGTCCAACTACAACTAAAACATAAATATTAAAAAAGAAAATCTTTTTTAAAAAAATATATTTAAATTGGATTTATTTTTAAATATTTTTTTTAGTTGTAGATGGGTACAATATCTTTATTTATTTATTCTTATGTGGTACTAAGATTCGAACCCAGTGCCTCACTTCATGCAAGGCAAGAGATCTACCACTGAGCTACAACCCCAGTCCCTAGACTGGATTTATTTTTATGTGGTGCTGAGGACCAAACCCAGGGCCTCACATATGCTAGGCAAGTACTCTACCTACCACTGAGCCACAACCGTAGCCCCTAAAAGAAAATCTCTAAAAGGCAATCTTGCAGTTCTATCAAAAGCACAAACATACATAGTCTTCAAATTTACACCTCCAAATACAAGTTCTAAACCAAATGGACACACACACTGTTTCAGCACTGTTTGGAGTGGCCCTTGATGGAAAACAAAGTGAATGTGGATCAACAAGGGGATAGCTGAATGCACAGGGGCAATTTCTGAGAATTCCTGAGATATAACAAAAAGCATAAAATCTCAGATTCAGAGAATATAACAAATCTTGGAAGAGAACCTAAAAAAAAAAACCACAATTATATTAAGGAAAACTTCACCAAGACTTGTTCATATATGATTTCACCCACTATGTGAAATCGAGACCATTAGAACCTGATAAAATTCTTCTGGGTTTTAAGAATCAATCTAGCTTTCATCATATAAAGCAACATAAAACCCAGTGAAAACACTGAATTTCGGGCTGGGGATGTGGTTCAAGCAGTAGCGCGCTCGCCTGGCATGCCTGTGGTCCAGGTTCAATCCTCAGCACCACATACAGACAAAGATGTTGTGCCCGCCAAATACTAAAAAATAAATATTAAAAAATCCTCTCTCTCTCTCTTCCTCTCTCTTTAAAAAAAACAAAAAACAAAAAACACTGAATTTCCACCAAGATAGGCTATTGTACTTACTCAATGACAAAACTCTATATTGCTAAGCAACAAATAAATTCTTTTGTCTCAGAAAACTAACTCGAAGTGTAGTGATAGTCCACTCTGATTTTAATTTGCATTTCTCTAATGGCTAATGAGGTTGAGGTGTTATCTATATATACTCTTCAGAAAAATTCTGTGTACATGTTTAAAAAAAAATAGCATACTCAGCATGGAGTGCACCATATGACTATTTTTGCAAAACAATGACAAACCACCCCTTGCACACATACAGTATATATCTATGTATACAAGATCTGTGTTAGATTATATGAGTATGAAGAAAAACATGGAAGGATACACATTAAGCTGCTGGTGAAAGTGGATTATGGGGAGGATGGGTTGGGGCCATATTCAATGTGGAAAGAAGTATCCACAATAAAGTACCCACATGTATGATATAATCCCACCTAAATAATAATATGTACTTGCATATGTATACATAGAGATGCATCCAAAACATTTTATTTTTTATTTTTTGGTGGTGCTGTGGATTGAACCCAGGGCCTTGTACATGCAAGGCAAGCTACTCTATACCCATCCCATGTTTTTGAATATCTGAATGTCTCTACTGTAAAAGGAAAAGGTTTTCCTAACACAATAACAATTTTTTTCCTACATATAAATTGCCAAAGTGTAGTCATTCATTTTTTCACACCAAACACAAGATAAAAATCACAACATATATTGGTTATGTGTGCCTATCTGTTTGGTAAGCTAACCTGCAAAGGTTTATCACCTTGCTTGTAATATACATGCCCAGGTTAGTGAAGTTCAGTTAGAGTACCTCTTTTTCATTAAAACTTCTTGCACTGGATGCAGCAGCTTTAATGTAAAGTGGTAGCTCCTCAAAGGGGCAATTACCTGGTAAATGATGTGAACATAAGGGAGATCCTTAGAGAGTGGATACACTGGAGAGGATTTCTTCCCATTATGTACAAAATCCATGAGTTCAGAAAGACACTGTTGCAATTCAATCAGGTTTCTAGACAAAATTCCCAGTTCCTTAGGTAGCTGGTAAGTTTCCTTTTCCTTTTGTAAGTTCTCTTTTTGAAACACATCAGGAGGTTTTGGTGTGCTGGAGTGATCTAGTGTTCTGCTGGGCCTTGAGAGTGTTTCCAAGGCAATGGAATCATCAGTGATACTGGATGGGAGACTTTTGATTTCTTTAATAAGGGGCCTTCCAGGCCTTTTATTCTGACTATTAGTATTAGCTGTTAATAAAAGCCCTCTGTTTTGGTGGCAAAAATCTGGGGAAAGACTTCTAATCAACTTTTTCCTATTTAACAGAGCACTGCAAATAGAAGGAGCACTCTGGCTTTTGTTAGATGTGGCTGAAGATTCTTCTTTCAACAATACTTCTCTAACAATCAGATGAAGGATATACTGATCAGACTCTGAAGAAGGAAGAAATGCTGAATCAGTGGACTTTTGTTTTCCTACCAAAATTAATAATTTGTCTGCCAAAAAACATATGCCTTTGGGTCTTTCATTACTTTCTAAATGAATTTGCTGGATGTTTGGCATAGAAGATGAAATGATAGAGTAGATCAAAATTATATTACAAGTGTTGGAAGCCACTGCCACTACCTGTGCTTTAAGATTAAATGCTATTAAATCAGGAACCAAAATGCCTGGAACAGTCACTTTTCTGGTCATGGTAACTGCTTCCTTAAAAGTCACAAGAACCAAATGTGAAGAATCCTGGCCAGTTCCTGTCAAGTAGTTCTTTTGTCTTAAGCAAATAAGAGAACTCCCCTCAGACCTAGCTTGGTTGAAATGTATATGAGTTAGATCCAAGGGCTCTGAAAAGGAAGGAGAAACTGATATTTCAGAATTTGATTCAGAAGCAATTTCCCCCTTATCCACAGAAGGCATTTCATCAATAACTGGAAAAGTAGGCAGATGAGTATCTTCACCGCTAAGTGGAACATCAAAGGTTTCCAATGCATTTAAGCTGCAAATCTTATCTAGTGGAAGCTCTGTAGCTATAGCAACCTGTGAATCCACAGTGGCTCTCATGGAACAGATGTAGCTGTCCACATCAAACACTGGACACAAGGAGGACCTGTGAAGAATCTTCTGAGGACTATCCCAAACAAAAGAATGAAGGCTGCTGCCTACTGCAACCACTAGCCTCTGGCCATCCTGGGTCCAGCATCCACAGTGAATGCGGCCCTGAGTGTTGATGTCCACTTTTATCCGGGAACTGTCACAGTGAACATCAGGGAAAACAGAGACATTCTGTGAAGTCATCACAGTCAGGACAGCATTTTTGGGGTGCCACACACAGCCCTGGGGAAGGAGAGGAAGTGATTCTCTAATTTCAGAGGTCTGAGACACCAACCATTTGCTTGACCCCACAGTGCTGGGACACAGCTGCCACACAGTGACATGCTTCTTGTGCTGGATAGCAAGTAGAGTAGGCATGTCAGTCATTGCTGACTGGGCCCACGATAACCCACAGACATGTTCAAATTGTCCAATGACTCTGGAGTTCCCAAACTTGGCTTCTCCATTGTGAAGCTGTAAATCAGTCAGAAATACTTGATTCCCATCCGTCCAGGCAAGGCCATGGTTTGGGTGTATTGCTTGATACAACACATTCAGTCCAGTCCTGAGCAGTTTTCCTTTTCCCAACTCCATCCTTTGTGATAAAAGTTATCTGAAATGATTAGGAAGGAAAGTTACACCATGAAAAAAATAATTTTAAAAATCCAGAATATAGGCTATTTAAGATAACTGACTTGGACCCAGGTCAGTCTTGTAGGGGGATAAAAAGACAGGAATAATGTTGTAAATTAAGAGACTACTGAGAGCTGGGGAGGCAGCACAGTAGTAGAATATTTGCTTAGCATGAATGAGGCCCTGGGTTCCATCCCTAGCACTACAAAAAAATAAAATATAAAAACAAAAATTAAAGAGAGAGACTGCTGAGTTAAGACAATGCAATGTAAAAACTTTGGCTTGATTTTGAATTGAGGATATAAAATTTTCTGTCTCAAAAAATGTATTTTTTACAACTGAAGAATTATGATTAAGAAGATATGTGATCGAGGGATATAGCTCAGCAGTAGAACATGAACTCAGCATGTGTGAGGCTCCGAGTTCAATCCTTAGCACCACACACACAAAAAAGAAGGGACAGTAGACTTGTTAATCTTTATTAAATGTGTTAGAGGATATACGTTGAAGTATTTGGGATAGTTTCAAGATATGTAGAACATGCTTTCAAATGGTTTAGAAAAAAAATTTTATATATAGATAGATAAAACAAATATAACAAAATGTTAACAATTATTGAATTCATACTTAGGCTACATTGGCATTAATGGGATTTCAACCTTTTAGAAGGCTGAATATCTCAACCTCTACTCTACCATCATTCTAGGATCTTTGAACTTGAATGTGTTCATACATATTTATGACACATAAGATCAGTAATAAGAAATACTATTGGGATAAGTTAAAAATATGAATATTCACTTTGAAATAAATATTTTTTAATTTCTTCTTTAAACAATGTTATTCTTGCTGGGTGCAGTGGCACACGCCTATAATCCTAGCAGCTAGGGAGACTGAGGCAGGAGGATCACGAGTTCAAAGTCAGCTTCAGCAATGACAACTCAATGAGATCCTATCTCTAAGTAAAATACAAAATAGGGCTGGGGATGTGGCTCCGTGGTTGAGTGTAATCCCCCAGTACCTGAGTTCAATCCCCGGCACACAACCCCCAAAAAGAATGTTATTCTTTAATTTCTTTGAAACACTGATTTATAGCTAAGTAAACCTGCATTTCCCAAACTGCAATTCCTAAGACCCCACATAAAGTCCTTTTTCACTTTTGCAAAATAAATAAATATTCTTCAATTTAAGAGTGAAAAATTGCCAAGAACATTTTGAAATTCCATCAAAGAATCATCTAACTTGGAAAGGTCATTTCTTTACCACTCTCCTCCTCCTCCTCTTCCTCTTCTTCTTTTTTTAATTGTAGGTGGACACAATACCTCTATTTTATTTTTATGTGGTGCTGAGGATTGAACCCAGTGCCTCAAGCGTGCCAGGTGAGTGCTCTACCACTGAGCCCCAGCCCCAGCCCCATCATTCACTTCTTAATCCCCTCCTTTACCAATTTCTCGTCCAAAGCAACACTCACCAAGCCACCAATGCCATCCCTGTCACTGAATCCTTTCAGCCTATTCTACTGAGCAGCCAGTGTCAAAGACAGAACTTGAGAAACTGTCTTCAGATTCTAAATCCAAAGAAATGAATTTTCTGCCAAACAGCCTGGTAATCTGCTTTTAACTCTTCTGTAAATGACTTCTCATACTTCTTTATTAGCTTCATGCTTGCTTTTAGGATCTTGTACTAAGAATAATTGGTCTGTTATGCTTCTACACATGATGTCAGATTAAATGGTTCTGCAGTGGCTTGCTAAATGGAGAAAAAGTCCCCTGTCGTTGCTAATGACAAAAACAGCAATCTCTATCCCATTGGTCTTCTGTAATATATGGTTTTCGCTAATATCCACTTATGTATTTTTAAAAGTCTTTTATTGATAAATAATGCATAATACATTTTCCTGGACAGAAAAATTCCTAATGGACTAAATGTATGAAAGGCAATTTATCTGACATATTTTAGACCACCTAATTTAGTCTAATGTCATTAGAGTGTGTGTGGACAGAGTAGCACAAGAAAAGAACTTGTGAATAAACCGGGGAAAACATGATAATAAATTTAATGAAGTTTTTAGAAAAATAAATTTTACTGTCTTTATCTTTAACAACAAGAAAAAAATTGACATTTTTTTCTCAGAAACCTAATAATAAATTTTAAAATCTGCTCCATTCTTTTCTCTGCCTATGCTATACCAGGACCTGACCACCTTTCACTTTTTATTAGGGTAGAACAAGGAAAAGTGTCCTTGATTCTAGTCTCTTCTTTCCAAAAGAGCCTGAATGCTATGTGTTGTCAGGCAGATTAATCTTTCTACAAAGCATAACTCTGCTGGGCACTGGGGTACATACCTGTAATCCCAGCTTCTCCAGAGGCTGTGGTAGGACAGAAAGTTCAAGGCCAGCCTAGCAAGACCCTGACTCAAAAATTAAAAAGTAAAAATAAAAAAAGAGGCTAGGGATGTAGCTCAGTGGTGGAAGAGGGAAAGGACAGCTCTGAATATTTTGTTCTTTTCTTCAAAAACTTTTGAAGAATTGCCACAGTCTTCAGTGTGTATAGAAAGTTCTTCCCATGGGCTGGGGTTATGGCTCAGCGGTAGAGCGCTTGCCTAGCAAGTGCGAGGCCCTGGGTTCAATCCACAGCACCACATAAAAATAAATAAAGGTGTTGTGTCCAACTACAACTAAAAAATAAATTTAAAAAAAAAAAAAGGGCTGGGGATGTGGCTCAAGCAGTAGTGCGCTCGCCTGGCATGTGTGCGGCCCGGGTTCGATCCTCAGCACCACATACCAACAAAGATGTTGTGTCCGCCAAAAACTAAAAAAAAAATAAATAAACAAATATTAAAATTCTCTCTCTCTCTTAAAAAAAAAAAAAAAAGAAGAAAGTTCTTCCCAGGGCTAGGGATGTAGTTCGGTGGTAGAGCACTTGCCTAGCATGCATAAGGACCTGGCGGCTCCAAAACTTTTTTTAATTAATTAAAAAATAAATTAAAAAGTTATTTCAAAATGTATTAGCAAGGCATTTTAGGCTGTATACTATCTGATATGGATATAGTTGTCCAACTTCAGCTCTTTGATCATAAAGGGCCGGCTGAGGAATCTGAGGTAAGTAGCGCACATTCATAAGACAATGTGCAGGATGGACCTGAGAAAAAAGAGACAGGCTTCATCAGAGGCCATGAAATAGTCGGAATGGCACAATGGTCTGAAAGAGAACCAAGTTTGTAGCAATTTCAGTAGAGAAAGAGCGCCAGATTCAGGAGATGCTTCTAAAACAGAGGGAACAGATCATATCAGATAGCATATGAGAGGAGGAAAGAACTAAGGAGAATATCCAGATTTTTAGCTTGGAAAATGCTGAACCCACTAACCAAAGATACAGAAGGTAGGAAATGCTTCAAAAGTGAGAAGAGGCAGGACACAGTGGCATATACCTTTAATCTCAAGTGCCTCAGGAGGCTGAGGCAGGAGGATCACAAGTTTGAAGCCAACTTGGGCAAATTGGCAAGACCCTGTCTCAAAAAATAAAAAAAGGGGGGCTGGGGGTGTGGCTCAAGCAGTAGCGCACTCGCCTGGCATGCCCACGGCCCAGGTTCGATCCTCAGCACCACATACTAACAAAGACGATGGGTTTGCCAATAACTAAAAAAGAAATATTAAAAAATTCTCTCTCTCTTTAAAAATAAATAAATAAATAAAAATTAAAAGAAAAATAAAAAAGGGTTGGGAATGTACCTTAGTAGTACAGAGTCACTGGGTTCAAACTCCAGTAGTGGGGAGGGGGGTGAGAAGTGGGTGAAATATGATAAATTTAGTATTATATGTGCTTCACTTAAGTTGTCTATAAGAAGTCAGGTATGGTGGCATATATCTGTATTTCCAGCTACATGTGTGGCTGAAACAAGAGACTAATAACTTCAAGGCCGGCCTAGCAATTTAGCAAGACCCCATCTCAAAATAGAAAAGAGCTGGTAAAGTGCTTATTAGACAGACAAAAGAAATTAAAGGCATTAAGATAGGAAAAGAAGAACTTAAATTATCACTATTTGCGGATGATATGATCCTATACCTAGAAGACACAAAAGGATCTACAAAGAAACTACTAGAGCTAATAAATGAATTCAGCAAAGTGGCAGGATATAAAATCAACACGCATAAATCAAAGGCATTCCTGTATATCAGCGACAAATCTTTGCTGAGGGCCATTGCCAAGTAGGAATGACGCATCGAAATTTCCTTGCCAGTGTACCCCATGTTGCTTAGAGGAAGGACTCGTGGAAATGGACTTGCCTTGGACATTCGCTGTGACATTGCTCGTATGTTTGAGAAAGGTGACCCTGCTCAAGGACCAGGGTGGATCCGGGTTTAGGGAGGATCCTACTGGATTAGGGTGGATCCAGGTTTAGGGTGTATCCTGCAGGTTTTAGGGAGTATCCCACTCCTTGGGTTTAGGGCGTTCCTGGTTTAGGACAATCTGGGTTTAGGGTGGTTCCAGGTTTAAGGTTATTCCTGCTGGGAATAGGGCGTATCCTGCTGCCTGAGTTCCCCATAGAGTTCTCATGGAATTCAGAAAGTATTTGGGATTCATTTTTTTTTTTTTTTTTTTTTTAGTATTTGGCGGACACAACATCTTAGTTTTGTATGTGGTGCTGAGGATCGAACCCGGGCCACAAGCATGCTAGGCGAGCGCGCTACCGCTTGAGCCACATCCTCAGCCCCAAGTATTTGGGATTCAAAGCCTGGTGGAGTACGTGAATTTTGCGGGCAGAACCTGATTTTCCTCAGAACATGTTTGTAGAGGGCCGGTGTGAGTTGGAGAATAAAGAATTGCTGTTTGAATCTACAAAGCTGTGAGTGGCTCGTGATCTTGGGCCCAGCCAGACTGCGGCAAATCTTCTGAACTGGAAATGAAGAAAACCACCCCATTCACAATATCCTCAAAAAATAAAATAAAATACTTGGGAATCAACCTAACAAAAGAGGTGAAAGATTTATACAATGAAAACTACAGAACCCTAAAGAGAGAAATAGAAGAAGATCTTAGAAGATGGAAAAATATACCCTGTTCATGGATAGGCAGACTAACATCATCAAAATGGCAATATACCAAAAGTCCTCTATAGGTTTAATGCAATGCCAATCAAAATCCCAACGGCATTTCTTATAGAAATAGATAAAGCAATCATGAAATTCATATGGAAAAATAAAAGACCCAGAATAGCAAAAGCAATTCTAAGCAGGAAGTGTGAATCAGGAGGTGTAGCGATACCAGATTTCAAACTGCACTACAGAGCAATAGTAACAAAAACAGCGTGGTACTGGTACCAAAACAGGCAGGTGGACCAATGGTATAGAATAGAGGACACAGAAACCAATCCACAAAATTACAACTATCTTATTTTCGATAAAGGGGCTAAAAGCATGCAATGGAGGAAGGATAGCATCTTCAACAAATGGTGCTGGGAAAACTGGAAATCATATGCAACAAAATGAAACTGAATCCCCTTCTCTCGCCATGCACAAAAGTTAACTCAAAATGGATCAAGGACCTTGATATCAAATCAGAGACTATGCGTCTGATAGAAGAAAAGGTTGGCTCCGATCTACATATTGTGGGGTCAGGCTCCAAATTCCTTAATAGGACACCCATAGCACAAGAGTTAATAACAAGAATCAACAAATGGGAGTTACTTAAACTAAAAAGTTTTTTCTCAGCAAGAGAAACAATAAGAGAGGTAAACAGGGAGCCTACATCATGGGAACAAATTTTTACTCCTCACACTTCAGATAGAGCCCTAATATCCAGAGTATACAAAGAACTCAAAAATTTAAACAATAAGAAAACAAATAACCCAATCAACAAATGGGCCAAAGACCTGAACAGACACTTCTCAGAGGAGGACATACAATCAATCAACATGTACATGAAAAAATGCTCACCATCTCTAGCAGTCAGAGAAATGCAAATCAAAACCACCCTAAGATACCATCTCACTCCAGTAAGATTGGCAGCCATTATGAAGTCAAACAACAACAAGTGCTGGCAAGAATGTGGGGAAAAGAGTACACTTGTACATTGCTGGTGGGACTGCAAATTGGTGCGGCCAATTTGGAAAGCAGTATGGAGATTTCCTGGGAAAGCTGGGAATGGAACCACCATTTGACTCAGCTATTGCCCTTCTCGGACTATTCCCTGAAGACCTTAAAAGAGAGTAATACAGGGACACTGCCACATCGATGTTCATAGCAGCACAATTCACAATAGCTAGACTGTGGAACCAACCCAGATGCCCTTCAATAGATGAATGGATAAAAAAAAATGTGGCATTTATACACAATGGAGTACTATGCAGCACTAAAAAATGACAAAATCATGGGATTTGCAGGGAAATGGATGGCACTAGAGCAGATTATGCTAAGTGAAGCTAGCCAAACCCTAAAAAACAAATGCCAAATGTCTTCTTTGATATAATGAGAGCAACTAAGAACAGAGCAGGGAGGAAGAGCAGAAGGAAAAGATTAACATTAAACAGAGACATGAGGTGGGAGGGAAAGGGAGAGAAAAGGGAAATTGCATGGAAATGGAAGGAGACCCTCAATGTTATATAAAATTACATATAAGAAGTTGTGAGGGGAATGGGGAAAAAAAAACAAGGAGAGAAATGAATTACAGTAGATGGGGTAGAGAGAGAAGATGGGAGGGGAGGGGGGATAGTAGAGGATAGAAAAGGTAGCAGAATACAACAGTTACTAATATGGCATTATGTAAAAATGTGGATGTGTAACCGATGTGATTCTGCAATCTTTGTAATGTTTTGAAAAACCAATAAAATAAATAAATAAATAAATAAATAAAAGAAAAAAAAGAAAAAGAAAAGAGCTGGTAAAGTGCTTTGTCTGGTTTAAGTAAGGCCCTGGGTTCAATCCCCAGAACTAAAAAAAAAAAAAAGTAAAAAAGAAAAAAGTTTATTTGAGCAATTATAAACAGGGCTGGGGATACAGCTCAGTTGGTAGAGTGCTTGCCTTGCATGCACAAGGTCCTGGCTGGGTTCAATCCCCAGCACCACAAAAATTTCCTATAAACAGAACAAAAATTAAATTGTGGGCAGTCCCTAGAACCAGAACAGGTTCTGCTAAATCCTTAGAACATCATGACAGCATTTATAGAAAAGGGAAATTAAGTATAGAGACAACGTAATTGGCTACAGCTAAATTGGTTACAGAGCCTCCCTCAATTAACTAAAACTCAGCTACTTTGATTAAACTAGTTCGGTCTGTTGGGCCCAGTGCAGGAGTCTCGTTCACGTCAATGGCTCCTACAAAATTTTATTTAACACTGTGCAACGCTGTATAACATCTTTCTTACTTAAGATTATATATTATATTTTTCTATGTTATTAAAAGTTTTATAAATATTTTTTGGAAGCCACTCCATAAAGTGAAATTACATGATTTGTTGAATTCACCCTTTTTTTCACTGACCTTCATACAGGCCCGGTCCTTTACACTTTTATTTTGACACAAGAGTCTCGGTAAATTGCCAACGCGATCCTGGCCTCCCAAGTCTCCGGGATTACAGGTGTGCACCACCGCGCCCGGACTCTACTCGCTGGAGAGCCCTGGTCGTGGCCAATTTTATTCTACTAAAAATAACGCTGTGAGCCGGGCGCGGTGGCTTTTAAGTAAGGCCCTGGGTAATCCCGGCAGCTCAGGAGGCTGAGGCAGGAGGATCGCGAGTCCAAAGCCAGCCTCAGCCACCGCGAGGTGCTAAGCTACTTAGTGAATCCTGTTTCTAAATAAAATACAAAATAGGGCTGGGATACGGCTCAGTGGTCCAGTGCCCCTGAGTTCAATTCTCGATACCAAAAATAAACAAAAATAACGCTGTGATAAAGATCTTTATGCATAAAGCATTTTAAAAAAAATCCAGACTTCCTTAGGACAGTCTCAGAAACATCATTCGTGAACCACGAGAAACGTATTCCCTCGTCTAAACCCGGTGCTCCTCCTCCAGCCCCTCACACGGGGCCCTCCCTGTTCTTCCGCACCTCTCGCCGCACCGGGATCTCCTCCCCGTCTTTGCCCACCAAGCGCCGGTCCCACTCCCTCGCAGCCCACCCCTACCTCCCCACACTCGCCAAGCCCGGAAGCAGAGGAGACAAAGTACCTTTGGTCTCACTGCCCCATAGAAAAACCAACCTCCCCGGGCACCTCGCAAGACCGTGAGTGAGAAGTCCTGGACAGCTACCGGAAGCATCGGCCCCCCGGCCCTCTGATAGGTGAGCGTAGGCCAGGTCGGCTCCTCAATTCCCCTAACGATTGGCTTTTGAATGTGTCACGTTAGGAGAAGGTCTTTCCCACGGGCCAATAAGCTCAGGCTTTGCCGCACGGGTAGCTGGGAGTTGTGGTTCCCGCGGAACCACCTACCCAAGCCTGCCTGGATCTCCCTTAAGCGCGTTAGTACCTTCCTCCACTTCTCATCGGTTCTCTTAGTCTAAGAGAGTTGGAGCCCTAAGGTCATGGTTTCATTACCTTGTTTTATTGGGGGCGTAGGGTATCAGGAACCCTTTTTTTTTTTTAATAATTTCACTCTTCTTTCTTTTTTAATTTATTTTTTAGGTGTAGATGGACACAACACAATGCCTTTATTTTTATGTGGTGCTGAGGATCTAACCGGGTCCTGCCCGTGCTAGGTGAGCGCCCTACCACTGAGCCACAATCCCAGCCCCATGGAACTCTTTTTAAATCTGATAAAATCTTCCCAGAAAACTGTTCTTATCCTTTAACAAAATTTTGAGTATCAAATGAAGCTGCTTTATAGGCCTATGCAAATTACAAATCTCTGTTCTACACCTACTCCAAACTACCTGCCCATGGCCATAGCCCCTGGAGCTGGTGCTTCCAGCTATGGAAGATTGAGCCACACCTTGGAGCAGCTCATAAGAAATTTCAGATCCTGATCGGCATGCTACAGTTGACCATCATCTTTCCTGAACACCACAGTCAGTTCTTTTTCAGGGATGCTGATACCCATATCTATGATCTAGCCATCTGGGAAAATTGGAGTTGGGGAAATGGAGGACCAATACCTTGAGGATTCACTCTGGGTACCTTTGCTCAGGCTTTTCTCCCTGTACCTACCTTCCAGAGCCAGTTGACAGAATAAAATTTCCATCAATTTTTGGAACAATATATACAAGAATTGGGGGGGGGCATTTTTAAGAGTCTCATTCAAACTTCAAGCAAATATTACCTCCTTCAAACAATTCTAGAGGCTGAGGGTATAACCCCTATTAGCTTAGTATGTGTGAGGACCTGGATGCCAGTAGAAGAAAAGAAAGGGGGAGGGTGTGGAAGACAGACAATGTCTTTCTAGATTCCGTAAACTTCCCCCCTGTTATTTTTGAGGTACTTGGGGTTGTACCCAAAGACTTAACTCACGCCAAATAAGCACTCTACCAGCCCTAGATACCTGGATTTCTTTTAGGTGGAAGTGAAGAGTAGAATTTGTTCACTCCTTCCACCTTGTTCATTACTTGATGCTGTAGCTGAGTCCTTAGCGTCTCTAACTCAGTTTCTGTGAAGACAGGGATCCTGTCTTAATTCAATTTGTATTCCCAGGGTGCATCTTGGCTTTAAAAAGTGAGAACCCAATACACGTGCATGCGTGGAGTAGAACTGCACGGGATAGTGAATAGGGGTTCAAGGTGGGTGGGGCAGAGTCAACAACTGATGTCCTCCCTACCCTCTGTCCTTCTACAAACCCACGAAGCCTAACTGGTTCAGACTCCCATAGTGCCCTGAACTCGATGGCGCTGAGAACATCTAATTAAAATGTTTCATTGCCGGCCTTCTCCTGGACTGTAGGACCAGCTTGACTCCCCAGCTTAGCACAGAATAGATGCTGAATAAATATGTATTGAATGCATGGATCGATGGGTGGATATGTGGATGTGCGGGTGCCTGTATGTCTCGCACCCTCACCGCCCTCCGTGGCCAGTGAGTTAGTGACCCTTAGCCGGGCCAGGCTCCGGAGCAGCCACGTCAGGGTAGCTTCCCCAGGGCCCCGCCCCGGCCGACCCCACCTTGTCGCGCAGCTCCACCCCGCCGCCCCCTTCCCGGTGGCCCCTCCCCGCGCAGGTCCCGACTCCAGCCGCACCTCCTCCGGCTCTGCAGAGGCGGCAGGGAGGCGAGCCGGAGCGCCTGCGGGGCCGGGCCGAATCCGAGCCGGGGTCGGGGTAACCGCGAGGACCCCCGGAGGCGGGGCCTGTGGGAGCGCGATGGGCGTGGAGATCGAGACCATCTCCCCGGGAGACGGTACCGGGCGGCGGAGCCGGGGAGGAGAAGGGGTCCCGGGGCGGAGCCCGGCGGGCAGGGGTCGGATTCAGAGGGGTCGGCAGGGGACCGAAGTAGGGGCGGGCCCAGACGCTGGCGGCTGGAGGAGACCCCAGACGCGATTCTAGGGGGTCTGGGAGGCGATTCGCCACCACCCCCTCCGCGCCCGCTCACCTAGGGGAATGGAGGCGGCGGCCCGCGACGGGGGTCTGCGGCCCGCCACCGCCCCGGGGGCCGCAGCTGCCGCTGCAGGGGCTGAAACCTCTCAGTTACCCGCTACTGCTGACTTCCTAGGGTCGGGTTTCCGCTCCGCTTTCCCTACCTGCCGGGGAAGGACCTGCCTGGGGCTCCCTGCTGCTTGGGGCATCTCCTTCTAACGCGCCCCATCACACCCGGCCTCCCGTCTGGCGGCCCTGGGAGAACCGGGCAGCGGCAAGCTGTAGGGACAGAGCCAGTCTGGGAAGGGGAAGCGCTCCCTCCGCCACTTCACTGCATCACACTTCATCGTCCCCGTCCCACTCAGTCCCTGGCCATCCTGTCCACCGCCATGGCCTCCACGTTTAAGACTCGCAGCCCAGACCTCCGACCTGCTGCGTGACCTGCCTAGAGAGCCCTCAGAGTCAGCAAGTGCGGAGCAGAACTCGCGATCCCCACCACCTTCCCCACCCAAGAGTGCTCCTCTGGGTCCTCCTGTACCCTGACTGGGAACAGGCAGCCTTCACTTTCCTAAGCTCTTGAATAATAATTGGTTCTGGGTGTGTAAGGAATAGCCAATTCTTAAATAAAATTTAATTAAAACCGAAAACTTCCTTGTCTGCAGGTCGTGACAAGCAAACTTTCTATTAGATGTTCCCTTTCCCAGGAAATTGGAGGGCTTTTTGATTCCAGACACCCTCTTGTTGAAAGGCAGTGGTGCCTAGAAGTCCCAGCCATGAGCCGCATCATCCCTGATGCTTCTTTCACCACTCAGAGAACCTTGGTGCTGGGGTCCAGGGTGCATCTCTCCAAGCTTTGTCACCCTTCCCCCATCTCATAGCCTCTGAACTGTCCTCCCACCTTCAGTCTCACCTCCCTGCCTTCAGTCTGGTCTCTCTTCACACCCACTCCCCTCATTTTCTTCACGGCAGCCTGAGACCTCTTTTTAAAACGCATGTTTGGAGGCTGGGGATGTAACTCAAAGTGCTTCCCTCTCATGGGTGAGGCCCTACTACTACAAAAGAATAGGAGAGGAGAGAGAAAAATATATCTGACCAGGGCCCTCCCTCAGGCAGAAAATCTTGTCATGATTCTTTGCTCTCCTTCTGCAGGCACCCTGCCCTTAGGGGCTGTTCTAACCTTCCACCCTAGAGCTTCTGTCAGTACTGTCCCTATGTCCACCACCAACTTTCCTCTAGCTTTGCCAAGCTGCTTGCAAGTTGTTAAACACACCACTCATTCAGCAAATATTTATGAAGCATGTACTTGTGTGCTAGACCCTAGGGTTACAGCGGTCAAACAGACAGGGCTCTGGCTCTGGCTGGACTCTAGGCCTTTGAACATGTCTTACATGTTATCCCCTTTCCCAGAGTAGGTCCCTTTACTTCCTCGGGCAAACTCTTACTCATCTTCAAAGACCCAGTTGAACCCTTTTCTGCTCTGATGCTTTCCCTGGCTCCTTTAGTCACTTAGTTGCTCCCTTCTCCTGGTTCGAAGAGTTTTTTTTCTAAATGTTGGCAGAGTCATTATTCTCAGGTTTGATTATCCAGCCCAGTAGCTTTAAATTCCACCCAAATTTATGCCTCCAGTGCAGACTCTGCATCTGCCTACTTGCAGTAGAAACTCAGATGTCTAATAGGCATCTCAAGATTGCCACCCTCACAAATCTGTTCCTCCTCAATCTTTCCCATCTCAGGAAACAGCTCCACCACCCATCACGCTTGCCCAAACTTAAAATTCAAGCATCATTCTTGTTTTCGCCTTTTCCCCCATCTCCAGTCCATTTGCATGCCCTGTCAGCTCCACTTCCAAAATATGTCTCCAATGTATTTCACTCTCTTGTCAGCTGCCATCACTTTAATTCAAGCCACCATTGATTTCTTGTCTGGATTATTGCAACAGACGCCTAACTGTCCATCCCCCACAAAACCGCCAGAGTGATCTTATAAAATCTTAATTCAGATTATGACATTCTCTTGCTTAAAACCTTCTGGTGGTTTCCTGTTGCACTTAGTATTGAACTTGACTCTACAAGCTGCATGATTCATCTCTTTCCCACTTCCCTCCCTCCATCCAAATACCTAGTCTCCTATCAATTCTGCAAATACATCAATCTTTTCCTGCCTCAACATCTGTACACTGGTTTCCCCTTCCCTCAAATCTCAGTTCAAAGTCATCACCTCCAAGAGGCCCTCCTGGATTATCCTTTCTAAAATTGCCTATGATATTTCTCTTTATTTCATCACTGTGATTATTTTTCTTTTCTTTTCTCTCTCTCTCTCTCTTTTTTTTTTTTTTTGTATTGGGAATTGAACCCAGGAGTGCCCTAGCACTGGTTTACATCCACAGCCCTTTTTGAGACAAGTTATCATCAAATAGTAATTTGTAATCTTCCTGCCTCAACTTCCAGAATAGCTGGGATTATAGATGTGTGCCACCAAGCCTGGCTGTTTTTTTTTTCTTACTTTCTTTTTTTATTTTTATTTATTTATTTATTTTCCCACTGAGCTATATATCTAGCCCTTTTTATTTTTTGAGACAGAGTTTCTCTGAGTTGCCTATTCTAGCCTTGAATTTGAGATCCTCCTGCCTCAGTCTCTTGAGTTGCTAGTATTATAGCCATATACACACTCAGGGGTGTATATTTTCTTTAAAGTACTTATCACCATCCGTAATTACCTTGTTTATTTGAGTATTGTTTGTCTCCCTCCATTAGAATGTAAACTCCAAAAGAACAGGGAACTATATCCCAGAATCAGGCACAGGCCTGATGCATAGTAGGTACTCAGTAAATAGTTGTGAATAATTTTACTCATCCTTGATAACAGTCATCATTCTATATAATCTAGGATCTATGAGTCTTTTCCCATAAATTCCTCATGAGTTCATATATTATTCTATATCTTTGGAATCTAGTCCAGGCCTGGCATATACTAGTTTACCCATAAATGTTCTTGGAATAAATGAAGGAAAGCAAAAGGATCAATCAAAGAAAGTGTGTGTGCAGGTGGGGCAGGCAGGGAGATTAGAGTTGAGGAAACCAATGGCATAAAGTTCAATTCCAGAGCCAAGCATAGTGGTGCACCCCTGTAATCCCAGCTGCTTGGGAGGCTGAGGCAGGAAGATTATGAGTCCAAAGGCAGGCTCAGCAACTTAGTAAGGCCCTAAGCAACTCAGTAGACCCTGTATCTAAATAAAATATAAAAAAAGGATGGGATGGCTCAGTGGTTAAGCACCCCTGGATTCAATTCATGGTACCAAAAAAAAAAAAAGGGTTTAATTCCAAGCCAGAAGATGATGTGATTAGTTCTGTCTCATACAAGGCATAGAGTTAGAACTGGGGCCATGGGCCAAGGACCAACTCATGATATAGATGGGGACATGGTCAGAATCATACTTGAAAGTCACAGGTGAGTTTTTCTAATACCCTACTCCTTCATCTTCCCTCGTGTCTCCTTGCAGGAAGGACATTCCCGAAGAAGGGCCAAACATGCGTGGTACACTACACAGGTAGGCCTCATTCTCTCAGCCTCACCAGCCTGCCACTCCCAAGGCAGGAAGGTCCTCTGAGCTCCTCTCCTGAGATGTCTGTCTCCAGATCAGGCCTGAAGCCCCCGCAAAGGAGGACTGTGACCAGTCTTCTTCTCTTCATACCACAAAGGCCCTCATGGTGCCAGCCCATACCTGAATCAAGCATCTCCAGTCCCCTTCCCTCACTGGGGTCAGAGTGGTGCTCTGACCTTCCTGATTTTTGTCTTGATAGCTGGAGGTCTCTCTGAAAGATTGGAGAGCCCCCAAACTCCCAGCAGACTCCCTTTTCATCCTACAGTATCATTCGAGAAGAGGAGGTTGGCCTCACAATTTCTTGTTTTCAGAAATACACTGCTTAATTCAATCTGCTGTTATCGGACACCAACCGTGTGACATGCCTACTTTCACGGGGTCTGTAGTTAGGACAGTCACCTGGAGCCTCTGGTGCAGTGTGAGGGGTAGAATGTTGGTGGTGCTTGTCTCCCAGTACTGGGGGAACCCCAAGGAGAGCTCCATGTTTTTGCTGTCTCCTCCTGGATGCTATGTATCTGAAGGCCAGGTGGGCCAAGGGGCATTCATTCTAGATGAGTTCTTCAGGATTGCTGGCAGGAAGATCATGAGCAGGTATTTTTCCAAGGGGGATGAGAGCTCTGCTTTGTGACCTGCTTCCTAATGTGGCAGACTCAGTGAGTGACAGTCACTTAGCATACAGCAAGCCCAGCTAAATTCCTGGGACATGTTGGATGGGGCCATTTTTAGCAGTTCTCAGGGCCAGTGTGAAGCACCAGGTTAGTTCTAGCAGTGCGGCTGTTTCTCAACAGTTACATTGCCTGTCGCTGATGTCAGTGGACTGGGGCTGTTTTATCTCCTGGTGATATGACCTAATTACCATGGGGCCTCTGGGCCCTCTGACCCAGGGAATTGATTTATCTGTTCTACATGTTGCAGATAGACCAGTATTTATCAAATTACTGAAAACACAACATCCTTTTGGAAAGTCTTTTCACAGTACATATGTACTTTTCACAGGCAATGTGCATTAAACACTAACATCAGCTCCAAGTGACTGGTATGGGGAGAGATTGATAAAACACAGCAGGGGACTATATGGGACTTTTATAAACTTTAAAAAATTAAAACTAATACTAGCAGCTTGGGAGGCTGAGGCAGGAGGATCGCAAATTCAAAGCCAGCCTCAGCAATTTAGTGAGGCCTTAAGCAACTCAACAAGAAATAAAAAATAAATTAAAAAAAAAAAAAGGATTGGGGATGTGACTCAATGGTTAAGTGCATCTGATTCAATCCTCAGTAACTTCCACGCCCCCCCACAAAAAAGTAGAAAACATAATCAATGTACAGCTCAATTTTTTTTTTTTTTTTTTTTTGCCGGTGGGGGTGGTAGTGGTGCTGGGGATCAAACCCAGCAGATGTTAGGCAAGCAAGATTATGTCTGTGAGATTTCTTTTACAGGGTTTTCTTTCTTTTCTTTCTTTCTTTCTTTTTTTTTTTTTTTTTTGTACCAGGGATTGAACCCAGGGAAGGTTTACACTAAGTTACATCTCCAACCCAGCCCTTTTTATTTTTTGAGACAGGGGTCTTGCTAATTGCTTAGGGCCTTGCCAAATTGCTGAGCCTGACCTTGACTTTATGATCCTCCTGCCTAAGCCTCCTGAATCAGTGGATTACAGGCACATGCTACTGAACCCAGCTGAATGTACATATCCCATCTTTTTTTTTTTTTTTTTTTTTTGGTGCTGGGGACTGAACCCAGGGCCTTGTGAATACTAGGCAGGCTCTCATCTACTATTGATGAACATTTGGGTTGTTTATGGTTTTCAGTGGCTATGAATGGTGTTGCTGTGAACTGTTTTGTATTGCACATTTGTACACATGTGTATATGTTTCTACTGAGTATATAACCAGAACTAGAACTTCTGGGGTTCCGGATTACACCTCTGTTCAGTTTCAGCAGTATTGCCAAGCAGTTTTCTAAAGTGGTGCCAGTTTCCACTTCTGTCAGCAGGATACGAATGTTCCAGTTACCTCATGCCCTCACTACACTTGGTATTGTCAGGGTTTTGTTTCTGGACTATTCTAGGGGTGCCTTGTGGAATCTCATTGTGGTTTTGATTTGCATTTCCCTGATGAATAAGGAAGTTGAGCACTTTTTCATGTGCTTACTCGACATTTAGATAGCCTCTTTAGACTGCTCAAACGTCCTTTTTTAAAATTAGGTTGTTGGGAGTGTAACTCAGTGATAAAGCATGTGCTTAGTATGCACAAGGCCCTGCATTCAATCCCCAACACACAAAAAGCAAGCAAAAAAAATGTGTTAAAAAAATTAGATTCTTTTTCTTATTGATTTCTATTCTTTATATATTTTGGATATACCTATCCCAAACATCTTTTCCCACTCTGTGACTTGCCTTTTTACTCTCTTCATGATCATTTAAGCAGAAATTCCTTATTTAAAAAATTTTTTTTAAATTATATATGAACACAATCTTTATTTATTTTTCTGTGGTGCTGAGGATTGAACCGAGTGCCTCACATATGCGAGGCAAGTGCTCTGCCACTGAGCCACAACCCCAGTCCAGAAATTCCTTATTTTAATGAAGTCACAGTTACCAGTTTTTTTTCCTTTATGGTTTATATTTTGTGTTCAATTCAAGAAATTTTGTCTATATCTAAGTCATGAAGGTTCTTCTTCTTTTTTTTTTTTTTTTACATATTACCTTGTAGTAAATTTATTATTGTTGTTGCTGCTGCTATTATTGCAGTGCTAGGGATCAAGCCCAGGGCCTTGCTCATGCCAGGCAAGCACTCTACCATTGAGCTCCATCCTCAGCTTTAAATCTTATTTTTCATATCTGGATCTATGATACACCTGGAATTGATTTTTGTGTGTGGGTTTGGTAGGGATCAAGGTTCGATTTTTCCCCCTTATGGATATACAGTTCATCCAGCAACAGTAATTTACAAAATCACTATTTCAATCCAAAAAATTATCTTTTGTTTAATGCATTGCAGTGGCATCTTTGTCAGACTGAGTGACCACACGTATGTAGTCCTATTTCTAGATTTTGTCATTTGGTCTGAACTTGCAGCAATAGATATATAGTCCTAAGTAGATTTGGTTATAGGAAGCTTGGAGAGATTAGGGAATGAAACAGTCTATAAATGGAATGTGTGCCTGTGTGTGCATTTCCACAAATTTGTTCAAGTATGTGTCTGTGAATGTATGTAAATCTGTGTATCTAAATATTTTCTTAGCATCTGTTTGACCATCAGGGATTTCCTCCTGTGTGTGTGTATATGTGTGTGTATAAGGAGCATGTGAGCATGCATAAGTAGCTCTGTGTATTTGAATATCTAAGCCACCTGTATGTATGTGTGGGTTTGTATTTGATGATCTTAGCATTCCTCTCTATATATCTCTAGGTAACCAGAAGGGTTTTTTCTTTTGCCTCATTTAAATCTCAGGGCAAGAGCCCAATTTATTGTACCCAGAAGGTAGGTAATAAGGTTCTTTCTCTAGTACACAAATTGTTTGAATTCGGAAGCAAAATTATAGATGTTCAGACACTAAGTTGGCAGAGCCTCCTGTGTTAAATATGGAAAATCTGAGACCCAGACAGAGGAAGTGATTTGCCTCACCTCACACAATGAGTTAGTGCCAGACTAAAGTCAGAACCCAGTGTCTGAATTTACAGGCCAGGTCTTCCTGTGGTTGCAAATTACATTTTGTAGTGGTCCAGGGACTGCATGGAGTTGTGGAATTGCACTGTGTACAGAAGCTCTGATCTTTGAGAATCACCAATAAGAAGTGAAAATAGAAAAGCAGTTCTTGGGCCTTGGCCTGCTGGAAGGAGACCACACACATACATTAGGGATGACCAGGCTTCTGCAGTTAGAGAACAAGGAGTACTCTGAACTGCTAGAGACACTACTGGGGTGTTCTGGTGTCAGACAGTTCTGGAAGCTACCACTGATCAGCAAGGTTACCTTATAGTGTTCACTGCAGCAGGGGATGATGTAACCTTTGGGTTTTGCATTGTGAAAACCTTAGGAACCATAGATGAGATCTCAATCTAAGGCTAGAATACCTGAGAAAAGAGAACTTTAGGCTGAGGAAACAGCATGAAAACCTGTAAAGTGCAGAGGCATTTGAGAATGGTATGACCTAAATAGGACACAAGGGCAGGATGGATAGAAGAGAGCAGAGATGGTCATGAAGTAGGTAATAGCCAGATCTTGAAGTGCCTGCAGGCAATGTAGGCATATGGAGTCTGCCCTGGTGAGCTACTAAAATATTTTTAGTAGAGGAGTAAGATGATCAGACTTTTGTTTAAAGAAAAAAAATCTATCTGCTTGTGGAGTAGATAATGGAACAGAGAAGTAGGATTAGAGCATAAAGACCATTTAGGATGTTGTTCCTGTCCACAGGTAAGACTTAATGGTGACTCAGATCACAAGGTGGTAGTGACAATAGGAATAGAGAAAATGGATTCGAAAGAGATTTGGGGCATGGTGGTAGTCTGTATATGGGGGTGAGACAGAGGAAGTGTCCAGGTTTCTTGCTTGGGCAAGAGGGCAGAATAGGAGGACTGGAGGAGCAGATTTGTGCAGAATAAGAATTCCATTTAGATATGTTGAATCTGAACTGGGAGTTAACTTACACCACAGCTCTTTTCCACCCTATTCTTGCTTTGACAGGAATGCTTCAAAATGGGAAGAAATTCGATTCATCCAGAGACAGAAACAAACCTTTCAAGTTCAGAATTGGCAAACAGGAAGTCATCAAAGGTTTTGAAGAGGGTGCAGCCCAGGTAGGATGAGGCTACTCATTAAAGGGAGCCTAAAGAGTTGGGGTGGAAGGTCTGGGCTCAGCACCTCCAACCTCTATCACAGACCAAACTACTGCTTTTACTCTGCTAGGGCATGACAGCGCCACCTAGTGTTCACTCCTAGCTTTGTGTCCTCACCCCTTTGGTTGCCAACATGCCTGCTTTTTGTCACTGGGGCAATATCTCAAGCACATCCTCCTAGGCTTGCTTGTTACTAGCTGAGGTGGTGAACCAACTGTCCAGGCCTAAGGCAGCAGAGGAGTTAGAGTGGAGTAGGCCAAGAAGGTATTTTGGTTTTGTCTTTTAATTTTTTAAAAAACAACCTTAGACATTGCAAAAATACCACAGAATTCCTGTACATTTTTTAATCTAGCTTCCCCCAATGGTTACATCTTACATAACCACTGATAAAACACTATTAGCCAATCTACTCAAAGTTTTTAATTATTCAAAATTCAACTTATTAAAAAATCACCAAGTGTTCCATTCATGCCTAGTGCATTTTTTTTTTTCTTGGCAATACTGGGGATGGAACCCAGGGGTGCTCTACCACTGATCTATATCCCCATCCCTTTTTTTGAGAAGATCTTGCTAGGTTGCCAGGCTGACTTCATACTTGTGATCCTCCTGCTTCAGCTCCCAGAGTCACTAGGATTATCTGCATGCAATATAGGTAACTAGGATTACCTGGCAATGCCCAGTGGGTTCTAGGCAACTATTGTGATGAACATTGGCTAAAGCTCTTCTTCCTTATCTATGAAGCATATTACATTCCATCACAGTAGGCCTCTCCACCCTCACAATCTTGCTGTGGCCTCTAATCCCTGAACCTCTTTAATATGCTGCCTTGCCACCCATGTGTATAATAAGTAATATGATTCTTTGAATGAGAGTGAGCAAATAAAATTGTTTGGGCCATATTCTAATTGAATAACTAGAAATGTTTGTTAAATTAATAAATTTGAGACTACTTTGTGAATTATTGTCCCATAGTCATATCTGCAGTTTTGAGGCAGAATCCATATTTGTTATACTTAGCACAATTTCAACATGCCATATATTAAATTCATCTCAGATCTTCAGTTACCATGAACATGGTTTGGGAAAATGCCATAGTTATCTCTTTTTTCTTTTAAATCAAGCTGGGTCCTCTTTCTCCTCTCCCCATCTGCCCCCATCCCTGCTAGATGAGCTTGGGGCAGAGGGCGAAGCTGACCTGCACCCCTGATGTGGCATATGGAGCCACAGGCCACCCTGGTGTCATCCCTCCCAATGCCACCCTCATCTTTGACGTGGAGCTGCTCAACTTAGAGTGAAGGCAGGAAGGAACTCGAGGTGGCTGGAGATGGCTGCTGCTCACCCTCTTAGCCTGCTCTGCCACTGGGATGGCTCCTCCTGTTTGGGGCTCTTGATCAGTGTGCTAACCTCACTGCCCTTCGGTATTATCCATTCTTTCTGCCCAAATTGCTCTATATGTGTTTGTCATTGTTCATGTGCATCTTTGCTTGAGGAAACTTCAGCTGCAAATCAACACGTCAGATTGTGCATTTTATGTGATGCATGTAGTAATTATTTCTGATCACAGACCACAGATTTCTTGTTTGCACAATCTACACTGCCTTACCTTCACTTAAGCCAGATACAAAAGGTGCTCAGACACGCAATGTACATGGTGTACACGAGGGACTTGAGCCAGTTACCTTTGCTGTCACTTATAAATTCTGTTGGCTACTCACTTAAACAATTGTCCTCTTTGGAAATAATATGTAAAATAAAGGCTCTGTGCTTGACAACTTCCTGTCCATCCTTCTTGTAGGTAGGAAGTGCCAAGTGCCTTGGGGAAAAGAGTAGAAAGGAGAGTTTCAAGTGGTTAGGAGAGTGGTAATACATTTAATATACAATGTGAGCACTGTCCATGCTGGGCCTTGTCTGCATACTTTTAAATAAATAAAATCACTGATCCTTTAAGCAACCCTGCAATGTAGATATTTCCTATTACTCATCTAACAGGCTCAGAATAACTAATCCCACAAGCCAAGCAGTCCATTGTGGGATTTATGCACTTCATATGATCTTACAATTTCTATTTGTTTGGACTAGAGTAAAAAGGATAAGCTTCCCTTCCCCTAGATGGGAACATTTTCAGCATCTAAATAAATATAAGTGTATTAAAAGCTTGGAACCATACAAAACTCACATTGGGAAGATGCTTTTGAAAAGAATGTGTGATTCTGAACTTATTTTCACATATACTGCTGGTTTCATCCCAGATTTGCTCTTACATTAGGGAAATTATTTCTGAGATATATGATTCTGAACTTGTTTCCACATGTACTGCTTCGTTTCCTTTTTCTTTTTTTGATTTGAGACAGGGTCTTGATATGTTTTCTAGGCTGGTTTCAAACTCCTGGATTCAAGTAATCCTGCCTCAGCTATTCACACAGCTGGGACTATAGGCACATGCCACCATGCCCAGCTATACTACTTATTTCCATCAACATTTCCTGTAACAAACTGGAATCCCTGGTTAGATTTTAAAATCAGTCCGTATTGCTGTGGGTTATTTTATAGACCAGAGAAAGCGAGGACAATGTTCTTTTTGTTGGCATAGAGTGAGATAAGCTCTTGGCCATAATTAGTGATGACATGGAGGAGAGAGGGGCTGGTAACAGTACCCTGAAGTTTCCTTCAAAAATACACTGATATATGTCACATAATGTCATATATAGGATACAGGGCCATGTCACCCTGGTTACTTCATCCAACCCTCTTGTCTCCAAGAGATTGTGGCTAATTCCTCTGCTGAGGGCCTAGCAGTTAATGAATAGGAGGTATTTAGGATGAAGAAAAAGAAGTAAGAAAGGAACTATCTTCTTTTAATTACCCACAGTCCTGAACTCACCTTCACGGTAGGACCAGACCAGACAGAGGGTGCTGTACTTGTTAAAGGCTGAAGTACCTATTCTTCTATGGGGCAATGCCTTTAGAATGTCTTGGTTCCCTGCTACCCTTGATGAGCAAATGCCTATGATAATTTCTCAGAGTTCAGCCTGTATAAAACACATACCCGCATTTTTTGCTATCACACCAACAGGATAACTAAAAATCACATCTAAGACTATTTCAGGTGCCCACTCTACATCTGCATATAAAAGATGTAAAGTATTTATAGCCTAGATGATAAAAGGAAACATGCACCAAGAACTCCCTAAAAATCAAACACCATTGGCTAGAACCTGGAGAGGATATGCTAAGCTTTATAAGTAAGTTGAGAAAATGACCCATTTTACTGGAGCTCTTACAAGATGCTGCAGAGCCAAGCATGGT